>NC_138843.1:7417683-8070183 GCF_965183815.1 Platalea leucorodia
GGACTCCCTGAAAACTCTCCCCAGCCCAACCACCTCTGCATCCCTCCCAGCTCCCCGCGCACGCCCCAAGCCCCCAGAGCGGCCCTGCATGTCCCAGGCTCCCGGGATCAGCCCTCTCCTTCGGACCGTCCCTCACCTCTCCCCTCTTCCCCGCTGTGCTCAGCACTGCGTCCATGTTTCCGATGCCAGCAGCGAGACGGTGCTCCATGGCTCCTTCCAAGAGCTCGCCGAGAGCTGTGACCCTGCGCTGGCTCCTCTTGCTCCAGAGGCACCCAGCTCTGGCCACCACAGCCGGTCTCCCAGCGAGCAGCTATATAGAGCCATCGCCCATTCTTGCATCGTCACGTTGCTGGGCCACTGCATTGTTGCATCAGCGCGTCGCTAGGCCGCCGCCCAGCTGCTGCCCGGCCACCCTGCACGTCCGTCTGGACACGCACGTGGGCCGCCCGCTCTCGCTCACCCGGCTCTCCATGTCCTGCAGAAACGGGAATTTTCCAGTTAGCAAAACTACTGACCGCTTCTGCCTTCGGAAAGGAATTTGTGGAAATTTGGCTATGGGGAAACAAGGCACGGAAAGTCTTGCTGCCCAGCTGCTCTGGGACTTGTACCCTAGGTACGCTTCGCCCTGATATTACCATAGGGAACGAAATGAACGCAGGGCTATGGAGAAGAACATCTAGGCAAGGGTATCGAAGAAGCCACAATCCGTTAATTGATCGGCCAGCTGGCTTCCATTCCTTACCAGGTGCTTTCTTCCTTGGTTAGGAGTTAGGGAACTTGAAAAAGCAAGAGCCAAGATTTTGGCACTTACTGAACAAATAGGGAATGAGACTTCTGATGCGATCCAAGCCTTTCCAGATGATAGCTGAAAATCGTAACGCGGATTGGGGAGATGTGCAGGTGTTGCTTAATACTTTATTTCTCCCCGAGGAGAAGGGAATGGTGTTAGGAAAAGCTCCGGAGGACAGCATGAGGTTAAACGCCAGGGATGGTCCGGATCGTGTTCTGCCTGCACGAGAACCTGCCTGGAATCCAAAGACGGGAGCGGGGTGACTGATGATTAAACAATATCAGCAGTTAATTTTGTAGCGGGTAAAGCCGGGAGGGGGTACCTAGATCTAAAAATCTTGCCAAGTTCTATCAGGCGGTACAGAGTGAAGGAAGGGCACCGGGGCAAAACATGAAGGTCTCCCCAGCCGATCCCCTGCTTTCAGTTAAGCTGGGGAATGAGACACTTACATTTCTAGATGACACAGGAGCAACGTATTCGGTATTAAACAGTCGTAAAGGACCTATGAGTCAATTCTCTATGTCAGTAATTGGTGCCAGGGGAAAACGAGGGCCTAGGCCTTTCTTTCAACCGACTAAGCGTGACATTGGAAACAAAGCGCTTAGACGTGAATTCTTCTGTCTGCCAGAATGTCCCCTACCTCTGAGGGGAAGGGGTTCAGCCGAGAAATTGGGAGCACAGATAACTCGTGATCAGAATAAAGTCTGAGCACATATGCCGCAAAATAATGCCTGGCAGGCACAAGTATAGATGTTACAGGCACTGCCCGCAACAAAGAATGCTGAAAATAAGGAAGAACAAACTGAAGCCCCCTCTGGCCTCTGGCCCGCGGCGCCTCCTAGGCCGACCTCCACAGGCGGCCCCCTGCCCAGCCCCGCCCCCCCAACCGCCATTTGTGCCCCAGACATCCCCCACCTTTCTCCTGTAGAGGACGGGCTGGGAGGCCACTCCAGCCAGTCTGGAGGGGAAAACAGGATACAAGGGCAGAGAGCAAGGCAGCCGGAGGGCCCTGGTGGGTACCCAGAGGCATGCAAAGGGCTCGGCCTGGCCACCCAAAGGCACACCCAGGGCTCTGGGCCGCACCACATCTAGAGCTCCAGGCCGCACCAAAGGGCAAACGGAAATGGAGGGTCTTGGGAGGCAGCGCAAGGCCGTTTGGTGGCCCCTCGCTTGCCCCAAAAGGCCCACGCTGGGCCCTAGGGCCCATGGAAAGGCAAACAGAGACGCCTTGAGGAGACAAGAGGAGAAGAGCAGTGGGCTAGGCAAGATGAAAAGCTGAAGGGCGGTCCCTTGATGGGACACCAAAAGTGGGCCCTGGGTGGCAACCCAAAGGCCCATCAAGGAGGACTTGATGGGACGAGAGAAGAAATGCCCAGAGCAAGGCGCCAGCCTTCAACAGCACCTACGGATGGGACTCACAGAAGGCATGAGTATAGCTTTACAGAGCTTCACCAGCCCCTCAGCTAGCCCGGCCACAAAGCAAGCTTTCTAAACAAGGCAAAAGCGCTGCCTGCTTTTCTCTTCCCTACTTCAGATGCCCTGTAAAACTGTGTCTTAGCCTGACCGAGGCTGTAGGAGGGAGGCAGGCGAGGGAAAACATGGCCGGGAAAATGCCCAGAGGCAGTATGGCCTGGCATGAATAAAGAGAGGCACAAGCAAGCCCCTGGGAGAAAGCTCTTTATTCTCTGCCTGGGGGAGCTGCCCGGGCGCTCTCTGGCCCTGGAGCCGCACGCCTCCTCAGGACACCCTCCACAAGGCTCCCAGCTACCGCCCTCTTTAAGGACTCGGGCTGCACGGGCTCCTCCAGGAGCACCTTTAAACGCACTGGTCTGCGCCATGCTCCTGCCTGGGTAGGGGGCTTCGGACCCGCTGGAGGCACGGGCTGCCTCGCAAACTGCGGGCCCGTGCAGGGGAGGGTGCCTGCCGTGCTCCCTGGCCTCAGGATACGCAGAGTTTCACACGCGGGCACCGAAGACCTTGCTGGGGCTCTGCAGGTGTAATCCGCGGACTTCGGAAGGTCTTCCGGTGGCCGGCGAGCATCTCGCTCAGGGCCTCGCAGGACAGGTGGGAGGAGAGTATGTGAGCTCTCCTCTTTCAATTCTCCTGCTTCCTCTGAAGGCCTGACTATTGCAGGCAGCCTGAGAGGTGGCAAGACCTTCCTTGCTGGAAGCGTCGCTGATTTTTCCTTGCCCTTCCTTTCTGCCTCTAACTTCTTCCTCACGGTTGCCACAACTTCAAGGACAATGGTTCGGGCATACCCGATCAATTCCGCATCCAGCTGCTGAACTCTGGAGATGGCCTTTTGGATGCCCGCCTCGGCAAGCTCACGACTCACTCGTGAGACAGCAGCAGCGTTTTGCAGCGGTTGCAACACGGGCAACTTTGCTCTCTTGCTTCCTTCTGGCAGCTGCTCTTCCCAGCCTCTGCCTGATCCTTGTCCTTCTCTCACGCCCTGAAGCTTCAGGATCTCCGAAAACTGACAGCAAAAGTCCTCTTCAAACTGAGAAGCTACAAACGATGACAAGGTGGAGCTAACGCTTTCAATGGCCTCTCTGGTCCTTTGCTCAATAGAAGACCGCCAAGATGCTCTCTCGGAAGCTGCTACTTCCGCCTCCCCCCGCCTGGCTGCCGGCCCTGCCTCAGCTGCAGCACACGTCCAGGATGCCAAAAGCTCCCCAAACCTCTCCAACACGGTCGCCACAATCTCTCCAGCCACCAGTCTAATTTTGTCCCGGCGATCCGCGGGACTAGCGTCCAAAGGCTCTGCCTCTCTGGCACTGCCGAACAACCTTCCGCTGACCTCACGGGGAGCCCTCCTTAAGACGTGGATGGACCGAGCCAGCGCCTTCACCCGCTCCAGCACTTCCTGGATCACGGTCTCAGCCACCTCTTTAAGCTCCTGGTCTTCTGCCAGCGCAGCCCGCAGCAGCACAGCCTGTATGCTGTTAGGCGCTTCTTCTCCGGCACGCTTTGGACACTAAAACGAGTGCGGCCATTTAGTGCACCTCACAGGTTCGTGTTAACTGTGCGAGTCTGGGTGCAGAAGTGGCCACCGAGAGTGCCCAGGCACAGGCAGAAAGGGCCAGTGCCTCGTGTCCGAGGGACACAGGAAGGCAAGCGCCCGCTTCTTGGTCTCTGACAGCCACTCGCAAACGCGGACACATCGCACACCAGCCAGGCACCACCTCCTCAGCAACCAGGCACCGCTTGCAAGCCCCGAGCGCCTCTGGCGGGGCCAGCACCCTCTCCTGAGGCCCGGGGACCAACGAGCTGCCGCACAGCAGAGGCGGCCCCCTGCATCCACCCGGCTCCTACTCACCGGCTTCCCTTTGACAGCGGACTTTTCAGAGCTGCTCCGGGTGCCTGGCTCTCTCCTCTCTCCCAGCTGCTGCTGCTGCTGCTGCTGCTGCTGCTGCTGGCACTCGGCCTGCCGGAGGAGGCGTTGCTCTTTTTCAAGAGCCTCCAGTCTTTCAAGCCGCTTCTTGATCCCAGTCAGATGCCTGTCAAGAGAAAGAAGGCAGCTGAGAAGGAGCCATTTTCCGTTCAGACACTCCCATCAGCCTGCTCCGGCTTGCTTTGCTCCACTAGACCCCGCAGCAGCTTCCAGATGCCTGGCCAAGCCTCCAAACGCAGACTGCGCCAACGTGTTCGCAGCCGCCACCGCCTCCTTCCACCGCCGGGCTTTGGTCGTTTACTGCAACAGGAGGCTCCAGGACTTCTCTCAGGGACCACGCGCCCCCTTCAAGAGCAACCGTTGCTTGGCCTTTGCTTACCTCTGCCTCCTCTGCCTCTCGCCACCTGGCAAACTCTTTCTTTGCTCCTGCAGCAGCCACTCTCGCAGGCGAGAAACATCAGTCCCTCCCGGCAGTTCGCAGGCATCCTCTAACTGGGCCAGCTCTTGCCGAAGCTTTTTCTGAAAGGTGACACCAGGCTGTGGCTTGCTGGTGCCTGGACAAGCGCTCACGCCCCTGCGTGCTGAGGCGTCCCGCGGGCCCAGGACAGCGCTCTGCTTCGGCCACGCGACGAGGGCCAAAGAGAAACGCTTCCCTTGGGACTCCGCGGGCTTCCACGTGACTTTCCTGCCCATCCGCACCCCTGCACCCTGCGCTACCTCAGCTCGCAGCCCGGTAGTCCTTTCCTTGCCACAGCGCCTGGCCCAGCCGCACAGCCCTCACCTCTTCTGCACTGACCGCCTCCCCTTTACTTGCGAGGTGCCGCAAGTAAAGCCCCAGCCTTTGGCACCGTGCCGCTCACAGGGCTCCACCAACACGCCGCTTTGCCTACCTCCTCTCGCATGAACATCTTCTCGGCCTCCAGCTTCAGCGTGGTCAGATACTGCCTGTACTCATTGAACTCCTTCAGAGTGCAAACCACCTAGGGAGAGAGGAGGGGAGATAGCCCCCAAGAACTCTCAACCCACCTACGTACACTCTCTTCCCCAAAACAGCCCAAACCCAGGAGCTGCTCCTCTCCACACCCTCCCCTCCCCTCCCTTCCTCCGTGGCGGGGACCCCGACTCCCCCCGCCGCCAGGGCTCAGCGGTGCTCCTCGCCCCAGCGCCACGCCTCACGCCGGCTGCCTCCCCAACACTCGGGCAGCGCGGGGCAGAGGGAGAAGAGCAGGAGTGGGACTTGCCAGAGGGATGCTGCCGCCACTTCTGCTCCCAGGGAAACCAGCCCCACAGCCCTGGGCCCTCTGCCAGCAACAGCCGGCTGCAGCAAGCGCTCTGGGAACCCCGCTTGATGAGCGCTGGTTGCAGCAGCCCGACGTCCAAACCTACTTTGCCATCGCTGGTGATGGAACCCTCTCTCTTCAGCCTCCGCAGGTTGTCCTTGCGATTGTGGTAGGCCCGCAGATGCGGGTCATGCAGGCTGTTGTATTCGGTGCTCAGCTGGCGGCAGCATGGATCTCCCAGATTGAAATAACCAGAGGGCTGGTGAAGCTGTAAGAGACATTTTCCAGACTATGAAGGAGGCAGGAGACAGCAGCAAAGAGGTGCCAAGCAGTACTTGTGGAAAGGGGAAGGTACTTGGAAGACCAACGCTCTTCTCCAGCCTTCTGAAGGCACACAGAACCCCACAGCCAGACTGCAGGGCCAGGCTGGACCGCGCTAGGCTGCACCGGGCTAGGCTGGGCTGGGCTGGGCGGGGCTGGGATCGGGGAGACAAGACAAACCCCACCAGCACAGTAGGCATCCGAGGCCACCGGGAAGAACTGCACACCTGAAATGAACCTTCAGAGTGAAAAGTTCAAGCCCAGCCCTTAAAACGCAGGTCCGCGCCAGGCAGCCACGACCCTCCCTCTACTCCCGCCAAAGAAAGGAGGAGGGCTCTTCTACCCCTTTCCGCTTCCTTTACCTTTTCCCCCAGCTTTGTCCTGCAGAAGACAGGCTTGCAGCCAGGCAGCAGAGGGATCTTGACACCAAGCGGGAGGCCCAGCAGCCCACTCCCTCCTTCTGACACTGCCTGTCTCCTCTTCCCGAGCTAGAAAGAGGGAGACGCTCGTCGGCACTCAGCCGCTATCTCCAGAAGCCTCCTGCACGGCACTTGCTAGAAAGGCTCTCGGAAGACTCCAACCAAGCGGAGCGCCAAGAGCGGCCCACTCAAAGGCTGCTCTCTGCTTCCTCCACCACGGCCCCACAGCTCCCATCCCTTCCTCAACCCACGGCCGCGTCCTTTCGCAGCAACCCCTCCCACCTGCTTAGCCGCAAGCCAGGCTGGGCAGCGAGGCAGGACTCCCTGAAAACTCTCCCCAGCCCAACCACCTCTGCATCCCTCCCAGCTCCCCGCGCACGCCCCAAGCCCCCAGAGCGGCCCTGCATGTCCCAGGCTCCCGGGATCAGCCCTCTCCTTCGGACCGTCCCTCACCTCTCCCCTCTTCCCCGCTGTGCTCAGCACTGCGTCCATGTTTCCGATGCCAGCAGCGAGACGGTGCTCCATGGCTCCTTCCAAGAGCTCGCCGAGAGCTGTGACCCTGCGCTGGCTCCTCTTGCTCCAGAGGCACCCAGCTCTGGCCACCACAGCCGGTCTCCCAGCGAGCAGCTATATAGAGCCATCGCCCATTCTTGCATCGTCACGTTGCTGGGCCACTGCATTGTTGCATCAGCGCGTCGCTAGGCCGCCGCCCAGCTGCTGCCCGGCCACCCTGCACGTCCGTCTGGACACGCACGTGGGCCGCCCGCTCTCGCTCACCCGGCTCTCCATGTCCTGCAGAAACGGGAATTTTCCAGTTAGCAAAACTACTGACCGCTTCTGCCTTCGGAAAGGAATTTGTGGAAATTTGGCTATGGGGAAACAAGGCACGGAAAGTCTTGCTGCCCAGCTGCTCTGGGACTTGTACCCTAGGTACGCTTCGCCCTGATATTACCATAGGGAACGAAATGAACGCAGGGCTATGGAGAAGAACATCTAGGCAAGGGTATCGAAGAAGCCACAATCCGTTAATTGATCGGCCAGCTGGCTTCCATTCCTTACCAGGTGCTTTCTTCCTTGGTTAGGAGTTAGGGAACTTGAAAAAGCAAGAGCCAAGATTTTGGCACTTACTGAACAAATAGGGAATGAGACTTCTGATGCGATCCAAGCCTTTCCAGATGATAGCTGAAAATCGTAACGCGGATTGGGGAGATGTGCAGGTGTTGCTTAATACTTTATTTCTCCCCGAGGAGAAGGGAATGGTGTTAGGAAAAGCTCCGGAGGACAGCATGAGGTTAAACGCCAGGGATGGTCCGGATCGTGTTCTGCCTGCACGAGAACCTGCCTGGAATCCAAAGACGGGAGCGGGGTGACTGATGATTAAACAATATCAGCAGTTAATTTTGTAGCGGGTAAAGCCGGGAGGGGGTACCTAGATCTAAAAATCTTGCCAAGTTCTATCAGGCGGTACAGAGTGAAGGAAGGGCACCGGGGCAAAACATGAAGGTCTCCCCAGCCGATCCCCTGCTTTCAGTTAAGCTGGGTAATGAGACACTTACATTTCTAGATGACACAGGAGCAACGTATTCGGTATTAAACAGTCGTAAAGGACCTATGAGTCAATTCTCTATGTCAGTAATTGGTGCCAGGGGAAAACGAGGGCCTAGGCCTTTCTTTCAACCGACTAAGCGTGACATTGGAAACAAAGCGCTTAGACGTGAATTCTTCTGTCTGCCAGAATGTCCCCTACCTCTGAGGGGAAGGGGTTCAGCCGAGAAATTGGGAGCACAGATAACTCGTGATCAGAATAAAGTCTGAGCACATATGCCGCAAAATAATGCCTGGCAGGCACAAGTATAGATGTTACAGGCATTGCCCGCAACAAAGAATGCTGAAAATAAGGAAGAACAAACTGAAGCCCCCTCTGGCCTCTGGCCCGCGGCGCCTCCTAGGCCGACCTCCACAGGCGGCCCCCTGCCCAGCCCCGCCCCCCCAACCGCCATTTGTGCCCCAGACATCCCCCACCTTTCTCCTGTAGAGGACGGGCTGGGAGGCCACTCCAGCCAGTCTGGAGGGGAAAACAGGATACAAGGGCAGAGAGCAAGGCAGCCGGAGGGCCCTGGTGGGTACCCAGAGGCATGCAAAGGGCTCGGCCTGGCCACCCAAAGGCACACCCAGGGCTCTGGGCCGCACCACATCTAGAGCTCCAGGCCGCACCAAAGGGCAAACGGAAATGGAGGGTCTTGGGAGGCAGCGCAAGGCCGTTTGGTGGCCCCTCGCTTGCCCCAAAAGGCCCACGCTGGGCCCTAGGGCCCATGGAAAGGCAAACAGAGACGCCTTGAGGAGACAAGAGGAGAAGAGCAGTGGGCTAGGCAAGATGAAAAGCTGAAGGGCGGTCCCTTGATGGGACACCAAAAGTGGGCCCTGGGTGGCAACCCAAAGGCCCATCAAGGAGGACTTGATGGGACGAGAGAAGAAATGCCCAGAGCAAGGCGCCAGCCTTCAACAGCACCTACGGATGGGACTCACAGAAGGCATGAGTATAGCTTTACAGAGCTTCACCAGCCCCTCAGCTAGCCCGGCCACAAAGCAAGCTTTCTAAACAAGGCAAAAGCGCTGCCTGCTTTTCTCTTCCCTACTTCAGATGCCCTGTAAAACTGTGTCTTAGCCTGACCGAGGCTGTAGGAGGGAGGCAGGCGAGGGAAAACATGGCCGGGAAAATGCCCAGAGGCAGTATGGCCTGGCATGAATAAAGAGAGGCACAAGCAAGCCCCTGGGAGAAGGCTCTTTATTCTCTGCCTGGGGGAGCTGCCCGGGCGCTCTCTGGCCCTGGAGCCGCACGCCTCCTCAGGACACCCTCCACAAGGCTCCCAGCTACCGCCCTCTTTAAGGACTCGGGCTGCACGGGCTCCTCCAGGAGCACCTTTAAACGCACTGGTCTGCGCCATGCTCCTGCCTGGGTAGGGGGCTTCGGACCCGCTGGAGGCACGGGCTGCCTCGCAAACTGCGGGCCCGTGCAGGGGAGGGTGCCTGCCGTGCTCCCTGGCCTCAGGATACGCAGAGTTTCACACGCGGGCACCGAAGACCTTGCTGGGGCTCTGCAGGTGTAATCCGCGGACTTCGGAAGGTCTTCCGGTGGCCGGCGAGCATCTCGCTCAGGGCCTCGCAGGACAGGTGGGAGGAGAGTATGTGAGCTCTCCTCTTTCAATTCTCCTGCTTCCTCTGAAGGCCTGACTATTGCAGGCAGCCTGAGAGGTGGCAAGACCTTCCTTGCTGGAAGCGTCGCTGATTTTTCCTTGCCCTTCCTTTCTGCCTCTAACTTCTTCCTCACGGTTGCCACAACTTCAAGGACAATGGTTCGGGCATACCCGATCAATTCCGCATCCAGCTGCTGAACTCTGGAGATGGCCTTTTGGATGCCCGCCTCGGCAAGCTCACGACTCACTCGTGAGACAGCAGCAGCGTTTTGCAGCGGTTGCAACACGGGCAACTTTGCTCTCTTGCTTCCTTCTGGCAGCTGCTCTTCCCAGCCTCTGCCTGATCCTTGTCCTTCTCTCACGCCCTGAAGCTTCAGGATCTCCGAAAACTGACAGCAAAAGTCCTCTTCAAACTGAGAAGCTACAAACGATGACAAGGTGGAGCTAACGCTTTCAATGGCCTCTCTGGTCCTTTGCTCAATAGAAGACCGCCAAGATGCTCTCTCGGAAGCTGCTACTTCCGCCTCCCCCCGCCTGGCTGCCGGCCCTGCCTCAGCTGCAGCACACGTCCAGGATGCCAAAAGCTCCCCAAACCTCTCCAACACGGTCGCCACAATCTCTCCAGCCACCAGTCTAATTTTGTCCCGGCGATCCGCGGGACTAGCGTCCAAAGGCTCTGCCTCTCTGGCACTGCCGAACAACCTTCCGCTGACCTCACGGGGAGCCCTCCTTAAGACGTGGATGGACCGAGCCAGCGCCTTCACCCGCTCCAGCACTTCCTGGATCACGGTCTCAGCCACCTCTTTAAGCTCCTGGTCTTCTGCCAGCGCAGCCCGCAGCAGCACAGCCTGTATGCTGTTAGGCGCTTCTTCTCCGGCACGCTTTGGACACTAAAACGAGTGCGGCCATTTAGTGCACCTCACAGGTTCGTGTTAACTGTGCGAGTCTGGGTGCAGAAGTGGCCACCGAGAGTGCCCAGGCACAGGCAGAAAGGGCCAGTGCCTCGTGTCCGAGGGACACAGGAAGGCAAGCGCCCGCTTCTTGGTCTCTGACAGCCACTCGCAAACGCGGACACATCGCACACCAGCCAGGCACCACCTCCTCAGCAACCAGGCACCGCTTGCAAGCCCCGAGCGCCTCTGGCGGGGCCAGCACCCTCTCCTGAGGCCCGGGGACCAACGAGCTGCCGCACAGCAGAGGCGGCCCCCTGCATCCACCCGGCTCCTACTCACCGGCTTCCCTTTGACAGCGGACTTTTCAGAGCTGCTCCGGGTGCCTGGCTCTCTCCTCTCTCCCAGCTGCTGCTGCTGCTGCTGCTGCTGCTGCTGCTGGCACTCGGCCTGCCGGAGGAGGCGTTGCTCTTTTTCAAGAGCCTCCAGTCTTTCAAGCCGCTTCTTGATCCCAGTCAGATGCCTGTCAAGAGAAAGAAGGCAGCTGAGAAGGAGCCATTTTCCGTTCAGACACTCCCATCAGCCTGCTCCGGCTTGCTTTGCTCCACTAGACCCCGCAGCAGCTTCCAGATGCCTGGCCAAGCCTCCAAACGCAGACTGCGCCAACGTGTTCGCAGCCGCCACCGCCTCCTTCCACCGCCGGGCTTTGGTCGTTTACTGCAACAGGAGGCTCCAGGACTTCTCTCAGGGACCACGCGCCCCCTTCAAGAGCAACCGTTGCTTGGCCTTTGCTTACCTCTGCCTCCTCTGCCTCTCGCCACCTGGCAAACTCTTTCTTTGCTCCTGCAGCAGCCACTCTCGCAGGCGAGAAACATCAGTCCCTCCCGGCAGTTCGCAGGCATCCTCTAACTGGGCCAGCTCTTGCCGAAGCTTTTTCTGAAAGGTGACACCAGGCTGTGGCTTGCTGGTGCCTGGACAAGCGCTCACGCCCCTGCGTGCTGAGGCGTCCCGCGGGCCCAGGACAGCGCTCTGCTTCGGCCACGCGACGAGGGCCAAAGAGAAACGCTTCCCTCGGGACTCCGCGGGCTTCCACGTGACTTTCCTGCCCATCCGCACCCCTGCACCCTGCGCTACCTCAGCTCGCAGCCCGGTAGTCCTTTCCTTGCCACAGCGCCTGGCCCAGCCGCACAGCCCTCACCTCTTCTGCACTGACCGCCTCCCCTTTACTTGCGAGGTGCCGCAAGTAAAGCCCCAGCCTTTGGCACCGTGCCGCTCACAGGGCTCCACCAACACGCCGCTTTGCCTACCTCCTCTCGCATGAACATCTTCTCGGCCTCCAGCTTCAGCGTGGTCAGATACTGCCTGTACTCATTGAACTCCTTCAGAGTGCAAACCACCTAGGGAGAGAGGAGGGGAGATAGCCCCCAAGAACTCTCAACCCACCTACGTACACTCTCTTCCCCAAAACAGCCCAAACCCAGGAGCTGCTCCTCTCCACACCCTCCCCTCCCCTCCCTTCCTCCGTGGCGGGGACCCCGACTCCCCCCGCCGCCAGGGCTCAGCGGTGCTCCTCGCCCCAGCGCCACGCCTCACGCCGGCTGCCTCCCCAACACTCGGGCAGCGCGGGGCAGAGGGAGAAGAGCAGGAGTGGGACTTGCCAGAGGGATGCTGCCGCCACTTCTGCTCCCAGGGAAACCAGCCCCACAGCCCTGGGCCCTCTGCCAGCAACAGCCGGCTGCAGCAAGCGCTCTGGGAACCCCGCTTGATGAGCGCTGGTTGCAGCAGCCCGACGTCCAAACCTACTTTGCCATCGCTGGTGATGGAACCCTCTCTCTTCAGCCTCCGCAGGTTGTCCTTGCGATTGTGGTAGGCCCGCAGATGCGGGTCATGCAGGCTGTTGTATTCGGTGCTCAGCTGGCGGCAGCATGGATCTCCCAGATTGAAATAACCAGAGGGCTGGTGAAGCTGTAAGAGACATTTTCCAGACTATGAAGGAGGCAGGAGACAGCAGCAAAGAGGTGCCAAGCAGTACTTGTGGAAAGGGGAAGGTACTTGGAAGACCAACACTCTTCTCCAGCCTTCTGAAGGCACACAGAACCCCACAGCCAGACTGCAGGGCCAGGCTGGACCGCGCTAGGCTGCACCGGGCTAGGCTGGGCTGGGCTGGGCGGGGCTGGGATCGGGGAGACAAGACAAACCCCACCAGCACAGTAGGCATCCGAGGCCACCGGGAAGAACTGCACACCTGAAATGAACCTTCAGAGTGAAAAGTTCAAGCCCAGCCCTTAAAACGCAGGTCCGCGCCAGGCAGCCACGACCCTCCCTCTACTCCCGCCAAAGAAAGGAGGAGGGCTCTTCTACCCCTTTCCGCTTCCTTTACCTTTTCCCCCAGCTTTGTCCTGCAGAAGACAGGCTTGCAGCCAGGCAGCAGAGGGATCTTGACACCAAGCGGGAGGCCCAGCAGCCCACTCCCTCCTTCTGACACTGCCTGTCTCCTCTTCCCGAGCTAGAAAGAGGGAGACGCTCGTCGGCACTCAGCCGCTATCTCCAGAAGCCTCCTGCACGGCACTTGCTAGAAAGGCTCTCGGAAGACTCCAACCAAGCGGAGCGCCAAGAGCGGCCCACTCAAAGGCTGCTCTCTGCTTCCTCCACCACGGCCCCACAGCTCCCATCCCTTCCTCAACCCACGGCCGCGTCCTTTCGCAGCAACCCCTCCCACCTGCTTAGCCGCAAGCCAGGCTGGGCAGCGAGGCAGGACTCCCTGAAAACTCTCCCCAGCCCAACCACCTCTGCATCCCTCCCAGCTCCCCGCGCACGCCCCAAGCCCCCAGAGCGGCCCTGCATGTCCCAGGCTCCCGGGATCAGCCCTCTCCTTCGGACCGTCCCTCACCTCTCCCCTCTTCCCCGCTGTGCTCAGCACTGCGTCCATGTTTCCGATGCCAGCAGCGAGACGGTGCTCCATGGCTCCTTCCAAGAGCTCGCCGAGAGCTGTGACCCTGCGCTGGCTCCTCTTGCTCCAGAGGCACCCAGCTCTGGCCACCACAGCCGGTCTCCCAGCGAGCAGCTATATAGAGCCATCGCCCATTCTTGCATCGTCACGTTGCTGGGCCACTGCATTGTTGCATCAGCGCGTCGCTAGGCCGCCGCCCAGCTGCTGCCCGGCCACCCTGCACGTCCGTCTGGACACGCACGTGGGCCGCCCGCTCTCGCTCACCCGGCTCTCCATGTCCTGCAGAAACGGGAATTTTCCAGTTAGCAAAACTACTGACCGCTTCTGCCTTCGGAAAGGAATTTGTGGAAATTTGGCTATGGGGAAACAAGGCACGGAAAGTCTTGCTGCCCAGCTGCTCTGGGACTTGTACCCTAGGTACGCTTCGCCCTGATATTACCATAGGGAACGAAATGAACGCAGGGCTATGGAGAAGAACATCTAGGCAAGGGTATCGAAGAAGCCACAATCCGTTAATTGATCGGCCAGCTGGCTTCCATTCCTTACCAGGTGCTTTCTTCCTTGGTTAGGAGTTAGGGAACTTGAAAAAGCAAGAGCCAAGATTTTGGCACTTACTGAACAAATAGGGAATGAGACTTCTGATGCGATCCAAGCCTTTCCAGATGATAGCTGAAAATCGTAACGCGGATTGGGGAGATGTGCAGGTGTTGCTTAATACTTTATTTCTCCCCGAGGAGAAGGGAATGGTGTTAGGAAAAGCTCCGGAGGACAGCATGAGGTTAAACGCCAGGGATGGTCCGGATCGTGTTCTGCCTGCACGAGAACCTGCCTGGAATCCAAAGACGGGAGCGGGGTGACTGATGATTAAACAATATCAGCAGTTAATTTTGTAGCGGGTAAAGCCGGGAGGGGGTACCTAGATCTAAAAATCTTGCCAAGTTCTATCAGGCGGTACAGAGTGAAGGAAGGGCACCGGGGCAAAACATGAAGGTCTCCCCAGCCGATCCCCTGCTTTCAGTTAAGCTGGGTAATGAGACACTTACATTTCTAGATGACACAGGAGCAACGTATTCGGTATTAAACAGTCGTAAAGGACCTATGAGTCAATTCTCTATGTCAGTAATTGGTGCCAGGGGAAAACGAGGGCCTAGGCCTTTCTTTCAACCGACTAAGCGTGACATTGGAAACAAAGCGCTTAGACGTGAATTCTTCTGTCTGCCAGAATGTCCCCTACCTCTGAGGGGAAGGGGTTCAGCCGAGAAATTGGGAGCACAGATAACTCGTGATCAGAATAAAGTCTGAGCACATATGCCGCAAAATAATGCCTGGCAGGCACAAGTATAGATGTTACAGGCATTGCCCGCAACAAAGAATGCTGAAAATAAGGAAGAACAAACTGAAGCCCCCTCTGGCCTCTGGCCCGCGGCGCCTCCTAGGCCGACCTCCACAGGCGGCCCCCTGCCCAGCCCCGCCCCCCCAACCGCCATTTGTGCCCCAGACATCCCCCACCTTTCTCCTGTAGAGGACGGGCTGGGAGGCCACTCCAGCCAGTCTGGAGGGGAAAACAGGATACAAGGGCAGAGAGCAAGGCAGCCGGAGGGCCCTGGTGGGTACCCAGAGGCATGCAAAGGGCTCGGCCTGGCCACCCAAAGGCACACCCAGGGCTCTGGGCCGCACCACATCTAGAGCTCCAGGCCGCACCAAAGGGCAAACAGAAATGGAGGGTCTTGGGAGGCAGCGCAAGGCCGTTTGGTGGCCCCTCGCTTGCCCCAAAAGGCCCACGCTGGGCCCTAGGGCCCATGGAAAGGCAAACAGAGACGCCTTGAGGAGACAAGAGGAGAAGAGCAGTGGGCTAGGCAAGATGAAAAGCTGAAGGGCGGTCCCTTGATGGGACACCAAAAGTGGGCCCTGGGTGGCAACCCAAAGGCCCATCAAGGAGGACTTGATGGGACGAGAGAAGAAATGCCCAGAGCAAGGCGCCAGCCTTCAACAGCACCTACGGATGGGACTCACAGAAGGCATGAGTATAGCTTTACAGAGCTTCACCAGCCCCTCAGCTAGCCCGGCCACAAAGCAAGCTTTCTAAACAAGGCAAAAGCGCTGCCTGCTTTTCTCTTCCCTACTTCAGATGCCCTGTAAAACTGTGTCTTAGCCTGACCGAGGCTGTAGGAGGGAGGCAGGCGAGGGAAAACATGGCCGGGAAAATGCCCAGAGGCAGTATGGCCTGGCATGAATAAAGAGAGGCACAAGCAAGCCCCTGGGAGAAGGCTCTTTATTCTCTGCCTGGGGGAGCTGCCCGGGCGCTCTCTGGCCCTGGAGCCGCACGCCTCCTCAGGACACCCTCCACAAGGCTCCCAGCTACCGCCCTCTTTAAGGACTCGGGCTGCACGGGCTCCTCCAGGAGCACCTTTAAACGCACTGGTCTGCGCCATGCTCCTGCCTGGGTAGGGGGCTTCGGACCCGCTGGAGGCACGGGCTGCCTCGCAAACTGCGGGCCCGTGCAGGGGAGGGTGCCTGCCGTGCTCCCTGGCCTCAGGATACGCAGAGTTTCACACGCGGGCACCGAAGACCTTGCTGGGGCTCTGCAGGTGTAATCCGCGGACTTCGGAAGGTCTTCCGGTGGCCGGCGAGCATCTCGCTCAGGGCCTCGCAGGACAGGTGGGAGGAGAGTATGTGAGCTCTCCTCTTTCAATTCTCCTGCTTCCTCTGAAGGCCTGACTATTGCAGGCAGCCTGAGAGGTGGCAAGACCTTCCTTGCTGGAAGCGTCGCTGATTTTTCCTTGCCCTTCCTTTCTGCCTCTAACTTCTTCCTCACGGTTGCCACAACTTCAAGGACAATGGTTCGGGCATACCCGATCAATTCCGCATCCAGCTGCTGAACTCTGGAGATGGCCTTTTGGATGCCCGCCTCGGCAAGCTCACGACTCACTCGTGAGACAGCAGCAGCGTTTTGCAGCGGTTGCAACACGGGCAACTTTGCTCTCTTGCTTCCTTCTGGCAGCTGCTCTTCCCAGCCTCTGCCTGATCCTTGTCCTTCTCTCACGCCCTGAAGCTTCAGGATCTCCGAAAACTGACAGCAAAAGTCCTCTTCAAACTGAGAAGCTACAAACGATGACAAGGTGGAGCTAACGCTTTCAATGGCCTCTCTGGTCCTTTGCTCAATAGAAGACCGCCAAGATGCTCTCTCGGAAGCTGCTACTTCCGCCTCCCCCCGCCTGGCTGCCGGCCCTGCCTCAGCTGCAGCACACGTCCAGGATGCCAAAAGCTCCCCAAACCTCTCCAACACGGTCGCCACAATCTCTCCAGCCACCAGTCTAATTTTGTCCCGGCGATCCGCGGGACTAGCGTCCAAAGGCTCTGCCTCTCTGGCACTGCCGAACAACCTTCCGCTGACCTCACGGGGAGCCCTCCTTAAGACGTGGATGGACCGAGCCAGCGCCTTCACCCGCTCCAGCACTTCCTGGATCACGGTCTCAGCCACCTCTTTAAGCTCCTGGTCTTCTGCCAGCGCAGCCCGCAGCAGCACAGCCTGTATGCTGTTAGGCGCTTCTTCTCCGGCACGCTTTGGACACTAAAACGAGTGCGGCCATTTAGTGCACCTCACAGGTTCGTGTTAACTGTGCGAGTCTGGGTGCAGAAGTGGCCACCGAGAGTGCCCAGGCACAGGCAGAAAGGGCCAGTGCCTCGTGTCCGAGGGACACAGGAAGGCAAGCGCCCGCTTCTTGGTCTCTGACAGCCACTCGCAAACGCGGACACATCGCACACCAGCCAGGCACCACCTCCTCAGCAACCAGGCACCGCTTGCAAGCCCCGAGCGCCTCTGGCGGGGCCAGCACCCTCTCCTGAGGCCCGGGGACCAACGAGCTGCCGCACAGCAGAGGCGGCCCCCTGCATCCACCCGGCTCCTACTCACCGGCTTCCCTTTGACAGCGGACTTTTCAGAGCTGCTCCGGGTGCCTGGCTCTCTCCTCTCTCCCAGCTGCTGCTGCTGCTGCTGCTGCTGCTGCTGCTGGCACTCGGCCTGCCGGAGGAGGCGTTGCTCTTTTTCAAGAGCCTCCAGTCTTTCAAGCCGCTTCTTGATCCCAGTCAGATGCCTGTCAAGAGAAAGAAGGCAGCTGAGAAGGAGCCATTTTCCGTTCAGACACTCCCATCAGCCTGCTCCGGCTTGCTTTGCTCCACTAGACCCCGCAGCAGCTTCCAGATGCCTGGCCAAGCCTCCAAACGCAGACTGCGCCAACGTGTTCGCAGCCGCCACCGCCTCCTTCCACCGCCGGGCTTTGGTCGTTTACTGCAACAGGAGGCTCCAGGACTTCTCTCAGGGACCACGCGCCCCCTTCAAGAGCAACCGTTGCTTGGCCTTTGCTTACCTCTGCCTCCTCTGCCTCTCGCCACCTGGCAAACTCTTTCTTTGCTCCTGCAGCAGCCACTCTCGCAGGCGAGAAACATCAGTCCCTCCCGGCAGTTCGCAGGCATCCTCTAACTGGGCCAGCTCTTGCCGAAGCTTTTTCTGAAAGGTGACACCAGGCTGTGGCTTGCTGGTGCCTGGACAAGCGCTCACGCCCCTGCGTGCTGAGGCGTCCCGCGGGCCCAGGACAGCGCTCTGCTTCGGCCACGCGACGAGGGCCAAAGAGAAACGCTTCCCTTGGGACTCCGCGGGCTTCCACGTGACTTTCCTGCCCATCCGCACCCCTGCACCCTGCGCTACCTCAGCTCGCAGCCCGGTAGTCCTTTCCTTGCCACAGCGCCTGGCCCAGCCGCACAGCCCTCACCTCTTCTGCACTGACCGCCTCCCCTTTACTTGCGAGGTGCCGCAAGTAAAGCCCCAGCCTTTGGCACCGTGCCGCTCACAGGGCTCCACCAACACGCCGCTTTGCCTACCTCCTCTCGCATGAACATCTTCTCGGCCTCCAGCTTCAGCGTGGTCAGATACTGCCTGTACTCATTGAACTCCTTCAGAGTGCAAACCACCTAGGGAGAGAGGAGGGGAGATAGCCCCCAAGAACTCTCAACCCACCTACGTACACTCTCTTCCCCAAAACAGCCCAAACCCAGGAGCTGCTCCTCTCCACACCCTCCCCTCCCCTCCCTTCCTCCGTGGCGGGGACCCCGACTCCCCCCGCCGCCAGGGCTCAGCGGTGCTCCTCGCCCCAGCGCCACGCCTCACGCCGGCTGCCTCCCCAACACTCGGGCAGCGCGGGGCAGAGGGAGAAGAGCAGGAGTGGGACTTGCCAGAGGGATGCTGCCGCCACTTCTGCTCCCAGGGAAACCAGCCCCACAGCCCTGGGCCCTCTGCCAGCAACAGCCGGCTGCAGCAAGCGCTCTGGGAACCCCGCTTGATGAGCGCTGGTTGCAGCAGCCCGACGTCCAAACCTACTTTGCCATCGCTGGTGATGGAACCCTCTCTCTTCAGCCTCCGCAGGTTGTCCTTGCGATTGTGGCAGGCCCGCAGATGCGGGTCATGCAGGCTGTTGTATTCGGTGCTCAGCTGGCGGCAGCATGGATCTCCCAGATTGAAATAACCAGAGGGCTGGTGAAGCTGTAAGAGACATTTTCCAGACTATGAAGGAGGCAGGAGACAGCAGCAAAGAGGTGCCAAGCAGTACTTGTGGAAAGGGGAAGGTACTTGGAAGACCAACACTCTTCTCCAGCCTTCTGAAGGCACACAGAACCCCACAGCCAGACTGCAGGGCCAGGCTGGACCGCGCTAGGCTGCACCGGGCTAGGCTGGGCTGGGCTGGGCGGGGCTGGGATCGGGGAGACAAGACAAACCCCACCAGCACAGTAGGCATCCGAGGCCACCGGGAAGAACTGCACACCTGAAATGAACCTTCAGAGTGAAAAGTTCAAGCCCAGCCCTTAAAACGCAGGTCCGCGCCAGGCAGCCACGACCCTCCCTCTACTCCCGCCAAAGAAAGGAGGAGGGCTCTTCTACCCCTTTCCGCTTCCTTTACCTTTTCCCCCAGCTTTGTCCTGCAGAAGACAGGCTTGCAGCCAGGCAGCAGAGGGATCTTGACACCAAGCGGGAGGCCCAGCAGCCCACTCCCTCCTTCTGACACTGCCTGTCTCCTCTTCCCGAGCTAGAAAGAGGGAGACGCTCGTCGGCACTCAGCCGCTATCTCCAGAAGCCTCCTGCACGGCACTTGCTAGAAAGGCTCTCGGAAGACTCCAACCAAGCGGAGCGCCAAGAGCGGCCCACTCAAAGGCTGCTCTCTGCTTCCTCCACCACGGCCCCACAGCTCCCATCCCTTCCTCAACCCACGGCCGCGTCCTTTCGCAGCAACCCCTCCCACCTGCTTAGCCGCAAGCCAGGCTGGGCAGCGAGGCAGGACTCCCTGAAAACTCTCCCCAGCCCAACCACCTCTGCATCCCTCCCAGCTCCCCGCGCACGCCCCAAGCCCCCAGAGCGGCCCTGCATGTCCCAGGCTCCCGGGATCAGCCCTCTCCTTCGGACCGTCCCTCACCTCTCCCCTCTTCCCCGCTGTGCTCAGCACTGCGTCCA
The DNA here is from genome assembly GCF_965183815.1 of Platalea leucorodia. Taxonomy (NCBI): domain Eukaryota; kingdom Metazoa; phylum Chordata; class Aves; order Pelecaniformes; family Threskiornithidae; genus Platalea; species Platalea leucorodia. The sequence continues at coordinate 7,437,421 of NC_138843.1, forward strand.
TGTTTCCGATGCCAGCAGCGAGACGGTGCTCCATGGCTCCTTCCAAGAGCTCGCCGAGAGCTGTGACCCTGCGCTGGCTCCTCTTGCTCCAGAGGCACCCAGCTCTGGCCACCACAGCCGGTCTCCCAGCGAGCAGCTATATAGAGCCATCGCCCATTCTTGCATCGTCACGTTGCTGGGCCACTGCATTGTTGCATCAGCGCGTCGCTAGGCCGCCGCCCAGCTGCTGCCCGGCCACCCTGCACGTCCGTCTGGACACGCACGTGGGCCGCCCGCTCTCGCTCACCCGGCTCTCCATGTCCTGCAGAAACGGGAATTTTCCAGTTAGCAAAACTACTGACCGCTTCTGCCTTCGGAAAGGAATTTGTGGAAATTTGGCTATGGGGAAACAAGGCACGGAAAGTCTTGCTGCCCAGCTGCTCTGGGACTTGTACCCTAGGTACGCTTCGCCCTGATATTACCATAGGGAACGAAATGAACGCAGGGCTATGGAGAAGAACATCTAGGCAAGGGTATCGAAGAAGCCACAATCCGTTAATTGATCGGCCAGCTGGCTTCCATTCCTTACCAGGTGCTTTCTTCCTTGGTTAGGAGTTAGGGAACTTGAAAAAGCAAGAGCCAAGATTTTGGCACTTACTGAACAAATAGGGAATGAGACTTCTGATGCGATCCAAGCCTTTCCAGATGATAGCTGAAAATCGTAACGCGGATTGGGGAGATGTGCAGGTGTTGCTTAATACTTTATTTCTCCCCGAGGAGAAGGGAATGGTGTTAGGAAAAGCTCCGGAGGACAGCATGAGGTTAAACGCCAGGGATGGTCCGGATCGTGTTCTGCCTGCACGAGAACCTGCCTGGAATCCAAAGACGGGAGCGGGGTGACTGATGATTAAACAATATCAGCAGTTAATTTTGTAGCGGGTAAAGCCGGGAGGGGGTACCTAGATCTAAAAATCTTGCCAAGTTCTATCAGGCGGTACAGAGTGAAGGAAGGGCACCGGGGCAAAACATGAAGGTCTCCCCAGCCGATCCCCTGCTTTCAGTTAAGCTGGGTAATGAGACACTTACATTTCTAGATGACACAGGAGCAACGTATTCGGTATTAAACAGTCGTAAAGGACCTATGAGTCAATTCTCTATGTCAGTAATTGGTGCCAGGGGAAAACGAGGGCCTAGGCCTTTCTTTCAACCGACTAAGCGTGACATTGGAAACAAAGCGCTTAGACGTGAATTCTTCTGTCTGCCAGAATGTCCCCTACCTCTGAGGGGAAGGGGTTCAGCCGAGAAATTGGGAGCACAGATAACTCGTGATCAGAATAAAGTCTGAGCACATATGCCGCAAAATAATGCCTGGCAGGCACAAGTATAGATGTTACAGGCATTGCCCGCAACAAAGAATGCTGAAAATAAGGAAGAACAAACTGAAGCCCCCTCTGGCCTCTGGCCCGCGGCGCCTCCTAGGCCGACCTCCACAGGCGGCCCCCTGCCCAGCCCCGCCCCCCCAACCGCCATTTGTGCCCCAGACATCCCCCACCTTTCTCCTGTAGAGGACGGGCTGGGAGGCCACTCCAGCCAGTCTGGAGGGGAAAACAGGATACAAGGGCAGAGAGCAAGGCAGCCGGAGGGCCCTGGTGGGTACCCAGAGGCATGCAAAGGGCTCGGCCTGGCCACCCAAAGGCACACCCAGGGCTCTGGGCCGCACCACATCTAGAGCTCCAGGCCGCACCAAAGGGCAAACGGAAATGGAGGGTCTTGGGAGGCAGCGCAAGGCCGTTTGGTGGCCCCTCGCTTGCCCCAAAAGGCCCACGCTGGGCCCTAGGGCCCATGGAAAGGCAAACAGAGACGCCTTGAGGAGACAAGAGGAGAAGAGCAGTGGGCTAGGCAAGATGAAAAGCTGAAGGGCGGTCCCTTGATGGGACACCAAAAGTGGGCCCTGGGTGGCAACCCAAAGGCCCATCAAGGAGGACTTGATGGGACGAGAGAAGAAATGCCCAGAGCAAGGCGCCAGCCTTCAACAGCACCTACGGATGGGACTCACAGAAGGCATGAGTATAGCTTTACAGAGCTTCACCAGCCCCTCAGCTAGCCCGGCCACAAAGCAAGCTTTCTAAACAAGGCAAAAGCGCTGCCTGCTTTTCTCTTCCCTACTTCAGATGCCCTGTAAAACTGTGTCTTAGCCTGACCGAGGCTGTAGGAGGGAGGCAGGCGAGGGAAAACATGGCCGGGAAAATGCCCAGAGGCAGTATGGCCTGGCATGAATAAAGAGAGGCACAAGCAAGCCCCTGGGAGAAAGCTCTTTATTCTCTGCCTGGGGGAGCTGCCCGGGCGCTCTCTGGCCCTGGAGCCGCACGCCTCCTCAGGACACCCTCCACAAGGCTCCCAGCTACCGCCCTCTTTAAGGACTCGGGCTGCACGGGCTCCTCCAGGAGCACCTTTAAACGCACTGGTCTGCGCCATGCTCCTGCCTGGGTAGGGGGCTTCGGACCCGCTGGAGGCACGGGCTGCCTCGCAAACTGCGGGCCCGTGCAGGGGAGGGTGCCTGCCGTGCTCCCTGGCCTCAGGATACGCAGAGTTTCACACGCGGGCACCGAAGACCTTGCTGGGGCTCTGCAGGTGTAATCGGCGGACTTCGGAAGGTCTTCCGGTGGCCTGCAAGCATCTCGCTCAGGGCCTCGCAGGACAGGTGGGAGGAGAGTATGTGAGCTCTCCTCTTTCAATTCTCCTGCTTCCTCTGAAGGCCTGACTATTGCAGGCAGCCTGAGAGGTGGCAAGACCTTCCTTGCTGGAAGCGTCGCTGATTTTTCCTTGCCCTTCCTTTCTGCCTCTAACTTCTTCCTCACGGTTGCCACAACTTCAAGGACAATGGTTCGGGCATACCCGATCAATTCCGCATCCAGCTGCTGCACTCTGGAGATGGCCTTTTGGATGCTCGCCTCGGCAAGCTCACGACTCACTCGTGAGACAGCAGCAGCGTTTTGCAGCAGTTGCAACACGGGCAACTTTGCTCTCTTGCTTCCTTCTGGCAGCTGCTCTTCCCAGCCTCTGCCTGATCCTTGTCCTTCTCTCACGCCCTGAAGCTTCAGGATCTCCGAAAACTGACAGCAAAAGTCCTCTTCAAACTGAGAAGCTACAAACGATGACAAGGTGGAGCTAACGCTTTCAATGGCCTCTCTGGTCCTTTGCTCAACAGAAGACCGCCAAGATGCTCTCTCGGAAGCTGCTACTTCCGCCTCCCCCCGCCTGGCTGCCGGCCCTGCCTCAGCTGCAGCACACGTCCAGGATGCCAAAAGCTCCCCAAACCTCTCCAACACGGTCGCCACAATCTCTCCAGCCACCAGTCTAATTTTGTCCCGGCGATCCGCGGGACTAGCGTCCAAAGGCTCTGCCTCTCTGGCACTGCCGAACAACCTTCCGCTGACCTCACGGGGAGCCCTCCTTAAGACGTGGATGGACCGAGCCAGCGCCTTCACCCGCTCCAGCACTTCCTGGATCACGGTCTCAGCCACCTCTTTAAGCTCCTGGTCTTCTGCCAGCGCAGCCCGCAGCAGCACAGCCTGTATGCTGTTAGGCGCTTCTTCTCCGGCACGCTTTGGACACTAAAACGAGTGCGGCCATTTAGTGCACCTCACAGGTTCGTGTTAACTGTGCGAGTCTGGGTGCAGAAGTGGCCACCGAGAGTGCCCAGGCACAGGCAGAAAGGGCCAGTGCCTCGTGTCCGAGGGACACAGGAAGGCAAGCGCCCGCTTCTTGGTCTCTGACAGCCACTCGCAAACGCGGACACATCGCACACCAGCCAGGCACCACCTCCTCAGCAACCAGGCACCGCTTGCAAGCCCCGAGCGCCTCTGGCGGGGCCAGCACCCTCTCCTGAGGCCCGGGGACCAACGAGCTGCCGCACAGCAGAGGCGGCCCCCTGCATCCACCCGGCTCCTACTCACCGGCTTCCCTTTGACAGCGGACTTTTCAGAGCTGCTCCGGGTGCCTGGCTCTCTCCTCTCTCCCAGCTGCTGCTGCTGCTGCTGCTGCTGCTGCTGCTGGCACTCGGCCTGCCGGAGGAGGCGTTGCTCTTTTTCAAGAGCCTCCAGTCTTTCAAGCCGCTTCTTGATCCCAGTCAGATGCCTGTCAAGAGAAAGAAGGCAGCTGAGAAGGAGCCATTTTCCGTTCAGACACTCCCATCAGCCTGCTCCGGCTTGCTTTGCTCCACTAGACCCCGCAGCAGCTTCCAGATGCCTGGCCAAGCCTCCAAACGCAGACTGCGCCAACGTGTTCGCAGCCGCCACCGCCTCCTTCCACCGCCGGGCTTTGGTCGTTTACTGCAACAGGAGGCTCCAGGACTTCTCTCAGGGACCACGCGCCCCCTTCAAGAGCAACCGTTGCTTGGCCTTTGCTTACCTCTGCCTCCTCTGCCTCTCGCCACCTGGCAAACTCTTTCTTTGCTCCTGCAGCAGCCACTCTCGCAGGCGAGAAACATCAGTCCCTCCCGGCAGTTCGCAGGCATCCTCTAACTGGGCCAGCTCTTGCCGAAGCTTTTTCTGAAAGGTGACACCAGGCTGTGGCTTGCTGGTGCCTGGACAAGCGCTCACGCCCCTGCGTGCTGAGGCGTCCCGCGGGCCCAGGACAGCGCTCTGCTTCGGCCACGCGACGAGGGCCGAAGAGAAACGCTTCCCTCGGGACTCCGCGGGCTTCCACGTGACTTTCCTGCCCATCCGCACCCCTGCACCCTGCGCTACCTCAGCTCGCAGCCCGGTAGTCCTTTCCTTGCCACAGCGCCTGGCCCAGCCGCACAGCCCTCACCTCTTCTGCACTGACCGCCTCCCCTTTACTTGCGAGGTGCCGCAAGTAAAGCCCCAGCCTTTGGCACCGTGCCGCTCACAGGGCTCCACCAACACGCCGCTTTGCCTACCTCCTCTCGCATGAACATCTTCTCGGCCTCCAGCTTCAGCGTGGTCAGATACTGCCTGTACTCATTGAACTCCTTCAGAGTGCAAACCACCTAGGGAGAGAGGAGGGGAGATAGCCCCCAAGAACTCTCAACCCACCTACGTACACTCTCTTCCCCAAAACAGCCCAAACCCAGGAGCTGCTCCTCTCCACACCCTCCCCTCCCCTCCCTTCCTCCGTGGCGGGGACCCCGACTCCCCCCGCCGCCAGGGCTCAGCGGTGCTCCTCGCCCCAGCGCCACGCCTCACGCCGGCTGCCTCCCCAACACTCGGGCAGCGCGGGGCAGAGGGAGAAGAGCAGGAGTGGGACTTGCCAGAGGGATGCTGCCGCCACTTCTGCTCCCAGGGAAACCAGCCCCACAGCCCTGGGCCCTCTGCCAGCAACAGCCGGCTGCAGCAAGCGCTCTGGGAACCCCGCTTGATGAGCGCTGGTTGCAGCAGCCCGACGTCCAAACCTACTTTGCCATCGCTGGTGATGGAACCCTCTCTCTTCAGCCTCCGCAGGTTGTCCTTGCGATTGTGGTAGGCCCGCAGATGCGGGTCATGCAGGCTGTTGTATTCGGTGCTCAGCTGGCGGCAGCATGGATCTCCCAGATTGAAATAACCAGAGGGCTGGTGAAGCTGTAAGAGACATTTTCCAGACTATGAAGGAGGCAGGAGACAGCAGCAAAGAGGTGCCAAGCAGTACTTGTGGAAAGGGGAAGGTACTTGGAAGACCAACACTCTTCTCCAGCCTTCTGAAGGCACACAGAACCCCACAGCCAGACTGCAGGGCCAGGCTGGACCGCGCTAGGCTGCACCGGGCTAGGCTGGGCTGGGCTGGGCGGGGCTGGGATCGGGGAGACAAGACAAACCCCACCAGCACAGTAGGCATCCGAGGCCACCGGGAAGAACTGCACACCTGAAATGAACCTTCAGAGTGAAAAGTTCAAGCCCAGCCCTTAAAACGCAGGTCCGCGCCAGGCAGCCACGACCCTCCCTCTACTCCCGCCAAAGAAAGGAGGAGGGCTCTTCTACCCCTTTCCGCTTCCTTTACCTTTTCCCCCAGCTTTGTCCTGCAGAAGACAGGCTTGCAGCCAGGCAGCAGAGGGATCTTGACACCAAGCGGGAGGCCCAGCAGCCCACTCCCTCCTTCTGACACTGCCTGTCTCCTCTTCCCGAGCTAGAAAGAGGGAGACGCTCGTCGGCACTCAGCCGCTATCTCCAGAAGCCTCCTGCACGGCACTTGCTAGAAAGGCTCTCGGAAGACTCCAACCAAGCGGAGCGCCAAGAGCGGCCCACTCAAAGGCTGCTCTCTGCTTCCTCCACCACGGCCCCACAGCTCCCATCCCTTCCTCAACCCACGGCCGCGTCCTTTCGCAGCAACCCCTCCCACCTGCTTAGCCGCAAGCCAGGCTGGGCAGCGAGGCAGGACTCCCTGAAAACTCTCCCCAGCCCAACCACCTCTGCATCCCTCCCAGCTCCCCGCGCACGCCCCAAGCCCCCAGAGCGGCCCTGCATGTCCCAGGCTCCCGGGATCAGCCCTCTCCTTCGGACCGTCCCTCACCTCTCCCCTCTTCCCCGCTGTGCTCAGCACTGCGTCCATGTTTCCGATGCCAGCAGCGAGACGGTGCTCCATGGCTCCTTCCAAGAGCTCGCCGAGAGCTGTGACCCTGCGCTGGCTCCTCTTGCTCCAGAGGCACCCAGCTCTGGCCACCACAGCCGGTCTCCCAGCGAGCAGCTATATAGAGCCATCGCCCATTCTTGCATCGTCACGTTGCTGGGCCACTGCATTGTTGCATCAGCGCGTCGCTAGGCCGCCGCCCAGCTGCTGCCCGGCCACCCTGCACGTCCGTCTGGACACGCACGTGGGCCGCCCGCTCTCGCTCACCCGGCTCTCCATGTCCTGCAGAAACGGGAATTTTCCAGTTAGCAAAACTACTGACCGCTTCTGCCTTCGGAAAGGAATTTGTGGAAATTTGGCTATGGGGAAACAAGGCACGGAAAGTCTTGCTGCCCAGCTGCTCTGGGACTTGTACCCTAGGTACGCTTCGCCCTGATATTACCATAGGGAACGAAATGAACGCAGGGCTATGGAGAAGAACATCTAGGCAAGGGTATCGAAGAAGCCACAATCCGTTAATTGATCGGCCAGCTGGCTTCCATTCCTTACCAGGTGCTTTCTTCCTTGGTTAGGAGTTAGGGAACTTGAAAAAGCAAGAGCCAAGATTTTGGCACTTACTGAACAAATAGGGAATGAGACTTCTGATGCGATCCAAGCCTTTCCAGATGATAGCTGAAAATCGTAACGCGGATTGGGGAGATGTGCAGGTGTTGCTTAATACTTTATTTCTCCCCGAGGAGAAGGGAATGGTGTTAGGAAAAGCTCCGGAGGACAGCATGAGGTTAAACGCCAGGGATGGTCCGGATCGTGTTCTGCCTGCACGAGAACCTGCCTGGAATCCAAAGACGGGAGCGGGGTGACTGATGATTAAACAATATCAGCAGTTAATTTTGTAGCGGGTAAAGCCGGGAGGGGGTACCTAGATCTAAAAATCTTGCCAAGTTCTATCAGGCGGTACAGAGTGAAGGAAGGGCACCGGGGCAAAACATGAAGGTCTCCCCAGCCGATCCCCTGCTTTCAGTTAAGCTGGGGAATGAGACACTTACATTTCTAGATGACACAGGAGCAACGTATTCGGTATTAAACAGTCGTAAAGGACCTATGAGTCAATTCTCTATGTCAGTAATTGGTGCCAGGGGAAAACGAGGGCCTAGGCCTTTCTTTCAACCGACTAAGCGTGACATTGGAAACAAAGCGCTTAGACGTGAATTCTTCTGTCTGCCAGAATGTCCCCTACCTCTGAGGGGAAGGGGTTCAGCCGAGAAATTGGGAGCACAGATAACTCGTGATCAGAATAAAGTCTGAGCACATATGCCGCAAAATAATGCCTGGCAGGCACAAGTATAGATGTTACAGGCACTGCCCGCAACAAAGAATGCTGAAAATAAGGAAGAACAAACTGAAGCCCCCTCTGGCCTCTGGCCCGCGGCGCCTCCTAGGCCGACCTCCACAGGCGGCCCCCTGCCCAGCCCCGCCCCCCCAACCGCCATTTGTGCCCCAGACATCCCCCACCTTTCTCCTGTAGAGGACGGGCTGGGAGGCCACTCCAGCCAGTCTGGAGGGGAAAACAGGATACAAGGGCAGAGAGCAAGGCAGCCGGAGGGCCCTGGTGGGTACCCAGAGGCATGCAAAGGGCTCGGCCTGGCCACCCAAAGGCACACCCAGGGCTCTGGGCCGCACCACATCTAGAGCTCCAGGCCGCACCAAAGGGCAAACGGAAATGGAGGGTCTTGGGAGGCAGCGCAAGGCCGTTTGGTGGCCCCTCGCTTGCCCCAAAAGGCCCACGCTGGGCCCTAGGGCCCATGGAAAGGCAAACAGAGACGCCTTGAGGAGACAAGAGGAGAAGAGCAGTGGGCTAGGCAAGATGAAAAGCTGAAGGGCGGTCCCTTGATGGGACACCAAAAGTGGGCCCTGGGTGGCAACCCAAAGGCCCATCAAGGAGGACTTGATGGGACGAGAGAAGAAATGCCCAGAGCAAGGCGCCAGCCTTCAACAGCACCTACGGATGGGACTCACAGAAGGCATGAGTATAGCTTTACAGAGCTTCACCAGCCCCTCAGCTAGCCCGGCCACAAAGCAAGCTTTCTAAACAAGGCAAAAGCGCTGCCTGCTTTTCTCTTCCCTACTTCAGATGCCCTGTAAAACTGTGTCTTAGCCTGACCGAGGCTGTAGGAGGGAGGCAGGCGAGGGAAAACATGGCCGGGAAAATGCCCAGAGGCAGTATGGCCTGGCATGAATAAAGAGAGGCACAAGCAAGCCCCTGGGAGAAAGCTCTTTATTCTCTGCCTGGGGGAGCTGCCCGGGCGCTCTCTGGCCCTGGAGCCGCACGCCTCCTCAGGACACCCTCCACAAGGCTCCCAGCTACCGCCCTCTTTAAGGACTCGGGCTGCACGGGCTCCTCCAGGAGCACCTTTAAACGCACTGGTCTGCGCCATGCTCCTGCCTGGGTAGGGGGCTTCGGACCCGCTGGAGGCACGGGCTGCCTCGCAAACTGCGGGCCCGTGCAGGGGAGGGTGCCTGCCGTGCTCCCTGGCCTCAGGATACGCAGAGTTTCACACGCGGGCACCGAAGACCTTGCTGGGGCTCTGCAGGTGTAATCGGCGGACTTCGGAAGGTCTTCCGGTGGCCTGCAAGCATCTCGCTCAGGGCCTCGCAGGACAGGTGGGAGGAGAGTATGTGAGCTCTCCTCTTTCAATTCTCCTGCTTCCTCTGAAGGCCTGACTATTGCAGGCAGCCTGAGAGGTGGCAAGACCTTCCTTGCTGGAAGCGTCGCTGATTTTTCCTTGCCCTTCCTTTCTGCCTCTAACTTCTTCCTCACGGTTGCCACAACTTCAAGGACAATGGTTCGGGCATACCCGATCAATTCCGCATCCAGCTGCTGCACTCTGGAGATGGCCTTTTGGATGCTCGCCTCGGCAAGCTCACGACTCACTCGTGAGACAGCAGCAGCGTTTTGCAGCAGTTGCAACACGGGCAACTTTGCTCTCTTGCTTCCTTCTGGCAGCTGCTCTTCCCAGCCTCTGCCTGATCCTTGTCCTTCTCTCACGCCCTGAAGCTTCAGGATCTCCGAAAACTGACAGCAAAAGTCCTCTTCAAACTGAGAAGCTACAAACGATGACAAGGTGGAGCTAACGCTTTCAATGGCCTCTCTGGTCCTTTGCTCAACAGAAGACCGCCAAGATGCTCTCTCGGAAGCTGCTACTTCCGCCTCCCCCCGCCTGGCTGCCGGCCCTGCCTCAGCTGCAGCACACGTCCAGGATGCCAAAAGCTCCCCAAACCTCTCCAACACGGTCGCCACAATCTCTCCAGCCACCAGTCTAATTTTGTCCCGGCGATCCGCGGGACTAGCGTCCAAAGGCTCTGCCTCTCTGGCACTGCCGAACAACCTTCCGCTGACCTCACGGGGAGCCCTCCTTAAGACGTGGATGGACCGAGCCAGCGCCTTCACCCGCTCCAGCACTTCCTGGATCACGGTCTCAGCCACCTCTTTAAGCTCCTGGTCTTCTGCCAGCGCAGCCCGCAGCAGCACAGCCTGTATGCTGTTAGGCGCTTCTTCTCCGGCACGCTTTGGACACTAAAACGAGTGCGGCCATTTAGTGCACCTCACAGGTTCGTGTTAACTGTGCGAGTCTGGGTGCAGAAGTGGCCACCGAGAGTGCCCAGGCACAGGCAGAAAGGGCCAGTGCCTCGTGTCCGAGGGACACAGGAAGGCAAGCGCCCGCTTCTTGGTCTCTGACAGCCACTCGCAAACGCGGACACATCGCACACCAGCCAGGCACCACCTCCTCAGCAACCAGGCACCGCTTGCAAGCCCCGAGCGCCTCTGGCGGGGCCAGCACCCTCTCCTGAGGCCCGGGGACCAACGAGCTGCCGCACAGCAGAGGCGGCCCCCTGCATCCACCCGGCTCCTACTCACCGGCTTCCCTTTGACAGCGGACTTTTCAGAGCTGCTCCGGGTGCCTGGCTCTCTCCTCTCTCCCAGCTGCTGCTGCTGCTGCTGCTGCTGCTGCTGCTGGCACTCGGCCTGCCGGAGGAGGCGTTGCTCTTTTTCAAGAGCCTCCAGTCTTTCAAGCCGCTTCTTGATCCCAGTCAGATGCCTGTCAAGAGAAAGAAGGCAGCTGAGAAGGAGCCATTTTCCGTTCAGACACTCCCATCAGCCTGCTCCGGCTTGCTTTGCTCCACTAGACCCCGCAGCAGCTTCCAGATGCCTGGCCAAGCCTCCAAACGCAGACTGCGCCAACGTGTTCGCAGCCGCCACCGCCTCCTTCCACCGCCGGGCTTTGGTCGTTTACTGCAACAGGAGGCTCCAGGACTTCTCTCAGGGACCACGCGCCCCCTTCAAGAGCAACCGTTGCTTGGCCTTTGCTTACCTCTGCCTCCTCTGCCTCTCGCCACCTGGCAAACTCTTTCTTTGCTCCTGCAGCAGCCACTCTCGCAGGCGAGAAACATCAGTCCCTCCCGGCAGTTCGCAGGCATCCTCTAACTGGGCCAGCTCTTGCCGAAGCTTTTTCTGAAAGGTGACACCAGGCTGTGGCTTGCTGGTGCCTGGACAAGCGCTCACGCCCCTGCGTGCTGAGGCGTCCCGCGGGCCCAGGACAGCGCTCTGCTTCGGCCACGCGACGAGGGCCGAAGAGAAACGCTTCCCTCGGGACTCCGCGGGCTTCCACGTGACTTTCCTGCCCATCCGCACCCCTGCACCCTGCGCTACCTCAGCTCGCAGCCCGGTAGTCCTTTCCTTGCCACAGCGCCTGGCCCAGCCGCACAGCCCTCACCTCTTCTGCACTGACCGCCTCCCCTTTACTTGCGAGGTGCCGCAAGTAAAGCCCCAGCCTTTGGCACCGTGCCGCTCACAGGGCTCCACCAACACGCCGCTTTGCCTACCTCCTCTCGCATGAACATCTTCTCGGCCTCCAGCTTCAGCGTGGTCAGATACTGCCTGTACTCATTGAACTCCTTCAGAGTGCAAACCACCTAGGGAGAGAGGAGGGGAGATAGCCCCCAAGAACTCTCAACCCACCTACGTACACTCTCTTCCCCAAAACAGCCCAAACCCAGGAGCTGCTCCTCTCCACACCCTCCCCTCCCCTCCCTTCCTCCGTGGCGGGGACCCCGACTCCCCCCGCCGCCAGGGCTCAGCGGTGCTCCTCGCCCCAGCGCCACGCCTCACGCCGGCTGCCTCCCCAACACTCGGGCAGCGCGGGGCAGAGGGAGAAGAGCAGGAGTGGGACTTGCCAGAGGGATGCTGCCGCCACTTCTGCTCCCAGGGAAACCAGCCCCACAGCCCTGGGCCCTCTGCCAGCAACAGCCGGCTGCAGCAAGCGCTCTGGGAACCCCGCTTGATGAGCGCTGGTTGCAGCAGCCCGACGTCCAAACCTACTTTGCCATCGCTGGTGATGGAACCCTCTCTCTTCAGCCTCCGCAGGTTGTCCTTGCGATTGTGGTAGGCCCGCAGATGCGGGTCATGCAGGCTGTTGTATTCGGTGCTCAGCTGGCGGCAGCATGGATCTCCCAGATTGAAATAACCAGAGGGCTGGTGAAGCTGTAAGAGACATTTTCCAGACTATGAAGGAGGCAGGAGACAGCAGCAAAGAGGTGCCAAGCAGTACTTGTGGAAAGGGGAAGGTACTTGGAAGACCAACACTCTTCTCCAGCCTTCTGAAGGCACACAGAACCCCACAGCCAGACTGCAGGGCCAGGCTGGACCGCGCTAGGCTGCACCGGGCTAGGCTGGGCTGGGCTGGGCGGGGCTGGGATCGGGGAGACAAGACAAACCCCACCAGCACAGTAGGCATCCGAGGCCACCGGGAAGAACTGCACACCTGAAATGAACCTTCAGAGTGAAAAGTTCAAGCCCAGCCCTTAAAACGCAGGTCCGCGCCAGGCAGCCACGACCCTCCCTCTACTCCCGCCAAAGAAAGGAGGAGGGCTCTTCTACCCCTTTCCGCTTCCTTTACCTTTTCCCCCAGCTTTGTCCTGCAGAAGACAGGCTTGCAGCCAGGCAGCAGAGGGATCTTGACACCAAGCGGGAGGCCCAGCAGCCCACTCCCTCCTTCTGACACTGCCTGTCTCCTCTTCCCGAGCTAGAAAGAGGGAGACGCTCGTCGGCACTCAGCCGCTATCTCCAGAAGCCTCCTGCACGGCACTTGCTAGAAAGGCTCTCGGAAGACTCCAACCAAGCGGAGCGCCAAGAGCGGCCCACTCAAAGGCTGCTCTCTGCTTCCTCCACCACGGCCCCACAGCTCCCATCCCTTCCTCAACCCACGGCCGCGTCCTTTCGCAGCAACCCCTCCCACCTGCTTAGCCGCAAGCCAGGCTGGGCAGCGAGGCAGGACTCCCTGAAAACTCTCCCCAGCCCAACCACCTCTGCATCCCTCCCAGCTCCCCGCGCACGCCCCAAGCCCCCAGAGCGGCCCTGCATGTCCCAGGCTCCCGGGATCAGCCCTCTCCTTCGGACCGTCCCTCACCTCTCCCCTCTTCCCCGCTGTGCTCAGCACTGCGTCCATGTTTCCGATGCCAGCAGCGAGACGGTGCTCCATGGCTCCTTCCAAGAGCTCGCCGAGAGCTGTGACCCTGCGCTGGCTCCTCTTGCTCCAGAGGCACCCAGCTCTGGCCACCACAGCCGGTCTCCCAGCGAGCAGCTATATAGAGCCATCGCCCATTCTTGCATCGTCACGGTGCTGGGCCACTGCATTGTTGCATCAGCGCGTCGCTAGGCCGCCGCCCAGCTGCTGCCCGGCCACCCTGCAGGCCCGTCTGGACACGCACGTGGGCCGCCCGCTCTCGCTCACCCGGCTCTCCATGTCCTGCAGAAACGGGAATTTTCCAGTTAGCAAAACTACTGACCGCTTCTGCCTTTGGAAAGGAATTTGTGGAAATTTGGCTATGGGGAAACAAGGCACGGAAAGTCTTGCTGCCCAGCTGCTCTGGGACTTGTACCCTAGGTACGCTTCGCCCTGATATTACCATAGGGAACGAAATGAACGCAGGGCTATGGAGAAGAACATCTAGGCAAGGGTATCGAAGAAGCCACAATCCGTTAATTGATCGGCCAGCTGGCTTCCATTCCTTACCAGGTGCTTTCTTCCTTGGTTAGGAGTTAGGGAACTTGAAAAAGCAAGAGCCAAGATTTTGGCACTTACTGAACAAATAGGGAATGAGACTTCTGATGCGATCCAAGCCTTTCCAGATGATAGCCGAAAATCGTAACGCGGATTGGGGAGATGTGCAGGTGTTGCTTAATACTTTATTTCTCCCCGAGGAGAAGGGAATGGTGTTAGGAAAAGCTCCGGAGGACAGCATGAGGTTAAACGCCAGGGATGGTCCGGATCGTGTTCTGCCTGCACGAGAACCTGCCTGGAATCCAAAGACGGGAGCGGGGTGACTGATGATTAAACAATATCAGCAGTTAATTTTGTAGCGGGTAAAGCAGGGAGGGGGTACCTAGATCTAAAAATCTTGCCAAGTTCTATCAGGCGGTACAGAGTGAAGGAAGGGCACCGGGGCAAAACATGAAGGTCTCCCCAGCCGATCCCCTGCTTTCAGTTAAGCTGGGGAATGAGACACTTACATTTCTAGATGACACAGGAGCAACGTATTCGGTATTAAACAGTCGTAAAGGACCTATGAGTCAATTCTCTATGTCAGTAATTGGTGCCAGGGGAAAACGAGGGCCTAGGCCTTTCTTTCAACCGACTAAGCGTGACATTGGAAACAAAGCGCTTAGACGTGAATTCTTCTGTCTGCCAGAATGTCCCCTACCTCTGAGGGGAAGGGGTTCAGCCGAGAAATTGGGAGCACAGATAACTCGTGATCAGAATAAAGTCTGAGCACATATGCCGCAAAATAATGCCTGGCAGGCACAAGTATAGATGTTACAGGCATTGCCCGCAACAAAGAATGCTGAAAATAAGGAAGAACAAACTGAAGCCCCCTCTGGCCTCTGGCCCGCGGCGCCTCCTAGGCCGACCTCCACAGGCGGCCCCCTGCCCAGCCCCGCCCCCCCAACCGCCATTTGTGCCCCAGACATCCCCCACCTTTCTCCTGTAGAGGACGGGCTGGGAGGCCACTCCAGCCAGTCTGGAGGGGAAAACAGGATACAAGGGCAGAGAGCAAGGCAGCCGGAGGGCCCTGGTGGGTACCCAGAGGCATGCAAAGGGCTCGGCCTGGCCACCCAAAGGCACACCCAGGGCTCTGGGCCGCACCACATCTAGAGCTCCAGGCCGCACCAAAGGGCAAACGGAAATGGAGGGTCTTGGGAGGCAGCGCAAGGCCGTTTGGTGGCCCCTCGCTTGCCCCAAAAGGCCCACGCTGGGCCCTAGGGCCCATGGAAAGGCAAACAGAGACGCCTTGAGGAGACAAGAGGAGAAGAGCAGTGGGCTAGGCAAGATGAAAAGCTGAAGGGCGGTCCCTTGATGGGACACCAAAAGTGGGCCCTGGGTGGCAACCCAAAGGCCCATCAAGGAGGACTTGATGGGACGAGAGAAGAAATGCCCAGAGCAAGGCGCCAGCCTTCAACAGCACCTACGGATGGGACTCACAGAAGACATGAGTATAGCTTTACAGAGCTTCACCAGCCCCTCAGCTAGCCCGGCCACAAAGCAAGCTTTCTAAACAAGGCAAAAGCGCTGCCTGCTTTTCTCTTCCCTACTTCAGATGCCCTGTAAAACTGTGTCTTAGCCTGACCGAGGCTGTAGGAGGGAGGCAGGCGAGGGAAAACATGGCCGGGAAAATGCCCAGAGGCAGTATGGCCTGGCATGAATAAAGAGAGGCACAAGCAAGCCCCTGGGAGAAAGCTCTTTATTCTCTGCCTGGGGGAGCTGCCCGGGCGCTCTCTGGCCCTGGAGCCGCACGCCTCCTCAGGACACCCTCCACAAGGCTCCCAGCTACCGCCCTCTTTAAGGACTCGGGCTGCACGGGCTCCTCCAGGAGCACCTTTAAACGCACTGGTCTGCGCCATGCTCCTGCCTGGGTAGGGGGCTTCGGACCCGCTGGAGGCACGGGCTGCCTCGCAAACTGCGGGCCCGTGCAGGGGAGGGTGCCTGCCGTGCTCCCTGGCCTCAGGATACGCAGAGTTTCACACGCGGGCACCGAAGACCTTGCTGGGGCTCTGCAGGTGTAATCCGCGGACTTCGGAAGGTCTTCCGGTGGCCGGCGAGCATCTCGCTCAGGGCCTCGCAGGACAGGTGGGAGGAGAGTATGTGAGCTCTCCTCTTTCAATTCTCCTGCTTCCTCTGAAGGCCTGACTATTGCAGGCAGCCTGAGAGGTGGCAAGACCTTCCTTGCTGGAAGCGTCGCTGATTTTTCCTTGCCCTTCCTTTCTGCCTCTAACTTCTTCCTCACGGTTGCCACAACTTCAAGGACAATGGTTCGGGCATACCCGATCAATTCCGCATCCAGCTGCTGCACTCTGGAGATGGCCTTTTGGATGCTCGCCTCGGCAAGCTCACGACTCACTCGTGAGACAGCAGCAGCGTTTTGCAGCGGTTGCAACACGGGCAACTTTGCTCTCTTGCTTCCTTCTGGCAGCTGCTCTTCCCAGCCTCTGCCTGATCCTTGTCCTTCTCTCACGCCCTGAAGCTTCAGGATCTCCGAAAACTGACAGCAAAAGTCCTCTTCAAACTGAGAAGCTACAAACGATGACAAGGTGGAGCTAACGCTTTCAATGGCCTCTCTGGTCCTTTGCTCAACAGAAGACCGCCAAGATGCTCTCTCGGAAGCTGCTACTTCCGCCTCCCCCCGCCTGGCTGCCGGCCCTGCCTCAGCTGCAGCACACGTCCAGGATGCCAAAAGCTCCCCAAACCTCTCCAACACGGTCGCCACAATCTCTCCAGCCACCAGTCTAATTTTGTCCCGGCGATCCGCGGGACTAGCGTCCAAAGGCTCTGCCTCTCTGGCACTGCCGAACAACCTTCCGCTGACCTCACGGGGAGCCCTCCTTAAGATGTGGATGGACTGAGCCAGCGCCTTCACCCGCTCCAGCACTTCCTGGATCACGGTCTCAGCCACCTCTTTAAGCTCCTGGTCTTCTGCCAGCGCAGCCCGCAGCAGCACAGCCTGTATGCTGTTAGGCGCTTCTTCTCCGGCACGCTTTGGACACTAAAACGAGTGCGGCCATTTAGTGCACCTCACAGGTTCGTGTTAACTGTGCGAGTCTGGGTGCAGAAGTGGCCACCGAGAGTGCCCAGGCACAGGCAGAAAGGGCCAGTGCCTCGTGTCCGAGGGACACAGGAAGGCAAGCGCCCGCTTCTTGGTCTCTGACAGCCACTCGCAAACGCGGACACATCGCACACCAGCCAGGCACCACCTCCTCAGCAACCAGGCACCGCTTGCAAGCCCCGAGCGCCTCTGGCGGGGCCAGCACCCTCTCCTGAGGCCCGGGGACCAACGAGCTGCCGCACAGCAGAGGCGGCCCCCTGCATCCACCCGGCTCCTACTCACCGGCTTCCCTTTGACAGCGGACTTTTCAGAGCTGCTCCGGGTGCCTGGCTCTCTCCTCTCTCCCAGCTGCTGCTGCTGCTGCTGCTGCTGCTGCTGCTGGCACTCGGCCTGCCGGAGGAGGCGTTGCTCTTTTTCAAGAGCCTCCAGTCTTTCAAGCCGCTTCTTGATCCCAGTCAGATGCCTGTCAAGAGAAAGAAGGCAGCTGAGAAGGAGCCATTTTCCGTTCAGACACTCCCATCAGCCTGCTCCGGCTTGCTTTGCTCCACTAGACCCCGCAGCAGCTTCCAGATGCCTGGCCAAGCCTCCAAACGCAGACTGCGCCAACGTGTTCGCAGCCGCCACCGCCTCCTTCCACCGCCGGGCTTTGGTTGTTTACTGCAACAGGAGGCTCCAGGACTTCTCTCAGGGACCACGCGCCCCCTTCAAGAGCAACCGTTGCTTGGCCTTTGCTTACCTCTGCCTCCTCTGCCTCTCGCCACCTGGCAAACTCTTTCTTTGCTCCTGCAGCAGCCACTCTCGCAGGCGAGAAACATCAGTCCCTCCCGGCAGTTCGCAGGCATCCTCTAACTGGGCCAGCTCTTGCCGAAGCTTTTTCTGAAAGGTGACACCAGGCTGTGGCTTGCTGGTGCCTGGACAAGCGCTCACGCCCCTGCGTGCTGAGGCGTCCCGTGGGCCCAGGACAGCGCTCTGCTTCGGCCACGCGACGAGGGCCGAAGAGAAACGCTTCCCTCGGGACTCCGCGGGCTTCCACGTGACTTTCCTGCCCATCCGCACCCCTGCACCCTGCGCTACCTCAGCTCGCAGCCCGGTAGTCCTTTCCTTGCCACAGCGCCTGGCCCAGCCGCACAGCCCTCACCTCTTCTGCACTGACCGCCTCCCCTTTACTTGCGAGGTGCCGCAAGTAAAGCCCCAGCCTTTGGCACCGTGCCGCTCACAGGGCTCCACCAACACGCCGCTTTGCCTACCTCCTCTCGCATGAACATCTTCTCGGCCTCCAGCTTCAGCGTGGTCAGATACTGCCTGTACTCATTGAACTCCTTCAGAGTGCAAACCACCTAGGGAGAGAGGAGGGGAGATAGCCCCCAAGAACTCTCAACCCACCTACGTACACTCTCTTCCCCAAAACAGCCCAAACCCAGGAGCTGCTCCTCTCCACACCCTCCCCTCCCCTCCCTTCCTCCGTGGCGGGGACCCCGACTCCCCCCGCCGCCAGGGCTCAGCGGTGCTCCTCGCCCCAGCGCCACGCCTCACGCCGGCTGCCTCCCCAACACTCGGGCAGCGCGGGGCAGAGGGAGAAGAGCAGGAGTGGGACTTGCCAGAGGGATGCTGCCGCCACTTCTGCTCCCAGGGAAACCAGCCCCACAGCCCTGGGCCCTCTGCCAGCAACAGCCGGCTGCAGCAAGCGCTCTGGGAACCCCGCTTGATGAGCGCTGGTTGCAGCAGCCCGACGTCCAAACCTACTTTGCCATCGCTGGTGATGGAACCCTCTCTCTTCAGCCTCCGCAGGTTGTCCTTGCGATTGTGGTAGGCCCGCAGATGCGGGTCATGCAGGCTGTTGTATTCGGTGCTCAGCTGGCGGCAGCATGGATCTCCCAGATTGAAATAACCAGAGGGCTGGTGAAGCTGTAAGAGACATTTTCCAGACTATGAAGGAGGCAGGAGACAGCAGCAAAGAGGTGCCAAGCAGTACTTGTGGAAAGGGGAAGGTACTTGGAAGACCAACACTCTTCTCCAGCCTTCTGAAGGCACACAGAACCCCACAGCCAGACTGCAGGGCCAGGCTGGACCGCGCTAGGCTGCACCGGGCTAGGCTGGGCTGGGCTGGGCGGGGCTGGGATCGGGGAGACAAGACAAACCCCACCAGCACAGTAGGCATCCGAGGCCACCGGGAAGAACTGCACACCTGAAATGAACCTTCAGAGTGAAAAGTTCAAGCCCAGCCCTTAAAACGCAGGTCCGCGCCAGGCAGCCACGACCCTCCCTCTACTCCCGCCAAAGAAAGGAGGAGGGCTCTTCTACCCCTTTCCGCTTCCTTTACCTTTTCCCCCAGCTTTGTCCTGCAGAAGACAGGCTTGCAGCCAGGCAGCAGAGGGATCTTGACACCAAGCGGGAGGCCCAGCAGCCCACTCCCTCCTTCTGACACTGCCTGTCTCCTCTTCCCGAGCTAGAAAGAGGGAGACGCTCGTCGGCACTCAGCCGCTATCTCCAGAAGCCTCCTGCACGGCACTTGCTAGAAAGGCTCTCGGAAGACTCCAACCAAGCGGAGCGCCAAGAGCGGCCCACTCAAAGGCTGCTCTCTGCTTCCTCCACCACGGCCCCACAGCTCCCATCCCTTCCTCAACCCACGGCCGCGTCCTTTCGCAGCAACCCCTCCCACCTGCTTAGCCGCAAGCCAGGCTGGGCAGCGAGGCAGGACTCCCTGAAAACTCTCCCCAGCCCAACCACCTCTGCATCCCTCCCAGCTCCCCGCGCACGCCCCAAGCCCCCAGAGCGGCCCTGCATGTCCCAGGCTCCCGGGATCAGCCCTCTCCTTCGGACCGTCCCTCACCTCTCCCCTCTTCCCCGCTGTGCTCAGCACTGCGTCCATGTTTCCGATGCCAGCAGCGAGACGGTGCTCCATGGCTCCTTCCAAGAGCTCGCCGAGAGCTGTGACCCTGCGCTGGCTCCTCTTGCTCCAGAGGCACCCAGCTCTGGCCACCACAGCCGGTCTCCCAGCGAGCAGCTATATAGAGCCATCGCCCATTCTTGCATCGTCACGGTGCTGGGCCACTGCATTGTTGCATCAGCGCGTCGCTAGGCCGCCGCCCAGCTGCTGCCCGGCCACCCTGCAGGCCCGTCTGGACACGCACGTGGGCCGCCCGCTCTCGCTCACCCGGCTCTCCATGTCCTGCAGAAACGGGAATTTTCCAGTTAGCAAAACTACTGACCGCTTCTGCCTTTGGAAAGGAATTTGTGGAAATTTGGCTATGGGGAAACAAGGCACGGAAAGTCTTGCTGCCCAGCTGCTCTGGGACTTGTACCCTAGGTACGCTTCGCCCTGATATTACCATAGGGAACGAAATGAACGCAGGGCTATGGAGAAGAACATCTAGGCAAGGGTATCGAAGAAGCCACAATCCGTTAATTGATCGGCCAGCTGGCTTCCATTCCTTACCAGGTGCTTTCTTCCTTGGTTAGGAGTTAGGGAACTTGAAAAAGCAAGAGCCAAGATTTTGGCACTTACTGAACAAATAGGGAATGAGACTTCTGATGCGATCCAAGCCTTTCCAGATGATAGCCGAAAATCGTAACGCGGATTGGGGAGATGTGCAGGTGTTGCTTAATACTTTATTTCTCCCCGAGGAGAAGGGAATGGTGTTAGGAAAAGCTCCGGAGGACAGCATGAGGTTAAACGCCAGGGATGGTCCGGATCGTGTTCTGCCTGCACGAGAACCTGCCTGGAATCCAAAGACGGGAGCGGGGTGACTGATGATTAAACAATATCAGCAGTTAATTTTGTAGCGGGTAAAGCAGGGAGGGGGTACCTAGATCTAAAAATCTTGCCAAGTTCTATCAGGCGGTACAGAGTGAAGGAAGGGCACCGGGGCAAAACATGAAGGTCTCCCCAGCCGATCCCCTGCTTTCAGTTAAGCTGGGGAATGAGACACATTTCTAGATGACACAGGAGCAACGTATTCGGTATTAAACAGTCGTAAAGGACCTATGAGTCAATTCTCTATGTCAGTAATTGGTGCCAGGGGAAAACGAGGGCCTAGGCCTTTCTTTCAACCGACTAAGCGTGACATTGGAAACAAAGCGCTTAGACGTGAATTCTTCTGTCTGCCAGAATGTCCCCTACCTCTGAGGGGAAGGGGTTCAGCCGAGAAATTGGGAGCACAGATAACTCGTGATCAGAATAAAGTTTGAGCACATATGCCGCAAAATAATGCCTGGCAGGCACAAGTATAGATGTTACAGGCATTGCCCGCAACAAAGAATGCTGAAAATAGGGAAGAACAAACTGAAGCCCCCTCTGGCCTCTGGCCCGGGGCGCATCCTAGGCCGACCTCCACAGGCGGCCCCCTGCCCAGCCCCGCCCCCCCAACCGCCATTTGTGCCCCAGACATCCCCCACCTTTCTCCTGTAGAGGACGGGCTGGGAGGCCACTCCAGCCAGTCTGGAGGGGAAAACAGGATACAAGGGCAGAGAGCAAGGCAGCCGGAGGTCCCTGGTGGGTACCCAGAGGCATGCAAAGGGCTCGGCCTGGCCACCCAAAGGCACACCCAGGGCTCTGGGCCGCACCACATCTAGAGCTCCAGGCCGCACCAAAGGGCAAACGGAAATGGAGGGTCTTGGGAGGCAGCGCAAGGCCGTTTGGTGGCCCCTCGCTTGCCCCAAAAGGCCCACGCTGGGCCCTAGGGCCCATGGAAAGGCAAACAGAGACGCCTTGAGGAGACAAGAGGAGAAGAGCAGTGGGCTAGGCAAGATGAAAAGCTGAAGGGCGGTCCCTTGATGGGACACCAAAAGTGGGCCCTGGGTGGCAACCCAAAGGCCCATCAAGGAGGACTTGATGGGACGAGAGAAGAAATGCCCAGAGCAAGGCGCCAGCCTTCAACAGCACCTACGGATGGGACTCACAGAAGGCATGAGTATAGCTTTACAGAGCTTCACCAGCCCCTCAGCTAGCCCGGCCACAAAGCAAGCTTTCTAAACAAGGCAAAAGCGCTGCCTGCTTTTCTCTTCCCTACTTCAGATGCCCTGTAAAACTGTGTCTTAGCCTGACCGAGGCTGTAGGAGGGAGGCAGGCGAGGGAAAACATGGCCGGGAAAATGCCCAGAGGCAGTATGGCCTGGCATGAATAAAGAGAGGCACAAGCAAGCCCCTGGGAGAAAGCTCTTTATTCTCTGCCTGGGGGAGCTGCCCGGGCGCTCTCTGGCCCTGGAGCCGCACGCCTCCTCAGGACACCCTCCACAAGGCTCCCAGCTACCGCCCTCTTTAAGGACTCGGGCTGCACGGGCTCCTCCAGGAGCACCTTTAAACGCACTGGTCTGCGCCATGCTCCTGCCTGGGTAGGGGGCTTCGGACCCGCTGGAGGCACGGGCTGCCTCGCAAACTGCGGGCCCGTGCAGGGGAGGGTGCCTGCCGTGCTCCCTGGCCTCAGGATACGCAGAGTTTCACACGCGGGCACCGAAGACCTTGCTGGGGCTCTGCAGGTGTAATCCGCGGACTTCGGAAGGTCTTCCGGTGGCCGGCGAGCATCTCGCTCAGGGCCTCGCAGGACAGGTGGGAGGAGAGTATGTGAGCTCTCCTCTTTCAATTCTCCTGCTTCCTCTGAAGGCCTGACTATTGCAGGCAGCCTGAGAGGTGGCAAGACCTTCCTTGCTGGAAGCGTCGCTGATTTTTCCTTGCCCTTCCTTTCTGCCTCTAACTTCTTCCTCACGGTTGCCACAACTTCAAGGACAATGGTTCGGGCATACCCGATCAATTCCGCATCCAGCTGCTGAACTCTGGAGATGGCCTTTTGGATGCTCGCCTCGGCAAGCTCACGACTCACTCGTGAGACAGCAGCAGCGTTTTGCAGCGGTTGCAACACGGGCAACTTTGCTCTCTTGCTTCCTTCTGGCAGCTGCTCTTCCCAGCCTCTGCCTGATCCTTGTCCTTCTCTCACGCCCTGAAGCTTCAGGATCTCCGAAAACTGACAGCAAAAGTCCTCTTCAAACTGAGAAGCTACAAACGATGACAAGGTGGAGCTAACGCTTTCAATGGCCTCTCTGGTCCTTTGCTCAACAGAAGACCGCCAAGATGCTCTCTCGGAAGCTGCTACTTCCGCCTCCCCCCGCCTGGCTGCCGGCCCTGCCTCAGCTGCAGCACACGTCCAGGATGCCAAAAGCTCCCCAAACCTCTCCAACACGGTCGCCACAATCTCTCCAGCCACCAGTCTAATTTTGTCCCGGCGATCCGCGGGACTAGCGTCCAAAGGCTCTGCCTCTCTGGCACTGCCGAACAACCTTCCGCTGACCTCACGGGGAGCCCTCCTTAAGACGTGGATGGACCGAGCCAGCGCCTTCACCCGCTCCAGCACTTCCTGGATCACGGTCTCAGCCACCTCTTTAAGCTCCTGGTCTTCTGCCAGCGCAGCCCGCAGCAGCACAGCCTGTATGCTGTTAGGCGCTTCTTCTCCGGCACGCTTTGGACACTAAAACGAGTGCGGCCATTTAGTGCACCTCACAGGTTCGTGTTAACTGTGCGAGTCTGGGTGCAGAAGTGGCCACCGAGAGTGCCCAGGCACAGGCAGAAAGGGCCAGTGCCTCGTGTCCGAGGGACACAGGAAGGCAAGCGCCCGCTTCTTGGTCTCTGACAGCCACTCGCAAACGCGGACACATCGCACACCAGCCAGGCACCACCTCCTCAGCAACCAGGCACCGCTTGCAAGCCCCGAGCGCCTCTGGCGGGGCCAGCACCCTCTCCTGAGGCCCGGGGACCAACGAGCTGCCGCACAGCAGAGGCGGCCCCCTGCATCCACCCGGCTCCTACTCACCGGCTTCCCTTTGACAGCGGACTTTTCAGAGCTGCTCCGGGTGCCTGGCTCTCTCCTCTCTCCCAGCTGCTGCTGCTGCTGCTGCTGCTGCTGCTGCTGGCACTCGGCCTGCCGGAGGAGGCGTTGCTCTTTTTCAAGAGCCTCCAGTCTTTCAAGCCGCTTCTTGATCCCAGTCAGATGCCTGTCAAGAGAAAGAAGGCAGCTGAGAAGGAGCCATTTTCCGTTCAGACACTCCCATCAGCCTGCTCCGGCTTGCTTTGCTCCACTAGACCCCGCAGCAGCTTCCAGATGCCTGGCCAAGCCTCCAAACGCAGACTGCGCCAACGTGTTCGCAGCCGCCACCGCCTCCTTCCACCGCCGGGCTTTGGTTGTTTACTGCAACAGGAGGCTCCAGGACTTCTCTCAGGGACCACGCGCCCCCTTCAAGAGCAACCGTTGCTTGGCCTTTGCTTACCTCTGCCTCCTCTGCCTCTCGCCACCTGGCAAACTCTTTCTTTGCTCCTGCAGCAGCCACTCTCGCAGGCGAGAAACATCAGTCCCTCCCGGCAGTTCGCAGGCATCCTCTAACTGGGCCAGCTCTTGCCGAAGCTTTTTCTGAAAGGTGACACCAGGCTGTGGCTTGCTGGTGCCTGGACAAGCGCTCACGCCCCTGCGTGCTGAGGCGTCCCGCGGGCCCAGGACAGCGCTCTGCTTCGGCCACGCGACGAGGGCCGAAGAGAAACGCTTCCCTCGGGACTCCGCGGGCTTCCACGTGACTTTCCTGCCCATCCGCACCCCTGCACCCTGCGCTACCTCAGCTCGCAGCCCGGTAGTCCTTTCCTTGCCACAGCGCCTGGCCCAGCCGCACAGCCCTCACCTCTTCTGCACTGACCGCCTCCCCTTTACTTGCGAGGTGCCGCAAGTAAAGCCCCAGCCTTTGGCACCGTGCCGCTCACAGGGCTCCACCAACACGCCGCTTTGCCTACCTCCTCTCGCATGAACATCTTCTCGGCCTCCAGCTTCAGCGTGGTCAGATACTGCCTGTACTCATTGAACTCCTTCAGAGTGCAAACCACCTAGGGAGAGAGGAGGGGAGATAGCCCCCAAGAACTCTCAACCCACCTACGTACACTCTCTTCCCCAAAACAGCCCAAACCCAGGAGCTGCTCCTCTCCACACCCTCCCCTCCCCTCCCTTCCTCCGTGGCGGGGACCCCGACTCCCCCCGCCGCCAGGGCTCAGCGGTGCTCCTCGCCCCAGCGCCACGCCTCACGCCGGCTGCCTCCCCAACACTCGGGCAGCGCGGGGCAGAGGGAGAAGAGCAGGAGTGGGACTTGCCAGAGGGATGCTGCCGCCACTTCTGCTCCCAGGGAAACCAGCCCCACAGCCCTGGGCCCTCTGCCAGCAACAGCCGGCTGCAGCAAGCGCTCTGGGAACCCCGCTTGATGAGCGCTGGTTGCAGCAGCCCGACGTCCAAACCTACTTTGCCATCGCTGGTGATGGAACCCTCTCTCTTCAGCCTCCGCAGGTTGTCCTTGCGATTGTGGTAGGCCCGCAGATGCGGGTCATGCAGGCTGTTGTATTCGGTGCTCAGCTGGCGGCAGCATGGATCTCCCAGATTGAAATAACCAGAGGGCTGGTGAAGCTGTAAGAGACATTTTCCAGACTATGAAGGAGGCAGGAGACAGCAGCAAAGAGGTGCCAAGCAGTACTTGTGGAAAGGGGAAGGTACTTGGAAGACCAACACTCTTCTCCAGCCTTCTGAAGGCACACAGAACCCCACAGCCAGACTGCAGGGCCAGGCTGGACCGCGCTAGGCTGCACCGGGCTAGGCTGGGCTGGGCTGGGCGGGGCTGGGATCGGGGAGACAAGACAAACCCCACCAGCACAGTAGGCATCCGAGGCCACCGGGAAGAACTGCACACCTGAAATGAACCTTCAGAGTGAAAAGTTCAAGCCCAGCCCTTAAAACGCAGGTCCGCGCCAGGCAGCCACGACCCTCCCTCTACTCCCGCCAAAGAAAGGAGGAGGGCTCTTCTACCCCTTTCCGCTTCCTTTACCTTTTCCCCCAGCTTTGTCCTGCAGAAGACAGGCTTGCAGCCAGGCAGCAGAGGGATCTTGACACCAAGCGGGAGGCCCAGCAGCCCACTCCCTCCTTCTGACACTGCCTGTCTCCTCTTCCCGAGCTAGAAAGAGGGAGACGCTCGTCGGCACTCAGCCGCTATCTCCAGAAGCCTCCTGCACGGCACTTGCTAGAAAGGCTCTCGGAAGACTCCAACCAAGCGGAGCGCCAAGAGCGGCCCACTCAAAGGCTGCTCTCTGCTTCCTCCACCACGGCCCCACAGCTCCCATCCCTTCCTCAACCCACGGCCGCGTCCTTTCGCAGCAACCCCTCCCACCTGCTTAGCCGCAAGCCAGGCTGGGCAGCGAGGCAGGACTCCCTGAAAACTCTCCCCAGCCCAACCACCTCTGCATCCCTGCCAGCTCCCCGCGCACGCCCCAAGCCCCCAGAGCGGCCCTGCATGTCCCAGGCTCCCGGGATCAGCCCTCTCCTTCGGACCGTCCCTCACCTCTCCCCTCTTCCCCGCTGTGCTCAGCACTGCGTCCATGTTTCCGATGCCAGCAGCGAGACGGTGCTCCATGGCTCCTTCCAAGAGCTCGCCGAGAGCTGTGACCCTGCGCTGGCTCCTCTTGCTCCAGAGGCACCCAGCTCTGGCCACCACAGCCGGTCTCCCAGCGAGCAGCTATATAGAGCCATCGCCCATTCTTGCATCGTCACGTTGCTGGGCCACTGCATTGTTGCATCAGCGCGTCGCTAGGCCGCCGCCCAGCTGCTGCCCGGCCACCCTGCAGGCCCGTCTGGACACGCACGTGGGCCGCCCGCTCTCGCTCACCCGGCTCTCCATGTCCTGCAGAAACGGGAATTTTCCAGTTAGCAAAACTACTGACCGCTTCTGCCTTTGGAAAGGAATTTGTGGAAATTTGGCTATGGGGAAACAAGGCACGGAAAGTCTTGCTGCCCAGCTGCTCTGGGACTTGTACCCTAGGTACGCTTCGCCCTGATATTACCATAGGGAACGAAATGAACGCAGGGCTATGGAGAAGAACATCTAGGCAAGGGTATCGAAGAAGCCACAATCCGTTAATTGATCGGCCAGCTGGCTTCCATTCCTTACCAGGTGCTTTCTTCCTTGGTTAGGAGTTAGGGAACTTGAAAAAGCAAGAGCCAAGATTTTGGCACTTACTGAACAAATAGGGAATGAGACTTCTGATGCGATCCAAGCCTTTCCAGATGATAGCTGAAAATCGTAACGCGGATTGGGGAGATGTGCAGGTGTTGCTTAATACTTTATTTCTCCCCGAGGAGAAGGGAATGGTGTTAGGAAAAGCTCCGGAGGACAGCATGAGGTTAAACGCCAGGGATGGTCCGGATCGTGTTCTGCCTGCACGAGAACCTGCCTGGAATCCAAAGACGGGAGCGGGGTGACTGATGATTAAACAATATCAGCAGTTAATTTTGTAGCGGGTAAAGCAGGGAGGGGGTACCTAGATCTAAAAATCTTGCCAAGTTCTATCAGGCGGTACAGAGTGAAGGAAGGGCACCGGGGCAAAACATGAAGGTCTCCCCAGCCGATCCCCTGCTTTCAGTTAAGCTGGGGAATGAGACACTTACATTTCTAGATGACACAGGAGCAACGTATTCGGTATTAAACAGTCGTAAAGGACCTATGAGTCAATTCTCTATGTCAGTAATTGGTGCCAGGGGAAAACGAGGGCCTAGGCCTTTCTTTCAACCGACTAAGCGTGACATTGGAAACAAAGCGCTTAGACGTGAATTCTTCTGTCTGCCAGAATGTCCCCTACCTCTGAGGGGAAGGGGTTCAGCCGAGAAATTGGGAGCACAGATAACTCGTGATCAGAATAAAGTTTGAGCACATATGCCGCAAAATAATGCCTGGCAGGCACAAGTATAGATGTTACAGGCATTGCCCGCAACAAAGAATGCTGAAAATAGGGAAGAACAAACTGAAGCCCCCTCTGGCCTCTGGCCCGCGGCGCCTCCTAGGCCGACCTCCACAGGCGGCCCCCTGCCCAGCCCCGCCCCCCCAACCGCCATTTGTGCCCCAGACATCCCCCACCTTTCTCCTGTAGAGGACGGGCTGGGAGGCCACTCCAGCCAGTCTGGAGGGGAAAACAGGATACAAGGGCAGAGAGCAAGGCAGACGGAGGGCCCTGGTGGGTACCCAGAGGCATGCAAAGGGCTCGGCCTGGCCACCCAAAGGCACACCCAGGGCTCTGGGCCGCACCACATCTAGAGCTCCAGGCCGCACCAAAGGGCAAACGGAAATGGAGGGTCTTGGGAGGCAGCGCAAGGCCGTTTGGTGGCCCCTCGCTTGCCCCAAAAGGCCCACGCTGGGCCCTAGGGCCCATGGAAAGGCAAACAGAGACGCCTTGAGGAGACAAGAGGAGAAGAGCAGTGGGCTAGGCAAGATGAAAAGCTGAAGGGCGGTCCCTTGATGGGACACCAAAAGTGGGCCCTGGGTGGCAACCCAAAGGCCCATCAAGGAGGACTTGATGGGACGAGAGAAGAAATGCCCAGAGCAAGGCGCCAGCCTTCAACAGCACCTACGGATGGGACTCACAGAAGGCATGAGTATAGCTTTACAGAGCTTCACCAGCCCCTCAGCTAGCCCGGCCACAAAGCAAGCTTTCTAAACAAGGCAAAAGCGCTGCCTGCTTTTCTCTTCCCTACTTCAGATGCCCTGTAAAACTGTGTCTTAGCCTGACCGAGGCTGTAGGAGGGAGGCAGGCGAGGGAAAACATGGCCGGGAAAATGCCCAGAGGCAGTATGGCCTGGCATGAATAAAGAGAGGCACAAGCAAGCCCCTGGGAGAAAGCTCTTTATTCTCTGCCTGGGGGAGCTGCCCGGGCGCTCTCTGGCCCTGGAGCCGCACGCCTCCTCAGGACACCCTCCACAAGGCTCCCAGCTACCGCCCTCTTTAAGGACTCGGGCTGCACGGGCTCCTCCAGGAGCACCTTTAAACGCACTGGTCTGCGCCATGCTCCTGCCTGGGTAGGGGGCTTCGGACCCGCTGGAGGCACGGGCTGCCTCGCAAACTGCGGGCCCGTGCAGGGGAGGGTGCCTGCCGTGCTCCCTGGCCTCAGGATACGCAGAGTTTCACACGCGGGCACCGAAGACCTTGCTGGGGCTCTGCAGGTGTAATCCGCGGACTTCGGAAGGTCTTCCGGTGGCCGGCGAGCATCTCGCTCAGGGCCTCGCAGGACAGGTGGGAGGAGAGTATGTGAGCTCTCCTCTTTCAATTCTCCTGCTTCCTCTGAAGGCCTGACTATTGCAGGCAGCCTGAGAGGTGGCAAGACCTTCCTTGCTGGAAGCGTCGCTGATTTTTCCTTGCCCTTCCTTTCTGCCTCTAACTTCTTCCTCACGGTTGCCACAACTTCAAGGACAATGGTTCGGGCATACCCGATCAATTCCGCATCCAGCTGCTGAACTCTGGAGATGGCCTTTTGGATGCTCGCCTCGGCAAGCTCACGACTCACTCGTGAGACAGCAGCAGCGTTTTGCAGCGGTTGCAACACGGGCAACTTTGCTCTCTTGCTTCCTTCTGGCAGCTGCTCTTCCCAGCCTCTGCCTGATCCTTGTCCTTCTCTCACGCCCTGAAGCTTCAGGATCTCCGAAAACTGACAGCAAAAGTCCTCTTCAAACTGAGAAGCTACAAACGATGACAAGGTGGAGCTAACGCTTTCAATGGCCTCTCTGGTCCTTTGCTCAATAGAAGACCGCCAAGATGCTCTCTCGGAAGCTGCTACTTCCGCCTCCCCCCGCCTGGCTGCCGGCCCTGCCTCAGCTGCAGCACACGTCCAGGATGCCAAAAGCTCCCCAAACCTCTCCAACACGGTCGCCACAATCTCTCCAGCCACCAGTCTAATTTTGTCCCGGCGATCCGCGGGACTAGCGTTCAAAGGCTCTGCCTCTCTGGCACTGCCGAACAACCTTCCGCTGACCTCACGGGGAGCCCTCCTTAAGACGTGGATGGACCGAGCCAGCGCCTTCACCCGCTCCAGCACTTCCTGGATCACGGTCTCAGCCACCTCTTTAAGCTCCTGGTCTTCTGCCAGCGCAGCCCGCAGCAGCACAGCCTGTATGCTGTTAGGCGCTTCTTCTCCGGCACGCTTTGGACACTAAAACGAGTGCGGCCATTTAGTGCACCTCACAGGTTCGTGTTAACTGTGCGAGTCTGGGTGCAGAAGTGGCCACCGAGAGTGCCCAGGCACAGGCAGAAAGGGCCAGTGCCTCGTGTCCGAGGGACACAGGAAGGCAAGCGCCCGCTTCTTGGTCTCTGACAGCCACTCGCAAACGCGGACACATCGCACACCAGCCAGGCACCACCTCCTCAGCAACCAGGCACCGCTTGCAAGCCCCGAGCGCCTCTGGCGGGGCCAGCACCCTCTCCTGAGGCCCGGGGACCAACGAGCTGCCGCACAGCAGAGGCGGCCCCCTGCATCCACCCGGCTCCTACTCACCGGCTTCCCTTTGACAGCGGACTTTTCAGAGCTGCTCCGGGTGCCTGGCTCTCTCCTCTCTCCCAGCTGCTGCTGCTGCTGCTGCTGCTGCTGCTGCTGGCACTCGGCCTGCCGGAGGAGGCGTTGCTCTTTTTCAAGAGCCTCCAGTCTTTCAAGCCGCTTCTTGATCCCAGTCAGATGCCTGTCAAGAGAAAGAAGGCAGCTGAGAAGGAGCCATTTTCCGTTCAGACACTCCCATCAGCCTGCTCCGGCTTGCTTTGCTCCACTAGACCCCGCAGCAGCTTCCAGATGCCTGGCCAAGCCTCCAAACGCAGACTGCGCCAACGTGTTCGCAGCCGCCACCGCCTCCTTCCACCGCCGGGCTTTGGTTGTTTACTGCAACAGGAGGCTCCAGGACTTCTCTCAGGGACCACGCGCCCCCTTCAAGAGCAACCGTTGCTTGGCCTTTGCTTACCTCTGCCTCCTCTGCCTCTCGCCACCTGGCAAACTCTTTCTTTGCTCCTGCAGCAGCCACTCTCGCAGGCGAGAAACATCAGTCCCTCCCGGCAGTTCGCAGGCATCCTCTAACTGGGCCAGCTCTTGCCGAAGCTTTTTCTGAAAGGTGACACCAGGCTGTGGCTTGCTGGTGCCTGGACAAGCGCTCACGCCCCTGCGTGCTGAGGCGTCCCGCGGGCCCAGGACAGCGCTCTGCTTCGGCCACGCGACGAGGGCCGAAGAGAAACGCTTCCCTCGGGACTCCGCGGGCTTCCACGTGACTTTCCTGCCCATCCGCACCCCTGCACCCTGCGCTACCTCAGCTCGCAGCCCGGTAGTCCTTTCCTTGCCACAGCGCCTGGCCCAGCCGCACAGCCCTCACCTCTTCTGCACTGACCGCCTCCCCTTTACTTGCGAGGTGCCGCAAGTAAAGCCCCAGCCTTTGGCACCGTGCCGCTCACAGGGCTCCACCAACACGCCGCTTTGCCTACCTCCTCTCGCATGAACATCTTCTCGGCCTCCAGCTTCAGCGTGGTCAGATACTGCCTGTACTCATTGAACTCCTTCAGAGTGCAAACCACCTAGGGAGAGAGGAGGGGAGATAGCCCCCAAGAACTCTCAACCCACCTACGTACACTCTCTTCCCCAAAACAGCCCAAACCCAGGAGCTGCTCCTCTCCACACCCTCCCCTCCCCTCCCTTCCTCCGTGGCGGGGACCCCGACTCCCCCCGCCGCCAGGGCTCAGCGGTGCTCCTCGCCCCAGCGCCACGCCTCACGCCGGCTGCCTCCCCAACACTCGGGCAGCGCGGGGCAGAGGGAGAAGAGCAGGAGTGGGACTTGCCAGAGGGATGCTGCCGCCACTTCTGCTCCCAGGGAAACCAGCCCCACAGCCCTGGGCCCTCTGCCAGCAACAGCCGGCTGCAGCAAGCGCTCTGGGAACCCCGCTTGATGAGCGCTGGTTGCAGCAGCCCGACGTCCAAACCTACTTTGCCATCGCTGGTGATGGAACCCTCTCTCTTCAGCCTCCGCAGGTTGTCCTTGCGATTGTGGTAGGCCCGCAGATGCGGGTCATGCAGGCTGTTGTATTCGGTGCTCAGCTGGCGGCAGCATGGATCTCCCAGATTGAAATAACCAGAGGGCTGGTGAAGCTGTAAGAGACATTTTCCAGACTATGAAGGAGGCAGGAGACAGCAGCAAAGAGGTGCCAAGCAGTACTTGTGGAAAGGGGAAGGTACTTGGAAGACCAACACTCTTCTCCAGCCTTCTGAAGGCACACAGAACCCCACAGCCAGACTGCAGGGCCAGGCTGGACCGCGCTAGGCTGCACCGGGCTAGGCTGGGCTGGGCTGGGCGGGGCTGGGATCGGGGAGACAAGACAAACCCCACCAGCACAGTAGGCATCCGAGGCCACCGGGAAGAACTGCACACCTGAAATGAACCTTCAGAGTGAAAAGTTCAAGCCCAGCCCTTAAAACGCAGGTCCGCGCCAGGCAGCCACGACCCTCCCTCTACTCCCGCCAAAGAAAGGAGGAGGGCTCTTCTACCCCTTTCCGCTTCCTTTACCTTTTCCCCCAGCTTTGTCCTGCAGAAGACAGGCTTGCAGCCAGGCAGCAGAGGGATCTTGACACCAAGCGGGAGGCCCAGCAGCCCACTCCCTCCTTCTGACACTGCCTGTCTCCTCTTCCCGAGCTAGAAAGAGGGAGACGCTCGTCGGCACTCAGCCGCTATCTCCAGAAGCCTCCTGCACGGCACTTGCTAGAAAGGCTCTCGGAAGACTCCAACCAAGCGGAGCGCCAAGAGCGGCCCACTCAAAGGCTGCTCTCTGCTTCCTCCACCACGGCCCCACAGCTCCCATCCCTTCCTCAACCCACGGCCGCGTCCTTTCGCAGCAACCCCTCCCACCTGCTTAGCCGCAAGCCAGGCTGGGCAGCGAGGCAGGACTCCCTGAAAACTCTCCCCAGCCCAACCACCTCTGCATCCCTCCCAGCTCCCCGCGCACGCCCCAAGCCCCCAGAGCGGCCCTGCATGTCCCAGGCTCCCGGGATCAGCCCTCTCCTTCGGACCGTCCCTCACCTCTCCCCTCTTCCCCGCTGTGCTCAGCACTGCGTCCATGTTTCCGATGCCAGCAGTGAGACGGTGCTCCATGGCTCCTTCCAAGAGCTCGCCGAGAGCTGTGACCCTGCGCTGGCTCCTCTTGCTCCAGAGGCACCCAGCTCTGGCCACCACAGCCGGTCTCCCAGCGAGCAGCTATATAGAGCCATCGCCCATTCTTGCATCGTCACGTTGCTGGGCCACTGCATTGTTGCATCAGCGCGTCGCTAGGCCGCCGCCCAGCTGCTGCCCGGCCACCCTGCACGCCCGTCTGGACACGCACGTGGGCCGCCCGCTCTCGCTCACCCGGCTCTCCATGTCCTGCAGAAACGGGAATTTTCCAGTTAGCAAAACTACTGACCGCTTCTGCCTTTGGAAAGGAATTTGTGGAAATTTGGCTATGGGGAAACAAGGCACGGAAAGTCTTGCTGCCCAGCTGCTCTGGGACTTGTACCCTAGGTACGCTTCGCCCTGATATTACCATAGGGAACGAAATGAACGCAGGGCTATGGAGAAGAACATCTAGGCAAGGGTATCGAAGAAGCCACAATCCGTTAATTGATCGGCCAGCTGGCTTCCATTCCTTGCCAGGTGCTTTCTTCCTTGGTTAGGAGTTAGGGAACTTGAAAAAGCAAGAGCCAAGATTTTGGCACTTACTGAACAAATAGGGAATGAGACTTCTGATGCGATCCAAGCCTTTCCAGATGATAGCCGAAAATCGTAACGCGGATTGGGGAGATGTGCAGGTGTTGCTTAATACTTTATTTCTCCCCGAGGAGAAGGGAATGGTGTTAGGAAAAGCTCCGGAGGACAGCATGAGGTTAAACGCCAGGGATGGTCCGGATCGTGTTCTGCCTGCACGAGAACCTGCCTGGAATCCAAAGACGGGAGCGGGGTGACTGATGATTAAACAATATCAGCAGTTAATTTTGTAGCGGGTAAAGCAGGGAGGGGGTACCTAGATCTAAAAATCTTGCCAAGTTCTATCAGGCGGTACAGAGTGAAGGAAGGGCACCGGGGCAAAACATGAAGGTCTCCCCAGCCGATCCCCTGCTTTCAGTTAAGCTGGGGAATGAGACACTTACATTTCTAGATGACACAGGAGCAACGTATTCGGTATTAAACAGTCGTAAAGGACCTATGAGTCAATTCTCTATGTCAGTAATTGGTGCCAGGGGAAAACGAGGGCCTAGGCCTTTCTTTCAACCGACTAAGCGTGACATTGGAAACAAAGCGCTTAGACGTGAATTCTTCTGTCTGCCAGAATGTCCCCTACCTCTGAGGGGAAGGGGTTCAGCCAAGAAATTGGGAGCACAGATAACTCGTGATCAGAATAAAGTCTGAGCACATATGCCGCAAAATAATGCCTGGCAGGCACAAGTATAGATGTTACAGGCATTGCCCGCAACAAAGAATGCTGAAAATAAGGAAGAACAAACTGAAGCCCCCTCTGGCCTCTGGCCCGCGGCGCCTCCTAGGCCGACCTCCACAGGCGGCCCCCTGCCCAGCCCCGCCCCCCCAACCGCCATTTGTGCCCCAGACATCCCCCACCTTTCTCCTGTAGAGGACGGGCTGGGAGGCCACTCCAGCCAGTCTGGAGGGGAAAACAGGATACAAGGGCGGAGAGCAAGGCAGCCGGAGGGCCCTGGTGGGTACCCAGAGGCATGCAAAGGGCTCGGCCTGGCCACCCAAAGGCACACCCAGGGCTCTGGGCCGCACCACATCTAGAGCTCCAGGCCGCACCAAAGGGCAAACGGAAATGGAGGGTCTTGGGAGGCAGCGCAAGGCCGTTTGGTGGCCCCTCGCTTGCCCCAAAAGGCCCACGCTGGGCCCTAGGGCCCATGGAAAGGCAAACAGAGACGCCTTGAGGAGACAAGAGGAGAAGAGCAGTGGGCTAGGCAAGATGAAAAGCTGAAGGGCGGTCCCTTGATGGGACACCAAAAGTGGGCCCTGGGTGGCAACCCAAAGGCCCATCAAGGAGGACTTGATGGGACGAGAGAAGAAATGCCCAGAGCAAGGCGCCAGCCTTCAACAGCACCTACGGATGGGACTCACAGAAGGCATGAGTATAGCTTTACAGAGCTTCACCAGCCCCTCAGCTAGCCCGGCCACAAAGCAAGCTTTCTAAACAAGGCAAAAGCGCTGCCTGCTTTTCTCTTCCCTACTTCAGATGCCCTGTAAAACTGTGTCTTAGCCTGACCGAGGCTGTAGGAGGGAGGCAGGCGAGGGAAAACATGGCCGGGAAAATGCCCAGACGCAGTATGGCCTGGCATGAATAAAGAGAGGCACAAGCAAGCCCCTGGGAGAAAGCTCTTTATTCTCTGCCTGGGGGAGCTGCCCGGGCGCTCTCTGGCCCTGGAGCCGCACGCCTCCTCAGGACACCCTCCACAAGGCTCCCAGCTACCGCCCTCTTTAAGGACTCGGGCTGCACAGGCTCCTCCAGGAGCACCTTTAAACGCACTGGTCTGCGCCATGCTCCTGCCTGGGTAGGGGGCTTCGGACCCGCTGGAGGCACGGGCTGCCTCGCAAACTGCGGGCCCGTGCAGGGGAGGGTGCCTGCCGTGCTCCCTGGCCTCAGGATACGCAGAGTTTCACACGCGGGCACCGAAGACCTTGCTGGGGCTCTGCAGGTGTAATCCGCGGACTTCGGAAGGTCTTCCGGTGGCCGGCGAGCATCTCGCTCAGGGCCTCGCAGGACAGGTGGGAGGAGAGTATGTGAGCTCTCCTCTTTCAATTCTCCTGCTTCCTCTGAAGGCCTGACTATTGCAGGCAGCCTGAGAGGTGGCAAGACCTTCCTTGCTGGAAGCGTCGCTGATTTTTCCTTGCCCTTCCTTTCTGCCTCTAACTTCTTCCTCACGGTTGCCACAACTTCAAGGACAATGGTTCGGGCATACCCGATCAATTCCGCATCCAGCTGCTGAACTCTGGAGATGGCCTTTTGGATGCTCGCCTCGGCAAGCTCACGACTCACTCGTGAGACAGCAGCAGCGTTTTGCAGCGGTTGCAACACGGGCAACTTTGCTCTCTTGCTTCCTTCTGGCAGCTGCTCTTCCCAGCCTCTGCCTGATCCTTGTCCTTCTCTCACGCCCTGAAGCTTCAGGATCTCCGAAAACTGACAGCAAAAGTCCTCTTCAAACTGAGAAGCTACAAACGATGACAAGGTGGAGCTAACGCTTTCAATGGCCTCTCTGGTCCTTTGCTCAACAGAAGACCGCCAAGATGCTCTCTCGGAAGCTGCTACTTCCGCCTCCCCCCGCCTGGCTGCCGGCCCTGCCTCAGCTGCAGCACACGTCCAGGATGCCAAAAGCTCCCCAAACCTCTCCAACACGGTCGCCACAATCTCTCCAGCCACCAGTCTAATTTTGTCCCGGCGATCCGCGGGACTAGCGTCCAAAGGCTCTGCCTCTCTGGCACTGCCGAACAACCTTCCGCTGACCTCACGGGGAGCCCTCCTTAAGACGTGGATGGACCGAGCCAGCGCCTTCACCCGCTCCAGCACTTCCTGGATCACGGTCTCAGCCACCTCTTTAAGCTCCTGGTCTTCTGCCAGCGCAGCCCGCAGCAGCACAGCCTGTATGCTGTTAGGCGCTTCTTCTCCGGCACGCTTTGGACACTAAAACGAGTGCGGCCATTTAGTGCACCTCACAGGTTCGTGTTAACTGTGCGAGTCTGGGTGCAGAAGTGGCCACCGAGAGTGCCCAGGCACAGGCAGAAAGGGCCAGTGCCTCGTGTCCGAGGGACACAGGAAGGCAAGCGCCCGCTTCTTGGTCTCTGACAGCCACTCGCAAACGCGGACACATCGCACACCAGCCAGGCACCACCTCCTCAGCAACCAGGCACCGCTTGCAAGCCCCGAGCGCCTCTGGCGGGGCCAGCACCCTCTCCTGAGGCCCGGGGACCAACGAGCTGCCGCACAGCAGAGGCGGCCCCCTGCATCCACCCGGCTCCTACTCACCGGCTTCCCTTTGACAGCGGACTTTTCAGAGCTGCTCCGGGTGCCTGGCTCTCTCCTCTCTCCCAGCTGCTGCTGCTGCTGCTGCTGCTGCTGCTGCTGGCACTCGGCCTGCCGGAGGAGGCGTTGCTCTTTTTCAAGAGCCTCCAGTCTTTCAAGCCGCTTCTTGATCCCAGTCAGATGCCTGTCAAGAGAAAGAAGGCAGCTGAGAAGGAGCCATTTTCCGTTCAGACACTCCCATCAGCCTGCTCCGGCTTGCTTTGCTCCACTAGACCCCGCAGCAGCTTCCAGATGCCTGGCCAAGCCTCCAAACGCAGACTGCGCCAACGTGTTCGCAGCCGCCACCGCCTCCTTCCACCGCCGGGCTTTGGTCGTTTACTGCAACAGGAGGCTCCAGGACTTCTCTCAGGGACCACGCGCCCCCTTCAAGAGCAACCGTTGCTTGGCCTTTGCTTACCTCTGCCTCCTCTGCCTCTCGCCACCTGGCAAACTCTTTCTTTGCTCCTGCAGCAGCCACTCTCGCAGGCGAGAAACATCAGTCCCTCCCGGCAGTTCGCAGGCATCCTCTAACTGGGCCAGCTCTTGCCGAAGCTTTTTCTGAAAGGTGACACCAGGCTGTGGCTTGCTGGTGCCTGGACAAGCGCTCACGCCCCTGCGTGCTGAGGCGTCCTGCGGGCCCAGGACAGCGCTCTGCTTCGGCCACGCGACGAGGGCCGAAGAGAAACGCTTCCCTCGGGACTCCGCGGGCTTCCACGTGACTTTCCTGCCCATCCGCACCCCTGCACCCTGCGCTACCTCAGCTCGCAGCCCGGTAGTCCTTTCCTTGCCACAGCGCCTGGCCCAGCCGCACAGCCCTCACCTCTTCTGCACTGACCGCCTCCCCTTTACTTGCGAGGTGCCGCAAGTAAAGCCCCAGCCTTTGGCACCGTGCCGCTCACAGGGCTCCACCAACACGCCGCTTTGCCTACCTCCTCTCGCATGAACATCTTCTCGGCCTCCAGCTTCAGCGTGGTCAGATACTGCCTGTACTCATTGAACTCCTTCAGAGTGCAAACCACCTAGGGAGAGAGGAGGGGAGATAGCCCCCAAGAACTCTCAACCCACCTACGTACACTCTCTTCCCCAAAACAGCCCAAACCCAGGAGCTGCTCCTCTCCACACCCTCCCCTCCCCTCCCTTCCTCCGTGGCGGGGACCCCGACTCCCCCCGCCGCCAGGGCTCAGCGGTGCTCCTCGCCCCAGCGCCACGCCTCACGCCGGCTGCCTCCCCAACACTCGGGCAGCACGGGGCAGAGGGAGAAGAGCAGGAGTGGGACTTGCCAGAGGGATGCTGCCGCCACTTCTGCTCCCAGGGAAACCAGCCCCACAGCCCTGGGCCCTCTGCCAGCAACAGCCGGCTGCAGCAAGCGCTCTGGGAACCCCGCTTGATGAGCGCTGGTTGCAGCAGCCCGACGTCCAAACCTACTTTGCCATCGCTGGTGATGGAACCCTCTCTCTTCAGCCTCCGCAGGTTGTCCTTGCGATTGTGGTAGGCCCGCAGATGCGGGTCATGCAGGCTGTTGTATTCGGTGCTCAGCTGGCGGCAGCATGGATCTCCCAGATTGAAATAACCAGAGGGCTGGTGAAGCTGTAAGAGACATTTTCCAGACTATGAAGGAGGCAGGAGACAGCAGCAAAGAGGTGCCAAGCAGTACTTGTGGAAAGGGGAAGGTACTTGGAAGACCAACACTCTTCTCCAGCCTTCTGAAGGCACACAGAACCCCACAGCCAGACTGCAGGGCCAGGCTGGACCGCGCTAGGCTGCACCGGGCTAGGCTGGGCTGGGCTGGGCGGGGCTGGGATCGGGGAGACAAGACAAACCCCACCAGCACAGTAGGCATCCGAGGCCACCGGGAAGAACTGCACACCTGAAATGAACCTTCAGAGTGAAAAGTTCAAGCCCAGCCCTTAAAACGCAGGTCCGCGCCAGGCAGCCACGACCCTCCCTCTACTCCCGCCAAAGAAAGGAGGAGGGCTCTTCTACCCCTTTCCGCTTCCTTTACCTTTTCCCCCAGCTTTGTCCTGCAGAAGACAGGCTTGCAGCCAGGCAGCAGAGGGATCTTGACACCAAGCGGGAGGCCCAGCAGCCCACTCCCTCCTTCTGACACTGCCTGTCTCCTCTTCCCGAGCTAGAAAGAGGGAGACGCTCGTCGGCACTCAGCCGCTATCTCCAGAAGCCTCCTGCACGGCACTTGCTAGAAAGGCTCTCGGAAGACTCCAACCAAGCGGAGCGCCAAGAGCGGCCCACTCAAAGGCTGCTCTCTGCTTCCTCCACCACGGCCCCACAGCTCCCATCCCTTCCTCAACCCACGGCCGCGTCCTTTCGCAGCAACCCCTCCCACCTGCTTAGCCGCAAGCCAGGCTGGGCAGCGAGGCAGGACTCCCTGAAAACTCTCCCCAGCCCAACCACCTCTGCATCCCTCCCAGCTCCCCGCGCACGCCCCAAGCCCCCAGAGCGGCCCTGCATGTCCCAGGCTCCCGGGATCAGCCCTCTCCTTCGGACCGTCCCTCACCTCTCCCCTCTTCCCCGCTGTGCTCAGCACTGCGTCCATGTTTCCGATGCCAGCAGCGAGACGGTGCTCCATGGCTCCTTCCAAGAGCTCGCCGAGAGCTGTGACCCTGCGCTGGCTCCTCTTGCTCCAGAGGCACCCAGCTCTGGCCACCACAGCCGGTCTCCCAGCGAGCAGCTATATAGAGCCATCGCCCATTCTTGCATCATCACGTTGCTGGGCCACTGCATTGTTGCATCAGCGCGTCGCTAGGCCGCCGCCCAGCTGCTGCCCGGCCACCCTGCACGCCCGTCTGGACATGCACGTGGGCCGCCCGCTCTCGCTCACCCGGCTCTCCATGTCCTGCAGAAACGGGAATTTTCCAGTTAGCAAAACTACTGACCGCTTCTGCCTTCGGAAAGGAATTTGTGGAAATTTGGCTATGGGGAAACAAGGCACGGAAAGTCTTGCTGCCCAGCTGCTCTGGGACTTGTACCCTAGGTACGCTTCGCCCTGATATTACCATAGGGAACGAAATGAACGCAGGGCTATGGAGAAGAACATCTAGGCAAGGGTATCGAAGAAGCCACAATCCGTTAATTGATCGGCCAGCTGGCTTCCATTCCTTACCAGGTGCTTTCTTCCTTTGTTAGGAGTTAGGGAACTTGAAAAAGCAAGAGCCAAGATTTTGGCATTTACTGAACAAATAGGGAATGAGACTTCTGATGCGATCCAAGCCTTTCCAGATGATAGCCGAAAATCGTAACGCGGACTGGGGAGATGTGCAGGTGTTGCTTAATACTTTATTTCTCCCCGAGGAGAAGGGAATGGTGTTAGGAAAAGCTCCGGAGGACAGCATGAGGTTAAACGCCAGGGATGGTCCGGATCGTGTTCTGCCTGCACGAGAACCTGCCTGGAATCCAAAGACGGGAGCGGGGTGACTGATGATTAAACAATATCAGCAGTTAATTTTGTAGCGGGTAAAGCAGGGAGGGGGTACCTAGATCTAAAAATCTTGCCAAGTTCTATCAGGCGGTACAGAGTGAAGGAAGGGCACCGGGGCAAAACATGAAGGTCTCCCCAGCCGATCCCCTGCTTTCAGTTAAGCTGGGGAATGAGACACTTACATTTCTAGATGACACAGGAGCAACGTATTCGGTATTAAACAGTCGTAAAGGACCTATGAGTCAATTCTCTATGTCAGTAATTGGTGCCAGGGGAAAACGAGGGCCTAGGCCTTTCTTTCAACCGACTAAGCGTGACATTGGAAACAAAGCGCTTAGACGTGAATTCTTCTGTCTGCCAGAATGTCCCCTACCTCTGAGGGGAAGGGGTTCAGCCGAGAAATTGGGAGCACAGATAACTCGTGATCAGAATAAAGTCTGAGCACATATGCCGCAAAATAATGCCTGGCAGGCACAAGTATAGATGTTACAGGCACTGCCCGCAACAAAGAATGCTGAAAATAAGGA
Organism: Platalea leucorodia; assembly: GCF_965183815.1. Classification (NCBI taxonomy): domain Eukaryota; kingdom Metazoa; phylum Chordata; class Aves; order Pelecaniformes; family Threskiornithidae; genus Platalea; species Platalea leucorodia. Next base: position 7,477,953 of record NC_138843.1, read on the forward strand.
AGAACAAACTGAAGCCCCCTCTGGCCTCTGGCCCGCGGCGCCTCCTAGGCCGACCTCCACAGGCGGCCCCCTGCCCAGCCCCGCCCCCCCAACCGCCATTTGTGCCCCAGACATCCCCCACCTTTCTCCTGTAGAGGACGGGCTGGGAGGCCACTCCAGCCAGTCTGGAGGGGAAAACAGGATACAAGGGCAGAGAGCAAGGCAGCCGGAGGGCCCTGGTGGGTACCCAGAGGCATGCAAAGGGCTCGGCCTGGCCACCCAAAGGCACACCCAGGGCTCTGGGCCGCACCACATCTAGAGCTCCAGGCCGCACCAAAGGGCAAACGGAAATGGAGGGTCTTGGGAGGCAGCGCAAGGCCGTTTGGTGGCCCCTCGCTTGCCCCAAAAGGCCCACGCTGGGCCCTAGGGCCCATGGAAAGGCAAACAGAGACGCCTTGAGGAGACAAGAGGAGAAGAGCAGTGGGCTAGGCAAGATGAAAAGCTGAAGGGCGGTCCCTTGATGGGACACCAAAAGTGGGCCCTGGGTGGCAACCCAAAGGCCCATCAAGGAGGACTTGATGGGACGAGAGAAGAAATGCCCAGAGCAAGGCGCCAGCCTTCAACAGCACCTACGGATGGGACTCACAGAAGGCATGAGTATAGCTTTACAGAGCTTCACCAGCCCCTCAGCTAGCCCGGCCACAAAGCAAGCTTTCTAAACAAGGCAAAAGCGCTGCCTGCTTTTCTCTTCCCTACTTCAGATGCCCTGTAAAACTGTGTCTTAGCCTGACCGAGGCTGTAGGAGGGAGGCAGGCGAGGGAAAACATGGCCGGGAAAATGCCCAGAGGCAGTATGGCCTGGCATGAATAAAGAGAGGCACAAGCAAGCCCCTGGGAGAAAGCTCTTTATTCTCTGCCTGGGGGAGCTGCCCGGGCGCTCTCTGGCCCTGGAGCCGCACGCCTCCTCAGGACACCCTCCACAAGGCTCCCAGCTACCGCCCTCTTTAAGGACTCGGGCTGCACGGGCTCCTCCAGGAGCACCTTTAAACGCACTGGTCTGCGCCATGCTCCTGCCTGGGTAGGGGGCTTCGGACCCGCTGGAGGCACGGGCTGCCTCGCAAACTGCGGGCCCGTGCAGGGGAGGGTGCCTGCCGTGCTCCCTGGCCTCAGGATACGCAGAGTTTCACACGCGGGCACCGAAGACCTTGCTGGGGCTCTGCAGGTGTAATCCGCGGACTTCGGAAGGTCTTCCGGTGGCCGGCGAGCATCTCGCTCAGGGCCTCGCAGGACAGGTGGGAGGAGAGTATGTGAGCTCTCCTCTTTCAATTCTCCTGCTTCCTCTGAAGGCCTGACTATTGCAGGCAGCCTGAGAGGTGGCAAGACCTTCCTTGCTGGAAGCGTCGCTGATTTTTCCTTGCCCTTCCTTTCTGCCTCTAACTTCTTCTTCACGGTTGCCACAACTTCAAGGACAATGGTTCGGGCATACCCGATCAATTCCGCATCCAGCTGCCAACACAGCCAGGAACAAGTTTGTGTGCAAGGCCCTCCTCATGGCCAAAGAAGGATCCAAAGTCAGCTTTTGATGTCATGTGTCTGCTTTAACTGTTGATACTGAGCAGTGCCTGCATTAAAATAGAAGCAATTAAGAGAGTCAAACCTGCCTTTTTCAGGAAAAATGCAGGAAGTCACAGACATTTACAAAAGTCTCTTCTGAATACTTTACACTGCAATGAGAACCATTGTGGTTAATGCTTTAAGGGACATGTTGGGAAAAGGGGTAGAAACCGCTCTCCTGGGCACTGTCTCTCAAACAGACTGGGCTAGGCTGGGCTTGGCGAGCCTGGGCAGGTCTCTGGGGCCCCAGCTTTCCCGCGGTGCTGACTGCTGTGGCTGCTGCCTGTTCTTTCCTATCCCAGGTGAGCCAGGAGTGCCGTTAAAGGCTTGAAAGTGGCTTGCTGAGCACTTCTGCCAGCTCCCTCAGTGCCCTTGGGGGGGGGGGGGGGGGTCCCATCCGGCCCCGTAGAGTTGTGGGTGTGTAAGCAGTGTAGCAGGTTGCTAACCATTTCCCCTTGGATTATGGGGGCCTCATTCTGCTCCCCGTCCCTGTCTGGCAGCTCAGGGCACTGGGTACCCCGAGAACAACTGCTCTGACAATTAAAGACAGAGGCAAAGAAGGCAGGGAGTACCTCAGCCTTCTCCTCATCCTTTGTCAGTACGTTCCCTCTGCGTCCAATAAAGAATGGAGCCTCTCCTTAGCTCTCCTTTGGTTGTTAATGTATTTCTAGGAGGAGCCAGGAGCCTTGGCCGAGGAGGAGGGGTTGGGAAGACGATAGCAATGCAGAGCTGTCGCAAGGGGAAGACATCACTACCCACAACATCTGGACCAACCTCTTGCTCCCAGAGCACTTCCAGGACCCCCACGCTGGTCCCCAGGAGGGGCCCAGCTGGCGCAGCAGCATGGGCACAGAGGCGGCTGGAGAGGCAGCCAGTGACTGGCAGAGCACGTCTCCTGCCCCAGCGGGTGCCATGGACACAAAGCCAGCAGCTTCTGTCCTGGCCAGAGCTCCTGAGGAAGAGGAGCACCGTGTACCTCTCCCTCCTGTGGCACAAGGAGAGGCAAAGGCACCACCAGCTTCTCCTGTCTTCAGCGAGCAGGTCTGTGCTCCTGCTCTCCCCGTGCAGATGGCCTCTGAGCACAGAGGCGACGCACAGCCCTCCTCCGGCTGCAGGGATGTGCCCGAGGATGACCCAGGTATGTCCCCAAGCTGATCGCCGCCACAGCGAGGGCAGGCCTGGCCCGGCCATCCCAGCGAGCGGCACCCAGGCCAGGCTGGCAGCACTGTGCGCATGGGGGCTGGCCGTGCCCCAGCCACCCTCCCTGAGGAAAGCCCTTGGTGGCAGGGGGCAGGCAGCAGCTTGCCCATCGCCCACCCAGCCCCTCACCTACAGCTCTCCTTCTCTCACAGGCATCACTGCCCTCCCGCACACCCCGTCTCGACGGCAACGGCCCTCCCTCTTCAGGAGGGCCCTCAGGGCTCTGCACAGGGCTATCCATTGTCCCTGCCTCACAGGACAGCAAGAGCAGTAGAACCCTGCTGCTAGCGCCAGGTGGGTCCCCAGAGATGGCGGCTGGCCCTGAGCCTGCACAGCGTCCAGAGGGAGTGGCACAGGGAGGCACGCAAGGGACGGGTGCACGGACAGTGCCCCAGGCATTCAGCTGCCCTGAGGCCATCGTGCTGCCAGCCTCTGCTCAGCCATTGACACTGCCTGAGTCCAATAAAAGACAACAATTTTCCCCCAATGCTTGTCTGTGCCTTGTCCATCTCAGGAGAAAGAGGGGTGCAGGCAAGGCCCATGCCGGCAGGCAGAGCTGGAGAGTCCCAGTGCTCCCCCTTTTCCAGGCTGAGGAGAGCTCCCGAGCTCAGCCCTGAAAGACACAAGGGGCGCAGGGGCCATGTCCTGGTGCGGGGCCTCACCTCTCTGATCCCCGAGGATGGACGACACTGCGGGAGGCCTGAGGGCTCTGGCAGCAGCGGCACGGGGCTGTGCAATGCGCCAGCAACAGCTGCCATGATCCTGCCAGAGGGGCCAGTGACTCATGGGGTGGCTGGAGATGGGGCTGCCCTTCTTGTGGCCCATCCCAGCTCTGTGATGGAGGGGATGCAGCCCCTGCAGCACAGCTCTGACTCCTCTCAGGGCAGGATGAGGCCACCCTGACCAAGATGGCTGCGGGGGGGGGGGGGGGGGTGCAGCTGGGCTGTGGCCGCAGGCCGCCCACAGCTGTCCTGAAGCACCATGGCCCTGTATCCCAGGGCTCTCCTGCAGCGGGAGAGCCCTGCTTAGGGCAGAGCCCTGCACCAGGCAGGCTGGCAGCAGGGAGGGGACCCCCAGCCCAGCCCCAGAGAGCGGAGAGGTTTCCCAGGGCCCAGCCCCGGAGAGCGGAGAGGTTTCCCAGGGACTCGCGGGGACGGCCTGGGCTTGGCCCCAGAGAGGGGAGCTGCTGGCCAGGGGTGGTGAGGAGCTCTCTCCTGCTGGGCATTTGATGTCCTCCCTCCTCCCAGCCCTTGGGGACGTGGCTGTGGGGAGCCTGGTTGATGGCACCGGGCATGGCCTGGCCCTGTCCTGTGGATGCAGTGCTCTGCTCAGCCCTGGCAGCTGCTGGGATAATGGCGGGATTTGTGGTCTGGCCAATGCTGTTGCACTGGCGAGAGGGACATGTCAGGGGCAGAGGACAGCTGCTGCTGTGGTGGGAGAAGGCCAGAGCAGCCCAGCTGCCCAAAGGGCTGGGAGCCCAGCCTCAGCAGCCCAGAAGAGGTGGGGCAGGGTGCCCCGGGGGGCACAGCTCCTCCCTCTCCACAGGGAAACTTCTCCCCTGGCTCCTGGACAAGGACGTGCAAGCCCAGGGCATGCCAGAGGTGGCCACGTCTGAACACCACGATGAAACCTCCAGGTGTGGCATTCCAGTGGGGCAGGTGGGGCTTTGTGGCCAGGACAGCCTGGGTCAGTGTGTGCTGTGCTGCCGCGGGCTGCTGGAAAGCCTGGGCGTCAGGCAGCTCTCAGGGCAATCCTGGTTCCTTCGGGCTCTGCCTTTTCCCTTTTGCCTGCTCAGGGCAAGAGACTTCCACAGGAGGTGAACAAACGTGCATTCTTTTGGAGGAAAGCCCAGCAGAGGGGTGAAATTCTAAAACAATAACGGGGCCAGGGTGCGCTGAGGGGTGAGCTGTCCTGCACACAGTGGCAGAGTCCCGGAACAGTGCTGTCTGCTCAGCACGCTCAGGGTGCTTCCCGTATGAAGGACGCCATGGTCTTGGGCTTGCGCTTTCAGCTTTAATCAAAATGAGCCATTTTCTTCACTTCTGCCAGGCTTTGCAGGGCCAGCAGCACAGCGCCCACCCCAATGTTTTCTGCTCCCTTGGAGATCTCAGGATCAGCATGGTCTGAGCTGCCAGGGAGGAGACTGAGAGTTTGGCATCTTTCTCCAAAACCTGGAGGGCTGCAACAGAGGGAAAGAGAACAGAGCTGAAGCCCACGCATCTGCAGAGACCCGCAGGGATCCCCTCCAAGCCATGCCAGCCCCACCCATCCCTTTCCCTGGCCAGGAGGAGCAGGTGGGACAAAGGCATCAGCTGGAAGCTATTGCTCAGGAATGCCCCGACATCTTCCTCTGCCCTTGAAGCGTTGCTCTGGAGCAGGGCAAGCCATGGCACCACCCTGCCCAGGCTGGAGCCCCTGCCCCACCAGCCCCGCCACACACAGCACTGCGCCTACTCACTGCTGCAGAGCTCAGACAGCTTCTCCTCGCTTTGGTCCCTCCGGTGCCGCGCAGCAAGCCCTAGGCACAGAGCTGCGTCAGACCTCCCGCTCCCCAGCGTGCTCCCAGCAGCACAGCTCCCGGCTCTGCCAGTGTGGCTGCACACATTCCTCCCCCTCAGCAGGGCGACCCCAGGGAAGGACAGTATGCGGGCAGGGTGGGACTGAGCAGGGCGGCCACCAAGCCCACCTGCGTGGGCAGGGCTGGGAGAGGGCGGCCCAGAGCCCCTGGATGCCCAGGCCCTGCCCGGGGCAGTTGGGGCTCTGGCAGCCACAGGGCTGCCCCTTGCCGCCAGTGCAGCGGCTGGGACTGGGGCCAGGCTGCCAAAGGAAGGTCCCCAGGGGCTGTGGCTCACTAATGAACCTCACGGCCGCCTCTCGCAAGGGGGACCTGAGCGTCCTTCAAGTATGGCAGGCTGTGACTCAGATAGTCTTCAACTCTGCTCCTGTCCTGCAGCAGCTGGAGAGAGCACAAGGGCACGGGGCTGGCACAGGCCCTCCCCACTCTCAGCCAGACCGGTCCCTCCTCCCAGCACCCCCGGTCCCCCTCCCACCTCAGGCCATTCCCATCTCCCAGCCAGGAGCCCTGTGGGGCTGAGGTTTAGAGACAGCCCCAGGCAGAGGCAGGTCTGGAGGTCATGAGAGCCCTCTGTCCCACTGCCAGGGCCCACGTGGGCTAGGGTCTCCTTTGACATCCTGAGGGCAGGGAGGGGAGAGAGGCCGGGAGAAGAGCCCTTGGGGGGCTCTGTGCCTGGGGGCAGGGAAGGCGCATGCAGCTCCAGGCCCCTTGTCCAGCCCTGGGGCTTGGGGCTTGTCCTCACCAAGCACTCCCCAATTCTGTACGTCTGCTGCGTCTGGCTCAGGCGCTTGAGCTGTTTCCACCTCAGCAGCTTTGTAGCGACGACGAGGGCTTCCTGAGAAGCCTGCAGAGGGTGATGGGGATTATGGACAGGGAGAGGGGGAATGTGGACAGGGATTGGGGTGCAAAGCCCTGGCCTCCAATACCTGCAGGGACAGCTGGGAAACCTCTAGGGACTCTCATGGCCTTGCTGGCCATGGGCTGCTGCTGAGCCCTGCTGGACCAGGTAGGGCAGGTGTGGGAAATGTCTGTGCCAACTTCTCCGCCCCTCCTCGCGCTGGGGATGCCGGGACCCTTCGTCTGGGGTGTGCTGGAGGAGGGCTGAATGGGGGGGCAAGGGTGGGGGGAACCCCACCTCCCTGTCCTCCTCTGCAGCAGGAGGCACAGAGGGAGGAGGAAGGCAGCGGTGGGACCAGTGCAGGGAAGGAGGGGAGTTCTGCTTCAGTGACTCAGGCAGTTGGACTCTGGGGTGACACAGATGCCAAGAGGCCGCCGGCAGCCCTGCCCCTCCCTGATACCCCTCCCTGTGGTGTCAGCATGCCATTCCCCACGTCACTGGTCACGTTTGAAATCTCTACCTTGGCCACGCTCTCCATCTGGTCACTCATGCGGAAGAACAAGGGGAGCAGGCTTTTCTGCACATTCTCCTTCATCTGCTTCTTCTTGCTCCCAACCACCATCTGTATCATGTCCTTGAAGAGGCAGATGGAGAGCTCTCGCAGCTGGCTGGACTCCTGGCAGGGAGGAGAACAGGAGGACTTCAGCAACAGCCGCTTCCTGAGCAAGGGCGTTAGTGGGGCTGATGTGAGGGGAGATGCTTTGGAGTGAGGCTCTGCACACAGGGGCCGTGGGCCAGATCTGCAGCTGTGGCTCAATGGGCCCGGGCCCACGAAAGGCCACGCAAGAGCTTTCCATCCGGCGGTGCCTGTGCCAGCCCCCCAGCATTTGCCAAAAGCCACACCAGCCGCACCAGCGCGGAGCTCCCCAGGGACAGGCCGAGGAGGAGACTGGGCTGGCCCTCGGCAATGCCTCCGGGGCACACATCACTGCCTCAGCCTCAGCCCCCTGCCACGGCACCTGGGGACAACGTCTGGTCCTGCCTGGCAGCGCAGCTGCGGGCAGCCTCAGGGATCTGTGAGCAGCTCTTGGCCTGCAGGTGCTTTGCACAGGGGCTGGGCTGGGCCCCAGCACAGGGGCTCAGGTCACCCGGAGGCATCAACCTGTCAGCAAGAAGCCGTGCTGGGCTGCAGAGCCCAGAAGCCATCCCCACGAGAGCCCAGGGGCGTGAGGCGGGGAACAGCCCTGCCCAAGTGCTGCCACAGGACTGGGCTGACAGGCAGTTGTCCTTGCAGAGGGCCCAGCAGTGAGGCTCAGGCTCCCGCAGCAGCCTTACCTCATCAAAGAGCGGCGGGAGCTTCTCCACCAGCTGCAGCGCGGTCAGGCTGGCCTCCTCCCTCTTCATATGACCCATCACATTTCTGAAGACCAGCAGGGCCTTCATCTTGTTCTCTGTGTTGGCATTCTGCTGGGTCTCCATGATGTCTGGCAGCAGGACCAGCATTTTTCTTGCCTGTAGGAAGCATGCAATTCTTTTTTTGATAAGCGGTGAAAGACCACCCTGGCAAAAATGCTCTGGCCACTAAGCACCAGCCTCCTGTCTGCCTTCCTGCCAGGCGGCACAGGAATCCCTGCAGCAGCCTGATGGCAGGCGGTGGCCATGGGCGCATGGATGGGGACACGGGGATAGCAGTGGGTAGGGAAATTAGGGCAGGAGAACAAAGGCTCCATGTCCCCTGCTCCGCCACCCCCTTTCCCGACTGGCCCAAACGCCCAGATGGCTTGGTAACCCTCTGGGCCTGCAAAGCTCCCCAGGAGGCCACCAGGCCCCTCCATGGCAGCGCTCTGCAGACCCCCATGGCTCGTGCAACAAACAAGCCACCATGGCTTCCCTGGACTAGGCCCTGCTCACCGTCTCAGGTCTCTGTGACAGTGTGATGAGGCCTCAGCACCAGCGAGAGCAGCACCATGCTTAGACGCCTCAGGTACCGCTGGACTTTGTAGAGGCTAGCAAACTCGTCTGATTTAATGTCACTGGAGGCCAGCAGCTGAAACAGAGATGGCAGTGAAAGAGTGGCAGAGCCTGCAGCGCTCCCTGCACCCTGTGGCTCCTGCTTCCCACTGGCAGCTCAGGGCAAGGGCACCAGGGCCAGACAGCCCGTCCTGGGGGCAGCTCTGCCCGTGGAGGGCCACTTGGTATCCCCGTGCCCTGCGCCTTGCCGCACACCACACGGTCCTCTGTGCCAGCTCCTCCTGTCCTCTGAGCATCGGCAGCCTCTTGCTCTCACGCCTCTGAGGAGCAATCCAACAGCAAGAGCGGGCACAAAGGAGGCACGACACGCGAGCGGTGACAAGCATCTTCTGTCCCCAAACTTGCAGCCTGTTCAGCCTGTGCAAAGGCCATGTCTCTGCCCCAGCCCTTGCCCTGCCCCAGCTTTCCAGTCTGCAGAGCAGGGCAAGGGGGTGCAGGCAGGGGAGAAGCAGAGAGCTGCCTGGGCAGGCAGGGGCTGCCTGGGCTTGGTGTTTGTGCACTGGGGCCCAAGCAGCGTGGGGTGGCCCTGCATGGCTGGCACAGGGGAACCTGCTGCTGGGCAGGTCCCTGCTGGCCCTAAGGGGCTCTGTCCCTGTGTCCTGGAGGAGGTGACCGTTTGGGGGCAAATGGGAGGAGAGGGCTGTGCCTGTTTTCCTGGAGAGGCAGGCACAGCCCCGAGGGTGAGCGAGGACTGCTCTGGTCACTCACAGCCAAGTGATGGATGCAGGCGTCCTCTGTGCTGGAGCTGAACACCCTGCGCAGCCGCTGGTCCTGGAGCTGGCTGAGCAGCTCCCTCAAGACCTTCTTCAAGGTGTGGGGCTGGGAAAGCATCATGTCCCACATGGCCAGAGCAGCACTGCAGGCCCAGAGCGCTCTGTCAGCAGGGCTGCCTCGGCCACCACACTGTGCCCGGGCCAGCCCCACAGGACCCAGGCTGTCCTGGCCCTTCCTGACCCCTCGCTTGGAGTGCCCGGGTCCCTGCCTGGGAAAGGAGGAGGGGGCTGAGATAGTCTTCCCCGTGGGGCAGGGAGGAACCTCGTGGCGGGGCTCCGGGCTGCCTTGGCGAGCTTTGGCTACTGCGGGCCTGCCCCATCCGCCAGGGCTGGAAAGTGGGGTGGGCTGGAGGGCCCTGCTCCTCGGGGAATGTCCTGCGCTTTCCCGTGGCTCCAGCAGCCAGAAAGTCTCCAGGCCCCTCTCCCCACACGGCACAAGCCCACGGGGGCTGTTGTGCTCAGTACCTGTCACATGATGGAGAGAGCTTCAGCAGGCTCCTGACCACTTCCCTGGGGCACTGGTCGGTCATCAGGAGAAGCAGCAAGTCCAGCCTCTGCCGAGCTGATGCCGTGCGGATGCACTCCATGTTTTCATAGATGCACCTCACGATGCCTGGCACCTGGAGGGCACACAGGTGAGGATGGTGCTGCCACTGGAATGCAGCCATTTCCTCAGCTGCCTCTCAAACTGATGCTCTTCCCATCCTGCTCTGCTGGCTTCAAATGGCTTCAAGGTGCCTGAGGCACCTGCATGAGGGAGGGACAGGGCCTGAAAGGGCTTAAGGGCAGGGCAGCCACAGGCTGCTTACCTCTGTCAGCCAGGAGGCAGGCTCTCTCACAGCCACATCCAGGATGCTGCTCGCCTCCTCCTTGTCATAGACACTGGAGTCTCTCATGGCCTCAATGGCCACGAGGACAACGTCTTTCTTCTCAGAAGGCTGCAGGTATTTTCCAGCCGCCTATGGGAGGAAGGAAGGCGGGGAAGACATGGCACACCGAGCGCCCTGATGGTGCTGCTTAGCTGAGCAGTGAGAGCAGCTCTGGCAAGACATGGCCCGGCAGCGCTGGCAGCGGTGCCCGCAGGAAAGCTGGAAGCAGGGGCTGCACTACTGCGTGGTGGAGGAGGAGAAGAGAGGGCCCTCAGCGTGAGGGAGGAGGGTTGCGGTCATGAGCATAGCGTGCCGGCCCTACAGAGAACCAGGGCTTGCTGGTGGCCAGGCGGGCTGGAGATGCTGCTGGGACACTGGAGTGCAGCCCTTTCTAGTCCCTGCTCAGGGACAGCAGCAACCCTCTCACCAGGGAGAGTGAGGCCATGCCAGCCTCGTTGATTCTGGATCTCTTTGCTCACACGGGTCTCCTGCTGATGCCATGCACAAGAGGCCCAGCAAGGGAAGAGCTCATTACCATTGCAATGTTGCTGGTGCTGGGCGAAGAAAGCCTGGAGGTGTTCTCAGCTTCCCATTCCCTTTGACACCGCAGATGCTCTCGATTATCCTCTGGCAGTGTCGTGCCTAAACAGGAGGGGATCACAGACAAGTGGGTAGGACAAAGGGTCTTTGCCAACAAGCTTAGCAAATGGTGAAAAGAGCTTTGAACTAGGAATGGCTGAGGAAGGAGGTTACGACCCACAGTCGGGGAGGAGGTGGTGGGCAGGGGTATAAAGCAAAGCGTGATGACAGGCGAAGGGAACCAGCGGGACCCCAGGGACGATGGAGAAGAAGGAGAGACACCTGCCTCAAGCGTATGTGTGCAAACGCTCAGGGCCTGGGAAGCTCAAAGGAACTAGAACTCTGCCGCAGTCACACAACTAACACGTTGTTGGAATAACTGAGATGCGAGGGACAGAGAAGCTGGCAGGCTTTCCTGGACAGCCTCCAGCAAGCACAAGAACGGTCCGTTGCAACACTCAGGGAAACAAGCAGGCATCTGAGGAGATGCCTGCATGTGGAGGGACGCATCCCACCACAGCTGCTCTTACTTTTTTGCCGCAGGATGAACCTGAAGAAGTGATGAAGCGCATCCAAAGCCCCCCAGCTGATCTCCCAGTTCGTGCAAGTGCGGCAAAGGATGAGACGCCCCAGCAGCTGTCCCAGGATGGGGACAGGATGGATCTCTGTCTGGCAGGCACGGCTGTCATCGTCTCCTACAAAGGTGCTCTGGACCTGGGCAAGGGAGGCAGGACAGGGAGAAGGGCTGAGGGGCAGCAGCTGCAACCCAAGAGTCTGCCCGGGGAAGGATCCCTGGGGAGTCAGAGCTTTGCAGGGTGCTCCCAAAGCAGCCAGCTGGGCAGCAGGGCAGGGAGAGCTGCCAAGCCAGGGCTCCCGCCATGCTCCTTGGGCGGTCCTGTCCTGCACAGGACTGGGGGCCGAGATGGCTCCTGGCAGAGAGGGAACTGGGGAGAGAAGAGCATGGGAAAAAGAAAGAAAGCAAGAGCCTGGCTCCAGGGTAGAGCCTTGCTGAACGCCTCAGTCGATGTCCAGGCTTGCCTCGCAGGCATCTTTGAGCTGCAGGCTGCTCTGGTGTGCAGGCAAGGGGAGAGAGCGTGGCTGGAGGGTGTCTGGCTCCTTACCTTCACTGAGGAACAGCTGGCCATCAAATCGCTCAGCCTCCCAATCCTCCCCACAGCCCTCTCACACGCAGCTGCACTCTGGCAGTTGACGAAGGTCAGCAGCATCCGGGAGGAGAGAAAGTGCTCACGTGCCCTGGGAGCTGGTGCCCGCACCAGCAGAAGCAGCACTGCTGAAGCCCTGGCTGGACTCACGCAGTCCTTGTGGCCAGGCAGGTGGGCAGATGGCACCCCCAGGGCAGTGCCTGCTCCCTTCCGTGCCCTCCCCCACAACACAGCCCTGTGTCCCCTCTCCCATGAAGGCTGGGCTCTTGGGCAGGAGCCTGCCTGCGGGGTCTGCAATGGGGCAATGGGGATACGGCCCCCTGGGAAGCCAGGAGTACAGAGCTTCAGGGCCGGGCTCCCTGTGCAGGACAGGCAGGTCTCAGTGGCTCTCTGCCCCAGTCAGATCTGGGGAGGAAAGCACGAGGGATGGTGAGGCAGGGGAAGAGCAGCACCAGCTGCCACCGCTGCGGTGCCTGAGGAGAGGGCTCAAATGCCTCCCACTGCTTTGGTGCAAGGAAAGCGCTGGGGGATGGAGCTGGCCCAGAAGTGCCATGGGCAAGGCTTTCCTGTGACACAGGAGGAGGCTGCAGAGGGGAAGTGACATTGAGTGCAGCCAGGGGACACGGCGCTCCCAGAAGAACAGCCCCTGTGAACCCCACTCTTTGCCAACGCCACACTCTAAGATTGTCTGCAGCTCTGTGAAGCCAGAGGTAGGAGAGCTGCGCACCAACATCCACAGCATGGTATCCAGGGTCTGCAAGGAGGAAAAAGGTTGTGGCAGTCTTTCTGCAGTCCCTCTCAGCCCCGGAGATGGATCTGAACTCCCCACGCCAAGGACTGCGGGTGAAGGGATGAGGGTGGGAAAGCAAAGCTGAGACGCTGCCCTGCCTTGGATCTCCGGGTTTCTCTCAGCACACGGTGGCCAGGGAGCAGCCCAGAAGGACTAGGGACTCCTGCCGCTCAGCCAGCACTTACCTTAAAGTAGAGAGTAGTGTCCAGGTCCTGCATGTCCGGTTTTGGAGGAAGCAAGAAGACACTCCTGAAGCAGACCTGTAGGAGGCTTTTCTTTTTGCCCTCCAACACCATCTCCACTTTGCTGCAAAGAGAGAGAGGGGCCTGTTGCACACTGGTGCTGGGCGCCTCGATGCCTTGGGCAAGTGGCCACGGACCTCTGGAGCAGGGGTCCCTGAGGGGGACGGAGGGTGTGCAGGGAGCCCTGACAGGAGGCACCTCCTCCCTCCCCAACACGGCCTGGGCCAAAGGACAGTCCTGGCAGGCAAGCCTCCCGCTTTGGGGAAGAGCCAAGGCATGGCAGGCAGCTGCAGGATCCCTCTGCCCTCCCAACAAGCCGCGAGCAGGGCAGAGCAGAGGCCCTCTGATGGCACTACTGGACTCTGCCTGGTTGGGGGACGGGGAGAGGTGCCAGCCAAACCAGGGGCTGGGCAGCTACCTCAAGGCGGCGATGGCAAGCATGGCTTGTTGCCGCACTGCTGTGTGCAGGTGGTTCCTGGGCTCCTCTTCCAGCAGCACCTGCAGAGCGCAACCGGGATGGCACCTGGCAGCCACCAGCAGCCAGTGCCAGCAGACCCAGCGCCAGGCGGTGGGGCTGGCGGAGACCCTCTGCCCCCGCCCCAGCACCAACCCCAGTGTGCCCCCTGCCACTCCCGGTGGTGGGGTCTCTGCTGGCAGGGCTTCTCAGCGGCACCAGAGTCCCCTCAGGGCAGCTCTGTGTCCACTCACACTTGTCCCTGCCCTACCCCTGCCCGTGCACTGCCTGCACACTGTGCCGGTGCCCGGAGACCTTGCCCCCCCCTCCCCAGACCTGCCAGGTGTCCCCTCACCTTGATATTCTCTGCCAACTCAAATCTGTGGCAGAATGCATTCAGGCCCTGTGACAAGCCCTTGCGCCTGGCAGCTTTGCACAGGGTACAGATGGTCTCTAGGAACTGCATCCTCTGGGCCTCCTCCTGGCAGCCGGGGGACAGAGAGACAAACGAGGAGCGTGAGAAGGTAGACACATGGCCAGCAGCACTGGAGCCCTGGGGCTGCAGTGCTGTGCAGGAGACCTGGGGGGAGCAGCTCTGCCCAGCCACCAGACCCCCAGCAGCCCCGGCAGCAGGCAGCAGAGCCAGTGGCACTGTCAGGAGATGCAGGCACAGCTACCATGGAAATGGCTGCGCTTACCTTTTCTGAGCTCTTCACAAAAGCCTGGATGAACTGCATGGATTCTTTTTCCTCTTGGTACAGAGATCGCCAGCTGGATGCATCAGCGGGGGCACCTAGTAAAGGAGGAGAGCAGGGAGGGCTGTAGAGAGGGGCTGAAGGCAAATGCAAGGAGACAGAGGAGCTCTGCCCTCCGTCCAACCCCGTGCCCATTCCCCTGGAGCACTCTCCCCATGGGTGTCTGGCCTGGAGGGTGCCCGGCAGATGGGCTGCGATGCTGCAGCGCAGTGTGGCACAGAAAGCCACAAGTGCACCGGGCTTAGGAACTCGCTTGCAGACAGGCTGGAAAGGTCCCCGTCCCCCCCCACCGCTGCCTCCTGCCAGGCCAGCTGCCTCTTGCTGTCCGTAGCCCAGAGCAGGAGCGCAGTCCCCTCTGCTCTCTGCCGCCCTGGGGGAGGCTGTGCTGGGGCCAGCTCCCAGCCCCGAGCAGCATTCCACCAGTGCCGTGCTCCCCGCCCGTGGGACCCCCACTGCCACTGTGCCCGGGAAACAGGACCCTGGCGTTGATCGGGGTGCAGGCCCCAGCCCTGCCCAGCCCGGCGGTGCCCCTCACTTACCGGTCTGCAGCAGCCTGGGCACGCACGCCTGGTGGGGCCTTGGAGGAGAGCTGCTCTCCTGGGGAGCCCTCTTCTCCTCCCAGGCCACCCTGGGGCGGCTGGGGGGGGTCTCTCCGCCATCCTGCGGGACGTAGGAAAGGGCTAGGGGTGGGGAAGGGGGAAGCTTTGGCAAAATGCCTTGGCACCGCGGGGCTGCCGGGGAAAGACGTGGGCTGTGCTCAGGGGCTCCTCGCCAGCTCCACGCTCCCACCCTGTCCTGTCGCCGTCCTGCTGGACGCTGTGGGGTGGGGGCGTGACCGCGTTGACCATATGCAGCGCTACAGGGTGTCACAGAGGCGGGTCACAAAGGGCACCACTGTGACCTGCCACCCAGGCCGGGAGGGGCAGGGTGTCCTTTGGGGGGGGGGGGGGGGGGTGTCATGAGGCCCACTCACCCCTGGGCACTTGGGTCCTCTTGGGGTGCCCCAAGCCCCACATTTGCACTCCTGGTCCCTGCAGACCTCCCTGTTGCTCTCCAACTGGCCCAGAGCCCCGTGTTCATGCGTCCCAGTGTGCCCCCAGGACCTTCCCTCCCCTTCTGTGCACTCCAGAGCCCTGCTTCTCTCCCTTGGCAACGTTAGATTTAGTCAAGCTTAACACAAGTCCTAGTTTTTGTTGCTTCATCTCTTCTCTTCCTCCTACCAAACAGGAAGAGCTTATGCAGAAAAGAGGGAAAAGAAAATGAAGCATCTTCCACGGAGTTTGCCCTTTTAGGAGTTGGGAACCTTTCACAAAAGGAGATTGCTCTCTTGCTGCTTTTTTCTTGGTCTGGTTTTGGACTGTGAGCGAGAAGCCCTCCTCATTGATCTGGTGCTGGCTGAGCACCATCTCCAATGCTCCATGGCCATCTTCGGGGCCACTTCTCCTGCCTGATGGCCTGCTCCCCCTCCCAGCTTTCAGAACGGTGGGAAGCCCATTGCTGTGCAGGCTGCACAGAAGTTTTACAATTGGAGTCTTTTGGCCTGTGGGGAATGGTAGCTCCAGGCAGGGCTGTCTTATGCTGGGTTTTTAGCAATGTGGAAACTTCTCCCCAGCAGCACAGCAGGAAATACCACTTTCTGCTTTCAGCTCGCAGCTGCATAAGAAAATGCAAGGCTAGGATCCTAACCGAGCGTTTCTATCCCAACTGACTTTTGATGTTGCTAATGACATTTACCAATTCCTTTGGAATCTCATGCTAATCTTTCATCATTCCCGTGAGGATACAACACGGGCCGCAGCGGGGAGTTCACCACAGATGTGACGAGATGCTCTCTTCACATTTCTACAGTTTCTGGCATCTTACAATTCACAGCCTTTCCTCCGTTCTCAAAGTCTCTTTCAGCAAAAAGCTGTTTACACCTGCTCCTCTCCTCTGATCCTTGTTTGGTGTTACAACTGTCGACGGAACGTTAACATGCTGTATTGCTTACCAGATGCTATCAGAAGAGGAAACCGGAACAAAATATGCTCTCTTTCCTAAACTGTCTTAACATTTTCACCTCCTCTACAGGCCGCCAGACAGACAGCTTGAAGGGCGGTTCAGCAATTCTTCTTCTTTAAACGTACGGATCTCGTTGGGATCCAAAGTGGCTGATCTGAACAGCATCAAAGCCGCTCCTTATTTGTGCCTTTAGAGATTTCTAGAGACTTCTAAGGTGGGCAGCAGAGAGGACAAACGCTATTTGATGATGTCTGCAGTCACAGATCACAGAATCACAGAACGGTTGAGGTTGGAAGGGCTCAGCCACCAGAGCTGTGCATTGATTTCAGTTGGTGTAGACTGGCCTCTACTGGTACGTCAACACGCACATCTTTGCCTACTCCGCAGCTACGTGCAGTGCAAATCAGTTTTGTTGCAGCAAGATGCAAAAAGAGCAAGTCTTCATGGCTACAGCGCAGTATCAACCATCAAGAAAGCACAATTTAGCCTGAAGACAGTGAAGCTCAATTTTTAAAATGCCACCTTAGTCTCTTCAACGTCACTACTTCTTTGGCAACCTGTCCAGGATGCAAAAGACTTGCACTGCAAGCCGACATACAGGACTATTTAACCAACACTTCTAGCCAGATGTCCTAGCAAAATTTTGCACATACCTCTAGCTCTAAGCAAGCATAGTGACCGCACATCAGGAAAAATCATACCTAAAAGCTGCTCAACTCAGCCTGTAGGAATTGGACTCAATGCCATAACTCTAGGAAAGGTACCGACAGCATTACTACCAGAGAGCTCTCCAGACCCCTGCCCGAGTGATTTTGGGGGATAGAAAACATCAGCTACCCTGACTGTTTTCTTCACAAGTTCTTCTTTTATTGTTTTTAAAGAACCATTTCTCATTATTCCGCAGGTGTCCATTAGCATCATTCCTCCTCTCAAGGTCCTTCACCAATTTAACGTTTCCTTACAAACAAGTCTCATCTTTTAATGCCTAAGGCAAGCTGCTGCCTGCCCCCTGCCACCAAGGGCTTTCCTCAGGGAGGGTGGCTGGGGCACGGCCAGCCCCCATGCGCACAGTGCTGCCAGCCTGGCCTGGGTACTGCTCGCTGGGATGGCCAGGCCAGGCCTGCCCTCGCTGTGGCGGCGATCGGCTTGGGGACATACCTGGGTCATCCTCGGGCACATCCCTGCAGCCGGAGGAGGGCTGTGCGTCGCCTCTGTGCTCGGAGGCCATCTGCACGGGGAGAGCAGGAGCACAGACCTGCTCGCTGAAGACAGGAGAAGCTGGTGGTGCCTTTGCCTCTCCTTGTGCCACGGGAGGGAGAGGTGCACGGTGCTCCTCTTCCTCAGGAGCTCTGGCCAGGACAGAAGCTGCTGGCTTTGTGTCCATGGCACCCGCTGGGGCAGGAGACGTGCTCTGCCAGTCACTGGCTGCCTCTCCGGCCGCCTCTGTGCCCATGCTGCTGCGCCAGCTGGGCCCCTCCTGGGGACCAGCGTGGGGGTCCTGGAAGTGCTCTGGGAGCAAGAGGTTGGTCCAGACGTTGTGGGTAGTGATGTCTTCCCCTTGCGACAGCTCTGCATTGCTATCGTCTTCCCAACCCCTCCTCCTCGGCCAAGGCTCCTGGCTCCTCCTAGAAATACATTAACAACCAAAGGAGAGCTAAGGAGAGGCTCCATCCTTTATTGGACGCAGAGGGAACGTACTGACAAAGGATGAGGAGAAGGCTGAGGTACTCCCTGCCTTCTTTGCCTCTGTCTTTAATTGTCACAGCAGTTGTTCTCGGGGTACCCAGTGCCCTGAGCTGCCAGACAGGGACGGGGAGCAGAATGAGGCCCCCATAATCCAAGGGGAAATGGTTAGCAACCTGCTACACCGCTTACACACCCACAACTCTACGGGGCCGGATGGGACCCCCCCCCCCCAAGGGCACTGAGGGAGCTGGCAGAAGTGCTCAGCAAGCCACTTTCAAGCCTTTAACGGCACTCCTGGCTCACCTGGGATAGGAAAGAACAGGCAGCAGCCACAGCAGTCAGCACCGCGGGAAAGCTGGGGCCCCAGAGACCCGCCCAGGCTCGCCAAGCCCAGCCTAGCCCAGTCTGTTTGAGAGACAGCGCCCAGGAGAGTGGTTTCTACCCCTTTTCCCAAAGTGTTACATGTCCCTTAAAGCATTAACCACAATGGTTCTCATTGCAGTGTAAAGTATTCAGAAGAGACTTTTGTAAATGTCTGTGACTTCCTGCATTTTTCCTGAAAAAGGCAGGTTTGACTCTCTTAATTGCTTCTATTTTAATGCAGGCACTGCTCAGTATCAACAGTTAAAGCAGACACATGACATCAAAAGCTGACTTTGGATCCTTCTTTGGCCATGAGGAGGGCCTTGCACACAAACTTGTTCCTGGCTGTGTTGGCAGCTGGATGCGGAATTGATCGGGTATGCCCGAACCATTGTCCTTGAAGTTGTGGCAACCGTGAAGAAGAAGTTAGAGGCAGAAAGGAAGGGCAAGGAAAAATCAGCGACGCTTCCAGCAAGGAAGGTCTTGCCACCTCTCAGGCTGCCTGCAATAGTCAGGCCTTCAGAGGAAGCAGGAGAATTGAAAGAGGAGAGCTCACATACTCTCCTCCCACCTGTCCTGCGAGGCCCTGAGCGAGATGCTCGCCGGCCACCGGAAGACCTTCCGAAGTCCGCGGATTACACCTGCAGAGCCCCAGCAAGGTCTTCGGTGCCCGCGTGTGAAACTCTGCGTATCCTGAGGCCAGGGAGCACGGCAGGCACCCTCCCCTGCACGGGCCCGCAGTTTGCGGGGCAGCCCGTGCCTCCAGCGGGTCCGAAGCCCCCTACCCAGGCAGGAGCATGGCGCAGACCAGTGCGTTTAAAGGTGCTCCTGGAGGAGCCCGTGCAGCCCGAGTCCTTAAAGAGGGCGGTAGCTGGGAGCCTTGTGGAGGGTGTCCTGAGGAGGCGTGCGGCTCCAGGGCCAGAGAGCGCCCGGGCAGCTCCCCCAGGCAGAGAATAAAGAGCTTTCTCCCAGGGGCTTGCTTGTGCCTCTCTTTATTCATGCCAGGCCATACTGCGTCTGGGCATTTTCCCGGCCATGTTTTCCCTCGCCTGCCTCCCTCCTACAGCCTCGGTCAGGCTAAGACACAGTTTTACAGGGCATCTGAAGTAGGGAAGAGAAAAGCAGGCAGCGCTTTTGCCTTGTTTAGAAAGCTTGCTTTGTGGCCGGGCTAGCTGAGGGGCTGGTGAAGCTCTGTAAAGCTATACTCATGCCTTCTGTGAGTCCCATCCGTAGGTGCTGTTGAAGGCTGGCGCCTTGCTCTGGGCATTTCTTCTCTCGTCCCATCAAGTCCTCCTTGATGGGCCTTTGGGTTGCCACCCAGGGCCCACTTTTGGTGTCCCATCAAGGGACCGCCCTTCAGCTTTTCATCTTGCCTAGCCCACTGCTCTTCTCCTCTTGTCTCCTCAAGGCGTCTCTGTTTGCCTTTCCATGGGCCCTAGGGCCCAGCGTGGGCCTTTTGGGGCAAGCGAGGGGCCACCAAACGGCCTTGCGCTGCCTCCCAAGACCCTCCATTTCCGTTTGCCCTTTGGTGCGG
This sequence comes from Platalea leucorodia, assembly GCF_965183815.1. Classification (NCBI taxonomy): domain Eukaryota; kingdom Metazoa; phylum Chordata; class Aves; order Pelecaniformes; family Threskiornithidae; genus Platalea; species Platalea leucorodia. The sequence goes on from NC_138843.1 coordinate 7,497,398, forward strand.
CCTGGAGCTCTAGATGTGGTGCGGCCCAGAGCCCTGGGTGTGCCTTTGGGTGGCCAGGCCGAGCCCTTTGCATGCCTCTGGGTACCCACCAGGGCCCTCCGGCTGCCTTGCTCTCTGCCCTTGTATCCTGTTTTCCCCTCCAGACTGGCTGGAGTGGCCTCCCAGCCCGTCCTCTACAGGAGAAAGGTGGGGGATGTCTGGGGCACAAATGGCGGTTGGGGGGGCGGGGCTGGGCAGGGGGCCGCCTGTGGAGGTCGGCCTAGGAGGCGCCGCGGGCCAGAGGCCAGAGGGGGCTTCAGTTTGTTCTTCCTTATTTTCAGCATTCTTTGTTGCGGGCAGTGCCTGTAACATCTATACTTGTGCCTGCCAGGCATTATTTTGCGGCATATGTGCTCAGACTTTATTCTGATCACGAGTTATCTGTGCTCCCAATTTCTCGGCTGAACCCCTTCCCCTCAGAGGTAGGGGACATTCTGGCAGACAGAAGAATTCACGTCTAAGCGCTTTGTTTCCAATGTCACGCTTAGTCGGTTGAAAGAAAGGCCTAGGCCCTCGTTTTCCCCTGGCACCAATTACTGACATAGAGAATTGACTCATAGGTCCTTTACGACTGTTTAATACCGAATACGTTGCTCCTGTGTCATCTAGAAATGTAAGTGTCTCATTCCCCAGCTTAACTGAAAGCAGGGGATCGGCTGGGGAGACCTTCATGTTTTGCCCCGGTGCCCTTCCTTCACTCTGTACCGCCTGATAGAACTTGGCAAGATTTTTAGATCTAGGTACCCCCTCCCTGCTTTACCCGCTACAAAATTAACTGCTGATATTGTTTAATCATCAGTCACCCCGCTCCCGTCTTTGGATTCCAGGCAGGTTCTCGTGCAGGCAGAACACGATCCGGACCATCCCTGGCGTTTAACCTCATGCTGTCCTCCGGAGCTTTTCCTAACACCATTCCCTTCTCCTCGGGGAGAAATAAAGTATTAAGCAACACCTGCACATCTCCCCAATCCGCGTTACGATTTTCGGCTATCATCTGGAAAGGCTTGGATCGCATCAGAAGTCTCATTCCCTATTTGTTCAGTAAGTGCCAAAATCTTGGCTCTTGCTTTTTCAAGTTCCCTAACTCCTAACCAAGGAAGAAAGCACCTGGTAAGGAATGGAAGCCAGCTGGCCGATCAATTAACGGATTGTGGCTTCTTCGATACCCTTGCCTAGATGTTCTTCTCCATAGCCCTGCGTTCATTTCGTTCCCTATGGTAATATCAGGGCGAAGCGTACCTAGGGTACAAGTCCCAGAGCAGCTGGGCAGCAAGACTTTCCATGCCTTGTTTCCCCATAGCCAAATTTCCACAAATTCCTTTCCGAAGGCAGAAGCGGTCAGTAGTTTTGCTAACTGGAAAATTCCTGTTTCTGCAGGACATGGAGAGCCGGGTGAGCGAGAGCGGGCGGCCCACGTGCGTGTCCAGACGGGCCTGCAGGGTGGCCAGGCAGCAGCTGGGCGGCGGCCTAGCGACGCGCTGATGCAACAATGCAGTGGCCCAGCAACGTGATGATGCAAGAATGGGCGATGGCTCTATATAGCTGCTCGCTGGGAGACCGGCTGTGGTGGCCAGAGCTGGGTGCCTCTGGAGCAAGAGGAGCCAGCGCAGGGTCACAGCTCTCGGCGAGCTCTTGGAAGGAGCCATGGAGCACCGTCTCGCTGCTGGCATCGGAAACATGGACGCAGTGCTGAGCACAGCGGGGAAGAGGGGAGAGGTGAGGGACGGTCCGAAGGAGAGGGCTGATCCCGGGAGCCTGGGACATGCAGGGCCGCTCTGGGGGCTTGGGGCGTGCGCGGGGAGCTGGGAGGGATGCAGAGGTGGTTGGGCTGGGGAGAGTTTTCAGGGAGTCCTGCCTCGCTGCCCAGCCTGGCTTGCGGCTAAGCAGGTGGGAGGGGTTGCTGCGAAAGGACGCGGCCGTGGGTTGAGGAAGGGATGGGAGCTGTGGGGCCGTGGTGGAGGAAGCAGAGAGCAGCCTTTGAGTGGGCCGCTCTTGGCGCTCCGCTTGGTTGGAGTCTTCCGAGAGCCTTTCTAGCAAGTGCCGTGCAGGAGGCTTCTGGAGATAGCGGCTGAGTGCCGACGAGCGTCTCCCTCTTTCTAGCTCGGGAAGAGGAGACAGGCAGTGTCAGAAGGAGGGAGTGGGCTGCTGGGCCTCCCGCTTGGTGTCAAGATCCCTCTGCTGCCTGGCTGCAAGCCTGTCTTCTGCAGGACAAAGCTGGGGGAAAAGGTAAAGGAAGCGGAAAGGGGTAGAAGAGCCCTCCTCCTTTCTTTGGCGGGAGTAGAGGGAGGGTCGTGGCTGCCTGGCGCGGACCTGCGTTTTAAGGGCTGGGCTTGAACTTTTCACTCTGAAGGTTCATTTCAGGTGTGCAGTTCTTCCCGGTGGCCTCGGATGCCTACTGTGCTGGTGGGGTTTGTCTTGTCTCCCCGATCCCAGCCCCGCCCAGCCCAGCCCAGCCTAGCCCGGTGCAGCCTAGCGCGGTCCAGCCTGGCCCTGCAGTCTGGCTGTGGGGTTCTGTGTGCCTTCAGAAGGCTGGAGAAGAGTGTTGGTCTTCCAAGTACCTTCCCCTTTCCACAAGTACTGCTTGGCACCTCTTTGCTGCTGTCTCCTGCCTCCTTCATAGTCTGGAAAATGTCTCTTACAGCTTCACCAGCCCTCTGGTTATTTCAATCTGGGAGATCCATGCTGCCGCCAGCTGAGCACCGAATACAACAGCCTGCATGACCCGCATCTGCGGGCCTACCACAATCGCAAGGACAACCTGCGGAGGCTGAAGAGAGAGGGTTCCATCACCAGCGATGGCAAAGTAGGTTTGGACGTCGGGCTGCTGCAACCAGCGCTCATCAAGCGGGGTTCCCAGAGCGCTTGCTGCAGCCGGCTGTTGCTGGCAGAGGGCCCAGGGCTGTGGGGCTGGTTTCCCTGGGAGCAGAAGTGGCGGCAGCATCCCTCTGGCAAGTCCCACTCCTGCTCTTCTCCCTCTGCCCCGCGCTGCCCGAGTGTTGGGGAGGCAGCCGGCGTGAGGCGTGGCGCTGGGGCGAGGAGCACCGCTGAGCCCTGGCGGCGGGGGGAGTCGGGGTCCCCGCCACGGAGGAAGGGAGGGGAGGGGAGGGTGTGGAGAGGAGCAGCTCCTGGGTTTGGGCTGTTTTGGGGAAGAGAGTGTACGTAGGTGGGTTGAGAGTTCTTGGGGGCTATCTCCCCTCCTCTCTCCCTAGGTGGTTTGCACTCTGAAGGAGTTCAATGAGTACAGGCAGTATCTGACCACGCTGAAGCTGGAGGCCGAGAAGATGTTCATGCGAGAGGAGGTAGGCAAAGCGGCGTGTTGGTGGAGCCCTGTGAGCGGCACGGTGCCAAAGGCTGGGGCTTTACTTGCGGCACCTCGCAAGTAAAGGGGAGGCGGTCAGTGCAGAAGAGGTGAGGGCTGTGCGGCTGGGCCAGGCGCTGTGGCAAGGAAAGGACTACCGGGCTGCGAGCTGAGGTAGCGCAGGGTGCAGGGGTGCGGATGGGCAGGAAAGTCACGTGGAAGCCCGCGGAGTCCCGAGGGAAGCGTTTCTCTTCGGCCCTCGTCGCGTGGCCGAAGCAGAGCGCTGTCCTGGGCCCGCGGGACGCCTCAGCACGCAGGGGCGTGAGCGCTTGTCCAGGCACCAGCAAGCCACAGCCTGGTGTCACCTTTCAGAAAAAGCTTCGGCAAGAGCTGGCCCAGTTAGAGGATGCCTGCGAACTGCCGGGAGGGACTGATGTTTCTCGCCTGCAAGAGTGGCTGCTGCAGGAGCAAAGAAAGAGTTTGCCAGGTGGCGAGAGGCAGAGGAGGCAGAGGTAAGCAAAGGCCAAGCAACGGTTGCTCTTGAAGGGGGCGTGTGGTCCCTGAGAGAAGTCCTGGAGCCTCCTGTTGCAGTAAACGACCAAAGCCCGGCGGTGGAAGGAGGCGGTGGCGGCTGCGAACACGTTGGCGCAGTCTGCGTTTGGAGGCTTGGCCAGGCATCTGGAAGCTGCTGCGGGGTCTAGTGGAGCAAAGCAAGCCGGAGCAGGCTGATGGGAGTGTCTGAGCGGAAAATGGCTCCTTCTCAGCTGCCTTCTTTCTCTTGACAGGCATCTGACTGGGATCAAGAAGCGGCTTGAAAGACTGGAGGCTCTTGAAAAAGAGCAACGCCTCCTCCGGCAGGCCGAGTGCCAGCAGCAGCAGCAGCAGCAGCAGCAGCAGCAGCTGGGAGAGAGGAGAGAGCCAGGCACCCGGAGCAGCTCTGAAAAGTCCGCTGTCAAAGGGAAGCCGGTGAGTAGGAGCCGGGTGGATGCAGGGGGCCGCCTCTGCTGTGCGGCAGCTCGTTGGTCCCCGGGCCTCAGGAGAGGGTGCTGGCCCCGCCAGAGGCGCTCGGGGCTTGCAAGCGGTGCCTGGTTGCTGAGGAGGTGGTGCCTGGCTGGTGTGCGATGTGTCCGCGTTTGCGAGTGGCTGTCAGAGACCAAGAAGCGGGCGCTTGCCTTCCTGTGTCCCTTGGACACGAGGCACTGGCCCTTTCTGCCTGTGCCTGGGCACTCTCGGTGGCCACTTCTGCACCCAGACTCGCACAGTTAACACGAACCTGTGAGGTGCACTAAATGGCCGCACTCGTTTTAGTGTCCAAAGCGTGCCGGAGAAGAAGCGCCTAACAGCATACAGGCTGCGCTGCTGCGGGCTGCACTGGCAGAAGACCAGGAGCTTAAAGAGGTGGCTGAGACCGTGATCCAGGAAGTGCTGGAGCGGGTGAAGGCGCTGGCTCAGTCCATCCACGTCTTAAGGAGGGCTCCCCGTGAGGTCAGCGGAAGGTTGTTCGGCAGTGCCAGAGAGGCAGAGCCTTTGGACGCTAGTCCCGCGGATCGCCGGGACAAAATTAGACGGGTGGCTGGAGAGATTGTGGCGACCGTGTTGGAGAGGTTTGGGGAGCTTTTGGCATCCTGGACGTGTGCTGCAGCTGAGGCAGGGCCGGCAGCCAGGCGGGGGGAGGCGGAAGTAGCAGCTTCCGAGAGAGCATCTTGGCGGTCTTCTATTGAGCAAAGGACCAGAGAGGCCATTGAAAGCGTTAGCTCCACCTTGTCATCGTTTGTAGCTTCTCAGTTTGAAGAGGACTTTTGCTGTCAGTTTTCGGAGATCCTGAAGCTTCAGGGCGTGAGAGAAGGACAAGGATCAGGCAGAGGCTGGGAAGAGCAGCTGCCAGAAGGAAGCAAGAGAGCAAAGTTGCCCGTGTTGCAACCGCTGCAAAACGCTGCTGCTGTCTCACGAGTGAGTCGTGAGCTTGCCGAGGCGAGCATCCAAAAGGCCATCTCCAGAGTTCAGCAGCTGGATGCGGAATTGATCGGGTATGCCCGAACCATTGTCCTTGAAGTTGTGGCAACCGTGAGGAAGAAGTTAGAGGCAGAAAGGAAGGGCAAGGAAAAATCAGCGACGCTTCCAGCAAGGAAGGTCTTGCCACCTCTCAGGCTGCCTGCAATAGTCAGGCCTTCAGAGGAAGCAGGAGAATTGAAAGAGGAGAGCTCACATACTCTCCTCCCACCTGTCCTGCGAGGCCCTGAGCGAGATGCTCGCCGGCCACCGGAAGACCTTCCAAAGTCCGCGGATTACACCTGCAGAGCCCCAGCAAGGTCTTCGGTGCCCGCGTGTGAAACTCTGCGTATCCTGAGGCCAGGGAGCACGGCAGGCACTCTCCCTTGCACGGGCCCGCAGTTTGCGAGGCAGCCCGTGCCTCCAGCGGGTCCGAAGCCCCCTACCCAGGCAGGAGCATGGCGCAGACCAGTGCGTTTAAAGGTGTTCCTGGAGGAGCCTGTGCAGCCTGAGTCCTTAAAGAGGGCGGTAGCTGGGAGCCTTGTGGAGGGTGTCCTGAGGAGGCGTGCGGCTCCAGGGCCAGAGAGCGCCCGGGCAGCTCCCCCAGGCAGAGAATAAAGAGCTTTCTCCCAGGGACTTGCTTGTGCCTCTCTTTATTCATGCCAGGCCATACTGCGTCTGGGCATTTTCCCGGCCATGTTTTCCCTCGCCTGCCTCCCTCCTACAGCCTCGGTCAGGCTAAGACACAGTTTTACAGGGCATCTGAAGTAGGGAAGAGAAAAGCAGGCAGCGCTTTTGCCTTGTTTAGAAAGCTTTGTGGCCGGGCTAGCTGAGGGGCTGGTGAAGCTCTGTAAAGCTATACTCATGCCTTCTGTGAGTCCCATCTGTAGGTGCTGTTGAAGGCTGGCCCCTTGCTCTGGGCATTTCTTCTCTCGTCCCATCAAGTCCTCCTTGATGGGCCTTTGGGTTGCCACCCAGGGCCCACTTTTGGTGTCCCATCAAGGGACCGCCCTTCAGCTTTTCATCTTGCCTAGCCCACTGCTCTTCTCCTCTTGTCTCCTCAAGGCGTCTCTGTTTGCCTTTCCATGGGCCCTAGGGCCCAGCGTGGGCCTTTTGGGGCAAGCGAGGGGCCACCAAACGGCCTTGCGCTGCCTCCCAAGACCCTCCATTTCCGTTTGCCCTTTGGTGCGGCCTGGAGCTCTAGATGTGGTGCGGCCCAGAGCCCTGGGTGTGCCTTTGGGTGGCCAGGCCGAGCCCTTTGCATGCCTCTGGGTACCCACCAGGGCCCTCCGGCTGCCTTGCTCTCTGCCCTTGTATCCTGTTTTCCCCTCCAGACTGGCTGGAGTGGCCTCCCAGCCCGTCCTCTACAGGAGAAAGGTGGGGGATGTCTGGGGCACAAATGGCGGTTGGGGGGGCGGGGCTGGGCAGGGGGCCGCCTGTGGAGGTCGGCCTAGGAGGAGCCGTGGGCCAGAGGCCAGAGGGGGCTTCAGTTTGTTCTTCCTTATTTTCAGCATTCTTTGTTGCGGGCAATGCCTGTAACATCTATACTTGTGCCTGCCAGGCATTATTTTGCGGCATATGTGCTCAAACTTTATTCTGATCACGAGTTATCTGTGCTCCCAATTTCTCGGCTGAACCCCTTCCCCTCAGAGGTAGGGGACATTCTGGCAGACAGAAGAATTCACGTCTAAGCGCTTTGTTTCCAATGTCACGCTTAGTCGGTTGAAAGAAAGGCCTAGGCCCTCGTTTTCCCCTGGCACCAATTACTGACATAGAGAATTGACTCATAGGTCCTTTACGACTGTTTAATACCGAATACGTTGCTCCTGTGTCATCTAGAAATGTAAGTGTCTCATTCCCCAGCTTAACTGAAAGCTGGGGATCGGCTGGGGAGACCTTCATGTTTTGCCCCGGTGCCCTTCCTTCACTCTGTACCGCCTGATAGAACTTGGCAAGATTTTTAGATCTAGGTACCCCCTCCCTGCTTTACCCGCTACAAAATTAACTGCTGATATTGTTTAATCATCAGTCACCCCGCTCCCGTCTTTGGATTCCAGGCAGGTTCTCGTGCAGGCAGAACACGATCCGGACCATCCCTGGCGTTTAACCTCATGCTGTCCTCCGGAGCTTTTCCTAACACCATTCCCTTCTCCTCGGGGAGAAATAAAGTATTAAGCAACACCTGCACATCTCCCCAATCCGCGTTACGATTTTCGGCTATCATCTGGAAAGGCTTGGATCGCATCAGAAGTCTCATTCCCTATTTGTTCAGTAAGTGCCAAAATCTTGGCTCTTGCTTTTTCAAGTTCCCTAACTCCTAACCAAGGAAGAAAGCACCTGGTAAGGAATGGAAGCCAGCTGGCCGATCAATTAACGGATTGTGGCTTCTTCGATACCCTTGCCTAGATGTTCTTCTCCATAGCCCTGCGTTCATTTCGTTCCCCATGGTAATATCAGGGCGAAGCGTACCTAGGGTACAAGTCCCAGAGCAGCTGGGCAGCAAGACTTTCCATGCCTTGTTTCCCCATAGCCAAATTTCCACAAATTCCTTTCCGAAGGCAGAAGCGGTCAGTAGTTTTGCTAACTGGAAAATTCCTGTTTCTGCAGGACATGGAGAGCCGGGTGAGCGAGAGCGGGCGGCCCACGTGCGTGTCCAGACGGGCCTGCAGGGTGGCCAGGCAGCAGCTGGGCGGCGGCCTAGCGACGCGCTGATGCAACAATGCAGTGGCCCAGCAACGTGATGATGCAAGAATGGGCGATGGCTCTATATAGCTGCTCGCTGGGAGACCGGCTGTGGTGGCCAGAGCTGGGTGCCTCTGGAGCAAGAGGAGCCAGCGCAGGGTCACAGCTCTCGGCGAGCTCTTGGAAGGAGCCATGGAGCACCGTCTCACTGCTGGCATCGGAAACATGGACGCAGTGCTGAGCACAGCGGGGAAGAGGGGAGAGGTGAGGGACGGTCCGAAGGAGAGGGCTGATCCCGGGAGCCTGGGACATGCAGGGCCGCTCTGGGGGCTTGGGGCGTGCGTGGGGAGCTGGGAGGGATGCAGAGGTGGTTGGGCTGGGGAGAGTTTTCAGGGAGTCCTGCCTCGCTGCCCAGCCTGGCTTGCGGCTAAGCAGGTGGGAGGGGTTGCTGCGAAAGGACGCGGCCGTGGGTTGAGGAAGGGATGGGAGCTGTGGGGCCGTGGTGGAGGAAGCAGAGAGCAGCCTTTGAGTGGGCCGCTCTTGGCGCTCCGCTTGGTTGGAGTCTTCCGAGAGCCTTTCTAGCAAGTGCCGTGCAGGAGGCTTCTGGAGATAGCGGCTGAGTGCTGACGAGCGTCTCCCTCTTTCTAGCTCGGGAAGAGGAGACAGGCAGTGTCAGAAGGAGGGAGTGGGCTGCTGGGCCTCCCGCTTGGTGTCAAGATCCCTCTGCTGCCTGGCTCCAAGCCTGTCTTCTGCAGGACAAAGCTGGGGGAAAAGGTAAAGGAAGTGGAAAGGGGTAGAAGAGCCCTCCTCCTTTCTTTGGCGGGAGTAGAGGGAGGGTCGTGGCTGCCTGGCGCGGACCTGCGTTTTAAGGGCTGGGCTTGAACTTTTCACTCTGAAGGTTCATTTCAGGTGTGCAGTTCTTCCCGGTGGCCTCGGATGCCTACTGTGCTGGTGGGGTTTGTCTTGTCTCCCCGATCCCAGCCCAGCCTAGCCCGGCGCAGCCTAGCGCGGTCCAGCCTGGCCCTGCAGTCTGGCTGTGGGGTTCTGTGTGCCTTCAGAAGGCTGGAGAAGAGTGTTGGTCTTCCAAGTACCTTCCCCTTTCCACAAGTACTGCTTGGCACCTCTTTGCTGCTGTCTCCTGCCTCCTTCATAGTCTGGAAAATGTCTCTTACAGCTTCACCAGCCCTCTGGTTATTTCAATCTGGGAGATCCATGCTGCCGCCAGCTGAGCACCGAATACAACAGCCTGCATGACCCGCATCTGCGGGCCTACCACAATCGCAAGGACAACCTGCGGAGGCTGAAGAGAGAGGGTTCCATCACCAGCGATGGCAAAGTAGGTTTGGACATCGGGCTGCTGCAACCAGCGCTCATCAAGCGGGGTTCCCAGAGCGCTTGCTGCAGCCGGCTGTTGCTGGCAGAGGGCCCAGGGCTGTGGGGCTGGTTTCCCTGGGAGCAGAAGTGGCGGCAGCATCCCTCTGGCAAGTCCCACTCCTGCTCTTCTCCCTCTGCCCCGCGCTGCCCGAGTGTTGGGGAGGCAGCCGGCGTGAGGCGTGGCGCTGGGGCGAGGAGCACCGCTGAGCCCTGGCGGCGGGGGGAGTCGGGGTCCCCGCCACGGAGGAAGGGAGGGGAGGGGAGGGTGTGGAGAGGAGCAGCTCCTGGGTTTGGGCTGTTTTGGGGAAGAGAGTGTACGTAGGTGGGTTGAGAGTTCTTGGGGGCTATCTCCCCTCCTCTCTCCCTAGGTGGTTTGCACTCTGAAGGAGTTCAATGAGTACAGGCAGTATCTGACCACGCTGAAGCTGGAGGCCGAGAAGATGTTCATGCGAGAGGAGGTAGGCAAAGCGGCGTGTTGGTGGAGCCCTGTGAGCGGCACGGTGCCAAAGGCTGGGGCTTTACTTGCGGCACCTCGCAAGTAAAGGGGAGGCGGTCAGTGCAGAAGAGGTGAGGGCTGTGCGGCTGGGCCAGGCGCTGTGGCAAGGAAAGGACTACCGGGCTGCGAGCTGAGGTAGCGCAGGGTGCAGGGGTGCGGATGGGCAGGAAAGTCACGTGGAAGCCCGCGGAGTCCCGAGGGAAGCGTTTCTCTTCGGCCCTCGTCGCGTGGCCGAAGCAGAGCGCTGTCCTGGGCCCGCGGGACGCCTCAGCACGCAGGGGCGTGAGCGCTTGTCCAGGCACCAGCAAGCCACAGCCTGGTGTCACCTTTCAGAAAAAGCTTCGGCAAGAGCTGGCCCAGTTAGAGGATGCCTGCGAACTGCCGGGAGGGACTGATGTTTCTCGCCTGCAAGAGTGGCTGCTGCAGGAGCAAAGAAAGAGTTTGCCAGGTGGCGAGAGGCAGAGGAGGCAGAGGTAAGCAAAGGCCAAGCAACGGTTGCTCTTGAAGGGGGCGTGTGGTCCCTGAGAGAAGTCCTGGAGCCTCCTGTTGCAGTAAACGACCAAAGCCCGGCGGTGGAAGGAGGCGGTGGCGGCTGCGAACACGTTGGCGCAGTCTGCGTTTGGAGGCTTGGCCAGGCATCTGGAAGCTGCTGCGGGGTCTAGTGGAGCAAAGCAAGCCGGAGCAGGCTGATGGGAGTGTCTGAGCGGAAAATGGCTCCTTCTCAGCTGCCTTCTTTCTCTTGACAGGCATCTGACTGGGATCAAGAAGCGGCTTGAAAGACTGGAGGCTCTTGAAAAAGAGCAACGCCTCCTCCGGCAGGCCGAGTGCCAGCAGCAGCAGCAGCAGCAGCAGCAGCAGCAGCTGGGAGAGAGGAGAGAGCCAGGCACCCGGAGCAGCTCTGAAAAGTCCGCTGTCAAAGGGAAGCCGGTGAGTAGGAGCCGGGTGGATGCAGGGGGCCGCCTCTGCTGTGCGGCAGCTCGTTGGTCCCCGGGCCTCAGGAGAGGGTGCTGGCCCCGCCAGAGGCGCTCGGGGCTTGCAAGCGGTGCCTGGTTGCTGAGGAGGTGGTGCCTGGCTGGTGTGCGATGTGTCCGCGTTTGCGAGTGGCTGTCAGAGACCAAGAAGCGGGCGCTTGCCTTCCTGTGTCCCTCGGACACGAGGCACTGGCCCTTTCTGCCTGTGCCTGGGCACTCTCGGTGGCCACTTCTGCACCCAGACTCGCACAGTTAACACGAACCTGTGAGGTGCACTAAATGGCCGCACTCGTTTTAGTGTCCAAAGCGTACCGGAGAAGAAGCGCCTAACAGCATACAGGCTGCGCTGCTGCGGGCTGCACTGGCAGAAGACCAGGAGCTTAAAGAGGTGGCTGAGACCGTGATCCAGGAAGTGCTGGAGCGGGTGAAGGCGCTGGCTCAGTCCATCCACGTCTTAAGGAGGGCTCCCCGTGAGGTCAGCGGAAGGTTGTTCGGCAGTGCCAGAGAGGCAGAGCCTTTGGACGCTAGTCCCGCGGATCGCCGGGACAAAATTAGACGGGTGGCTGGAGAGATTGTGGCGACCGTGTTGGAGAGGTTTGGGGAGCTTTTGGCATCCTGGACGTGTGCTGCAGCTGAGGCAGGGCCGGCAGCCAGGCGGGGGGAGGCGGAAGTAGCAGCTTCCGAGAGAGCATCTTGGCGGTCTTCTATTGAGCAAAGGACCAGAGAGGCCATTGAAAGTGTTAGCTCCACCTTGTCATCGTTTGTAGCTTCTCAGTTTGAAGAGGACTTTTGCTGTCAGTTTTCGGAGATCCTGAAGCTTCAGGGCGTGAGAGAAGGACAAGGATCAGGCAGAGGCTGGGAAGAGCAGCTGCCAGAAGGAAGCAAGAGAGCAAAGTTGCCCGTGTTGCAACCGCTGCAAAACGCTGCTGCTGTCTCACGAGTGAGTCGTGAGCTTGCCGAGGCGAGCATCCAAAAGGCCATCTCCAGAGTTCAGCAGCTGGATGCGGAATTGATCGGGTATGCCCGAACCATTGTCCTTGAAGTTGTGGCAACCGTGAGGAAGAAGTTAGAGGCAGAAAGGAAGGGCAAGGAAAAATCAGCGACGCTTCCAGCAAGGAAGGTCTTGCCACCTCTCAGGCTGCCTGCAATAGTCAGGCCTTCAGAGGAAGCAGGAGAATTGAAAGAGGAGAGCTCACATACTCTCCTCCCACCTGTCCTGCGAGGCCCTGAGCGAGATGCTCGCAGGCCACCGGAAGACCTTCCGAAGTCCGCCGATTACACCTGCAGAGCCCCAGCAAGGTCTTCGGTGCCCGCGTGTGAAACTCTGCGTATCCTGAGGCCAGGGAGCACGGCAGGCACTCTCCCCTGCACGGGCCCGCAGTTTGCGAGGCAGCCCGTGCCTCCAGCGGGTCCGAAGCCCCCTACCCAGGCAGGAGCATGGCGCAGACCAGTGCGTTTAAAGGTGTTCCTGGAGGAGCCTGTGCAGCCCGAGTCCTTAAAGAGGGCGGTAGCTGGGAGCCTTGTGGAGGGTGTCCTGAGGAGGCGTGCGGCTCCAGGGCCAGAGAGCGCCCGGGCAGCTCCCCCAGGCAGAGAATAAAGAGCTTTCTCCCAGGGGCTTGCTTGTGCCTCTCTTTATTCATGCCAGGCCATACTGCGTCTGGGCATTTTCCCGGCCATGTTTTCCCTCGCCTGCCTCCCTCCTACAGCCTCGGTCAGGCTAAGACACAGTTTTACAGGGCATCTGAAGTAGGGAAGAGAAAAGCAGGCAGCGCTTTTGCCTTGTTTAGAAAGCTTTGTGGCCGGGCTAGCTGAGGGGCTGGTGAAGCTCTGTAAAGCTATACTCATGCCTTCTGTGAGTCCCATCTGTAGGTGCTGTTGAAGGCTGGCCCCTTGCTCTGGGCATTTCTTCTCTCGTCCCATCAAGTCCTCCTTGATGGGCCTTTGGGTTGCCACCCAGGGCCCACTTTTGGTGTCCCATCAAGGGACCGCCCTTCAGCTTTTCATCTTGCCTAGCCCACTGCTCTTCTCCTCTTGTCTCCTCAAGGCGTCTCTGTTTGCCTTTCCATGGGCCCTAGGGCCCAGCGTGGGCCTTTTGGGGCAAGCGAGGGGCCACCAAACGGCCTTGCGCTGCCTCCCAAGACCCTCCATTTCCGTTTGCCCTTTGGTGCGGCCTGGAGCTCTAGATGTGGTGCGGCCCAGAGCCCTGGGTGTGCCTTTGGGTGGCCAGGCCGAGCCCTTTGCATGCCTCTGGGTACCCACCAGGGCCCTCCGGCTGCCTTGCTCTCTGCCCTTGTATCCTGTTTTCCCCTCCAGACTGGCTGGAGTGGCCTCCCAGCCCGTCCTCTACAGGAGAAAGGTGGGGGATGTCTGGGGCACAAATGGCGGTTGGGGGGGCGGGGCTGGGCAGGGGGCCGCCTGTGGAGGTCGGCCTAGGAGGAGCCGTGGGCCAGAGGCCAGAGGGGGCTTCAGTTTGTTCTTCCTTATTTTCAGCATTCTTTGTTTCGGGCAATGCCTGTAACATCTATACTTGTGCCTGCCAGGCATTATTTTGCGGCATATGTGCTCAAACTTTATTCTGATCACGAGTTATCTGTGCTCCCAATTTCTCGGCTGAACCCCTTCCCCTCAGAGGTAGGGGACATTCTGGCATACAGAAGAATTCACGTCTAAGCGCTTTGTTTCCAATGTCACGCTTAGTCGGTTGAAAGAAAGGCCTAGGCCCTCGTTTTCCCCTGGCACCAATTACTGACATAGAGAATTGACTCATAGGTCCTTTACGACTGTTTAATACCGAATACGTTGCTCCTGTGTCATCTAGAAATGTAAGTGTCTCATTCCCCAGCTTAACTGAAAGCAGGGGATCGGCTGGGGAGACCTTCATGTTTTGCCCCGGTGCCCTTCCTTCACTCTGTACCGCCTGATAGAACTTGGCAAGATTTTTAGATCTAGGTACCCCCTCCCTGCTTTACCCGCTACAAAATTAACTGCTGATATTGTTTAATCATCAGTCACCCCGCTCCCGTCTTTGGATTCCAGGCAGGTTCTCGTGCAGGCAGAACACGATCCGGACCATCCCTGGCGTTTAACCTCATGCTGTCCTCCGGAGCTTTTCCTAACACCATTCCCTTCTCCTCGGGGAGAAATAAAGTATTAAGCAACACCTGCACATCTCCCCAATCCGCGTTACGATTTTCGGCTATCATCTGGAAAGGCTTGGATCGCATCAGAAGTCTCATTCCCTATTTGTTCAGTAAGTGCCAAAATCTTGGCTCTTGCTTTTTCAAGTTCCCTAACTCCTAATCAAGGAAGAAAGCACCTGGTAAGGAATGGAAGCCAGCTGGCCGATCAATTAACGGATTGTGGCTTCTTCGATACCCTTGCCTAGATGTTCTTCTCCATAGCCCTGCGTTCATTTCGTTCCCTATGGTAATATCAGGGCGAAGCGTACCTAGGGTACAAGTCCCAGAGCAGCTGGGCAGCAAGACTTTCCATGCCTTGTTTCCCCATAGCCAAATTTCCACAAATTCCTTTCCGAAGGCAGAAGCGGTCAGTAGTTTTGCTAACTGGAAAATTCCTGTTTCTGCAGGACATGGAGAGCCGGGTGAGCGAGAGCGGGCGGCCCACGTGCGTGTCCAGACGGGCCTGCAGGGTGGCCGGGCAGCAGCTGGGCGGCGGCCTAGCGACGCGCTGATGCAACAATGCAGTGGCCCAGCAACGTGATGATGCAAGAATGGGCGATGGCTCTATATAGCTGCTCGCTGGGAGACCGGCTGTGGTGGCCAGAGCTGGGTGCCTCTGGAGCAAGAGGAGCCAGCGCAGGGTCACAGCTCTCGGCGAGCTCTTGGAAGGAGCCATGGAGCACCGTCTCACTGCTGGCATCGGAAACATGGACGCAGTGCTGAGCACAGCGGGGAAGAGGGGAGAGGTGAGGGACGGTCCGAAGGAGAGGGCTGATCCCGGGAGCCTGGGACATGCAGGGCCGCTCTGGGGGCTTGGGGCGTGCGCGGGGAGCTGGGAGGGATGCAGAGGTGGTTGGGCTGGGGAGAGTTTTCAGGGAGTCCTGCCTCGCTGCCCAGCCTGGCTTGCGGCTAAGCAGGTGGGAGGGGTTGCTGCGAAAGGACGCGGCCGTGGGTTGAGGAAGGGATGGGAGCTGTGGGGCCGTGGTGGAGGAAGCAGAGAGCAGCCTTTGAGTGGGCCGCTCTTGGCGCTCCGCTTGGTTGGAGTCTTCCGAGAGCCTTTCTAGCAAGTGCCGTGCAGGAGGCTTCTGGAGATAGCGGCTGAGTGCTGACGAGCGTCTCCCTCTTTCTAGCTCGGGAAGAGGAGACAGGCAGTGTCAGAAGGAGGGAGTGGGCTGCTGGGCCTCCCGCTTGGTGTCAAGATCCCTCTGCTGCCTGGCTCCAAGCCTGTCTTCTGCAGGACAAAGCTGGGGGAAAAGGTAAAGGAAGTGGAAAGGGGTAGAAGAGCCCTCCTCCTTTCTTTGGCGGGAGTAGAGGGAGGGTCGTGGCTGCCTGGCGCGGACCTGCGTTTTAAGGGCTGGGCTTGAACTTTTCACTCTGAAGGTTCATTTCAGGTGTGCAGTTCTTCCCGGTGGCCTCGGATGCCTACTGTGCTGGTGGGGTTTGTCTTGTCTCCCCGATCCCAGCCCAGCCTAGCCCGGTGCAGCCTAGCGCGGTCCAGCCTGGCCCTGCAGTCTGGCTGTGGGGTTCTGTGTGCCTTCAGAAGGCTGGAGAAGAGTGTTGGTCTTCCAAGTACCTTCCCCTTTCCACAAGTACTGCTTGGCACCTCTTTGCTGCTGTCTCCTGCCTCCTTCATAGTCTGGAAAATGTCTCTTACAGCTTCACCAGCCCTCTGGTTATTTCAATCTGGGAGATCCATGCTGCCGCCAGCTGAGCACCGAATACAACAGCCTGCATGACCCGCATCTGCGGGCCTACCACAATCGCAAGGACAACCTGCGGAGGCTGAAGAGAGAGGGTTCCATCACCAGCGATGGCAAAGTAGGTTTGGACGTCGGGCTGCTGCAACCAGCGCTCATCAAGCGGGGTTCCCAGAGCGCTTGCTGCAGCCGGCTGTTGCTGGCAGAGGGCCCAGGGCTGTGGGGCTGGTTTCCCTGGGAGCAGAAGTGGCGGCAGCATCCCTCTGGCAAGTCCCACTCCTGCTCTTCTCCCTCTGCCCCGCGCTGCCCGAGTGTTGGGGAGGCAGCCGGCATGAGGCGTGGCGCTGGGGCGAGGAGCACCGCTGAGCCCTGGCGGCGGGGGGAGTCGGGGTCCCCGCCACGGAGGAAGGGAGGGGAGGGGAGGGTGTGGAGAGGAGCAGCTCCTGGGTTTGGGCTGTTTTGGGGAAGAGAGTGTACGTAGGTGGGTTGAGAGTTCTTGGGGGCTATCTCCCCTCCTCTCTCCCTAGGTGGTTTGCACTCTGAAGGAGTTCAATGAGTACAGGCAGTATCTGACCACGCTGAAGCTGGAGGCCGAGAAGATGTTCATGCGAGAGGAGGTAGGCAAAGCGGCGTGTTGGTGGAGCCCTGTGAGCGGCACGGTGCCAAAGGCTGGGGCTTTACTTGCGGCACCTCGCAAGTAAAGGGGAGGCGGTCAGTGCAGAAGAGGTGAGGGCTGAGCGGCTGGGCCAGGCGCTGTGGCAAGGAAAGGACTACCGGGCTGCGAGCTGAGGTAGCGCAGGGTGCAGGGGTGCGGATGGGCAGGAAAGTCACGTGGAAGCCCGCGGAGTCCCGAGGGAAGCGTTTCTCTTCGGCCCTCGTCGCGTGGCCGAAGCAGAGCGCTGTCCTGGGCCCGCGGGACGCCTCAGCACGCAGGGGCGTGAGCGCTTGTCCAGGCACCAGCAAGCCACAGCCTGGTGTCACCTTTCAGAAAAAGCTTCGGCAAGAGCTGGCCCAGTTAGAGGATGCCTGCGAACTGCCGGGAGGGACTGATGTTTCTCGCCTGCGAGAGTGGCTGCTGCAGGAGCAAAGAAAGAGTTTGCCAGGTGGCGAGAGGCAGAGGAGGCAGAGGTAAGCAAAGGCCAAGCAACGGTTGCTCTTGAAGGGGGCGCGTGGTCCCTGAGAGAAGTCCTGGAGCCTCCTGTTGCAGTAAACGACCAAAGCCCGGCGGTGGAAGGAGGCGGTGGCGGCTGCGAACACGTTGGCGCAGTCTGCGTTTGGAGGCTTGGCCAGGCATCTGGAAGCTGCTGCGGGGTCTAGTGGAGCAAAGCAAGCCGGAGCAGGCTGATGGGAGTGTCTGAGCGGAAAATGGCTCCTTCTCAGCTGCCTTCTTTCTCTTGACAGGCATCTGACTGGGATCAAGAAGCGGCTTGAAAGACTGGAGGCTCTTGAAAAAGAGCAACGCCTCCTCCGGCAGGCCGAGTGCCAGCAGCAGCAGCAGCAGCAGCAGCAGCTGGGAGAGAGGAGAGAGCCAGGCACCCGGAGCAGCTCTGAAAAGTCCGCTGTCAAAGGGAAGCCGGTGAGTAGGAGCCGGGTGGATGCAGGGGGCCGCCTCTGCTGTGCGGCAGCTCGTTGGTCCCCGGGCCTCAGGAGAGGGTGCTGGCCCCGCCAGAGGCGCTCGGGGCTTGCAAGCGGTGCCTGGTTGCTGAGGAGGTGGTGCCTGGCTGGTGTGCGATGTGTCCGCGTTTGCGAGTGGCTGTCAGAGACCAAGAAGCGGGCGCTTGCCTTCCTGTGTCCCTCGGACACGAGGCACTGGCCCTTTCTGCCTGTGCCTGGGCACTCTCAGTGGCCACTTCTGCACCCAGACTTGCACAGTTAACACGAACCTGTGAGGTGCACTAAATGGCCGCACTCATTTTAGTGTCCAAAGCGTGCCGGAGAAGAAGCGCCTAACAGCATACAGGCTGCGCTGCTGCGGGCTGCGCTGGCAGAAGACCAGGAGCTTAAAGAGGTGGCTGAGACCGTGATCCAGGAAGTGCTGGAGCGGGTGAAGGCGCTGGCTCAGTCCATCCACGTCTTAAGGAGGGCTCCCCGTGAGGTCAGCGGAAGGTTGTTTGGCAGTGCCAGAGAGGCAGAGCCTTTGGACGCTAGTCCCGCGGATCGCCGGGACAAAATTAGACGGGTGGCTGGAGAGATTGTGGCGACCGTGTTGGAGAGGTTTGGGGAGCTTTTGGCATCCTGGACGTGTGCTGCAGCTGAGGCAGGGCCGGCAGCCAGGCGGGGGGAGGCGGAAGTAGCAGCTTCCGAGAGAGCATCTTGGCGGTCTTCTATTGAGCAAAGGACCAGAGAGGCCATTGAAAGCGTTAGCTCCACCTTGTCATCGTTTGTAGCTTCTCAGTTTGAAGAGGACTTTTGCTGTCAGTTTTCGGAGATCCTGAAGCTTCAGGGCGTGAGAGAAGGACAAGGATCAGGCAGAGGCTGGGAAGAGCAGCTGCCAGAAGGAAGCAAGAGAGCAAAGTTGCCCGTGTTGCAACCGCTGCAAAACGCTGCTGCTGTCTCACGAGTGAGTCGTGAGCTTGCCGAGGCGAGCATCCAAAAGGCCATCTCCAGAGTTCAGCAGGTCACAGGTAACAGGGCAGGACTCCTTTCTGGTGCTCCTCCAGCCGCATATGCCCAAGATAAAGCCTTGACACCCAAGTGTAATAAAGCCTTAACACCCAAGCGTGCTGCTCCATGGGCATGAGTATTCCTGCCTAAGCTCACCACCGATTTCATTTCCCTGTGGCTCTTGGCAGGATATGAACAGCTCTTCAGCGCTGGGGGTTCCTCCCCTCTTTCAGTAAAAACGTCAAGTTTTATTCCTGTTGGACCTGCCTTAATTCCAGCGCCTTTGGGATTGAAAATTGGAATAGCGTGTGTGCCAGAGCCATTCCCACAGCTTGGCTGGTGTCCACCAAGAGGAGTCTGTCTTTAGGCACAGGGGGCATTTCCAGGGAAAGAGCCTGTTTGATTGACCAGGACCCTACAGGGAGAACAGAAGAGCAGGGATGCAGACACATCATTTGCCACAAGTCCGGTGGAGCAGGTTGCTCAAACGCAGCCTGCTGTGACTTTCTATGCTGCTGGGCCTGTGGGGATGGTCGGGGGACAAAGGACTAAACCTGAATTACCTACCTGAAAAATCAGCTATCGCTAGCCTCGGTGCAAGTGGACCCAGGAGCCGGTCCTGCTAACCACCAGTCCAGGACACGGAAAGCTTTTAGCAACTGGGGCTGTTCTGGAACAGACTGTGCCATGTGCATCCATTTCTATTAACAGCCCTTCTCCTACAGCTGAAAAGGAGTTTGAGATCTTGCTAAAGGAAGATGGTGGCCTCAGAGGGTGGCTGAGGCTTGGGGCTGGCATTGCCTACGCCCAGCTATGCCCACAGCGTGACAAAGGAAAGAGTGGCGCTGGGAGGAGGCAGGGTCTGGCCGAGCAGCGCTGCCCCAGCACCGGCAGTCCTTAGCATCCAACAGACAGAAGGGACCATGGAGCTGCCGGCCCTGTGGCTCCCACTGTGCGGCCCCCAGACCTCCCCAGCACCCCGGCTGCCTCAGCCCTTTGTCCTGCCCAAAACCTTCTGCCCCAGAGGGACCGACCCCGACCCCTGCCGCCCAGGGACGCTCTCTGAGGAAGGAGCAGAGGTGACCGCTGGCCATCACTCCCAGCTCTCTTTCAGGTCTTTACAATCCTCCTCACTAATCTTCGTTCTTTTCCCACACTCTCCATGCTACCTTTTTACAAATCTAGCTCAGGAAACCATCCGGCACAGAGCTCTAGATGGTTTTCTCTCCAAGTCAGCTTTGTGCCTCTGCTGTAAGCATGCCAAGAGGCCCACATCTTCACAGCACGTGCTCAGCTCCGCTTGCAGAAATAGCCCTGTGGTTCTGCATGTGCTACTGCCACACAGAAAGCTAACCGTGTAAATATCTGTTTGCAGGACCGCACAGGAGCTGCAGAACCTCATTTCTTTTCTAGACAGCCTTCTCCTGAAAAGCAGCTGGGCTTGCCATGGGACAGCTCTTGAACACAGGACTGGGAGGAAACAGAAGGGCTATGAAACGAATTAACGATATTCTTAAAGACAAAGAGAGGGAATTAACCTTGTTTAGCCCTCTCCTTTTTGCACAGCAAAACCAAGGCCTAGTTTGCAAGAGCCGTATGGATGTACCTTTGTCAGTGGGAGACTGGCCTCTGCATACTGGAGACCTTGACCGTGGATGGTATCTTCTGCATGGGGGGTGACCTTGACCTTGAATGGGGATAACCATGTGACCTTGACCTAGAGCCATAGTTATGACTCTTCCCTTTGCCTCCTCGTGGATACGGTGGAGATCACGAGTAGGAAGGAGAATGGGCACGACTCAATGACCGAGAGCAGAAGCGAGGGTGGGAAGAACTGGACCTTGACTTGCAGTAGGCATACGAACTTCTAGTGTAAGATGAAGCACTACAGGGAGACCTGGACCTTAAGAAAAAACACCATACCAAAAAAATAAATGAAGTTAATTCAAAACAGTCACTCTCCCAAAATTTCATTTGTTTGTTTGGTTGGGTTTTTTTTTTCCCTCTCCATATGCTTAAGTCAAAGCTGCTTTCAGCTGCTGACATAACGCTACTGCAAACTGAAGAACCTGGTAACATGTCAAAGTTTCTGCTTACAAGACACAACAGCTGCTGCTTTGTTAGTGTAAAAACATAGAGCAAGGGTAAGGCTATTTCCACTCACTTCTACCACATGAGCCACCATAGCTGTGCAGACTTCAGGTGGTGTAGACTGGCCTCTACCGGTACGTCAACATGCACATCATTCACTACTCCGCAGCTACGTGCAGTGCAAATCAGTTTTGTTGCAGCAAGATGCAAAAAGAGCTAGTCTTCATGGCTACAGCGCAGTACCATGAAGAAAGCACTATTTAACCTGAAGACAGTGAAGCTCAATTTTTAAAATGCCACCTTAGTCTCTTCAACGTCACTACTTCTTTGGCAACTTGTCCAGGATGCAAAAGACTTGCACTGCAAGCCGACATACAGGACTATTTAACCAACACTTCTAGCCAGATGTCCTAGCAAAATTTTGCACATACCTCTAGCTCTAAGCAAGCATAGTGACCGCACATCAGGAAAAATCATACCTAAAAGCTGCTCAACTCAGCCTGTAGGAATTGGACTCAATGCCATAACTCTAGGAAAGGTACCGACAGCATTACTACCAGAGAGCTCTCCAGACTCCTGCCCGAGTGATTTTGGGGGATAGAAAACATCAGCTACCCTGACTGTTTTCTTCACAAGTTCTTCTTTTATTGTTTTTAAAGAACCACTTCTCATTATTCCGCAGGTGTCCATTAGCATCATTCCTCCTCTCAAGATCCTTCACCAGTTTAAGGTTTCCTTACAAACAAGTCTCATCTTTTAATGCCTAAGAAAAGTTCAACAACGTCAACAAAATACTAGCCAAAGCCACCAGTTACCAGTCCAGGTTACAATCACCTTATCTCCTCCAAAGCGCTTTGAGGTAATGGTTACAATCGGAAGAGGCAGACACAGAACACCCAGCAGCTGCACCGATTCCGTTTCTAGCCTCTCGCGGCTGCCAGGAGGTGAAGGATGTCATTGCAGAGAAGCTTTAGGAACAGAGACACCTGTTCCTTCACAACTGCTGCCAAATTATAACTGTCAGTCAACTGTCATCTCTGCCACAGTGGAGCGAGGAACCTACCTAGGAAACTCCTGTCCCTGCTAATCCCTTGACTCATCCAAGCCATCTAACGACAGAGACGTGGAGTGCAAATGCTCCCGATTCTTCTAGACACCTCGCTTCTCCATTACGGGCGTGTAAAGCAGTGACCTGGAAAACAAACGTCTATGCTCCTTTTGAATCTTTTTATATTCCGTCCATTCCGTAGCAAAAGCATCCGTAAACTCATCGAGAATGGACTTTTTCTTCTCCCTGTTAAAATAAGCTTGACCTTTATTGCAATCATAGTTTGACCTTTATTACAAAAAGACACCAAGAAACAAAACGTGGCCAACAGGAGAAAAAGTAGACTGCATGCAAATGCAAAAGGTGAACATCCTGTTTAAGCAACACCAGTTTAGAATTCCTACAAGTTTTCAGGAAAGTTTTAGAACTACATTTGTCTTGTTTTAGTTTGGGATGTTTACCATACACAACAACAAAGTGTACTGGAAAAAAAATCTTTATATGTAATTAGGGTTTCCTCAAAATGCGTTCATTTTTCAGAGTCCTCTTTTCAGTCATGTACTGGAGTTTTATTTCAACTCATCTTCCTGCAAGCACAGATCCCCTTTCTTAAAGCCAATGCAAATTAAGCCATTTCAAAATTAATTACCACTTGTATTCGCCACAACTCTCTGTGCATACTCATTTCATTCTGAATCAGCTGTTGGATAAGTTCTGTGTTACGGCCTCGTTTAACAGGTTACAAGTAGCACTATATTGAATTTCTGCAGAATACTTACAGTTCGCAGCCTGGTCTGCCACCTGCTGAGCCAACTGTACTGGCTCTCATGGCATGACCTTTTGGAGAGGGGAGACAAAAAAGAAAAAAAAATCCCATTCAGTTTATCTGAAGATTACTTTTTAAAGAAATTCTCAAGTTATAATTACTTACCAGCTGTGGGTCTTGATTGTCCTTGGGGGCCCAGAAGACTTGGTAATGCTGGTTGCCTTAGTACAGGAACCTGACAGCCCTTGTCAATCAATGCAAACAAACAGTTGGAAAATAAGCTCTACTTAAGTGCAAGGATCACTGCATACGTTGAAATAACACTTACTTTCTCTTCCAACAAACTGCTGACTGACAGAGAGGAAGATTTAGAAAGTTCAGCAGCAGGCACCAGAGCAGCAGGAGGTGTAACAGTCAGGAGAGGTGGTAGCGGTGGCGGCTGCTGCTGCTGTTGCTGCCGAATGTGCTTCCAGAGCCTTTTTGTGTAGCCAGCTCTGTTTCTGAAGTTGTTCACAGCCTAGAGGCAGGAAAGCATTTGCAAAAAGGCAATATGAAACTTCCGTAGATGCAGCAACAAAAGCCTCCACGGAGTAGAATTACTTGTGTATTCCTATCAATGCTCTCAATCCTAAAAGAAACCAGCAAACAGATATATGAACACATCACGTTAAACGCTGACATTAATGATGGGTAACGCAGAGTATCTGTATTTCAAGTACCTCAGTGTTAACACCGAACCTGACAGTGAGGCGAGCCTGTTAAACAAATGCGTGACCTGAATTTCCCAGATGGTCTCTCAAGAGTTGTAAGCTTCTGTAACAACAGATAATGTGTTTGAAAAGTACATTTAGCCTTACTCAGTTTAGCCTTGCTTAAGGAGATGTAAATTAATATTTTCTTCCCTTTCAGCTTTGTACAAATAGACTTTTCTTACAAACAGTTTACGTAAAAGCCATCGTGTTACCTGGCGCAGGACCTTGTTGGCAATTAAAGCATCAGGAGAAGCAGCTGCCTGATGACACGTTGGGCAGGTACGCTCCTCAGAGTCCAGTAATGCCGTTCTAACACCTCTGTATAAGTAGAACCATCAAAATAGGTTTTAGCCAAACTAAGGACATTTTGGGCATTCTAATCAGTTATAAAACCACGTCGATGACTAATGGGTGAAGACGGTCTTGAATTGAGAGCATGAGGCTGGAAATGTTCAACAGTGTAAAAAATTCATTGTGTGCAGCAAATAACTCCACAGCCTTGGTATTTCACTGCTGTAACATTTGAGGATGCAGAGTAGGCTGTGTCTTGATGTTTCCACCAGTCTTTTTTCCACTATCTAGTACAGTGAGAAGTCACCAACCTCAAGGTTAATGAAGAAAACACATCTCAAAAAAACATCAGTGGGTTTGAGTTCCGAAGGTTTTAACCAGCTCTCCCGTGCAGAAGAATGTGGATTAAATGCCTAACTCTCCGTCTGTTGCAGACCACAGTAAGGCACCAGAGTTGGCTCTATAGTTTTGTATGAGAGAAAGGGCTGTGGACAAACTCAACGCCTTCGATAGCGAATACTGTAATCACCTGCGCACTGATGCACTCTTCTCAGACTCGTCCTTCTGCACGTCAAGAGGATGTAACTAGATATGTAAAAAAGGAAAAAAGCTTTCTGCCTTCTTTTTTCCTTAAAGAAAAAGTTAGAGATTGGGAAAGGAACCCTTTTCCAAGCTTTGGATTTTATCAAAGGAAGATAATAGATGGAATTCCTACCAATGGTGTGCAGGGTCATCCATAAGGAAAGCAATACAACCCATCAGCCCAGGAGTCAGACGGGTACGGATGGAGGGCAAAAGGAAGAAGGATGACAGTACATCAAGGGTGCAGAGAGGATAACGCGTGCTTGTCCACCTTAAAGCCAGCACCTACAGAGAGACCACCGCCATGGCCTCCATACAAGGACGCAGTCCATTCCACTTCCCACCCACCACCAAGCTCTCCTGTGTTCGCACTGTACATTTTTAAGGCATTTTAAGTTCTGTGTCTAACAGAAAACACCTGGCTAAGCCTGACTGCCATCAGGGAACACCCCGGAATTCACTCTAGATTGTCAGCACACCAACATTCAGGGACGAGCACCAGCCACGTCTGTTGCCTTTGGGCATTCACAAAATACAAGCCTGATGGTGAAGCCGTTACTGCCAGCGTTAGCAGCAGTGCCCTCTGGCTCTCCAGCCCTCACTTTCCCACTTTCTATCCAGGAGTGAATGGCTTTCTGCCACTACCTTAACGGCTCTCTTGCCCGTGCTCCTTTTCTGTCTTGCTTCCCACCATATCACTCAGGGTGGGCTTCTTGTCATTCTACACTGAGCCCAACTTCTCAGTAGGAGGACTACACTGCTGTCCTCACACTTACCTAGTGTAGGATATGGAAAAGAAATTAGAATGAGCAAATAGTAACTCCAGCCCCAGCCTACAGCTCTGAAGGTATAGACCAGCCTACACTTCCATCCTGGATCTACCTTCTCCAGGATGTGTCCAGGAAGCCAAATCATCATTACCTCTAATAGAGATTGGAACTGGGGGGAAGCAGGGAGAAAGAAAAGTTCCCGAGAGTCCCTCTCCTTGGCCTGCTCATTACAGCCAGAGCCCAGCCTGGAAACGGCGAACGTCCAGGGATTCCTCCCACCCCAAAGGGGCCAGGACCAAAAGCTGCTGCTGCGCTTCAAGTATCCAGGGAACCCCATTCACAGCCCCACAAACACTGGCGCTCTCTCTTCCTGGTGCCTCCGCACGAATGGATTAGCCCTAGAGCACCTTTCAGCAGCGCAGGACAGAGAATGTGCATTGTTGAATAACAGCTGCTGGGTTTTTATGTAAGTCAAGACCAGAAAAATGAAACTGACAGAAACAAGAGGAAGACTCATTTAAAAATACTACACGAAGTAAGGCAGGGATCTCTCCTGAATCTGTTTGGGTGGCTAACCTCTTGGCTCCCAGACTTAGGTAGAGGACTGTGAACTAAAAGGATTTGGGTTGTTGTATTCACTAGCTTGTTTGGCTTTGTAATTATTGAGGTGTGCGTTGACAGTGTTCTACTACCTTATATGCTCAACATACGACTTAAAGAAGGAAGAGTATAATGTGACCCTGATGGTCAAAAGAAAAGGAGGGACTGCTAGGAAAATCTCATTGCTAGGAAAAACTATTGTAGCAATTAGTCTCGAGAGTAGGAAATTGTATGACATTTCTTAAGGTACATCTAGTTTACGTCGTATACTGCTCAGTCATGGTTCAGTCAGCATGACTGAAGGACCCCAGCTCATTGCAAGGAGGAGAAGGACAGTCTGAAGAAGAAAGGATACCCCTGGACTACTCAGAGCACGCCAGCATCCCAGCCCCTCCGACTCCTCTCGGGAACCTTCCCCTTATCTGCCATCAGAGATAGGGAACTGCAGCAAGACCGACCGCCGGGACGTCTGGATCAAGAAAGATCAAGAAAGAAGCAGATGGATGACGCCGCCACAGAATGAGAGTCGCTTTGCAAAGCAGCAGCCTGTGTGTGCGTGCTAAGTAGCACTTGGTCAAATCGCGTTGCACCTGAATGCTTGAAAGGTGTAAGAACCATGTGTAAGACCGCATTCGGGGTGCCCCCGTTTTAATGAGACAGCTCATGCACACAAATGCAAGAATGCCTCTTGTAATGCTATACTTTGCATCCTGGCCTCTCTCCTCGGTCGGCACAAGCCAGTTGCCAGATTTTCCTGACAGCTCCCCATCCCGGCCGCACGGAACTGGCACCGGCACCGCTTCCACCACAGTTGGGAGCAGCGGTTCCCCCCCTGCCGGGGCAGAGAGGCGGAGGACAAAAACGACCTAAAAGCGCCCCAACCCCCATAATCCCCACCACCGGGGCGGGATGGGCAGCACACACGTGTCGGCATTGCAGGGACACCAGTGCCAGCCCCATCCCTTCCCCTTGGACAGGAAATTCACCTCCCCCCAAAAATCATGCTTGGGATTGGAAATCGTGGGGATGGGAGACCGTTGGGTTAGGAAACCATGACGGGGCTGAGAAATCCTCATTGGCATGGAAAACCATCATGCGGTTTAAAAGCCATTGTGCGGGTGGGAACCCATCATTCAGGACAGGAAACCTCAGCAGGATGGGAAATCCTTGAGATGGGAAGCTGTTGTGGTAGGAAAAGTCAACCCAGCGCAAGGCTGGCTGCAGCAGGTGCTGGCAGAATGATCGCCATGGGGACGAGGGCTGCTTGCCCCCAACAAACCCCACCCTGACCAAGCGCCATGGCAGGTACAGCAGCAGGCTCCCGCTCCTTCCGGTGCTCCTGCCCTCCAGGTAGCCCCCCAGACGGCTCTGCCCACCAGTATCTCACCCCATTGCTCCTCTTCGCTTCCCCCAACAGAGAGGTTCCCTCTCTGGCTGCCGATGGCATTGGAGGTGCCCAGCGTGAGCGTCACCGCCCCGGCCATGCCGCCACCGGTCACTGCCGGCGTGCTGCCCTTCTCTGGCCCGGGGCTGCCGGTGTCCCGCACGCCTGCTCAGGTGCACACCGTCACCTCCCAGCTGGCCCAGGCCACCGTCTGGCAGGGGGTGCCAGGGCCCCTGGGGGCCCCAGGCCAGGTGGTGCAGCTCCCCGGCGTGGTGCCGCTTCCCCCTGTGGTGCAGCTCCCCCCGATGGCGCGGCTCCCCCCTGTCATGCAGCTCCCCAAAGGGGTGCAGCTCCCCCCCATGCTGCAGCTTCACAGCGGGGTGCAGCTCCTCCCGAAGGTGCAGCTCGCCCCTGTTGTGCAGCTCCCCCCTGTCGTGCAGCTCCCCTGCGGGGTGCAGCTCCCCACCGTGGCCGCTCCTTGTCCCCCTGCCTACGGCCGGGGACAGCAAGTGGCGATGGGGACACTGGTGCCCCACCAGCCGATGGGCCTGGGGCCGTGGGCCAGGGGGAGACCCTGGACCCCACAGGCCCCCCTGTGCTCCACACCCCACCCGGCAGCGCCCAGAAGCCATCGGAGGCCTCCAGCAAGGACGGGGTGGCCATCGAGGACAGTGTCCCTGCTGCCAGCCCCCGCCAGACCGCCCTGGCTCTGCCGACTGGCAGAGCCACGACGAAGCCCAAAGGTGAGGTTTGGGGGGTGGCAGAGCCCATGGTCGGGTGGCCAAGCTTAGCAAAGCTGGCATCGCCCCGGGGTTCGATTGGTTTTGTTTCCTTTTTCAGCAGCGGTGACCACACCGGGGGCCCCGGGGAAGCCCACAGATCTGCCCAAGCAGGGGCCAGATGCCTTCGCCGAGGCCTTTCCTGAGCAGGCAGAGGACGCCACTGCCAGCCGTATGCTCGCCTGGCTCGACACCACGGACAGCGAGGACACCGTCCCCGATGTTGCCGACAGCCCCAGCTTGAGTGCCTTCCTCCACGAGCTCCCTGACCTCTCCGAGTACGTGGCGGAGGGCGGCTGCCCCAAGGAGCGAGCGGTGGCGGCGGGGCTGGGGGACAGCGAGGACACCGTCCCTGATGTCCCCGATGTCCCCGACTTGAGCACCTACCTCAACAAGCTCCCTGATTTCTTGGAGTACAGGGCATACGGCGGCAGCCCCAAAGAGAGAGCGGCAGTGGCGGGGCTGGGGGACGGCGAGGTCACTGTCAACAATGTCCCCGACTCTACCAACTTCCTCCCTGACTTCTCTGAGTATGTGGCAGAGGGCGGCTGCCCCAGTGAACGAGTGGCAGCAGCGGGGCTGGGGGACAGCGAGGACACTGTCCCTGATAGCCTTGATTTCCCCAACAGCCTCGCCAGCACCGCTCTCCTCAATGAGCTCCACGACTTCTCAGAGTACGTGGCGGACAGCGACTGCCCCTAGGACCAAGGCGTGGTGGTGCGTCTAGGGGACAGCGAGGACACCATCTTGACCGCCAACGTCCCCAGCTTGACCGCCGACGTCCTCAATGAGCTCCCCGACCTCTCTGAGTACGTGGCGGAGGGTGGCTGCCCCAAGGAGCGAGCGGTGGCGGCGGGGCTGGGGGACTGCGAGGACACCGTCCCTGATGTCCCCGTCATCCCCAGCTTGACCACCTCCCTCAACAAGCTCCCCCACCTCTTGGAGTACAGGGCAGAGGGCGGCTCCAACAAGGAGCAAGTGGCAGCGGTGATGCTGGTGGACGGCGAAAACACCTTCCCTGATGTCCCCGACAGCCTTGCCAGCACTGCCTCCTTCAGCGAAGTCCCCGACTTCTGGGACAACGGGCTGGAGGGCGACTGCCCCAAGGACCGCCTGGCAGCGGCAATGCTGGGGGACGCCGACCCCTTCTGGGGGGGGCCGGCCTCCCCCTTGCAGGACCCCGAGGGGAAGCAGGGTGTGGTGGTGGCAGACCTCCCCACCTGGCTGCCACTGAGCCCCTCGGAGACTTCTGAGGAGAGCTCTCCGGAGACTTCAGAGGACAGTCCTGTGGAGAGTCCCCGCAAGGATCCCCTGAAGGCTCTTGCGGAGACTCCCCTGCTGAGCCCCCTGCAGATCCCGTTGCTGAGTCCCCTGGCCAGCCCCCCGGCTGCCCCCCAGCGTCATCCGCCCCGCACGGCCCAACTGGTGCAGGAGACGCTGTGGAGGCAGCCCCAGGTGCTTTTGACCCGCTTGCCACTGCCGCCGGGTGCTGCCTCCTGCCAGATGATGCCCAGATTGGGAGAGATGGGCGGCAAGAAGGCCAAGCGCCCCGCACCAGCCAGCGCCCCCAGACACAAGAGACCTCCCTGCGCCACAGCATCCCACCAAAGAAAAAGAAAAAGAGGGTGGTTGTGCCAGGTGCCCAATAACTCAAAAACGCTGTCGGAGGGGAAGCTGGGCGGGCACGGCACGGAGTGGGCAGCAGCAGGCAGCAGGCAGGATGCAGCAAGCAGAGAGAATCCAACAGCAACAATGTGCCTGCCAAGCCATCTAGAAGCCAGAGGGATGCCGGGGGGCAAAGGCCCTTCGCACACCAGAGGGGACAGGTTTCATGCAGCCGGTCTACTGAAACCCCGCAGCACGGAGGCCTTAAACTTCTGGCTTGGGGCTCTGGCCCCAAGCCCTGCCCCGGCCTAGGGACCCTTGCCTGCCCCAGTCCCTCAGCCCCACGCGCTTTAAGCTACGGCTCCCTGCTGCCCGGGGGCTGTGATACGTTCGACGGAACGGGTGACACAGTGCTGCCGGTGCCACTGGTGTCACGGCCAGGCCGCGCCCCGCGCCTCCCGGCAGCAGTGGGCCGCATGCCGCCGCAGCCCCCCGGGGCAGCCCCCAGGAGCCCCTGGGCTGGGAGGAAGCTGCGGAGCGGTGGGGGCAGGGGCAAGGCAGGGTAGATGCCCTCACCGCTCTGGTATGCAGGAACCCTCTCTGCCCACCATCACGCTGCCGGCCCCGGGCCCACCCAGCGCCACTTCCACTTCTGCTGCCTTGACACCGCGCCCCTGCCCGGCAGAGGCTGCAGCCGCGGCGCCACCTCGCCGTTCCTAAAGGAACAACCGCCCCGGAACCAGCGTCCCCACCCCGGCCTGGTACCAACACCCCTGCTATCGGCAGCTCCGCCCTGGCCTGCTGCTGACAGCCCCACCGCCAGCATCCCCACCGCGGGCTGCAACCAGCGTCCCCAGGAACAGCATCCCCAGCCCGGGGTTGAGGAGGCCCCGCTGCGACCTGAGGGCGCACGTGCTGACCTCCATCCCGCGTTTCCACCTGCTGGGGCAAGGACTGAAGGTGGTCATCTGAAAGCTACTGAAATACCCAGTAGTTCAGCTCATTCAATTGCTTAAGACAAGGCTTTTGGCTAGAACACAGTCAAGAAAATTGAAAACCAGAACTAACCTGTACTCCCTCCTTGACTGGCACCTGTTTCTTCATCACTTCTTTGCATTTCTATAGTTCCTGCGCAGTACATAGCAAGATTTTCCTCATGAAAAGAAGCAAGGAAGATCAGTCACAACTATGCAGAAAACCTGCCATTCACATACACAGTGCCCACACAGGAGCAGTGGGCACACAGCCCTGCCTAGACACAAAAGATTAAATCAATGCACCAGGGAGGAGAGAGCAGGAACAGCACTCTGGCACCCACGATGAGTAACAACAATTTCTGCTCTGTACAGGGGCTTAGTCAAAGGGCAAGCACAGTACTGATCCAGACACGAAACTGAGCGTATCGCTTAATCCCGGGTGCCACACGCACTGTACCTTCTTCCATCGCCTCCTGCTGACGAATTGTTTCCCAGGCTCTTCCATCTCATCGCAGCTGCACGCTGGCTCCGGGCTGACTGTGGGAACTTCTCAGTGCTTTAACTTTGCTTCGGGCTTGCTACGAGCACGAGGCTTCATCCCTTTGGCTTGGCCCCCAGCAGAAGCTGGGCAAGTGGCAGGTTTGCAAGTGGCTTGATGGAACGGAGCTTGGACACCTACCACGGATTAAAAACCAACCAAAGAAAAAGCCAGCGAAACTGTGTTAGAGAGCAGCAGAAAGAAACAATGGGGCTCAGCACTGTTTAACACGCAGGGTTTGGAATTTGGGAGACTGGAGCTCCCAACAGACTCGCCTCTTGCAATGGAAACATTCCTTTAGCTTTTGAGCCTGACAGAAATATTACAGACTGCCCCCAGCTCTACACTGCAGTTGCCCCAAGCGTTTGCTTGTCCATGTCCAGTTCTCTTCCATGCTGACAAGGTATGTTTAAGCTGCAAAAGAGGCAGTCCTACAAACCGTCAGCCAAATGCCTCTTCTCTCACAGATGTGAAAACTGCAGTGAAAGACAACACAGGTACCAGGACAAGGCTTCTGCTCTGGCTTAGGTTTTAAAAAGCAAGGTCTTCCCAACCTCTCTTTTCCAGCTGCTGCCAACAGCTGCGGAAAGGGTCTGGTTTTGATCAGCTGGATGATCAGTGCTAACTACCAAATCCCAGTACAGGACGTTACACCGCAGGCTGCAGATTTCCAGCCCAAGCCCAAAGACTGGATAACCTCCCTCCTGCCATTGGGCTGATGGCAGTATTGCACATCCCCTGGCTTCTCCAGCTTCTCCTTCTGCAGACCTCTTGGCTGTTAACATGCCAAACTTCCCAGCCCCCTGGGTTTTGAGAAGGCTTGTTTTGGCTTGGACTAGAGTACCAGCTAACATCTGCACTGCTGAACCCTCGTAGACCTGAGCGTGCTCCTCACAGCTCCGTACCGCTCTGCCCTGTGGGAAGTGGGGCCCAGGGTGAGCCATGCTGCACAGATATGTGCTGGAAGGCAGCGCAATGGGAATACAGATACGAGACTGGTGGGGGAAAGGTCGAGTATCGACACTGGGAAGCGTGATGCCAGTTCAGTGTCTGCAGCAGGATCCCGGCAGCCACAGAGCTGAGCAGCGACTCTCTTTGGAGACCATGAGGCAACGGGTACCCTCACTCCCACAACCTACTCTAGATGACATCCCACTTCTTGCATCCTTGCCCTCCCTTTCCCCTCCAGCTTTCCAGACTGTGGCAGCCGTCCTCTGAGGGTAAGACAAGAGAAAGCGCCCCTTGCTGAACGGCCACCATTGCCTCCACTGGAACCACCCTGGCTCTGCACGCAAGGACATACGGCAGTGGCAGCAGGTCACGCCCGTTCTGCTCCCTACATCCCCCCTTGATGACTTGAAGGAAGTCTGCTCCCGGCATCTTCCTCGTGCCCACCCCAGCCTCCCTCAACAAGTCCACTATCGGCCACTTCTGCTTGTGCAGGAGCTTATGCAGCGTGACAAGACCCTGGCGTGCACAAAGAAGGGGGTCCTGCCCTTCCCCCAGGGCCGTCGGCTCTCCGGTGGTGAGCACTGGAAAAGCTGAGAAAACACCCTGAGAGCACCCTTACCCAGTCGCTGTGCCAGGAGCTGTGACACCATCGGCGGTAAAGCAGCGCAGCTCTACGGATCTGTTCTGCTCTCTCCAGCCTTCCTTTTCTCCTGACGGTTTCCCTCAGCAGGGTTTGTCCTCAGTTCTTGCAGATGCAAACAGAAACCCTGCCATTATGGCTGAGGAACTAACTCGCCCAGGAGCTGTTTTTCCAGAAAGGGCTACGGTTACTTGTCCGACAGAAGCAATGCCCAAACAGAGTTTCTGATGCACCTCCTGAGCACAGGCATGCAAACAAGGGATTGTTTAGACTCAGAGTAACTCACATCATTTCAGAACCCACAGCAGGCAACTGAATGTGAAAATGAGCACAAAGAAAGGGGTCTTTTCAGAATCGCTCTCTCTTTTTCATGCCTGTATTTTCCTCACCACGGGGAGCAAACACAGACTCTGTAGCCCCTGCAGGCACATACGCTTCTGTGGCACAGGGGGGAGAAGAAAGTAGAGAGACCTGAACAGGGAATTTTCAAACCTGTGAAGAATCAAGTCGAAACAGTTGCAAAGTGTACCATCAACTTACAGAAATTTAAACCCGATGCAGCCGACTCGTAGAAGTGAGGATTACAGAGAACAAGAGGGGAGCAGTGCAATCAAAGGGGTAAGCAACCACGCATTTTCACCTGATTGCCTTAAACACAACAGTCCTGGGATCCCCACTGCTCACCTCACCGTGGAACAGTCCCATTCCTCGTCTGAAAGCTGCTGTGTGCCTGGCTGAGGACAGGCACAATCCACACAGAGGGCAACCAGAGCTAAACGCTGCGCTTTCCTTGGTGAAGTTTCCTCACAAAAAATACATTTACAAAAACAAATAACCTGCTACTGCAAGCACCAGGAAGAAAAAAGTCCCTGACAGGTTACCGGACCTTCCCGGCTGTGGCAAAACCATCCACCCTCGGTACCCCCATTTCCCAAAAGCCCGCAGCACAGCTTGGGTGGGGGGAAAGGCAGGTATCCGACCTTGGGGCTGAGAGAGGGGCACAAGTGTTCCATGTGGGATTCAGGAAAGAAGTTAATTACCAAGGCCTGCTTCAAAACGCTCATCATCAAGGCCTGCTTAGAAGAAGCTGGTCACCAACAATTGACAGCTACCAAGGACAGAGTAGAGCTAGGAAGGAAGTGAATCAGCATGCCTGCAGATACCAAGGACAGAGGAGAGGCCTGTAAGATAAGAAGGAATCTCTGAAAGAAAGAGTGAGCTCAGAACAAAGATAATGGGCAGTCTGAACATAAACCAAGAAACTCCTTGAACATTGGCGAGTGTCAGCTGTGTTCTTAACAAAAGGAAACAGCCAAATCAGCATGATGAGGTGGAAAAAACCAACGAGGTCAACAAGCGGACAGCTGGAATCTGAGGAGAACGACCACTAGGGACCCCCGAAAGAATCCCCAGAATTAAACAGCGCATGCTCCGGTGGGAGGGGAAATATGTTAATGATTTCTGGGAAATAATTGTACCGTTAACGAATTTCCTTGGAAAATTAAGGAATATATACGTTTTAAGTTTGATAAATACTTTGCTGGTGTGACCTACGGCGTGCACGCTGGGTGGAGATATCCCCCGTGCATCCAGTGCTGCAATAAAGAATGCCTGCTTTCTAAATGCCAAATTGGTGTTAGAAAGTTTTTGGACCGGTTGGCGGTAGCACAAGCAGCTGCCAAGGGAGCTGCCTCCAACCAGGAGCGCTCCCCACCGGCTGCTCTGACAACAACGCCCCGGTGCGTGCTCCCACCAGGCGGCAGAAACAGCTCCGTGTCTGGAAATCCCCATTTATCAAAGGCTGTCGGCAGAGACGGGGCTGTCCATCAGCACCAGACCCACAGGAGGGGACAGCAAAGGCCCCTGGCCTGTCCCCACCACAGCACGCCTGCTCCAAAGCCTGGAGCCGCCTGGAGAGAGGAGGCCACTCTGCCTTCCCCTGGCCTGCGGACATCAAACACTCACCTCCAGCTGGCAGGGCTGGGGCTGGCGACCCTCGGGGCAGCAGCAGGAACCGCTCCCACCCTGCTGCTGGGGCTGGCCCTGGGGCTGAGCCCTCGGGCCCAGGGCTGGCGACTGGGCCCTGGTGGGGCCCGTGGGCAGTGAGGCCTCCAGGCCCCTGCCCCCAGGCCCATCCGCACTGGCAGATGCCTGCTCCTGCTCCTGCAGCTCCCCCGGCCCTGGCCTGGCCCTGCTCCCCCCGGGCCCCGGCTGCCCCCGGCCCAGCTCTCACCCCTTTCTCCTCAGGCCCCTGGGCCTCGGCCCCCTCTGGCCCCGCCCCACCCAGCTGTGACTGACAGGCCACCTCTGGCTCCGCTGATTGGCTCAGCCGTGGCCAATGGCGCGGCTGGGGGGGCCGGGCCTGCGCAGGGCGGGAGGGGAGGGACAGGGCGAGGGGCAGGGGCGGGGGCAGGGCGGGAGGGGAGCTGCCCAGGGTTTGCTGGGCCCCGGCAAGGCTTTCCCAAACGGTGGCTCTGGCTGTGCTCCAGCCACCGCCCTGGGCAGGAGGAGCTGCGTGCCGGGAGCCGCTGGCAGCGGCCAGGCTGAGCCCAGCACCCAGGGCCTCCCTCAGGCCTCGCTGCCCCCGGGCGCTGCGGAGGAGAGGCGCCCTGTGCTGGCGTGGCCCAGGGCGTCCTCCTGCGGCCAGAAGGGAGGACAGAGCCCCGTCCCTCTGCCCACAGGGGCTGACCGCTGTCCTTGGCTTCTGTCCCCGGGGGTCTGCGGTGCAGGCAGGCCCCGCGAGGCCTCGGGGCCAAGCAAATGCCGGGGCGCCAGGGGCTGCTGGGCCCCAGGGCGGCGTTGGGCCTCTCCAAAGCCGAGGCACGGCCGCCCCTTTGCTTCTGCAGATGCAGTTCTTTGCTCCCCCCGTTAGTCTGGGAGGACTTCAGGGAAACGAGGAGGTCCCAGCACGCACCCAAGGAGGAGGACAGTGAAAAGGAGCCCTGTCAGGGTTTTTCTGCTGTTTCACATCTGAACTCGGACATCTGTGTGCATCAAAGAGTGAGGCGGGCTGAGCTGGTCGTCGGGATAACTTTCAGTTGCGTGCCTACCCTTTTCCTTTTCTCCACCTTTTCTTTCTTCCCCATTCCCCCCCTGTTGCATTCTCTGTTAAAGGTAATTAGGATTTGGCTTTCTGGACACATCCTCGAGTAAGTAGCTACAGGAAATATAGGCTGGTCTGTGCGTCCAGAGCTGGAGGCTACGGACTAGATAGATACGGGCTATGGGTAGAATTACTATTTGCTAATTGTAATTTCTTTTCCATATTCTAGGTAAGCATGGGGACAGCGGTGTAGTCCTCCTGCTGAGAAGTTGGGCTCAGTATAGAATGACAAGAAGCCCACCCTGAGTGATACGGTGGGAAGCAAGATGGAGCCATTGAAAATGAAACCGTTTTTGCTGCTTGTGTTTGGTTATCAAACCTGCAGGTTTCTTGAACTGTACCGTTAGGGTGTTGAGACGATAGAAGCGCGATGTTAGATATCAAATTTGGCTTTTTTATCTCAAAGGGATTCTCTGAAGTGCTATGTAATTCGATATCAATATACGTTCTTACGAATTGACTAATGTTTTTTCTGTATTTATGTTGTTTTCAGAATACACCAATGATAGTGCCCTCAGCACTCATCGGTCATTGTTAGGAGAATCCCTGTTGGAGGAGTTAAAGCTCCCAGCCCACCATACGTTGTATAAGGATCCAACAAGCATTGTATTCTTTGTCAGGGGTTTCCATGGGTTAACTTTTTTAATGGCTATTAGTTTACAGAGGCATTCCAATTGTGTCTTTCTTGTTAAAGCTGCTGATAATTTTTGTTGTCCTGGGGTAGATTTTAATGTATCCGTTTGAGTCTTTCTTGCATTTGGGGAAGGGGGGGGGGGGGCGGGATATGGCAGGTATTCCTGCGCCCCAAATCGGGGTCTTTTGCATGCTAGCTATAGAGAAGAGACCAAGGGTTGCCAGCTGGCGAACCATGCAAACAAGAAGTTCCACTCCTAAGGGATTCCTGTTAGTTTCCTAAAGACAATGTCTGTTTCAGGCAAGAAAAAACCAACACTATCCTAAAGCGTATTTCATTTTGTGTGAGTACGATGAAGGAATAGTTAATCCTTTCCAAACTTGAAACTCAGTAAGCGGTTTCACATGTTACCAAATGTTGCTAGTTCTCTTTCTGAGTCTGTTTTTACCCTAAGCTGGTCTCTGTGCTCCTGGTTTTAACTCTGTATTCTGTATTGCTGAGATTTATGGAGGACAGGGAATTGGGTGTACTGATTAAAATGACAGCT
Organism: Platalea leucorodia; assembly: GCF_965183815.1. Taxonomy (NCBI): domain Eukaryota; kingdom Metazoa; phylum Chordata; class Aves; order Pelecaniformes; family Threskiornithidae; genus Platalea; species Platalea leucorodia. The sequence continues at coordinate 7,533,785 of NC_138843.1, forward strand.
ATTCAAATGCAATCCTGACTAGAGGATTAATGCTATCATTTAGGTATTCATGCAGTCCAGTTCTCTCTCAGCTACATTAGCATTGTTTGACTGGTCCTGTTTTCGAGCCTTCTTCTAGTAATTCCGGACGCCACAGCGTTGTGCTTATAAACATAGCCTTGTTTTGGGGGTTAATGTCAATGCGTATGCTTAGTGCTGTCTTGTCAGCGCATCCTCCGTTTCTGGCTGGATGGCACCCTCTCCTGGTATTGTAACGCTGCCCTAAAAGGAGAGGAGAGATGCTGCTGGCATCAAAGCTCAAAGCAATACCTGTGTGTGGGGATAAGGAAAGGTCCAGTTCTTCCCACCCTCGCTTCTGCTCTCGGTCATTGAGTCGTGCCCATTCTCCTTCCTACTCGTGATCTCCACCGTATCCACGAGGAGGCAAAGGGAAGAGTCATAACTATGGCTCTAGGTCAAGGTCACATGGTTATCCCCATTCAAGGTCAAGGTCACCCCCCATGCAGAAGATACCATCCACGGTCAAGGTCTCCAGTATGCAGAGGCCAGTCTCCCACTGACAAAGGTACATCCATACGGCTCTTGCAAACTAGGCCTTGGTTTTGCTGTGCAAAAAGGAGAGGGCTAAACAAGGTTAATTCCCTCTCTTTGTCTTTAAGAATATCGTTAATTCGTTTCATAGCCCTTCTGTTTCCTCCCAGTCCTGTGTTCAAGAGCTGTCCCATGGCAAGCCCAGCTGCTTTTCAGGAGAAGGCTGTCTAGAAAAGAAATGAGGTTCTGCAGCTCCTGTGCGGTCCTGCAAACAGATATTTACACGGTTAGCTTTCTGTGTGGCAGTAGCACATGCAGAACCACAGGGCTATTTCTGCAAGCGGAGCTGAGCACGTGCTGTGAAGTTGTGGGCCTCTTGGCATGCTTACAGCAGAGGCACAAAGCTGACTTGGAGAGAAAACCATCTAGAGCTCTGTGCCGGATGGTTTCCTGAGCTAGATTTGTAAAAAGGTAGCATGGAGAGTGTGGGAAAAGAACGAAGATTAGTGAGGAGGATTGTAAAGACCTGAAAGAGAGCTGGGAGCGATGGCCAGCGGTCATCTCTGCTCCTTCCTCAGAGAGCGTCCCTGGGCGGCAGGGGTTGGGGTCGGTCCCTCTGGGGCAGAAGGTTTTGGGCAGGACAAAGGGCTGAGGCAGCCGGGGTGCTGGGGAGGTCTGGGGGCCGCACAGTGGGAGCCACAGGGCCGGCAGCTCCATGGTCCCTTCTGTCTGTTGGATGCTAAGGACTGCCGGTGCTGGGGCAGCGCTGCTCGGCCAGACCCTGCCTCCTCCCAGCGCCACTCTTTCCTTTGTCACGCTGTGGGCATAGCTGGGCATAGGCAATGCCAGCCCCAAGCCTCAGCCACCCTCTGAGGCCACCATCTTCCTTTAGCAAGATCTCAAACTCCTTTTCAGCTGTAGGAGAAGGGCTGTTAATAGAAATGGATGCACATGGCACAGTCTGTTCCAGAACAGCCCCAGTTGCTAAAAGCTTTCCGTGTCCTGGACTGGTGGTTAGCAGGACCGGCTCCTGGGTCCACTTGCACCGAGGCTAGCAATAGCTGATTTTTCAGGTAGGTAATTCAGGTTTAGTCCTTTGTCCCCCGACCATCCCCACAGGCCCAGCAGCATAGAGTATGTGAGCTCTCCTCTTTCAATTCTCCTGCTTCCTCTGAAGGCCTGACTATTGCAGGCAGCCTGAGAGGTGGCAAGACCTTCCTTGCTGGAAGCGTCGCTGATTTTTCCTTGCCCTTCCTTTCTGCCTCTAACTTCTTCCTCACGGTTGCCACAACTTCAAGGACAATGGTTCGGGCATACCCGATCAATTCCGCATCCAGGTGCCAACACAGCCAGGAACAAGTTTGTGTGCAAGGCCCTCCTCATGGCCAAAGAAGGATCCAAAGTCAGCTTTTGATGTCATGTGTCTGCTTTAACTGTTGATACTGAGCAGTGCCTGCATTAAAATAGAAGCAATTAAGAGAGTCAAACCTGCCTTTTTCAGGAAAAATGCAGGAAGTCACAGACATTTACAAAAGTCTCTTCTGAATACTTTACACTGCAATGAGAACCATTGTGGTTAATGCTTTAAGGGACATGTAACACTTTGGGAAAAGGGGTAGAAACCGCTCTCCTGGGCACTGTCTCTCAAACAGACTGGGCTAGGCTGGGCTTGGCGAGCCTGGGCGGGTCTCTGGGGCCCCAGCTTTCCCGCGGTGCTGACTGCTGTGGCTGCTGCCTGTTCTTTCCTATCCCAGGTGAGCCAGGAGTGCCGTTAAAGGCTTGAAAGTGGCTTGCTGAGCACTTCTGCCAGCTCCCTCAGTGCCCTTGGGGGGGGGGGGGTCCCATCCGGCCCCGTAGAGTTGTGGGTGTGTAAGCGGTGTAGCAGGTTGCTAACCATTTCCCCTTGGATTATGGGGGCCTCATTCTGCTCCCCGTCCCTGTCTGGCAGCTCAGGGCACTGGGTACCCCGAGAACAACTGCTCTGACAATTAAAGACAGAGGCAAAGAAGGCAGGGAGTACCTCAGCCTTCTCCTCATCCTTTGTCAGTACGTTCCCTCTGCGTCCAATAAAGGATGGAGCCTCTCCTTAGCTCTCCTTTGGTTGTTAATGTATTTCTAGGAGGAGCCAGGAGCCTTGGCCGAGGAGGAGGGGTTGGGAAGACGATAGCAATGCAGAGCTGTCGCAAGGGGAAGACATCACTACCCACAACATCTGGACCAACCTCTTGCTCCCAGAGCACTTCCAGGACCCCCACGCTGGTCCCCAGGAGGGGCCCAGCTGGCGCAGCAGCATGGGCACAGAGGCGGCTGGAGAGGCAGCCAGTGACTGGCAGAGCACGTCTCCTGCCCCAGCGGGTGCCATGGACACAAAGCCAGCAGCTTCTGTCCTGGCCAGAGCTCCTGAGGAAGAGGAGCACCGTGTACCTCTCCCTCCTGTGGCACAAGGAGAGGCAAAGGCACCACCAGCTTCTCCTGTCTTCAGCGAGCAGGTCTGTGCTCCTGCTCTCCCCGTGCAGATGGCCTCTGAGCACAGAGGCGACGCACAGCCCTCCTCCGGCTGCAGGGATGTGCCCGAGGATGACCCAGGTATGTCCCCAAGCTGATCGCCGCCACAGCGAGGGCAGGCCTGGCCCGGCCATCCCAGCGAGCGGCACCCAGGCCAGGCTGGCAGCACTGTGCGCATGGGGGCTGGCCGTGCCCCAGCCACCCTCCCTGAGGAAAGCCCTTGGTGGCAGGGGGCAGGCAGCAGCTTGCCCATCGCCCACCCAGCCCCTCACCTACAGCTCTCCTTCTCTCACAGGCGTCACTGCCCTCCCGCACACCCCGTCTCGACGGCAACGGCCCTCCCTCTTCAGGAGGGCCCTCAGGGCTCTGCACAGGGCTATCCGTTGTCCCTGCCTCACAGGATAGCAAGAGCAGTAGAACCCTGCTGCTAGCGCCAGGTGGGTCCCCAGAGATGGCGGCTGGCCCTGAGCCTGCACAGCGTCCAGAGGGAGTGGCACAGGGAGGCACGCAAGGGACGGGTGCACGGACAGTGCCCCAGGCATTCAGCTGCCCTGAGGCCATCGTGCTGCCAGCCTCCACTAGGCCATGGACGCCTGTAAGTAGGAAAATAAAAAAAAATGAAAAAGACATAAATCTTTTAAAAATGTTATTTCTTTTTGACATCTTCTCATTTAGACTATACTCCCGAATTCCCTCTAATGAACCACACAAGAACGGAGGCATTAAAGACAAACTGCAGAGCGCCGTGGCATGTTAGGGTATCTGCATTTCCATGAGCCCTCTGCTGCCAAGTTCCTGAACTGCAGCTACTGAAAGGAGATTGAACAAGCCGCTGAAGAAGCCTTTAAAATCTGATTCAAATCTCCAGGACTCTGAGGTGTCAGTGGGCCCCCTGAGGGCCATCACAAATGAAGTCATGAAGGGAAGCACGGGTGGAGGTACCCCTCCCTGGGGGCTGCCTTAAACTGGCAAGAGGTCAGCACTGGTTCCAGGTGACAAAGGCAATGTGCAGGTGGCTCTGCTGCCACGTCAGCCCTTGATGGGTTTCATCAAGAAGGATGGGCAAGCTCTGATCCCTGGCACCTGGGAAGGGAGATCCTTTCCCTCATGCGTTCCTCAGGGCTCTTCATGGAGCAGTGTGATGTGGGGGTGTGCGATGATGAGTGCAGGACAACCCTAGGACTGCGTGGACTCTAGGGGGGGATGAGGAGGCACCAAGGCCATGGGGCTGTAAGGAAATGGTGTCCCCTCGTGCCTCTTGGTGGCAGTGACAATATTGATAGCTGAGAGGAGAGAGATCTTGGTTGTGTTGGGCAATTCCCAGCCCCACCAAGGCCCTCATTTGTCCCCATCACGGGCTCTCCCATGCCTGCAGCAGTTCTCCTGCAGGCTTTTGTCACCCCCCACATTCCCCACCTCACTGTGTACCTAGGCTTTACAAATGTCTTTTGTCCTCCCTGCCTTTTGCTTCTAACACAAAGCTGTGGTTTTCTGGGGATTTGCCAAAGCGGTGAATCCCCAAGCGACACATCCAGCTGCTTTCAAAGCTAATGCTCCTCAGTCACCTAAGATATCCCAGCACTGTACTTACTTATCACAGAATCATAGAAAGAATCATAGAATCATAGAGCGGTTTGGGTTGGAAGGGACCTCTAAAGGTCAGATAATCCAACGCTCCCTGCAGTGGGCAAGGCCATCTTCAACTAGATCAGGTTGCTCAGAGCCCTGTCCAACCTGACCTTGAATGGTTCCAGGGATGGGGCATCTACCACCTCTCTGGGCAACCCATTCCAGTGTTTCACCACCCTCATAGCAAAAAAGTTCTTCCCTATATCTAGTCTGAATATACCCTCTTTTACCTTAAAACCATTACCCCTTGTCCTATCACTACAGGCCCTGCTAAAAAGTCTGTCCCCATCTTTCATATAAACCCCCCTTAATTACTGAAAGGCACCAATAAGGCCTTCCCAGAGCCTTCACTTCTCCTGGCTGAACAGCCCCCAACTCTCAGCCTTTCCTCACAGCAGAGGTGTTCCATCCCTCTGATCATTTTTGTGGCCCTCCCTGGACCCGCTCCAACAGGTCCATGTCCTTCCTGTACAGAGCGCTCCAGAGAAAAATGAGAAAAAGCATACTTTTTTCACTAATCTTCCAGGAGAAAACATTGCTTGGGGGGTATTATGAATGTGCATAAATACCTGATGGGAAGGAATGAAGACAAGGGAGCCAAACTCTTCTCAGTAGTTCCCACTGTCAAGACAAGGGCTGATGGACACAGATAAAAAACACATGACATTCTATTTGAACCCAAGAAAACACTTTTTCACTGTGAGGGTGAAATATGTCAGACACTGGAACAGGTCAATATAGGTCAAATAGGTCAAATAGGTTGAACACTGGAACAGGTTGCCCAGAGAGGCTGCAGAGCCTCCATCCATGGAGGTATTCCAAACCCTCCTAGATAAGGTCCTGAGCAACCTGCTCTAGCTGACCGTGTCTCAGATGGGGAGTTGCACTTGGTGAACTCCAGAGGTCCCTTCCAATCTCAACATCTCTGTCATTCTGTGAGTGTGAAGGAGAAAAGTAAGACTGAAAGACATGAACAAGACATAGCCTTGACAGCAAACACAGTGGGATCCTGAGGGGAGGACCCATGCTGGAGCAGGGGAGAAGTGTGAGGAGGAATGAGTGGCAGAGACGACTGACCGTACCCCCATTCATCATCCCCCCCTGCTCCTCTTGGGGTTGGGGTGGGTAGAAGAATGGGGAGCAATGGAGTAATTTGAGCCTGGGAAGAAGGAGTGGGGTGGGGAAATGGTCTTGAATACTTTTGTTATGCTTTCTCTCTATCCAAATGTCTTCTAGTTGGCAATAAATTCAATTGATCTTCCCCAAGTCATCTCTTCTTGGCCCATGCAAGTAATGAGTAAATGATGTCCCTGTCTTTATCTTGACACATGAGCTAGTCCACCTTATTTTCTGGCTTTGTCCTTTTGAGCTGCGACTGTGAGTGAGAAGCTGGGTGGGTGTCTGGCTGCTGGCCAAGGCTAATCCTCTACAGGACCAGCACAGCAGGACTGCTGTGTCCAGTCTGGGGTTCAGCAGCACAAGGAATATCCTAACAGATTGGAGAGAGCCCTGCAGAGGTCAGAAGGACGGTTGGAGCCTGGATCCCATAATGGAGAAGGAGCGGCTGAGAGAACTGCATTTTTGAGAAATCCCTCAGCGCTAAACACTGGAGCAAGGCCTCAGGCCAGCTGGGGAGATCTCAGTCAATGGAGATTTTCAAAATTTGTCGAGACAAGCACCTGATTGAGCTGGAGCTGTCTGAGAAGAGGCTTGGCTGAGAGTCCAGCTGTGGCAAGAGCTGTGGGACTTGGTGTGTAACGACTGTCCAGTAGGAAAATGGTTCCCTTTTTATCAATATTGGCAGTGGACTTGGGTATGACTGAGCCCCAAAGGAGGATGGGGGTGACCATGCAGCAAAGGTCCTTCCTCAGGGCTGGGGTGTATGGCCAGAGATGGGAATGGCTGCCGGGTGGGACTGGTCTGGGACAAATTTCCTGGGGCAGCTTTCCCAGGGTGTCCTGGAAACATGGCACAAACCAGGACCCTCTCTTCTGCACTTTGGATGCCTTGCTTCCTTCACCATGACACCTGGCTCTGCACTGGCAGTGCTGGCTGCCCCTACCTACCCTGCACACTTACACACCTTAGCTCTACACTGGCCTTTTTCTCTCCTGGGCTCTTTCCAGCCCAGCCCAGCCCCTCCCCACCTCTCCCCACCTCCCCTGCCCTCTCCCAAGCCCAGCCCAGCCCAGCAGAGCAGCCCAGCCTGGGCTGGCTCCATGGCACTGCCCAGCGCAGGCTGCTGCAGAGCTCTGGGCACTCACTCCACAGCCCCAGCGCCTCTGAAGGCCACAGCAGCTGCTGGGGGGCAGACAGCAGGGTTCAGGCTCCCCATCAGCGCCACGGCTGGTGCTGGCCCCCAGGGCATGAGGGAACAGAGGCTAGGCACTCTCTGACTCTCCTGAACTCATCTTGTAGGTGATCCTCCAGCCCTACTGAACTTGCCCCCTCCTCTGCTGCCACCAGCCCCACTCCCCAGGACAGCACCAGAGTCCTGGCCCTGGGGATCCTCAGGCAGCTCCTGCAGCTCCTGCAGCTCCTGCAGCTCTCCACTCTCCCTTCCCTGTGCCTGCTGACTCCATGTTTGTGGATATGTCAATTATAGTGCTTTACTTCTGGGGTACTTCATCTTTGAGGATGTTTCAGCTTCTGAGTCTCCGCTTATTCCAACCCCAGGGCACGTGGTGAGTCCCCATCCTCTCCTCACCCCTCCAAATTAATTTCCAGAGAGTCTGGTACATGCCATCAGTCCTGTCATACATGAAGCAACCTGAAGAGATAATGGGGAGCTGATGCACAATCTCCCCTGCCATCGGACAGCAAGAAGAGAGCCTTTAGAAGCGTAACTTTTGATCCAATGGAACTCAGCATTACCTTGAGCTGAACCCCAAATCTACTGAGAACAAAAGGAGAACAGGAACATTACAAGACCAATTCCTTGGGACATTTTTTTCTTGGGCCTGAACCCAAGAGATCCCCTTTTACTGAAGAGCTGCTATCTGACAGGCCATATCTGACACACTGTTGTGCAGAGGTCAGGCACAACAGGATCAAACCTCCACAGAAGCAGTCTAAACCCAGAAAACGGTCTCTAAGTAGATTTATCACAAGAGAAAAAAGCAGACTCGTGGCCTAAGCTAAACTCTGGGAAACATGCAGAGGTGGGGAGGCAGGATATTGTCAGTGAAACGGCATTTCTTGGGCCAGTTTCCATAGGACATTTTTTATTTCCTTGTTGTTCAGGCTGTAGATGAGGGGGTTCATTGCAGGGGGCACAACCGAGCACAGAGCTGCCACCACCAGATCCAGGGATGGAGAGGAGATGGAGGGGGGCTTCAGGTGGGCAAACATGGCAGTGCTGAGAAAGAGGGAGACCACGGCCAGGTGAGGGAGGCACGTGGCAAAGGCTTTGTGGCGTCCCTGCTCAGAGGGGATCCTCAGCACAGCCCTGAAGATCTGCACATAGGACAGCACAATGAAAACAAAAAACCCAAAGTCCACACAGAGACTAACCACAATAAGCCACACTTCCCTGAGGCAGGCATCTGAGCAGGATAGCTTGCGTATCTGGGGATTTCACAGAAGAACTTCTCCAAAGCATTCCCATGGCAGAGGGGTAGTGAAAAAGTATTGGCAGAATGCAGCACAGCACTGAGAAACCCAGTGCCCCAGGCAGCTGCTGCCATGTGGACACAAGCTCAGGAGGGTCCCGTAGTGCAGATGGCAACGTAGCAGTCATAGGACATGATGGTGAGAAGGCAATACTCTGCTGAAATCAAAAAGACAAACAGAAAGAGTTGGGCAGCACATCCTGTGTAGGAGATGGCCCTGGTGTTCCAGAGGGAATTGGCCATGGCTTTGGGGAGAGTGGGGGAGATGGAGCCCAGGTGGAGCACAGAGAGGTTGAGGAGGAAGAAGTACACGGGGGTGTGGAGGTGGTGGTCACAGGATACAACTGTGATGATGAGGCCGTTGCCCAGGAGGGCAGCCAGGTAGATGCCCAGGAAGAGCCAGAAGTGCAAGAGCTGCAGCTGCCACGTCTCTGTGAATGCCAGGAGGAGGAACTCAGCGGTGAAGCTGGTGTTGGACATTTTATCCCTCTTGGCATGGGGATCTCTTCAAGGAGGTAAAGGAAGGGAGAAGTTAGGGCAGACTGCTTTGAGAAAAATCCATTCGATTTCTTATAGAAAGCCCCCAAACTGCCTTTCACTTTTCAGGAAGAGCTTTGGTGAGCTCTGGTTGGTGCTGGCTGAGGGTGCCCCAGGGAGCAGGAGGCTCTGCTGGGGGCGCTGCAGGGGTCAGTCCTGCCCTACAGCAATAAGGAAACAGGAACTTGGGGTGATCTCAGATTACATCCAATACTAACAACAAAGAGCTTATAAGCATTATAGCTCCCAATTCACCTGACTGCAGAGCAGAGCTGTGGGGAGTTTGGTTGTATGCCTTCTGTTCTAGTTGCCCCAGCGCAGCTGAAGAGTGGTTTGAATGCAGCAATGCCTGGCATTTCTGCTGCACTGCAAGGGAAACCTTGTGGGTCCTGAGACTGGGCACAGGGACTGTCCCTTAGTGCAGAGTGAGGACAGCCGCTCTGTGCATCAGCCCTGCTCTCAGCTGCCCTGTGCTGGCAGCTCTTCCACCTGGAGGACTATCGCACTCGGGTGTTCCCCCCAAAAGAAAGAGGCCAGTGCTGGGAGCAGAGGAATCCAGTTTCCCAGTGCAGATCTCCAACCCCCTCACCCATCTCATCGTACCTGAGGAGGAGCTCAGCTCTGTCCTCCCAACCAGGGACACAGAGGGCTCATTACAGCTGCCTGCATGCAGCCGCCCAGTAGTGTTTCAATGGCCTTAACACCGAGGTGTCTTCTCCATGGGGCTCCTGCAAACCACAGAGATGCCCTGGGAGAGCTGTGCCCTACGGGAGGGCAGCCTGCAGCCCAGCAGGACCTCCCAAGGAAAGAGTCAACTCTCCTGAATTTGTTACGTCCTGAAGGGAGGGTGAGATCACTGCTAGCCACACACTGCAGTACCCAGAGCCCCACAGGTGAACAGGGTGCGAGCTGGTGCTTTTCCTCCATGGCCATATGTGCACGACAGCACACGCAGCGTTGGTGTCTGAGCTGCACTTGAATCCTCACCCCCCCCCCAATCTGTCTCCCTTCCTTCCTGCCCATGTCTCTGCCTACCCAGCCAACCAACAGGAGAAAACTCAACGCACAAACACCTTCCCTTTCATGTAATCCCCTAACGTGATATCCATCTTTAAAATGATCCTCTGCAAATGGACTCTGGGTCATGTAGAAGTCTCAGCTGCCCTGACCCACGCTGCAGCCTCTGGACAGCAGGAGCACCCTGCCCTGCCAGGGGTCACTGCTTCCACCCACAGCTTCTCCCCAGTGCTCTAAAGGACAGCCCCGGGCACCCGTGGCTGCACACCCATCTTCAAAACCCCGGACTGGTACCCAGAAGAAGGCAGCCATTCTGCCCTGTCCTGATGGTGCAGCAGGGAAGCCCTGCTCCGCATACATCCTCCTCCCCCTAGAGACACTGTGAGAGTCCTCCTGAAAGATCCTATGTGCTGTCGGATGTATCAGCTTTTGGATATCCCTCCAGGAACACCAGCTACGTTGTCCTGCACCCAGAGACTTACCATGTAGTGGGCTGTGAAGATCCCTCCCCCCAGTGAACTCTCAGCATCCTCCCACTCCTGATTGCCTTTCACCTCTCTCTGCCTCGCTCCTCTCCCCTCAGTGCATGCAGGCAGTGCCCTCAGCCCTGCTGCCCTTTGCAAAGGAGCTGCTCCTGGGCAGAGCTGTGTCTCTGCAGTGCTGCCCACTTGCCAGCAGCTCCCTCCATCCCAGGAGCCCAGCCCAGCTCAGCAGCAGAGGCCCAGCCCAAGGCAGCACTTTCTCTGCCCCTCTGGGCTCCCGCCAGGTGTCCCTGGGGCTCCAGGGGAACCTGCTGTGAAACAGCCTGAAGGCATCACTGATGTTCCCTCCCTCAGCTGGGGGGAGAGAGACTTACCTCCAGCAGAGTCACTACTCGTATTAGAAAAATAGTTGGGCATGAGAGTCACTTTTATTGTCCCATCATTAGAGAGGACACCCAGGAAGGTGACAGGGAAGGATCTAATTTCTCCAAGCTGGGAGGATGTGTTCCATTGAGTGAATTGAGGCATTTCACCCTGGGTCTTTAGTCCTGGGGCTAGAAAGACGTGCAGCTCTTTTCTCCATGCCTTGTCTCTGCTCTGAAGCAAAGCCTTTGCACACACGGGGGCCTTGGCCATGTGGTATCAGGTTTCCTTAAGGCAAATATGAGCTTCCCTGGTTCCACAGCTCCAGTGCATCAGCCCAGATGTGCAGCGATGCCCTCAGCCAGCGGCACAGACAGGATGAGCTGGATGTTAATGTCATAGACAGAGCTGGGACACTGATGCAATAAACTGCCAAGGCATGGTGGCAGAGCTCAGTACAGCTGGTGTTCAAGGACATCATCCTCCAAGCTCAGCAAGGGTCCAGATCAAAACTCAGTTTAAACTTGAAAGGCAATTCAAGGGCACCACAATGAGTGTCTACGACTTAGAAACAGTTAAAGGAAGAACAAAGATACTGTGTGGCCACAGGTACAAGGCAGGACGCTGGAGGAGAAGAGCCAGCAGTGGATGGGGATCATGAAATGGCATAGGACAGGGACTGGCTAGGCGGGTAGCAGCTCCGCAGGAATGGGTCTGCTGGTCTTTGGGTTCCATTAGGCAAAAGATGAGCCACCAGCAAAGATGGCCAACAACATCCTGGGCTGTGTGATTAGGAGCACAGCCAGGGCAAGTGATTCTCTCCCTCTGCTCAGCACTTCTGACACTGCATCCAGAATACTTGCCCAGGTTTTGGCTCCTTGCAATGCCAGAGAGACATTGGCAAGCTGGAGCGACACAAAAGTTCTGTGGAGCGCCACAGAGATGGTCAAGGCTGGAGCACTTGTCCTGTTAGGAGAGGCTGAGGGAGCTGGGCTTGTCCACCCTGGAGAATGGAGGGCTTTGCAGGGAGGATGGAAGAGACTTGCATTGCCTATGGTGAGGTTCCCAGGAAGACACCGTGGTGCAAGGGAGGAGCACAGGAGGCAATGAGCTGAAACGCGAGAGGGTCAGGCTCAATATAGGGAGAAACTTTTGCAAGGTGAGGACAGCCAGACACAGGAAGCTGTTTCCTGGAGGGTGTGTGCTGCCTCCATCCCTGGAAGTTTCTCATGGCTAAAACCATGAGTAACCTGGTGTGACCCTGCTTTGAGCAGGATGTTTTCTACAGATATCTAGCAAGGTCCCTTCCAGCCTGAATGACACTCTCATTCCTCACCTCTCCGTGTCCTCACCATGAGGGAAAGCCCTCAGGTTCCCTCTGACTGTGGAAATAATTCACATCAGGTACAAGGCAGCAGCACAGGCACCCCAAACAGTCCCGATGCCATACCTGGCCTCATCTTTAATTCACTGCTTCCCCTCTTCCCCCTCTCAAATTCTTCACTGTTCTCATTCTCACACCTTCCAAAAAGGCCAGCCTGCCCTGGCTGGCTGGGGTGGAGTTCATTGTCTTCATAGCAACCTGTAGGGTTCCTTGTTTCGGATTTGTGACCAAAACTATTGCTGACCAAGCTATTGCTGACCAGCGCTTAAACAACAGGAAGGCCTTCTCATGCTGTTTCTCACGCTGCCCTTCCAATGAGTGGGCTGGGGTTGGGCAAGGAGTTGTGAGGGGACGCAGCAAGAACAGCTGACCTCAAATGACCAAAGGGATATTCCATATCATAGGATATCACACTCAGCAATATAAGATCAGGGAAAGGAGCAGGAAGGGGGGACATTTGTGGTTACGACATTTGACTTCCCAAGTCACTTTTACATGAGATGAAGGCCTGGAAGCTTTCCTGGAAATGGCTGAACATTTCCCTGCCAATGGCAGGAATTCCTTTTTTGCTTTGCTGGTGAATGCAGCTTTGCTTCACTTATGAGCCATTCTTAATTACAACCCATGAGTTTTACTCACTCTTACCTTTCCGATTCTCTTCCCCAGGCTGCGTTTGGGGAAGTGAGCGAGTGACTGGGTGGCTGATTAGTTACTGGCTGGGGTCAACCCACCACACTTGTTAATCCTTTCCACATTGGCCTCGCTTGTCTTCTTTTACATCCTCCTGTGGTGGTTCTGAGATGGTTGCTGAGGTACTTTCTACCTTGGGCAGCAAATCCATGAAACAGGTCACCCCTTACGTTACCTGTAGCGTCACACAGCATGAGTAAGGCCACCTAATGAGTCATCTGGATGGATGGTGCTGTCAATGAAGAAAATTAAACAGTAGTGGAGAGCAATGAGGAAAGCCAAAGCTCTGAATCAAGAGCTTGCTGGAAAGAGCCAAAATCATAGAATCATAGAATCATAGAATCGTCAACCTCCTGGCACTTGAGCAGGATGAATAATGGAGTTTATTTTTTTTTTTAGCGACTAAATTGAAAATGCACATAAATAAAGAGTAGAAGCATCCCAGTTCACTTTGAGGACTTTATTAAAGGAACAAAGAACTCTTCTGGTGCACTTGAACCAGTTCTTCCTTTTGTACAGCCAGGAGGTTAGTACCTGTTCTGTGTGTTGCCAGTGACCTGAAGACAAAACCAGTCTTAGGCAGCTCGGAGCAGTTTTAACTTGAAAGTACCTCTCTCTTTTGATCGATGAGACTGACTCATTGCAAACGGCTTCTGTGGAGACATTTACAGCTGTCTGAGATGAATCCCTCCCAAATCACCTCCTCTTGGTTCCTCCTGCTACCCATGGGAAGAGAAACGTTTCCCATTCACGATTCATCACGTCCTAAGGTGGGTGACTGTATGCTCACTACTTAACAGATCTCTCTCCACTGGCCACAGAAAGGGGCCTCAGATGAGAGGCTTGGGAGTGGCAGGGCAGGTGAGGGTGGGGGGGATGCCCCCTGTGTGAAGGAGCAGCTCGGATATATGGCGCTCCTCTATCAGCTGGGCAACAGGTTGAGTTAGCTTGTGTGAGTGAGGATGAGAGGAGGAGTCATAGAATCATTGAATCATTGAGGTTGGAAAAGACCCTTAAGATCATCGAGTCCAACCGTGAGCCTAGCACTGCCAAGTCCACCACTAAACCATGTCCTTGAGCACTACGTCTACCCTTCTTTGAAATACCTCCAGGCATGGAGACTCAACCACTTCCCTGGGCAGCCTGTTGCAATGCCTGACTACCCTTTCGGTGAAGAAGTTTTTCCTAATGTCCGACCTAAACTTCCCCTGGTGCAGCTTGAGGCCATTTCCTCTCATCCTATCACTTGTTACTAGGGAGAAGAGGCTGACCCCCACCTCGCTACAACCTCCTTTCAGGTAGCTGTAGAGAGCAATAAGGTCTCCCCTCAGCCTCCTCTTCTCCAGACTAAACAACCCCAGCTCCCTCAGCCGCTCCTCATAAGACGTGTTCTCTAGACCCTCAGTAAGGGTGCCAGTGTCTTGGCAGTTACCAACTACTTGATCAGGCAGAGTAGGCAGAAAAAGTCTTCTGACAGCAACCCAAAGAAGTCTCCCGGTTGATGAGCAGGTTTCTATGGGGAGCTGTAAGTGCCCTGGCATTCATTGGCCAGGCAAAGCAACAGGGTGCCAGCAGTGTAAAGGATCTTGGGACGACTTAGCAGAGCTGCCAAGTGGGCCAACAAGGATGATGCTCACCTGGATGTGGTCCTGGCCAACCAGGAAGAGCTGGTCAGGGAGGTGATCATCAGTGTCTGCCTCGGCTGTTGTGACCAGGAAATAGTGGGGTCCCAGACGTCAAAAGAAGACTCGCAGCAGAGTGGTGGACTCCACAGAAGACGACTTTGGGTTGCTCGGGGACCGATACAAGTGTTGCCATGGGGACCATCTCTGAAGGGTGAACGATCTAAGGAAATCTGACAGCCATTAAAGAACAGCCTCTTTCAAGGAAAGAATGATCTCTCCGAGTTCCCATAAAGAAAAACATTCATCTTGTGAGGCTGCGTGTCTGAGCTGATGGAGCTCCAGGGCAAAAAGTCAGCACAAAGGAACTGGAATCAGGGGAAGCTGCAAAGAAGGAATTGAGAAACCTTGACCCAGGATGTAGGGAGGATGCCAAAGCCAAAGCTCCCATAGGCTTGAGACTTGCAGGGATGGTTAGCAAAAGCAAAATGAGCTGATAGAGGCTTAGAGGGCCATGCAGAATGAGTCACACTGCCTGGAGGCCTGGAACAAGTGGGCACTGCAGAGGTTTGCATCTTGAATGCGTGCCTCAGCCTAGCAGATGGGGATTCCCCCTGCTGGCGGTGGCTGTGCCAGTCCATCCCCGTGGGTCTCAGTGGTGCAGACTCCACTTGAAGACATTCCTGCAACCCAAATACATTGGGATTCATGCAGAACTGCCTATGCAAAAATCAAGCATTTGATTCACTTTGCCATCTTTTCACTGTGATCACACTCCTGAAATCTCTCTGATAATCCACATAAGAATTGAAGACTAAAGGAAAATTCTGCTCCGGCTTGGCTCCTTGTGTTGCTTTGTGTGGCAATGAGCCCTCTGGTGACGAGTTCCTGAACTGCAGCTCCTGAAAGACTGAGCAAGCCTCCGGAGAAGTAAAAGCAGCACAGCTGAAGGTTTCGGAGGGTGTTAGCAGGTCATCACTGAAGAGACCATACAGGGAATGAGCAGACAAGGTTCCTGTCCCTGGGGGGCTGGTGAAGCAGGAAGTCCGAGGCACTTGGTACAGCAGGAAATCTCAATGTGGAGATCACTGTGAAAGCCCTTGATGTGCATTGCCAAGGACGATGGCCAAGCTCTGACTCCCATTTCAGAGATCCTTTCCCTCTTGTGATGCTCTGGGCTCGTTCTGGGGAAATTGTGATGTGCGAGTGTGTGATGGCAGGCGCAGGCCAGTGGTAGGACACCTGCCAGGGTCTATGGAGGGTGGGTGAGGAGGAGGCAACGAGGTGCTGGAGCTGTAAGGACCTCATGTCCTCTCGTGGGTCTCAGGGGAAGAGACAGAAGCCATAGCTGAGTGGACAAGGGTCCCAGTTCTGTTGGGGTGTCAAAGCGCCACGGCCATCCCCACCACAGCTACACTGACCTGTGCCTGTGCCTGCTTCCTTGCTTCCAGCACCAAGCTCTGTGTTTCTGAGCATTTGCCAATGCCTCTGAGTTCCCCACAACCCATCCCGTTTCTTCCAAAGCCTTGCTAGTGCTGCTTTATCACCCAAGAGTTCCAAGCCCCAGACATGCTAGAATCCTCTGTTTAGCTCCCCATCCCAGCACTCAACTGCCCATCCTCCTTCTGCTGCCGCCTCCAAATCGAGAGTCAACCTATTTCACTTCAGCATGACAGCCCCCGACATGTCAGGTCTTCTTCCTGCCTTCAATGCACTCACTGCTGCACCTGCACTGCTCTCTCCCTGCATGCCCATGTGTCTCACCAACCCTTCCTCTTCCCCTGCAGTGGTGGGCCCTCACCCCAGGAGGGCTGTGCATCCTCCAGGCTCAGGGAGGTTTCCTGACACCCACCCAAGTGTGAGGAGTGAAGGAGGGGAGGAGAGCCAGGTCAGCTCATGGGGCATGACTGAGCACAGTCACCCCAAGCAGATGGGGCATTCGCCATCTGTCAGACTGAGCTATGCACATGCGATGGAAATGCCTGTATCATCCCTGATTTGCACAGGAGGGGCCTTCCTTCCTGCCATCTTCCTTTCCTGACAATCTTCTTCTTCCTCCTCCACCCACAGACGTCCACTGCTTTCCATTGCTGTGCTCAGACGTGGTTCTAAGTATTTGCTAATGCCATCAGCCACCCCCTTCTTTCTCAATGACATCCCCTCACCTTCCCTCCCCGACCTACACATGACCAGTCACCACTGCTCAGGGCCACTGACTCTTCAGAAAAGGCCTTGAGCATTTTGGATCTTCTTGGTGCTTTTTATAATCTTCCTAACTTTTTTTTTAAAAAAAAAAAGAGATCCTGATTCTTAGAGGGAAATCACAGAAACATCCAAGGGAACGATGTTTTGGGCACTGTCATAGCATTTGGGAAACTGAAGCGTGCTCTCTTCTCCCTGTCTCCTGGACACCTTAAGAGGACTCACGTTTCTCTGAACTGAAATTTTAGATGTTGCCAGGAATCTCAGGAGACACGGCATACCGATTCCTGTGCTCAGGGAGCTGGTCAGATGCCTTGTCTTTCTTTCTGCAATGGTGGCTTCAATGCCCAGCTCATTTCTGGACTCTGTACGTGGCTGCTGACATTTCTTGAGCAACCTGCTCTGAAAGGCTTGACACCCTAGGCTCGTATTTTTGGAGAGTATAAAGATAGTAAAAGAGAAGAAGTTGGCTTTGGGCAAAGGAAAAGGGAAGCAAAGGATGAGGTCAGGGCTCTTTGGGGACACCTGTGAAGCAGGCCTGAATCTGATGTGAATGACTCCTGGGGTCAGGGAGAACCTGAGAGCTCTCCCTAGTTTGCAGACATGAGGAGGAAGGAAGGACAGCATCATTCAGGCTGGAAGGGACCTTCGGAGGTGTCTGGACCACCTTCCTGCTCAAAGCAGGGCCAGATAGAGTATTCAGGCCTTTATCCAAACACATCTTGATCCCATTCCAGGACAGAGCCAGTGCACACTCCCTGGGAAACAGCTTCCAGCACTTGAATATCCTTACGCTGGAATAACTTCTCCCTCTGTCTAGCCTGACCCTCCCTTGTTTCAGCCCATTGCCTCTTGTCCTTGTGTCATGAACATGAGCCTGACTCCATCTTCCTGGGAACCGTGCAACGATGCTACATGTTTCCCACCAGATCCTCTCTACTCCTGTCTGAACAAGCACAGCTCTCTAGGCCTCTTCTCACAGTACAAGTTCTGCCACCCTACTGACCTTGGTGGCCCTCCACTGACCTGGCTCCAGTATGTCGAGGTCTCTCTGGCATTGTGGGATGTCAAAACCTAGGAAAATATTCTGGCTATGGTGTCAAAAGTGCTCAGCAGACTGGCTGTGCTCTGGCTCATACAGCCCAGGATGCAGTTGCCCTTCTTTCCTGATTGCTCCTCTTTTGCCTAATGGAACCCAAGGACCACCAAAGCCTCTCCACAGAGCTGCTGCCCACGTGGGCAGTCCCTGCTCTGTGTTATTGCATGGGCTTAGTTGATCTCAAGGCCACAATTTACTGGCTATCCTGAGGTTCCTATTAGCCCATTACTCCAGCTTGTCATTGTCCTTTGTGATGACCACCCTGCCCTCCAGTGTAGTGTCTCCTCTCCTCAATGTGGTGTCTTCTACAAATGTTATGAAAAAGCACTCGCTCGTGTCCACTGAGCCATTAGAAACATGTTAAACACAGCCAGTGGCAGGACAGCCCCCTGCAGGACCCTGCTAGCTAGATGCCTCCAGGCAGAGGACCACTCATTGACCACGTCCCTCTGAGTCTGACCGTCCATCTGGTTAATTACATATCAGCTTATCCAGCCATACAGACCAGAATATTCTATTTTGGGCATGAGAATATTGGGGGCGGAGGGAGGTAAGGTTGAAAAGTTCACTGACTTCCAGGTTAAAAGCCAACCACTGCTCTCCCTGGGTCCACCAAGCCTGTCCTTTCAGCAGAGAAAGCAAAGAGGATGGTGAGAGCCAAACTCCCCTGGGTAAAGCCAGTCCCCTTCTCGTTCAGACACCCAGAAATGGGATCCGAGTCAACACGAGCTGGGGCACAGCCTTTCACTCCGCTGCATATCCTTTGGGCATTTCTGAAAGGTGCATGCAACGTTTGCATTTTCCCCATTGTCAGGGAGTTCCCACAGACTCCCTGACCTCTGAAAGATGCTGGAGAGTGGCCTCGCTGTGACAGTGGCCTGCTCACTCAGCTCCCTGGGATGCTGCCCCTCCTGTCCCATACACTAGGAAGCATTTGCTCAAGTGATCCCTGACTTGGTCCCCATCCACTGCTGGTTGATCTCCTCCAGAGTCCTGCCCTGAGTCACAGAGGCCTGGGAGACCTTGCTGGGGAAGACTGAGGCAAAGAGGACACCGAGAATCTCACATCTATCTACACCTGCTCTTCCTAAATTCAGCAGTGGCCACACAGGACCTTTGTTTTTCCTTTAACTGTTCCTGAAGCAGTAAACACTCCTTATGGTGGCCTACAATTGCCTTTCAAGTTTAGACTGAGTTTTGATCTGGACCCTTGCTGAGCTTGGAGGATGCTGTCCTTGAACAGCAGCTGTCCTGAGCTCTGCCACCATGTCACAGCTCTGTCTGTTCAGGAACAGCTCCAGCTCTTCGTGGCTGTGCCCCTGGCTGAGGGCACTGCTGCACATTTGGGCTGAAGCACTGCAATGTGCAACCAGGCAAGGTCTGACTTGCTGTAAGGAATCCTGGTAGCAAACACCAAAGACCCCGTGTGTGCAAAGGCTTTTCTTCATAACAGAGAGATGGCATGAACAAAAGAGAGACGAATGTCTTTCTAGCCTCAGGTCTAAAGACCCAGAATGAAATGCGTGTTTCACTCAATTGAGTATATCCTCCCAGCTTGAAGAAATTAGATCTTTCCTTGTCACCTTCCTGCATGTCCTGTCTAATACTGGGACAAAAAAGTAGATTCCCATGCCCAAGTCTTTTTCTGATAGCACATCTAAGTGTCTCTCCCTGCAGCTGAGGGAGGGAACATCAGGGGTGCCTTCAGGCTGTTTCACAGCAGGTTCCCCTGGAGCCCCAGGGACACCTGGGAGGGAGCCCAGAGGGGCAGAGAAAGTGCTGCCTTGGGCTGGGCCTCTGCTGCTGAGCTGGGCTGGGCTCCTGGGATGGAGGGAGCTGCTGGCAAGAGGGCAGCACTGCAGAGACACAGCTCTGCCCAGGAGCAGCTCCTCTGCAAAGGGCAGCAGAACTGAGGGCACCGCCTGCAGGCACCGAGGGGAGATGGGAGAAGTAAGAGGGATGTTACAGGCTGCATGAGGTGGGATGATGCTGAGAGCTCACTGGAGGAGAAGTCTTCACAGCGCTTAACACAGTAAGTCTCTGGCAGCAGGGCAATGCACACGGTGTCTTGGAGGGGTCTCCTAGACATGGCACATCGTGCTGCAGCTAGGAATTGGCAGGATGGCACGCAGGTTTTCTTTACTGTGGAGGACATGCTGCAAAGCAGGGATACTCAGCCACACTGTCAGAGGAGAGGACACGACAGCTGCCTTCTCCAAAGAATTAGTGCAGGGGTGTGCATCCAGGGCTTCCCAGGGCTGTCCTTCAGAGCAGGGTCCCTGCACAACAGGGGGCTGAGTGCTGGGGCAGGGACTCTGCTGCCGGCCAGGGTCAGCACTCAGCCTGCCTGGGGAGCTTCCCAAGGAGCTGTGGGGAGAACCTGTGGGTGGAAGGAGTGACCCCTGGCAGGGAAGGATCCCTCTGCTGTCCAGAGTGGGTCAGGGCGGCTCATACTTCTACATCACCCAGAGGACAGTTGCAGAGGTTCATTTTAAAGATGGTTGTCAAGGATGGGAATGCTGGAAAGAAAAGAAAGTTTTACTTTGAGTTTTTCCATTCTTGGTTGTCTGGGTGGGCAGTGGGAGATGGGCATTTATTTCTCTCCTCTGGAGTTGGCAATGAGACCCCAGTTCTCGCTAGGACTTGTCTGAGCTGCTCCTTAGCCCCTGCACACACAGAGATGCCCCTGGGCAGTGCCCTGCTGCCAGGAGGTGCCTGCAGGGCAGAGCTGAGCACACAGCAGGTGGGATGGGCTCTGTGAGCATGAAGAGGGAGGGGAAGTGGGGACAGTGAAAGAGGTCGTGGCCAAGAAGAGCTCCAGGCAGCAGAGACATGGGTAGGAAGGAAGGGAGACAGATGGGGGGGGTGAGGATTGAAGTGCAGCTCAGACACCAACGCTGCCTGTGCTGTCGTGCACATATGGCCATGGAGGAAAAGCACCGGCTCGCACCCTGTTCACCTGTGGGGCTCTGGGTACTGCAGTGTGTGGCTAGCAGTGATCTCACCCTCCCTTCAGGACGTAACAAATTCAGGAGAGTTGACTCTTTCCTTGGGAGGTCCTGCTGGGCTGCAGGCTGCCCTCCCGTAGGGCACAGCTCTCCCAGGGCATCTCTGTGGTTTGCAGGAGCCCCATGGAGAAGACACCTCGGTGTTAAGGCCATTGAAACACTACTGGGCGGCTGCATGCAGGCAGCTGTAACGAGCCCTCTGTGTCCCTGGTTGGGAGGACAGAGCTGAGATCCTCCTCAGGTACGATGAGATGGGTGAGGGGGTTGGAGATCTGCACTGGGAAACTGGATTCCTCTGCTCCCAGCACTGGCCTCTTTCTTTTGGGGGGAACACCCGAGTGCGATAGTCCTCCAGGTGGAAGAGCTGCCAGCACAGGGCAGCTGAGAGCAGGGCTGATGCACAGAGCGGCTGTCCTCACTCTGCACTAAGGGACAGTCCCTGTGCCCAGTCTCAGGACCCACAAGGTTTCCCTTGCAGTGCAGCAGAAATGCCAGGCATTGCTGCATTCAAACCACTCTTCAGCTGCGCTGGGGCAACTAGAACAGAAGGCATACAACCAAACTCCCCACAGCTCTGCTCTGCAGTCAGGTGAATTGGGAGCTATAATGCTTATAAGCTCTTTGTTGTTAGTATTGGATGTAATCTGAGATCACCCCAAGTTCCTGTTTCCTTATTGCTGTAGGGCAGGACTGACCCCTGCAGCGCCCCCAGCAGAGCCTCCTGCTCCCTGGGGCACCCTCAGCCAGCACCAACCAGAGCTCACCAAAGCTCTTCCTGAAAAGTGAAAGGCAGTTTGGGGGCTTTCTATAAGAAATCGAATGGATTTTTCTCAAAGCAGTCTGCCCTAACTTCTCCCTTCCTTTACCTCCTTGAAGAGATCCCCATGCCAAGAGGGATAAAATGTCCAACACCAGCTTCACCGCTGAGTTCCTCCTCCTGGCATTCACAGAGACGTGGCAGCTGCAGCTCTTGCACTTCTGGCTCTTCCTGGGCATCTACCTGGCTGCCCTCCCGGGCAACGGCCTCATCATCACAGTTGTATCCTGTGACCACCACCTCCCCGTGTACTTCTTCCTCCTCAACCTCTCTGTGCTCCACCTGGGCTCCATCTCCCCCACTCTCCCCAAAGCCATGGCCAATTCCCTCTGGAACACCAGGGCCATCTCCTACACAGGATGTGCTGCCCAACTCTTTCTGTTTGTCTTTTTGATTTCAGCAGAGTATTGCCTTCTCACCATCATGTCCTATGACTGCTACGTTGCCATCTGCACTACGGGACCCTCCTGAGCTTGTGTCCACATGGCAGCAGCTGCCTGGGGCACTGGGTTTCTCAGTGCTGTGCTGCATTCTGCCAATACTTTTTCACTACCCCTCTGCCATGGGAATGCTTTGGAGAAGTTCTTCTGTGAAATCCCCAGATACTCAAGCTATCCTGCTCAGATGCCTGCCTCAGGGAAGTGTGGCTTATTGTGGTTAGTCTCTGTGTGGACTTTGGGTTTTTTGTTTTCATTGTGCTGTTCTATGTGCAGATCTTCAGGGCTGTGCTGAGGATCCCCTCTGAGCAGGGACGCCACAAAGCCTTTGCCACGTGCCTCCCTCACCTGGCCGTGGTCTCCCTCTTTCTCAGCACTGCCATGTTTGCCCACCTGAAGCCCCCCTCCATCTCCTCTCCATCCCTGGATCTGGTGGTGGCAGCTCTGTGCTCGGTTGTGCCCCCTGCAATGAACCCCCTCATCTACAGCCTGAACAACAAGGAAATAAAAAATGTCCTATGGAAACTGGCCCAAGAAATGCCGTTTCACTGACAATATCCTGCCTCCCCACCTCTGCATGTTTCCCAGAGTTTAGCTTAGGCCACGAGTCTGCTTTTTTCTCTTGTGATAAATCTACTTAGAGACCGTTTTCTGGGTTTAGACTGCTTCTGTGGAGGTTTGATCCTGTTGTGCCTGACCTCTGCACAACAGTGTGTCAGATATGGCCTGTCAGATAGCAGCTCTTCAGTAAAAGGGGATCTCTTGGGTTCAGGCCCAAGAAAAAATGTCCCAAGGAATTGGTCTTGTAATGTTCCTGTTCTCCTTTTGTTCTCAGTAGATTTGGGGTTCAGCTCAAGGTAATGCTGAGTTCCATTGGATCAAAAGTTACGCTTCTAAAGGCTCTCTTCTTGCTGTCCGATGGCAGGGGAGATTGTGCATCAGCTCCCCATTATCTCTTCAGGTTGCTTCATGTATGACAGGACTGATGGCATGTACCAGACTCTCTGGAAATTAATTTGGAGGGGTGAGGAGAGGATGGGGACTCACCACGTGCCCTGGGGTTGGAATAAGCGGAGACTCAGAAGCTGAAACATCCTCAAAGATGAAGTACCCCAGAAGTAAAGCACTATAATTGACATATCCACAAACATGGAGTCAGCAGGCACAGGGAAGGGAGAGTGGAGAGCTGCAGGAGCTGCAGGAGCTGCAGGAGCTGCCTGAGGATCCCCAGGGCCAGGACTCTGGTGCTGTCCTGGGGAGTGGGGCTGGTGGCGGCAGAGGAGGGGGCAAGTTCAGTAGGGCTGGAGGATCACCTACAAGATGAGTTCAGGAGAGTCAGAGAGTGCCTAGCCTCTGTTCCCTCATGCCCTGGGGGCCAGCACCAGCCGTGGCGCTGATGGGGAGCCTGAACCCTGCTGTCTGCCCCCCAGCAGCTGCTGTGGCCTTCAGAGGCGCTGGGGCTGTGGAGTGAGTGCCCAGAGCTCTGCAGCAGCCTGCGCTGGGCAGTGCCATGGAGCCAGCCCAGGCTGGGCTGCTCTGCTGGGATGGGCTGGGCTGGGCTGGGCTGGGCTTGGGAGAGGGCAGGGGAGGTGGGGAGAGGTGGGGAGGGGCTGGGCTGGGCTGGAAAGAGCCCAGGAGAGAAAAAGGCCAGTGTAGAGCTAAGGTGTGTAAGTGTGCAGGGTAGGGGCAGCCAGCACTGCCAGTGCAGAGCAGGTGTCATGGTGAAGGAAGCAAGACATCCAAAGTGCAGAAGAGAGGGTCCTGGTTTGTGCCATGTTTCCAGGACACCCTGGGAAAGCTGCCCCAGGAAATTTGTCCCAGACCAGTCCCACCCGGCAGCCATTCCCATCTCTGGCCATACACCCCAGCCCTGAGGAAGGACCTTTGCTGCATGGTCACCCCCATCCTCCTTTGGGGCTCAGTCATACCCAAGTCCACTGCCATTATTGATAAAAAGGGAACCATTTTCCTACTGGACAGTCATTACACACCAAATCCCACAGCTCTTGCCACAGTTGGTCTCTCAGCCAAGCCTCTTCTCAGACAGCTCCAGCTAGATCAGATGCTCACGGCCTTGTCATGACAAATGTTGAATATTTACATTGAGTGAGATCCCAAGTCAGAAGATTTCTTTACATTCAGTTCATAGGCTAAAGCGTCCATGGTCTGCAGATATCTCATTGCCTTACCTCTGGCCAGAAACTTGCTTATTTCAACATCTGTCGATTGCCGATTATTATCTTGCCCAGTAGTACAGTTACAAGACTGGTTTCACCTTCCTCAAAGCTTAGAATCAGAGCGTCATAGAATTGTTAAGGTTGAAAAGGACCTCAGAGATCATCGAGTCCAACCTGCTAACCTAACTGCCTGGTCCACCTCTAAACCATGTCCCTAAGCACCACATCCACGCGTTTTTTGAATACTTCCAGGGGCTGTGATCCCTATGGATTGCTATGAGGACAATGATGGATTGCGGATCCTCCAGCTTGCCAATGTCCCTCTGGCATTGCAGGGAAACAAAACCTGGGCAAGTATTCTGGATGCAGTGTCACAAGTACTGAGCAGAGGGAGAGAATCACTTGCCCTGGCTGCACTCCTAATCCCACAGCCCAGGATGTTGTTGGCCATCTTTTGCCTAACGGAACCCAAAGACCAGCAGATCCTTTCCTGTGGAGCTGCTACCTGCCTAGCCAGTCCCTGTCCTAGGACATTTCAGGGCCTACATCCACTTTAAGAGCAGGTGCAATCTTTACTAGATATCATGAGGTTTATATATCCTTTGGGACGGCAGCCCTGCCCTGCTCTCCTCAATGGGATGTCTTCTACAAATGTTATCAAAAAGTACTCTCTTATATCCTCCAGGTCATTCAAAAGATGTGAAAGAGGGCAGGCTGCAAGCTAGACCCCTGCAGGACCCTACTAGCTGGATGCCTCCAGGCAGAGCACCACGCATGTACCACAGTCCTCCAAGCCCAACTACTCTCCAGCTGGCTTCTTACTCAACGACTTATCCACCCATGCAGCCCATACTGTCCTAACTTGGACACAAGAAATTTCTGGAGGGATGATGCTGAAAGCCTTGATGACTTCCTGGTAAAAGACCATCTCTGCTCTCCCCACATCCAGCAATCCTATTCTTTCCTCACAGAAAGCAAAGAATATGGCCAGGAACAAGCTCCCCTGGGTAAACCCAGTCGCCTTCTCTTTCAGACACCCAGAAATGGGATTCGAGTGGACATGAGCTGGGGCACAGCCTTTCATTCCCCTGCTCATCATTTGGGCATTCTGGAAAGGTGTATGCATTGTAGAGGTGCTGCCGATGATCAGGGAGTCCCCATAGTCTCCGTGACCTTTCAAAGATGATGGAGAGCCGAGGGAGGGAAAACAAGACTTTTCTTCAGCCTGCAGAGGTCAAAAGGACGGTTGGAGCCTGGATCCCATAATGGAGAAGGAGCGGCTGAGAGAACTGCATTTTTGAGAAATCCCTCAGCGCTAAACACTGGAGCAAGGCCTCAGGCCAGCTGGGGAGATCTCAGTCAATGGAGATTTTCAAAATTTGTCGAGACAAGCACCTGATTGAGCTGGAGCTGTCTGAGAAGAGGCTTGGCTGAGAGTCCAGCTGTGGCAAGAGCTGTGGGACTTGGTGTGTAACGACTGTCCAGTAGGAAAATGGTTCCCTTTTTATCAATATTGGCAGTGGACTTGGGTATGACTGAGCCCCAAAGGAGGATGGGGGTGACCATGCAGCAAAGGTCCTTCCTCAGGGCTGGGGTGTATGGCCAGAGATGGGAATGGCTGCCGGGTGGGACTGGTCTGGGACAAATTTCCTGGGGCAGCTTTCCCAGGGTGTCCTGGAAACATGGCACAAACCAGGACCCTCTCTTCTGCACTTTGGATGCCTTGCTTCCTTCACCATGACACCTGGCTCTGCACTGGCAGTGCTGGCTGCCCCTACCCTGCACACTTACACACCTTAGCTCTACACTGGCCTTTTTCTCTCCTGGGCTCTTTCCAGCCCAGCCCAGCCCCTCCCCACCTCTCCCCACCTCCCCTGCCCTCTCCCAAGCCCAGCCCAGCCCAGCCCAGCCCATCCCAGCAGAGCAGCCCAGCCTGGGCTGGCTCCATGGCACTGCCCAGCGCAGGCTGCTGCAGAGCTCTGGGCACTCACCCCACAGCCCCAGCCCCTCTGAAGGCCACAGCAGCTGCTGGGGGGCAAGACAGCAGGGTTCAGGCTCCCCATCAGCGCCACGGCTGGTGCTGGCCCCCAGGGCATGAGGGAACAGAGGCTAGGCACTCTCTGGCTCTCCTGAATTCATAATGTAGGTGAACCCCAACCCTGACTGAATTTCCCCCTCCTCTGCTGCCACCAGCCCTACTCCCCAGGACAGCACCAGAGTCCTGGCCCTTGGGGATCCTCAGGCAGCTCCTGCAGCTCTCCACTCTCCCTTCCCTGTGCCTGCCGAGTCCCCACTGAGCCCCATGGCACTGCAGAGTCCGTCTTCGTGGATACCTCGATTTACTGCTTTACTTTTGGGGGTCTTTACCTTTGACAGTGTTTCAGCTTCTGACTGTCCATTCATTCCAACCCCAGGGAAAATGGTGAGTTCCCAACCTCTCCCCACCATTGCCAGAGAATCTGGTACATGCCATCAGTCCTGTCAGACACGAAGGAACCTGAGGAGATAATGGGGAGCTGATGGACCATCTCCCCTGCCACTGGACACCAAGAAGAGAGCCTTTAAAACCAGAACTTTTGATCCAATGGAATTCAGTGTTACCGGTTAACGTCAAAACCACTGAGAAGGAAAGAAGAACAGAAACTTTAAACTAAAAAAATCTTAGATATTTTCTTGGAAGCAACTTTGGAGGAACTTCAGGCACTACACCCAGGAGCTGACCTTTTACTGAAGAGCTGCTATCTGACAGGCAACATCTGACACAGTGTTGTCCAAGAGTCAGACACAACAGGATCAAACCTCCACAGAAGGAGAATAAACCCAGCAAATTATCTCTAAGGAGCACTATCATGAGAGAAAAAAGCAGACTCATGGCCTAAGACAAACTGTGGGAAATGTGCAGAGGAGCGGAGGGAGGTTATTGTCAGTGAAACAGTGTCTATTAGATCAGTTTCCATAAGGCATCCTTTGTTCCTCATGCTGTAGATGAGGGGGTTCACTGCTGGAGGCACCACCGAGTACAACACCGCCACCGCCAGGTCGAGGGATGGGGAGGAAATGGAAGGGGGCTTCAGGTAGGCAAAAAATGAGGTGCTGATAAACAGGGAGACTACGGCCAGGTGAGGGAGGCATGTGGAAAAGGCTTTGTGGCGTCCCTGCTGACAGGGAATTCTCAGCACAGCCCTGAAGATGTGCATATAGGAGAAAAGAATGAAAACAAAACACCCAAAGCCCAAAAAGACACTGGCCACAAGAGACGCAACCTCCCTGAGGTAGAAGTGTGAGCAGGAGAGCTTGAGGATGTGGGGGATTTCACAGAAGAACTGGTCCACAGCATTGCCTCGGCAGAGGGGTAGTGAAAATGTATTGGCAGCGTGCAGGAGAGAATAGAGGAATCAAGCGCCCCAGGCAGCTGCTGCCATGTGGACACAAGCTCTGCTGCCCAGGAGGGTCCCGTAGTGCAGGGGTTTGCAGATGGCAACAGAGCGGTCATAGGCCATGATGTTGAGAAAATAAAATTCTGCTGAAATCAAAAAGACAAACAGAAAGAGTTGGGCAGCACATCCTGTGTAGGAGATGGCCCTGGTGTTCCAGAGGGAATTGGCCATGGCTTTGGGGAGATGGAGCCCAGGTGGAGAACAGAGAGGTTGGGGAGGAAGAAGTACACGGGGGTGTGGAGGCGGTGGTCACAGGATACAACTGTGATGATGAGGCCGTTGCCCAGGAGGGCAGCCAGGTAGATGCCCAGGAAGAGCCAGAAGTGCAAGAGCTGCAGCTGCCACGTCTCTGTGAATGCCAGGAGGAGGAACTCAGCGGTGAAGCTGGTGTTGGACATTTTATCCCTCTTGGCATGGGGATCTCTTCAAGGAGGTAAAGGAAGGGAGAAGTTAGGGCTGACTGCTTTGAGAAAAATCCATTCGATTTCTTATAGAAAGCCCCCAAACTGCCTTTCACTTTTCAGGAAGAGCTTTGGTGAGCTCTGGTTGGTGCTGGCTGAGGGTGCCCCAGGGAGCAGGAGGCTCTGCTGGGGGCTCTGCAGGGGTCAGTCCTGCCCTACAGCAATAAGGAAACAGGAACTTGGGGTGATCTCAGATTACATCCAATACTAACAACAAAGAGCTTATAAGCATTATAGCTCCCAATTCACCTGACTGCAGAGCAGAGCTGTGGGGAGTTTGGTTGTATGCCTTCTGTTCTAGTTGCCCCAGCGCAGCTGAAGAGTGGTTTGAATGCAGCAATGCCTGGCATTTCTGCTGCACTGCAAGGGAAACCTTGTGGGTCCTGAGATTGGGCACAGGGACTGTCCCTTAGTGCAGAGTGAGGACAGCCGCTCTGTGCATCAGCCCTGCTCTCAGCTGCCCTGTGCTGGCAGCTCTTCCACCTGGAGGACTATCGCACTCGGGTGTTCCCCCCAAAAGAAAGAGGCCAGTGCTGGGAGCAGAGGAATCCAGTTTCCCAGTGCAGATCTCCAACCCCCTCACCCATCTCATCGTACCTGAGGAGGATCTCAGCTCTGTCCTCCCAACCAGGGACACAGAGGGCTCGTTACAGCTGCCTGCATGCAGCCGCCCAGTAGTGTTTCAATGGCCTTAACACCGAGGTGTCTTCTCCATGGGGCTCCTGCAAACCACAGAGATGCCCTGGGAGAGCTGTGCCCTACGGGAGGGCAGCCTGCAGCCCAGCAGGACCTCCCAAGGAAAGAGTCAACTCTCCTGAATTTGTTACGTCCTGAAGGGAGGGTGAGATCACTGCTAGCCACACACTGCAGTACCCAGAGCCCCACAGGTGAACAGGGTGCGAGCCGGTGCTTTTCCTCCATGGCCATATGTGCACGACAGCACAGGCAGCGTTGGTGTCTGAGCTGCACTTCAATCCTCACCCCCCCCATCTGTCTCCCTTCCTTCCTACCCATGTCTCTGCTGCCTGGAGCTCTTCTTGGCCACGACCTCTTTCACTGTCCCCACTTCCCCTCCCTCTTCATGCTCACAGAGCCCATCCCACCTGCTGTGTGCTCAGCTCTGCCCTGCAGGCACCTCCTGGCAGCAGGGCACTGCCCAGGGGCATCTCTGTGTGTGCAGGGGCTAAGGAGCAGCTCAGACAAGTCCTAGCGAGAACTGGGGTCTCATTGCCAACTCCAGAGGAGAGAAATAAATGCCCATCTCCCACTGCCCACCCAGACAACCAAGAATGGAAAAACTCAAAGTAAAACTTTCTTTTCTTTCCAGCATTCCCATCCTTGACAACCATCTTTAAAATGAACCTCTGCAACTGTCCTCTGGGTGATGTAGAAGTATGAGCCGCCCTGACCCACTCTGGACAGCAGAGGGATCCTTCCCTGCCAGGGGTCACTCCTTCCACCCACAGGTTCTCCCCACAGCTCCTTGGGAAGCTCCCCAGGCAGGCTGAGTGCTGACCCTGGCCGGCAGCAGAGTCCCTGCCCCAGCACTCAGCCCCCTGTTGTGCAGGGACCCTGCTCTGAAGGACAGCCCTGGGAAGCCCTGGATGCACACCCCTGCACTAGTTCTTTGGAGAAGGCAGCTGTCGTGTCCTCTCCTCTGACAGTGTGGCTGAGTATCCCTGCTTTGCAGCATGTCCTCCACAGTAAAGAAAACCTGCGTGCCATCCTGCCAATTCCTAGCTGCAGCACGATGTGCCATGTCTAGGAGACCCCTCCAAGACACCGTGTGCATTGCCCTGCTGCCAGAGACTTACTGTGTTAAGCGCTGTGAAGACTTCTCCTCCAGTGAGCTCTCAGCATCATCCCACCTCATGCAGCCTGTAACATCCCTCTTACTTCTCCCATCTCCCCTCGGTGCCTGCAGGCGGTGCCCTCAGTTCTGCTGCCCTTTGCAGAGGAGCTGCTCCTGGGCAGAGCTGTGTCTCTGCAGTGCTGCCCTCTTGCCAGCAGCTCCCTCCATCCCAGGAGCCCAGCCCAGCTCAGCAGCAGAGGCCCAGCCCAGGGCAGCACTTTCTCTGCCCCTCTGGGCTCCCTCCCAGGTGTCCCTGGGGCTCCAGGGGAACCTGCTGTGAAACAGCCTGAAGGCACCCCTGATGTTCCCTCCCTCAGCTGCAGGGAGAGACACTTAGATGTGCTATCAGAAAAAGACTTGGGCATGGGAATCTACTTTTTTGTCCCAGTATTAGACAGGACATGCAGGAAGGTGACAAGGAAAGATCTAATTTCTTCAAGCTGGGAGGATATACTCAATTGAGTGAAACACGCATTTCATTCTGGGTCTTTAGACCTGAGGCTAGAAAGACATTCGTCTCTCTTTTGTTCATGCCATCTCTCTGTTATGAAGAAAAGCCTTTGCACACACGGGGTCTTTGGTGTTTGCTACCAGGATTCCTTACAGCAAGTCAGACCTTGCCTGGTTGCACATTGCAGTGCTTCAGCCCAAATGTGCAGCAGTGCCCTCAGCCAGGGGCACAGCCACGAAGAGCTGGAGCTGTTCCTGAACAGACAGAGCTGTGACATGGTGGCAGAGCTCAGGACAGCTGCTGTTCAAGGACAGCATCCTCCAAGCTCAGCAAGGGTCCAGATCAAAACTCAGTCTAAACTTGAAAGGCAATTGTAGGCCACCATAAGGAGTGTTTACTGCTTCAGGAACAGTTAAAGGAAAAACAAAGGTCCTGTGTGGCCACTGCTGAATTTAGGAAGAGCAGGTGTAGATAGATGTGAGATTCTCGGTGTCCTCTTTGCCTCAGTCTTCCCCAGCAAGGTCTCCCAGGCCTCTGTGACTCAGGGCAGGACTCTGGAGGAGATCAACCAGCAGTGGATGGGGACCAAGTCAGGGATCACTTGAGCAAATGCTTCCTAGTGTATGGGACAGGAGGGGCAGCATCCCAGGGAGCTGAGTGAGCAGGCCACTGTCACAGCGAGGCCACTCTCCAGCATCTTTCAGAGGTCAGGGAGTCTGTGGGAACTCCCTGACAATGGGGAAAATGCAAACGTTGCATGCACCTTTCAGAAATGCCCAAAGGATATGCAGCGGAGTGAAAGGCTGTGCCCCAGCTCGTGTTGACTCGGATCCCATTTCTGGGTGTCTGAACGAGAAGGGGACTGGCTTTACCCAGGGGAGTTTGGCTCTCACCATCTTCTTTGCTTTCTCTGCTGAAAGGACAGGCTTGGTGGACCCAGGGAGAGCAGTGGTTGGCTTTTAACCTGGAAGTCAGTGAACTTTTCAACCTTACCTCCCTCCGCCCCCAATATTCTCATGCCCAAAATAGAATATTCTGGTCTGTATGGCTGGATAAGCTGATATGTAATTAACCAGATGGACGGTCAGACTCAGAGGGACGTGGTCAATGAGTGGTCCTCTGCCTGGAGGCATCTAGCTAGCAGGGTCCTGCAGGGGGCTGTCCTGCCACTGGCTGTGTTTAACATGTTTCTAATGGCTCAGTGGACACGAGCGAGTGCTTTTTCATAACATTTGTAGAAGACACCACATTGAGGAGAGGAGACACTACACTGGAGGGCAGGGTGGTCATCACAAAGGACAATGACAAGCTGGAGTAATGGGCTAATAGGAACCTCAGGATAGCCAGTAAATTGTGGCCTTGAGATCAACTAAGCCCATGCAATAACACAGAGCAGGGACTGCCCACGTGGGCAGCAGCTCTGTGGAGAGGCTTTGGTGGTCCTTGGGTTCCATTAGGCAAAAGAGGAGCAATCAGGAAAGAAGGGCAACTGCATCCTGGGCTGTATGAGCCAGAGCACAGCCAGTCTGCTGAGCACTTTTGACACGATAGCCAGAATATTTTCCTAGGTTTTGACATCCCACAATGCCAGAGAGACCTCGACATACTGGAGCCAGGTCAGTGGAGGGCCACCAAGGTCAGTAGGGTGGCAGAACTTGTACTGTGAGAAGAGGCCTAGAGAGCTGTGCTTGTTCAGACAGGAGTAGAGAGGATCTGGTGGGAAACATGTAGCATCGTTGCACGGTTCCCAGGAAGATGGAGTCAGGCTCATGTTCATGACACAAGGACAAGAGGCAATGGGCTGAAACAAGGGAGGGTCAGGCTAGACAGAGGGAGAAGTTATTCCAGCGTAAGGATATTCAAGTGCTGGAAGCTGTTTCCCAGGGAGTGTGCACTGGCTCTGTCCTGGAATGGGATCAAGATGTGTTTGGATAAAGGCCTGAATACTCTATCTGGCCCTGCTTTGAGCAGGAAGGTGGTCCAGACACCTCCGAAGGTCCCTTCCAGCCTGAATGATGCTGTCCTTCCTTCCTCCTCATGTCTGCAAACTAGGGAGAGCTCTCAGGTTCTCCCTGACCCCAGGAGTCATTCACATCAGATTCAGGCCTGCTTCACAGGTGTCCCCAAAGAGCCCTGACCTCATCCTTTGCTTCCCTTTTCCTTTGCCCAAAGCCAACTTCTTCTCTTTTACTATCTTTATACTCTCCAAAAATACGAGCCTAGGGTGTCAAGCCTTTCAGAGCAGGTTGCTCAAGAAATGTCAGCAGCCACGTACAGAGTCCAGAAATGAGCTGGGCATTGAAGCCACCATTGCAGAAAGAAAGACAAGGCATCTGACCAGCTCCCTGAGCACAGGAATCGGTATGCCGTGTCTCCTGAGATTCCTGGCAACATCTAAAATTTCAGTTCAGAGAAACGTGAGTCCTCTTAAGGTGTCCAGGAGACAGGGAGAAGAGAGCACGCTTCAGTTTCCCAAATGCTATGACAGTGCCCAAAACATCGTTCCCTTGGATGTTTCTGTGATTTCCCTCTAAGAATCAGGATCTCTTTTTTTTTTTAAAAAAAAAGTTAGGAAGATTATAAAAAGCACCAAG
Organism: Platalea leucorodia; assembly: GCF_965183815.1. Lineage (NCBI taxonomy): Eukaryota > Metazoa > Chordata > Aves > Pelecaniformes > Threskiornithidae > Platalea > Platalea leucorodia. Next base: position 7,566,691 of record NC_138843.1, read on the forward strand.
AAGATCCAAAATGCTCAAGGCCTTTTCTGAAGAGTCAGTGGCCCTGAGCAGTGGTGACTGGTCATGTGTAGGTCGGGGAGGGAAGGTGAGGGGATGTCATTGAGAAAGAAGGGGGTGGCTGATGGCATTAGCAAATACTTAGAACCACGTCTGAGCACAGCAATGGAAAGCAGTGGACGTCTGTGGGTGGAGGAGGAAGAAGAAGATTGTCAGGAAGGGAAGATGGCAGGAAGGAAGGCCCCTCCTGTGCAAATCAGGGATGATACAGGCATTTCCATCGCATGTGCATAGCTCAGCCTGACAGATGGGGACTGCCCACTGCTTGGGGTGACTGTGCTCAGTCATGCCCCATGAGCTGACCTGGCTCTCCTCCCCTCCTTCCCTCCTCACACTTGGGTGGGTGTCAGGAAACCTCCCTGAGCCTGGAGGATGCACAGCCCTCCTGGGGTGAGGGCCCACCACTGCAGGGGAAGAGGAAGGGTTGGTGAGACACATGGGCATGCAGGGAGAGAGCAGTGCAGGTGCAGCAGTGAGTGCATTGAAGGCAGGAAGAAGACCTGACATGTCGGGGGCTGTCATGCTGAAGTGAAATAGGTTGACTCTCGATTTGGAGGCGGCAGCAGAAGGAGGATGGGCAGTTGAGTGCTGGGATGGGGAGCTAAACAGAGGATTCTAGCATGTCTGGGGCTTGGAACTCTTGGGTGATAAAGCAGCACTAGCAAGGCTTTGGAAGAAACGGGATGGGTTGTGGGGAACTCAGAGGCATTGGCAAATGCTCAGAAACACAGAGCTTGGTGCTGGAAGCAAGGAAGCAGGCACAGGCACAGGTCAGTGTAGCTGTGGTGGGGATGGCCGTGGCGCTTTGACACCCCAACAGAACTGGGACCCTTGTCCACTCAGCTATGGCTTCTGTCTCTTCCCCTGAGACCCACGAGAGGACATGAGGTCCTTACAGCTCCAGCGCCTCGTTGCCTCCTCCTCACCCACCCTCCATAGACCCTGGCAGGTGTCCTACCACTGGCCTGCGCCTGCCATCACACACTCGCACATCACAATTTCCCCAGAACGAGCCCAGAGCATCACAAGAGGGAAAGGATCTCTGAAATGGGAGTCAGAGCTTGGCCATCGTCCTTGGCAATGCACATCAAGGGCTTTCACAGTGATCTCCACATTGAGATTTCCTGCTGTACCAAGTGCCTCGGACTTCCTGCTTCACCAGCCCCCCAGGGACAGGAACCTTGTCTGCTCATTCCCTGTATGGTCTCTTCAGTGATGACCTGCTAACACCCTCCGAAACCTTCAGCTGTGCTGCTTTTACTTCTCCGGAGGCTTGCTCAGTCTTTCAGGAGCTGCAGTTCAGGAACTCGTCACCAGAGGGCTCATTGCCACACAAAGCAACACAAGGAGCCAAGCCGGAGCAGAATTTTCCTTTAGTCTTCAATTCTTATGTGGATTATCAGAGAGATTTCAGGAGTGTGATCACAGTGAAAAGATGGCAAAGTGAATCAAATGCTTGATTTTTGCATAGGCAGTTCTGCATGAATCCCAATGTATTTGGGTTGCAGGAATGTCTTCAAGTGGAGTCTGCACCACTGAGACCCACGGGGATGGACTGGCACAGCCACCGCCAGCAGGGGGAATCCCCATCTGCTAGGCTGAGGCACGCATTCAAGATGCAAACCTCTGCAGTGCCCACTTGTTCCAGGCCTCCAGGCAGTGTGACTCATTCTGCATGGCCCTCTAAGCCTCTATCAGCTCATTTTGCTTTTGCTAACCATCCCTGCAAGTCTCAAGCCTATGGGAGCTTTGGCTTTGGCATCCTCCCTACATCCTGGGTCAAGGTTTCTCAATTCCTTCTTTGCAGCTTCCCCTGATTCCAGTTCCTTTGTGCTGACTTTTTGCCCTGGAGCTCCATCAGCTCAGACACGCAGCCTCACAAGATGAATGTTTTTCTTTATGGGAACTCGGAGAGATCATTCTTTCCTTGAAAGAGGCTGTTCTTTAATGGCTGTCAGATTTCCTTAGATCGTTCACCCTTCAGAGATGGTCCCCATGGCAACACTTGTATCGGTCCCCGAGCAACCCAAAGTCGTCTTCTGTGGAGTCCACCACTCTGCTGCGAGTCTTCTTTTGACGTCTGGGACCCCACTATTTCCTGGTCACAACAGCCGAGGCAGACACTGATGATCACCTCCCTGACCAGCTCTTCCTGGTTGGCCAGGACCACATCCAGGTGAGCATCATCCTTGTTGGCCCACTTGGCAGCTCTGCTAAGTCGTCCCAAGATCCTTTACACTGCTGGCACCCTGTTGCTTTGCCTGGCCAATGAATGCCAGGGCACTTACAGCTCCCCATAGAAACCTGCTCATCAACCGGGAGACTTCTTTGGGTTGCTGTCAGAAGACTTTTTCTGCCTACTCTGCCTGATCAAGTAGTTGGTAACTGCCAAGACACTGGCACCCTTACTGAGGGTCTAGAGAACACGTCTTATGAGGAGCGGCTGAGGGAGCTGGGGTTGTTTAGTCTGGAGAAGAGGAGGCTGAGGGGAGACCTTATTGCTCTCTACAGCTACCTGAAAGGAGGTTGTAGCGAGGTGGGGGTCAGCCTCTTCTCCCTAGTAACAAGTGATAGGATGAGAGGAAATGGCCTCAAGCTGCACCAGGGGAAGTTTAGGTCGGACATTAGGAAAAACTTCTTCACCGAAAGGGTAGTCAGGCATTGCAACAGGCTGCCCAGGGAAGTGGTTGAGTCTCCATGCCTGGAGGTATTTCAAAGAAGGGTAGACGTAGTGCTCAAGGACATGGTTTAGTGGTGGACTTGGCAGTGCTAGGCTCACGGTTGGACTCGATGATCTTAAGGGTCTTTTCCAACCTCAATGATTCAATGATTCTATGACTCCTCCTCTCATCCTCACTCACACAAGCTAACTCAACCTGTTGCCCAGCTGATAGAGGAGCGCCATATATCCGAGCTGCTCCTTCACACAGGGGGCATCCCCCCCACCCTCACCTGCCCTGCCACTCCCAAGCCTCTCATCTGAGGCCCCTTTCTGTGGCCAGTGGAGAGAGATCTGTTAAGTAGTGAGCATACAGTCACCCACCTTAGGACGTGATGAATCGTGAATGGGAAACGTTTCTCTTCCCATGGGTAGCAGGAGGAACCAAGAGGAGGTGATTTGGGAGGGATTCATCTCAGACAGCTGTAAATGTCTCCACAGAAGCCGTTTGCAATGAGTCAGTCTCATCGATCAAAAGAGAGAGGTACTTTCAAGTTAAAACTGCTCCGAGCTGCCTAAGACTGGTTTTGTCTTCAGGTCACTGGCAACACACAGAACAGGTACTAACCTCCTGGCTGTACAAAAGGAAGAACTGGTTCAAGTGCACCAGAAGAGTTCTTTGTTCCTTTAATAAAGTCCTCAAAGTGAACTGGGATGCTTCTACTCTTTATTTATGTGCATTTTCAATTTAGTCGCTAAAAAAAAAAAATAAACTCCATTATTCATCCTGCTCAAGTGCCAGGAGGTTGACGATTCTATGATTCTATGATTCTATGATTTTGGCTCTTTCCAGCAAGCTCTTGATTCAGAGCTTTGGCTTTCCTCATTGCTCTCCACTACTGTTTAATTTTCTTCATTGACAGCACCATCCATCCAGATGACTCATTAGGTGGCCTTACTCATGCTGTGTGACGCTACAGGTAACGTAAGGGGTGACCTGTTTCATGGATTTGCTGCCCAAGGTAGAAAGTACCTCAGCAACCATCTCAGAACCACCACAGGAGGATGTAAAAGAAGACAAGCGAGGCCAATGTGGAAAGGATTAACAAGTGTGGTGGGTTGACCCCAGCCAGTAACTAATCAGCCACCCAGTCACTCGCTCACTTCCCCAAACGCAGCCTGGGGAAGAGAATCGGAAAGGTAAGAGTGAGTAAAACTCATGGGTTGTAATTAAGAATGGCTCATAAGTGAAGCAAAGCTGCATTCACCAGCAAAGCAAAAAAGGAATTCCTGCCATTGGCAGGGAAATGTTCAGCCATTTCCAGGAAAGCTTCCAGGCCTTCATCTCATGTAAAAGTGACTTGGGAAGTCAAATGTCGTAACCACAAATGTCCCCCCTTCCTGCTCCTTTCCCTGATCTTATATTGCTGAGTGTGATATCCTATGATATGGAATATCCCTTTGGTCATTTGAGGTCAGCTGTTCTTGCTGCGTCCCCTCACAACTCCTTGCCCAACCCCAGCCCACTCATTGGAAGGGCAGCGTGAGAAACAGCATGAGAAGGCCTTCCTGTTGTTTAAGCGCTGGTCAGCAATAGCTTGGTCAGCAATAGTTTTGGTCACAAATCCGAAACAAGGAACCCTACAGGTTGCTATGAAGACAATGAACTCCACCCCAGCCAGCCAGGGCAGGCTGGCCTTTTTGGAAGGTGTGAGAATGAGAACAGTGAAGAATTTGAGAGGGGGAAGAGGGGAAGCAGTGAATTAAAGATGAGGCCAGGTATGGCATCGGGACTGTTTGGGGTGCCTGTGCTGCTGCCTTGTACCTGATGTGAATTATTTCCACAGTCAGAGGGAACCTGAGGGCTTTCCCTCATGGTGAGGACACGGAGAGGTGAGGAATGAGAGTGTCATTCAGGCTGGAAGGGACCTTGCTAGATATCTGTAGAAAACATCCTGCTCAAAGCAGGGTCACACCAGGTTACTCATGGTTTTAGCCATGAGAAACTTCCAGGGATGGAGGCAGCACACACCCTCCAGGAAACAGCTTCCTGTGTCTGGCTGTCCTCACCTTGCAAAAGTTTCTCCCTATATTGAGCCTGACCCTCTCGCGTTTCAGCTCATTGCCTCCTGTGCTCCTCCCTTGCACCACGGTGTCTTCCTGGGAACCTCACCATAGGCAATGCAAGTCTCTTCCATCCTCCCTGCAAAGCCCTCCATTCTCCAGGGTGGACAAGCCCAGCTCCCTCAGCCTCTCCTAACAGGACAAGTGCTCCAGCCTTGACCATCTCTGTGGCGCTCCACAGAACTTTTGTGTCGCTCCAGCTTGCCAATGTCTCTCTGGCATTGCAAGGAGCCAAAACCTGGGCAAGTATTCTGGATGCAGTGTCAGAAGTGCTGAGCAGAGGGAGAGAATCACTTGCCCTGGCTGTGCTCCTAATCACACAGCCCAGGATGTTGTTGGCCATCTTTGCTGGTGGCTCATCTTTTGCCTAATGGAACCCAAAGACCAGCAGACCCATTCCTGCGGAGCTGCTACCCGCCTAGCCAGTCCCTGTCCTATGCCATTTCATGATCCCCATCCACTGCTGGCTCTTCTCCTCCAGCGTCCTGCCTTGTACCTGTGGCCACACAGTATCTTTGTTCTTCCTTTAACTGTTTCTAAGTCGTAGACACTCATTGTGGTGCCCTTGAATTGCCTTTCAAGTTTAAACTGAGTTTTGATCTGGACCCTTGCTGAGCTTGGAGGATGATGTCCTTGAACACCAGCTGTACTGAGCTCTGCCACCATGCCTTGGCAGTTTATTGCATCAGTGTCCCAGCTCTGTCTATGACATTAACATCCAGCTCATCCTGTCTGTGCCGCTGGCTGAGGGCATCGCTGCACATCTGGGCTGATGCACTGCAGCTGTGGAACCAGGGAAGTTCATATTTGCCTTAAGGAAACCTGATACCACATGGCCAAGGCCCCCGTGTGTGCAAAGGCTTTGCTTCAGAGCAGAGACAAGGCATGGAGAAAAGAGCTGCACGTCTTTCTAGCCCCAGGACTAAAGACCCAGGGTGAAATGCCTCAATTCACTCAATGGAACACATCCTCCCAGCTTGGAGAAATTAGATCCTTCCCTGTCACCTTCCTGGGTGTCCTCTCTAATGATGGGACAATAAAAGTGACTCTCATGCCCAACTATTTTTCTAATACGAGTAGTGACTCTGCTGGAGGTAAGTCTCTCTCCCCCCAGCTGAGGGAGGGAACATCAGTGATGCCTTCAGGCTGTTTCACAGCAGGTTCCCCTGGAGCCCCAGGGACACCTGGCGGGAGCCCAGAGGGGCAGAGAAAGTGCTGCCTTGGGCTGGGCCTCTGCTGCTGAGCTGGGCTGGGCTCCTGGGATGGAGGGAGCTGCTGGCAAGTGGGCAGCACTGCAGAGAGACAGCTCTGCCCAGGAGCAGCTCCTTTGCAAAGGGCAGCAGGGCTGAGGGCACTGCCTGCATGCACTGAGGGGAGAGGAGCGAGGCAGAGAGAGGTGAAAGGCAATCAGGAGTGGGAGGATGCTGAGAGTTCACTGGGGGGAGGGATCTTCACAGCCCACTACATGGTAAGTCTCTGGGTGCAGGACAACGTAGCTGGTGTTCCTGGAGGGATATCCAAAAGCTGATACATCCGACAGCACATAGGATCTTTCAGGAGGACTCTCACAGTGTCTCTAGGGGGAGGAGGATGTATGCGGAGCAGGGCTTCCCTGCTGCACCATCAGGACAGGGCAGAATGGCTGCCTTCTTCTGGGTACCAGTCCGGGGTTTTGAAGATGGGTGTGCAGCCACGGGTGCCCGGGGCTGTCCTTTAGAGCACTGGGGAGAAGCTGTGGGTGGAAGCAGTGACCCCTGGCAGGGCAGGGTGCTCCTGCTGTCCAGAGGCTGCAGCGTGGGTCAGGGCAGCTGAGACTTCTACATGACCCAGAGTCCATTTGCAGAGGATCATTTTAAAGATGGATATCACGTTAGGGGATTACATGAAAGGGAAGGTGTTTGTGCGTTGAGTTTTCTCCTGTTGGTTGGCTGGGTAGGCAGAGACATGGGCAGGAAGGAAGGGAGACAGATGGGGGGGGGGGTGAGGATTCAAGTGCAGCTCAGACACCAACGCTGCGTGTGCTGTCGTGCACATATGGCCATGGAGGAAAAGCACCAGCTCGCACCCTGTTCACCTGTGGGGCTCTGGGTACTGCAGTGTGTGGCTAGCAGTGATCTCACCCTCCCTTCAGGACGTAACAAATTCAGGAGAGTTGACTCTTTCCTTGGGAGGTCCTGCTGGGCTGCAGGCTGCCCTCCCGTAGGGCACAGCTCTCCCAGGGCATCTCTGTGGTTTGCAGGAGCCCCATGGAGAAGACACCTCGGTGTTAAGGCCATTGAAACACTACTGGGCGGCTGCATGCAGGCAGCTGTAACGAGCCCTCTGTGTCCCTGGTTGGGAGGACAGAGCTGAGATCCTCCTCAGGTACGATGAGATGGGTGAGGGGGTTGGAGATCTGCACTGGGAAACTGGATTCCTCTGCTCCCAGCACTGGCCTCTTTCTTTTGGGGGGAACACCCGAGTGCGATAGTCCTCCAGGTGGAAGAGCTGCCAGCACAGGGCAGCTGAGAGCAGGGCTGATGCACAGAGCGGCTGTCCTCACTCTGCACTAAGGGACAGTCCCTGTGCCCAATCTCAGGACCCACAAGGTTTCCCTTGCAGTGCAGCAGAAATGCCAGGCATTGCTGCATTCAAACCACTCTTCAGCTGCGCTGGGGCAACTAGAACAGAAGGCATACAACCAAACTCCCCACAGCTCTGCTCTGCAGTCAGGTGAATTGGGAGCTATAATGCTTATAAGCTCTTTGTTGTTAGTATTGGATGTAATCTGAGATCACCCCAAGTTCCTGTTTCCTTATTGCTGTAGGGCAGGACTGACCCCTGCAGCGCCCCCAGCAGAGCCTCCTGCTCCCTGGGGCACCCTCAGCCAGCACCAACCAGAGCTCACCAAAGCTCTTCCTGAAAAGTGAAAGGCAGTTTGGGGGCTTTCTATAAGAAATCGAATGGATTTTTCTCAAAGCAGTCAGCCCTAACTTCTCCCTTCCTTTACCTCCTTGAAGAGATCCCCATGCCAAGAGGGATAAAATGTCCAACACCAGCTTCACCGCTGAGTTCCTCCTCCTGGCATTCACAGAGACGTGGCAGCTGCAGCTCTTGCACTTCTGGCTCTTCCTGGGCATCTACCTGGCTGCCCTCCTGGGCAACGGCCTCATCATCACAGTTGTATCCTGTGACCACCACCTCCACACCCCCGTGTACTTCTTCCTCCTCAACCTCTCTGTGCTCCACCTGGGCTCCATCTCCCCCACTCTCCCCAAAGCCATGGCCAATTCCCTCTGGAACACCAGGGCCATCTCCTACACAGGATGTGCTGCCCAACTCTTTCTGTTTGTCTTTTTGATTTCAGCAGAGTATTGCCTTCTCACCATCATGTCCTATGACTGCTACGTTGCCATCTGCACTACGGGACCCTCCTGAGCTTGTGTCCACATGGCAGCAGCTGCCTGGGGCACTGGGTTTCTCAGTGCTGTGCTGCATTCTGCCAATACTTTTTCACTACCCCTCTGCCATGGGAATGCTTTGGAGAAGTTCTTCTGTGAAATCCCCAGATACTCAAGCTATCCTGCTCAGATGCCTGCCTCAGGGAAGTGTGGCTTATTGTGGTTAGTCTCTGTGTGGACTTTGGGTTTTTTGTTTTCATTGTGCTGTCCTATGTGCAGATCTTCAGGGCTGTGCTGAGGATCCCCTCTGAGCAGGGACGCCACAAAGCCTTTGCCACGTGCCTCCCTCACCTGGCCGTGGTCTCCCTCTTTCTCAGCACTGCCATGTTTGCCCACCTGAAGCCCCCCTCCATCTCCTCTCCATCCCTGGATCTGGTGGTGGCAGCTCTGTGCTCGGTTGTGCCCCCTGCAATGAACCCCCTCATCTACAGCCTGAACAACAAGGAAATAAAAAATGTCCTATGGAAACTGGCCCAAGAAATGCCGTTTCACTGACAATATCCTGCCTCCCCACCTCTGCATGTTTCCCAGAGTTTAGCTTAGGCCACGAGTCTGCTTTTTTCTCTTGTGATAAATCTACTTAGAGACCGTTTTCTGGGTTTAGACTGCTTCTGTGGAGGTTTGATCCTGTTGTGCCTGACCTCTGCACAACAGTGTGTCAGATATGGCCTGTCAGATAGCAGCTCTTCAGTAAAAGGGGATCTCTTGGGTTCAGGCCCAAGAAAAAATGTCCCAAGGAATTGGTCTTGTAATGTTCCTGTTCTCCTTTTGTTCTCAGTAGATTTGGGGTTCAGCTCAAGGTAATGCTGAGTTCCATTGGATCAAAAGTTACGCTTCTAAAGGCTCTCTTCTTGCTGTCCGATGGCAGGGGAGATTGTGCATCAGCTCCCCATTATCTCTTCAGGTTGCTTCATGTATGACAGGACTGATGGCATGTACCAGACTCTCTGGAAATTAATTTGGAGGGGTGAGGAGAGGATGGGGACTCACCACGTGCCCTGGGGTTGGAATAAGCGGAGACTCAGAAGCTGAAACATCCTCAAAGATGAAGTACCCCAGAAGTAAAGCACTATAATTGACATATCCACAAACATGGAGTCAGCAGGCACAGGGAAGGGAGAGTGGAGAGCTGCAGGAGCTGCAGGAGCTGCAGGAGCTGCCTGAGGATCCCCAGGGCCAGGACTCTGGTGCTGTCCTGGGGAGTGGGGCTGGTGGCGGCAGAGGAGGGGGCAAGTTCAGTAGGGCTGGAGGATCACCTACAAGATGAGTTCAGGAGAGTCAGAGAGTGCCTAGCCTCTGTTCCCTCATGCCCTGGGGGCCAGCACCAGCCGTGGCGCTGATGGGGAGCCTGAACCCTGCTGTCTGCCCCCCAGCAGCTGCTGTGGCCTTCAGAGGCGCTGGGGCTGTGGAGTGAGTGCCCAGAGCTCTGCAGCAGCCTGCGCTGGGCAGTGCCATGGAGCCAGCCCAGGCTGGGCTGCTCTGCTGGGCTGGGCTGGGCTGGGCTGGGCTTGGGAGAGGGCAGGGGAGGTGGAGAGAGGTGGGGAGGGGCTGGGCTGGGCTGGAAAGAGCCCAGGAGAGAAAAAGGCCAGTGTAGAGCTAAGGTGTGTAAGTGTGCAGGGTAGGGGCAGCCAGCACTGCCAGTGCAGAGCAGGTGTCATGGTGAAGGAAGCAAGACATCCAAAGTGCAGAAGAGAGGGTCCTGGTTTGTGCCATGTTTCCAGGACACCCTGGGAAAGCTGCCCCAGGAAATTTGTCCCAGACCAGTCCCACCCGGCAGCCATTCCCATCTCTGGCCATACACCCCAGCCCTGAGGAAGGACCTTTGCTGCATGGTCACCCCCATCCTCCTTTGGGGCTCAGTCATACCCAAGTCCACTGCCATTATTGATAAAAAGGGAACCATTTTCCTACTGGACAGTCATTACACACCAAATCCCACAGCTCTTGCCACAGTTGGTCTCTCAGCCAAGCCTCTTCTCAGACAGCTCCAGCTAGATCAGATGCTCACGGCCTTGTCATGACAAATGTTGAATATTTACATTGAGTGAGATCCCAAGTCAGAAGATTTCTTTACATTCAGTTCATAGGCTAAAGCGTCCATGGTCTGCAGATATCTCATTGCCTTACCTCTGGCCAGAAACTTGCTTATTTCAACATCTGTCGATTGCCGATTATTATCTTGCCCAGTAGTACAGTTACAAGACTGGTTTCACCTTCCTCAAAGCTTAGAATCAGAGCGTCATAGAATTGTTAAGGTTGAAAAGGACCTCAGAGATCATCGAGTCCAACCTGCTAACCTAACTGCCTGGTCCACCTCTAAACCATGTCCCTAAGCACCACATCCACGCGTTTTTTGAATACTTCCAGGGGCTGTGATCCCTATGGATTGCTATGAGGACAATGATGGATTGCGGATCCTCCAGCTTGCCAATGTCCCTCTGGCATTGCAGGGAAACAAAACCTGGGCAAGTATTCTGGATGCAGTGTCACAAGTACTGAGCAGAGGGAGAGAATCACTTGCCCTGGCTGCACTCCTAATCCCACAGCCCAGGATGTTGTTGGCCATCTTTTGCCTAACGGAACCCAAAGACCAGCAGATCCTTTCCTGTGGAGCTGCTACCTGCCTAGCCAGTCCCTGTCCTAGGACATTTCAGGGCCTACATCCACTTTAAGAGCAGGTGCAATCTTTACTAGATATCATGAGGTTTATATATCCTTTGGGACGGCAGCCCTGCCCTGCTCTCCTCAATGGGATGTCTTCTACAAATGTTATCAAAAAGTACTCTCTTATATCCTCCAGGTCATTCAAAAGATGTGAAAGAGGGCAGGCTGCAAGCTAGACCCCTGCAGGACCCTACTAGCTGGATGCCTCCAGGCAGAGCACCACGCATGTACCACAGTCCTCCAAGCCCAACTACTCTCCAGCTGGCTTCTTACTCAACGACTTATCCACGCATGCAGCCCATACTGTCCTAACTTGGACACAAGAAATTTCTGGAGGGATGATGCTGAAAGCCTTGATGACTTCCTGGTAAAAGACCATCTCTGCTCTCCCCACATCCAGCAATCCTATTCTTTCCTCACAGAAAGCAAAGAATATGGCCAGGAACAAGCTCCCCTGGGTAAACCCAGTCGCCTTCTCTTTCAGACACCCAGAAATGGGATTCGAGTGGACATGAGCTGGGGCACAGCCTTTCATTCCCCTGCTCATCATTTGGGCATTCTGGAAAGGTGTATGCATTGTAGAGGTGCTGCCGATGATCAGGGAGTCCCCATAGTCTCCGTGACCTTTCAAAGATGATGGAGAGCCGAGGGAGGGAAAACAAGACTTTTCTTCAGCCTGCAGAGGTCAAAAGGACGGTTGGAGCCTGGATCCCATAATGGAGAAGGAGCGGCTGAGAGAACTGCATTTTTGAGAAATCCCTCAGCGCTAAACACTGGAGCAAGGCCTCAGGCCAGCTGGGGAGATCTCAGTCAATGGAGATTTTCAAAATTTGTCGAGACAAGCACCTGATTGAGCTGGAGCTGTCTGAGAAGAGGCTTGGCTGAGAGTCCAGCTGTGGCAAGAGCTGTGGGACTTGGTGTGTAACGACTGTCCAGTAGGAAAATGGTTCCCTTTTTATCAATATTGGCAGTGGACTTGGGTATGACTGAGCCCCAAAGGAGGATGGGGGTGACCATGCAGCAAAGGTCCTTCCTCAGGGCTGGGGTGTATGGCCAGAGATGGGAATGGCTGCCGGGTGGGACTGGTCTGGGACAAATTTCCTGGGGCAGCTTTCCCAGGGTGTCCTGGAAACATGGCACAAACCAGGACCCTCTCTTCTGCACTTTGGATGCCTTGCTTCCTTCACCATGACACCTGGCTCTGCACTGGCAGTGCTGGCTGCCCCTACCCTGCACACTTACACACCTTAGCTCTACACTGGCCTTTTTCTCTCCTGGGCTCTTTCCAGCCCAGCCCAGCCCCTCCCCACCTCTCCCCACCTCCCCTGCCCTCTCCCAAGCCCAGCCCAGCCCAGCCCAGCCCATCCCAGCAGAGCAGCCCAGCCTGGGCTGGCTCCATGGCACTGCCCAGCGCAGGCTGCTGCAGAGCTCTGGGCACTCACCCCACAGCCCCAGCCCCTCTGAAGGCCACAGCAGCTGCTGGGGGGCAAGACAGCAGGGTTCAGGCTCCCCATCAGCGCCACGGCTGGTGCTGGCCCCCAGGGCATGAGGGAACAGAGGCTAGGCACTCTCTGGCTCTCCTGAATTCATAATGTAGGTGAACCCCAACCCTGACTGAATTTCCCCCTCCTCTGCTGCCACCAGCCCTACTCCCCAGGACAGCACCAGAGTCCTGGCCCTTGGGGATCCTCAGGCAGCTCCTGCAGCTCTCCACTCTCCCTTCCCTGTGCCTGCCGAGTCCCCACTGAGCCCCATGGCACTGCAGAGTCCGTCTTCGTGGATACCTCGATTTACTGCTTTACTTTTGGGGGTCTTTACCTTTGACAGTGTTTCAGCTTCTGACTGTCCATTCATTCCAACCCCAGGGAAAATGGTGAGTTCCCAACCTCTCCCCACCATTGCCAGAGAATCTGGTACATGCCATCAGTCCTGTCAGACACGAAGGAACCTGAGGAGATAATGGGGAGCTGATGGACCATCTCCCCTGCCACTGGACACCAAGAAGAGAGCCTTTAAAACCAGAACTTTTGATCCAATGGAATTCAGTGTTACCGGTTAACGTCAAAACCACTGAGAAGGAAAGAAGAACAGAAACTTTAAACTAAAAAAATCTTAGATATTTTCTTGGAAGCAACTTTGGAGGAACTTCAGGCACTACACCCAGGAGCTGACCTTTTACTGAAGAGCTGCTATCTGACAGGCAACATCTGACACAGTGTTGTCCAAGAGTCAGACACAACAGGATCAAACCTCCACAGAAGGAGAATAAACCCAGCAAATTATCTCTAAGGAGCACTATCATGAGAGAAAAAAGCAGACTCATGGCCTAAGACAAACTGTGGGAAATGTGCAGAGGAGCGGAGGGAGGTTATTGTCAGTGAAACAGTGTCTATTAGATCAGTTTCCATAAGGCATCCTTTGTTCCTCATGAGGGGGTTCACTGCTGGAGGCACCACCGAGTACAACACCGCCACCGCCAGGTCGAGGGATGGGGAGGAAATGGAAGGGGGCTTCAGGTAGGCAAAAAATGAGGTGCTGATAAACAGGGAGACTACGGCCAGGTGAGGGAGGCATGTGGAAAAGGCTTTGTGGCGTCCCTGCTGACAGGGAATTCTCAGCACAGCCCTGAAGATCTGCATATAGGAGAAAAGAATGAAAACAAAACACCCAAAGCCCAAAAAGACACTGGCCACAAGAGACGCAACCTCCCTGAGGTAGAAGTGTGAGCAGGAGAGCTTGAGGATGTGGGGGATTTCACAGAAGAACTGGTCCACAGCATTGCCTCGGCAGAGGGGTAGTGAAAATGTATTGGCAGCGTGCAGGAGAGAATAGAGGAATCAAGCGCCCCAGGCAGCTGCTGCCATGTGGACACAAGCTCTGCTGCCCAGGAGGGTCCCGTAGTGCAGGGGTTTGCAGATGGCAACAGAGCGGTCATAGGCCATGATGTTGAGAAAATAAAATTCTGCTGAAATCAAAAAGACAAACAGAAAGAGTTGGGCAGCACATCCTGTGTAGGAGATGGCCCTGGTGTTCCAGAGGGAATTGGCCATGGCTTTGGGGAGATGGAGCCCAGGTGGAGAACAGAGAGGTTGGGGAGGAAGAAGTACACGGGGGTGTGGAGGCGGTGGTCACAGGATACAACTGTGATGATGAGGCCGTTGCCCAGGAGGGCAGCCAGGTAGATGCCCAGGAAGAGCCAGAAGTGCAAGAGCTGCAGCTGCCACGTCTCTGTGAATGCCAGGAGGAGGAACTCAGCGGTGAAGCTGGTGTTGGACATTTTATCCCTCTTGGCATGGGGATCTCTTCAAGGAGGTAAAGGAAGGGAGAAGTTAGGGCTGACTGCTTTGAGAAAAATCCATTCGATTTCTTATAGAAAGCCCCCAAACTGCCTTTCACTTTTCAGGAAGAGCTTTGGTGAGCTCTGGTTGGTGCTGGCTGAGGGTGCCCCAGGGAGCAGGAGGCTCTGCTGGGGGCGCTGCAGGGGTCAGTCCTGCCCTACAGCAATAAGGAAACAGGAACTTGGGGTGATCTCAGATTACATCCAATACTAACAACAAAGAGCTTATAAGCATTATAGCTCCCAATTCACCTGACTGCAGAGCAGAGCTGTGGGGAGTTTGGTTGTATGCCTTCTGTTCTAGTTGCCCCAGCGCAGCTGAAGAGTGGTTTGAATGCAGCAATGCCTGGCATTTCTGCTGCACTGCAAGGGAAACCTTGTGGGTCCTGAGATTGGGCACAGGGACTGTCCCTTAGTGCAGAGTGAGGACAGCCGCTCTGTGCATCAGCCCTGCTCTCAGCTGCCCTGTGCTGGCAGCTCTTCCACCTGGAGGACTATCGCACTCGGGTGTTCCCCCCAAAAGAAAGAGGCCAGTGCTGGGAGCAGAGGAATCCAGTTTCCCAGTGCAGATCTCCAACCCCCTCACCCATCTCATCGTACCTGAGGAGGATCTCAGCTCTGTCCTCCCAACCAGGGACACAGAGGGCTCGTTACAGCTGCCTGCATGCAGCCGCCCAGTAGTGTTTCAATGGCCTTAACACCGAGGTGTCTTCTCCATGGGGCTCCTGCAAACCACAGAGATGCCCTGGGAGAGCTGTGCCCTACGGGAGGGCAGCCTGCAGCCCAGCAGGACCTCCCAAGGAAAGAGTCAACTCTCCTGAATTTGTTACGTCCTGAAGGGAGGGTGAGATCACTGCTAGCCACACACTGCAGTACCCAGAGCCCCACAGGTGAACAGGGTGCGAGCCGGTGCTTTTCCTCCATGGCCATATGTGCACGACAGCACAGGCAGCGTTGGTGTCTGAGCTGCACTTCAATCCTCACCCCCCCCATCTGTCTCCCTTCCTTCCTACCCATGTCTCTGCTGCCTGGAGCTCTTCTTGGCCACGACCTCTTTCACTGTCCCCACTTCCCCTCCCTCTTCATGCTCACAGAGCCCATCCCACCTGCTGTGTGCTCAGCTCTGCCCTGCAGGCACCTCCTGGCAGCAGGGCACTGCCCAGGGGCATCTCTGTGTGTGCAGGGGCTAAGGAGCAGCTCAGACAAGTCCTAGCGAGAACTGGGGTCTCATTGCCAACTCCAGAGGAGAGAAATAAATGCCCATCTCCCACTGCCCACCCAGACAACCAAGAATGGAAAAACTCAAAGTAAAACTTTCTTTTCTTTCCAGCATTCCCATCCTTGACAACCATCTTTAAAATGAACCTCTGCAACTGTCCTCTGGGTGATGTAGAAGTATGAGCCGCCCTGACCCACTCTGGACAGCAGAGGGATCCTTCCCTGCCAGGGGTCACTCCTTCCACCCACAGGTTCTCCCCACAGCTCCTTGGGAAGCTCCCCAGGCAGGCTGAGTGCTGACCCTGGCCGGCAGCAGAGTCCCTGCCCCAGCACTCAGCCCCCTGTTGTGCAGGGACCCTGCTCTGAAGGACAGCCCTGGGAAGCCCTGGATGCACACCCCTGCACTAGTTCTTTGGAGAAGGCAGCTGTCGTGTCCTCTCCTCTGACAGTGTGGCTGAGTATCCCTGCTTTGCAGCATGTCCTCCACAGTAAAGAAAACCTGCGTGCCATCCTGCCAATTCCTAGCTGCAGCACGATGTGCCATGTCTAGGAGACCCCTCCAAGACACCGTGTGCATTGCCCTGCTGCCAGAGACTTACTGTGTTAAGCGCTGTGAAGACTTCTCCTCCAGTGAGCTCTCAGCATCATCCCACCTCATGCAGCCTGTAACATCCCTCTTACTTCTCCCATCTCCCCTCGGTGCCTGCAGGCGGTGCCCTCAGTTCTGCTGCCCTTTGCAGAGGAGCTGCTCCTGGGCAGAGCTGTGTCTCTGCAGTGCTGCCCTCTTGCCAGCAGCTCCCTCCATCCCAGGAGCCCAGCCCAGCTCAGCAGCAGAGGCCCAGCCCAGGGCAGCACTTTCTCTGCCCCTCTGGGCTCCCTCCCAGGTGTCCCTGGGGCTCCAGGGGAACCTGCTGTGAAACAGCCTGAAGGCACCCCTGATGTTCCCTCCCTCAGCTGCAGGGAGAGACACTTAGATGTGCTATCAGAAAAAGACTTGGGCATGGGAATCTACTTTTTTGTCCCAGTATTAGACAGGACACGCAGGAAGGTGACAAGGAAAGATCTAATTTCTTCAAGCTGGGAGGATATACTCAATTGAGTGAAACACGCATTTCATTCTGGGTCTTTAGACCTGAGGCTAGAAAGACATTCGTCTCTCTTTTGTTCATGCCATCTCTCTGTTATGAAGAAAAGCCTTTGCACACACGGGGTCTTTGGTGTTTGCTACCAGGATTCCTTACAGCAAGTCAGACCTTGCCTGGTTGCACATTGCAGTGCTTCAGCCCAAATGTGCAGCAGTGCCCTCAGCCAGGGGCACAGCCACGAAGAGCTGGAGCTGTTCCTGAACAGACAGAGCTGTGACATGGTGGCAGAGCTCAGGACAGCTGCTGTTCAAGGACAGCATCCTCCAAGCTCAGCAAGGGTCCAGATCAAAACTCAGTCTAAACTTGAAAGGCAATTGTAGGCCACCATAAGGAGTGTTTACTGCTTCAGGAACAGTTAAAGGAAAAACAAAGGTCCTGTGTGGCCACTGCTGAATTTAGGAAGAGCAGGTGTAGATAGATGTGAGATTCTCGGTGTCCTCTTTGCCTCAGTCTTCCCCAGCAAGGTCTCCCAGGCCTCTGTGACTCAGGGCAGGACTCTGGAGGAGATCAACCAGCAGTGGATGGGGACCAAGTCAGGGATCACTTGAGCAAATGCTTCCTAGTGTATGGGACAGGAGGGGCAGCATCCCAGGGAGCTGAGTGAGCAGGCCACTGTCACAGCGAGGCCACTCTCCAGCATCTTTCAGAGGTCAGGGAGTCTGTGGGAACTCCCTGACAATGGGGAAAATGCAAACGTTGCATGCACCTTTCAGAAATGCCCAAAGGATATGCAGCGGAGTGAAAGGCTGTGCCCCAGCTCGTGTTGACTCGGATCCCATTTCTGGGTGTCTGAACGAGAAGGGGACTGGCTTTACCCAGGGGAGTTTGGCTCTCACCATCTTCTTTGCTTTCTCTGCTGAAAGGACAGGCTTGGTGGACCCAGGGAGAGCAGTGGTTGGCTTTTAACCTGGAAGTCAGTGAACTTTTCAACCTTACCTCCCTCCGCCCCCAATATTCTCATGCCCAAAATAGAATATTCTGGTCTGTATGGCTGGATAAGCTGATATGTAATTAACCAGATGGACGGTCAGACTCAGAGGGACGTGGTCAATGAGTGGTCCTCTGCCTGGAGGCATCTAGCTAGCAGGGTCCTGCAGGGGGCTGTCCTGCCACTGGCTGTGTTTAACATGTTTCTAATGGCTCAGTGGACACGAGCGAGTGCTTTTTCATAACATTTGTAGAAGACACCACATTGAGGAGAGGAGACACTACACTGGAGGGCAGGGTGGTCATCACAAAGGACAATGACAAGCTGGAGTAATGGGCTAATAGGAACCTCAGGATAGCCAGTAAATTGTGGCCTTGAGATCAACTAAGCCCATGCAATAACACAGAGCAGGGACTGCCCACGTGGGCAGCAGCTCTGTGGAGAGGCTTTGGTGGTCCTTGGGTTCCATTAGGCAAAAGAGGAGCAATCAGGAAAGAAGGGCAACTGCATCCTGGGCTGTATGAGCCAGAGCACAGCCAGTCTGCTGAGCACTTTTGACACCATAGCCAGAATATTTTCCTAGGTTTTGACATCCCACAATGCCAGAGAGACCTCGACATACTGGAGCCAGGTCAGTGGAGGGCCACCAAGGTCAGTAGGGTGGCAGAACTTGTACTGTGAGAAGAGGCCTAGAGAGCTGTGCTTGTTCAGACAGGAGTAGAGAGGATCTGGTGGGAAACATGTAGCATCGTTGCACGGTTCCCAGGAAGATGGAGTCAGGCTCATGTTCATGACACAAGGACAAGAGGCAATGGGCTGAAACAAGGGAGGGTCAGGCTAGACAGAGGGAGAAGTTATTCCAGCGTAAGGATATTCAAGTGCTGGAAGCTGTTTCCCAGGGAGTGTGCACTGGCTCTGTCCTGGAATGGGATCAAGATGTGTTTGGATAAAGGCCTGAATACTCTATCTGGCCCTGCTTTGAGCAGGAAGGTGGTCCAGACACCTCCGAAGGTCCCTTCCAGCCTGAATGATGCTGTCCTTCCTTCCTCCTCATGTCTGCAAACTAGGGAGAGCTCTCAGGTTCTCCCTGACCCCAGGAGTCATTCACATCAGATTCAGGCCTGCTTCACAGGTGTCCCCAAAGAGCCCTGACCTCATCCTTTGCTTCCCTTTTCCTTTGCCCAAAGCCAACTTCTTCTCTTTTACTATCTTTATACTCTCCAAAAATACGAGCCTAGGGTGTCAAGCCTTTCAGAGCAGGTTGCTCAAGAAATGTCAGCAGCCACGTACAGAGTCCAGAAATGAGCTGGGCATTGAAGCCACCATTGCAGAAAGAAAGACAAGGCATCTGACCAGCTCCCTGAGCACAGGAATCGGTATGCCGTGTCTCCTGAGATTCCTGGCAACATCTAAAATTTCAGTTCAGAGAAACGTGAGTCCTCTTAAGGTGTCCAGGAGACAGGGAGAAGAGAGCACGCTTCAGTTTCCCAAATGCTATGACAGTGCCCAAAACATCGTTCCCTTGGATGTTTCTGTGATTTCCCTCTAAGAATCAGGATCTCTTTTTTTTTTTAAAAAAAAAGTTAGGAAGATTATAAAAAGCACCAAGAAGATCCAAAATGCTCAAGGCCTTTTCTGAAGAGTCAGTGGCCCTGAGCAGTGGTGACTGGTCATGTGTAGGTCGGGGAGGGAAGGTGAGGGGATGTCATTGAGAAAGAAGGGGGTGGCTGATGGCATTAGCAAATACTTAGAACCACGTCTGAGCACAGCAATGGAAAGCAGTGGACGTCTGTGGGTGGAGGAGGAAGAAGAAGATTGTCAGGAAAGGAAGATGGCAGGAAGGAAGGCCCCTCCTGTGCAAATCAGGGATGATACAGGCATTTCCATCGCATGTGCATAGCTCAGTCTGACAGATGGCGAATGCCCCATCTGCTTGGGGTGACTGTGCTCAGTCATGCCCCATGAGCTGACCTGGCTCTCCTCCCCTCCTTCACTCCTCACACTTGGGTGGGTGTCAGGAAACCTCCCTGAGCCTGGAGGATGCACAGCCCTCCTGGGGTGAGGGCCCACCACTGCAGGGGAAGAGGAAGGGTTGGTGAGACACATGGGCATGCAGGGAGAGAGCAGTGCAGGTGCAGCAGTGAGTGCATTGAAGGCAGGAAGAAGACCTGACATGTCGGGGGCTGTCATGCTGAAGTGAAATAGGTTGACTCTCGATTTGGAGGCGGCAGCAGAAGGAGGATGGGCAGTTGAGTGCTGGGATGGGGAGCTAAACAGAGGATTCTAGCATGTCTGGGGCTTGGAACTCTTGGGTGATAAAGCAGCACTAGCAAGGCTTTGGAAGAAACGGGATGGGTTGTGGGGAACTCAGAGGCATTGGCAAATGCTCAGAAACACAGAGCTTGGTGCTGGAAGCAAGGAAGCAGGCACAGGCACAGGTCAGTGTAGCTGTGGTGGGGATGGCCGTGGCGCTTTGACACCCCAACAGAACTGGGACCCTTGTCCACTCAGCTATGGCTTCTGTCTCTTCCCCTGAGACCCACGAGAGGACATGAGGTCCTTACAGCTCCAGCGCCTCGTTGCCTCCTCCTCACCCACCCTCCATAGACCCTGGCAGGTGTCCTACCACTGGCCTGCGCCTGCCATCACACACTCGCACATCACAATTTCCCCAGAACGAGCCCAGAGCATCACAAGAGGGAAAGGATCTCTGAAATGGGAGTCAGAGCTTGGCCATCGTCCTTGGCAATGCACATCAAGGGCTTTCACAGTGATCTCCACATTGAGATTTCCTGCTGTACCAAGTGCCTCGGACTTCCTGCTTCACCAGCCCCCCAGGGACAGGAACCTTGTCTGCTCATTCCCTGTATGGTCTCTTCAGTGATGACCTGCTAACACCCTCCGAAACCTTCAGCTGTGCTGCTTTTACTTCTCCGGAGGCTTGCTCAGTCTTTCAGGAGCTGCAGTTCAGGAACTCGTCACCAGAGGGCTCATTGCCACACAAAGCAACACAAGGAGCCAAGCCGGAGCAGAATTTTCCTTTAGTCTTCAATTCTTATGTGGATTATCAGAGAGATTTCAGGAGTGTGATCACAGTGAAAAGATGGCAAAGTGAATCAAATGCTTGATTTTTGCATAGGCAGTTCTGCATGAATCCCAATGTATTTGGGTTGCAGGAATGTCTTCAAGTGGAGTCTGCACCACTGAGACCCACGGGGATGGACTGGCACAGCCACCGCCAGCAGGGGGAATCCCCATCTGCTAGGCTGAGGCACGCATTCAAGATGCAAACCTCTGCAGTGCCCACTTGTTCCAGGCCTCCAGGCAGTGTGACTCATTCTGCATGGCCCTCTAAGCCTCTATCAGCTCATTTTGCTTTTGCTAACCATCCCTGCAAGTCTCAAGCCTATGGGAGCTTTGGCTTTGGCATCCTCCCTACATCCTGGGTCAAGGTTTCTCAATTCCTTCTTTGCAGCTTCCCCTGATTCCAGTTCCTTTGTGCTGACTTTTTGCCCTGGAGCTCCATCAGCTCAGACACGCAGCCTCACAAGATGAATGTTTTTCTTTATGGGAACTCGGAGAGATCATTCTTTCCTTGAAAGAGGCTGTTCTTTAATGGCTGTCAGATTTCCTTAGATCGTTCACCCTTCAGAGATGGTCCCCATGGCAACACTTGTATCGGTCCCCGAGCAACCCAAAGTCGTCTTCTGTGGAGTCCACCACTCTGCTGCGAGTCTTCTTTTGACGTCTGGGACCCCACTATTTCCTGGTCACAACAGCCGAGGCAGACACTGATGATCACCTCCCTGACCAGCTCTTCCTGGTTGGCCAGGACCACATCCAGGTGAGCATCATCCTTGTTGGCCCACTTGGCAGCTCTGCTAAGTCGTCCCAAGATCCTTTACACTGCTGGCACCCTGTTGCTTTGCCTGGCCAATGAATGCCAGGGCACTTACAGCTCCCCATAGAAACCTGCTCATCAACCGGGAGACTTCTTTGGGTTGCTGTCAGAAGACTTTTTCTGCCTACTCTGCCTGATCAAGTAGTTGGTAACTGCCAAGACACTGGCACCCTTACTGAGGGTCTAGAGAACACGTCTTATGAGGAGCGGCTGAGGGAGCTGGGGTTGTTTAGTCTGGCGAAGAGGAGGCTGAGGGGAGACCTTATTGCTCTCTACAGCTACCTGAAAGGAGGTTGTAGCGAGGTGGGGGTCAGCCTCTTCTCCCTAGTAACAAGTGATAGGATGAGAGGAAATGGCCTCAAGCTGCACCAGGGGAAGTTTAGGTCGGACATTAGGAAAAACTTCTTCACCGAAAGGGTAGTCAGGCATTGCAACAGGCTGCCCAGGGAAGTGGTTGAGTCTCCATCCCTGGAGGTATTTCAAAGAAGGGTAGACGTAGTGCTCAAGGACATGGTTTAGTGGTGGACTTGGCAGTGCTAGGCTCACGGTTGGACTCGATGATCTTAAGGGTCTTTTCCAACCTCAATGATTCAATGATTCTATGACTCCTCCTCTCATCCTCACTCACACAAGCTAACTCAACCTGTTGCCCAGCTGATAGAGGAGCGCCATATATCCGAGCTGCTCCTTCACACAGGGGGCATCCCCCCCACCCTCACCTGCCCTGCCACTCCCAAGCCTCTCATCTGAGGCCCCTTTCTGTGGCCAGTGGAGAGAGATCTGTTAAGTAGTGAGCATACAGTCACCCACCTTAGGACGTGATGAATCGTGAATGGGAAACGTTTCTCTTCCCATGGGTAGCAGGAGGAACCAAGAGGAGGTGATTTGGGAGGGATTCATCTCAGACAGCTGTAAATGTCTCCACAGAAGCCGTTTGCAATGAGTCAGTCTCATCGATCAAAAGAGAGAGGTACTTTCAAGTTAAAACTGCTCCGAGCTGCCTAAGACTGGTTTTGTCTTCAGGTCACTGGCAACACACAGAACAGGTACTAACCTCCTGGCTGTACAAAAGGAAGAACTGGTTCAAGTGCACCAGAAGAGTTCTTTGTTCCTTTAATAAAGTCCTCAAAGTGAACTGGGATGCTTCTACTCTTTATTTATGTGCATTTTCACTTTAGTCGCTAAAAAAAAAAATAAACTCCATTATTCATCCTGCTCAAGTGCCAGGAGGTTGACGATTCTATGATTCTATGATTCTATGATTTTGGCTCTTTCCAGCAAGCTCTTGATTCAGAGCTTTGGCTTTCCTCATTGCTCTCCACTACTGTTTAATTTTCTTCATTGACAGCACCATCCATCCAGATGACTCATTAGGTGGCCTTACTCATGCTGTGTGACGCTACAGGTAACGTAAGGGGTGACCTGTTTCATGGATTTGCTGCCCAAGGTAGAAAGTACCTCAGCAACCATCTCAGAACCACCACAGGAGGATGTAAAAGAAGACAAGCGAGGCCAATGTGGAAAGGATTAACAAGTGTGGTGGGTTGACCCCAGCCAGTAACTAATCAGCCACCCAGTCACTCGCTCACTTCCCCAAACGCAGCCTGGGGAAGAGAATCGGAAAGGTAAGAGTGAGTAAAACTCATGGGTTGTAATTAAGAATGGCTCATAAGTGAAGCAAAGCTGCATTCACCAGCAAAGCAAAAAAGGAATTCCTGCCATTGGCAGGGAAATGTTCAGCCATTTCCAGGAAAGCTTCCAGGCCTTCATCTCATGTAAAAGTGACTTGGGAAGTCAAATGTCGTAATCACAAATGTCCCCCCTTCCTGCTCCTTTCCCTGATCTTATATTGCTGAGTGTGATATCCTATGATATGGAATATCCCTTTGGTCATTTGAGGTCAGCTGTTCTTGCTGCGTCCCCTCACAACTCCTTGCCCAACCCCAGCCCACTCATTGGAAGGGCAGCGTGAGAAACAGCATGAGAAGGCCTTCCTGTTGTTTAAGCGCTGGTCAGCAATAGCTTGGTCAGCAATAGTTTTGGTCACAAATCCGAAACAAGGAACCCTACAGGTTGCTATGAAGACAATGAACTCCACCCCAGCCAGCCAGGGCAGGCTGGCCTTTTTGGAAGGTGTGAGAATGAGAACAGTGAAGAATTTGAGAGGGGGAAGAGGGGAAGCAGTGAATTAAAGATGAGGCCAGGTATGGCATCGGGACTGTTTGGGGTGCCTGTGCTGCTGCCTTGTACCTGATGTGAATTATTTCCACAGTCAGAGGGAACCTGAGGGCTTTCCCTCATGGTGAGGACACGGAGAGGTGAGGAATGAGAGTGTCATTCAGGCTGGAAGGGACCTTGCTAGATATCTGTAGAAAACATCCTGCTCAAAGCAGGGTCACACCAGGTTACTCATGGTTTTAGCCATGAGAAACTTCCAGGGATGGAGGCAGCACACACCCTCCAGGAAACAGCTTCCTGTGTCTGGCTGTCCTCACCTTGCAAAAGTTTCTCCCTATATTGAGCCTGACCCTCTCGCGTTTCAGCTCATTGCCTCCTGTGCTCCTCCCTTGCACCACGGTGTCTTCCTGGGAACCTCACCATAGGCAATGCAAGTCTCTTCCATCCTCCCTGCAAAGCCCTCCATTCTCCAGGGTGGACAAGCCCAGCTCCCTCAGCCTCTCCTAACAGGACAAGTGCTCCAGCCTTGACCATCTCTGTGGCGCTCCACAGAACTTTTGTGTCGCTCCAGCTTGCCAATGTCTCTCTGGCATTGCAAGGAGCCAAAACCTGGGCAAGTATTCTGGATGCAGTGTCAGAAGTGCTGAGCAGAGGGAGAGAATCACTTGCCCTGGCTGTGCTCCTAATCACACAGCCCAGGATGTTGTTGGCCATCTTTGCTGGTGGCTCATCTTTTGCCTAATGGAACCCAAAGACCAGCAGACCCATTCCTGCGGAGCTGCTACCCGCCTAGCCAGTCCCTGTCCTATGCCATTTCATGATCCCCATCCACTGCTGGCTCTTCTCCTCCAGCGTCCTGCCTTGTACCTGTGGCCACACAGTATCTTTGTTCTTCCTTTAACTGTTTCTAAGTCGTAGACACTCATTGTGGTGCCCTTGAATTGCCTTTCAAGTTTAAACTGAGTTTTGATCTGGACCCTTGCTGAGCTTGGAGGATGATGTCCTTGAACACCAGCTGTACTGAGCTCTGCCACCATGCCTTGGCAGTTTATTGCATCAGTGTCCCAGCTCTGTCTATGACATTAACATCCAGCTCATCCTGTCTGTGCCGCTGGCTGAGGGCATCGCTGCACATCTGGGCTGATGCACTGCAGCTGTGGAACCAGGGAAGTTCATATTTGCCTTAAGGAAACCTGATACCACATGGCCAAGGCCCCCGTGTGTGCAAAGGCTTTGCTTCAGAGCAGAGACAAGGCATGGAGAAAAGAGCTGCACGTCTTTCTAGCCCCAGGACTAAAGACCCAGGGTGAAATGCCTCAATTCACTCAATGGAACACATCCTCCCAGCTTGGAGAAATTAGATCCTTCCCTGTCACCTTCCTGGGTGTCCTCTCTAATGATGGGACAATAAAAGTGACTCTCATGCCCAACTATTTTTCTAATACGAGTAGTGACTCTGCTGGAGGTAAGTCTCTCTCCCCCCAGCTGAGGGAGGGAACATCAGTGATGCCTTCAGGCTGTTTCACAGCAGGTTCCCCTGGAGCCCCAGGGACACCTGGCGGGAGCCCAGAGGGGCAGAGAAAGTGCTGCCTTGGGCTGGGCCTCTGCTGCTGAGCTGGGCTGGGCTCCTGGGATGGAGGGAGCTGCTGGCAAGTGGGCAGCACTGCAGAGAGACAGCTCTGCCCAGGAGCAGCTCCTTTGCAAAGGGCAGCAGGGCTGAGGGCACTGCCTGCATGCACTGAGGGGAGAGGAGCGAGGCAGAGAGAGGTGAAAGGCAATCAGGAGTGGGAGGATGCTGAGAGTTCACTGGGGGGAGGGATCTTCACAGCCCACTACATGGTAAGTCTCTGGGTGCAGGACAACGTAGCTGGTGTTCCTGGAGGGATATCCAAAAGCTGATACATCCGACAGCACATAGGATCTTTCAGGAGGACTCTCACAGTGTCTCTAGGGGGAGGAGGATGTATGCGGAGCAGGGCTTCCCTGCTGCACCATCAGGACAGGGCAGAATGGCTGCCTTCTTCTGGGTACCAGTCCGGGGTTTTGAAGATGGGTGTGCAGCCACGGGTGCCCGGGGCTGTCCTTTAGAGCACTGGGGAGAAGCTGTGGGTGGAAGCAGTGACCCCTGGCAGGGCAGGGTGCTCCTGCTGTCCAGAGGCTGCAGCGTGGGTCAGGGCAGCTGAGACTTCTACATGACCCAGAGTCCATTTGCAGAGGATCATTTTAAAGATGGATATCACGTTAGGGGATTACATGAAAGGGAAGGTGTTTGTGCGTTGAGTTTTCTCCTGTTGGTTGGCTGGGTAGGCAGAGACATGGGCAGGAAGGAAGGGAGACAGATGGGGGGGGGGTGAGGATTCAAGTGCAGCTCAGACACCAACGCTGCCTGTGCTGTCGTGCACATATGGCCATGGAGGAAAAGCACCAGCTCGCACCCTGTTCACCTGTGGGGCTCTGGGTACTGCAGTGTGTGGCTAGCAGTGATCTCACCCTCCCTTCAGGACGTAACAAATTCAGGAGAGTTGACTCTTTCCTTGGGAGGTCCTGCTGGGCTGCAGGCTGCCCTCCCGTAGGGCACAGCTCTCCCAGGGCATCTCTGTGGTTTGCAGGAGCCCCATGGAGAAGACACCTCGGTGTTAAGGCCATTGAAACACTACTGGGCGGCTGCATGCAGGCAGCTGTAACGAGCCCTCTGTGTCCCTGGTTGGGAGGACAGAGCTGAGATCCTCCTCAGGTACGATGAGATGGGTGAGGGGGTTGGAGATCTGCACTGGGAAACTGGATTCCTCTGCTCCCAGCACTGGCCTCTTTCTTTTGGGGGGAACACCCGAGTGCGATAGTCCTCCAGGTGGAAGAGCTGCCAGCACAGGGCAGCTGAGAGCAGGGCTGATGCACAGAGCGGCTGTCCTCACTCTGCACTAAGGGACAGTCCCTGTGCCCAATCTCAGGACCCACAAGGTTTCCCTTGCAGTGCAGCAGAAATGCCAGGCATTGCTGCATTCAAACCACTCTTCAGCTGCGCTGGGGCAACTAGAACAGAAGGCATACAACCAAACTCCCCACAGCTCTGCTCTGCAGTCAGGTGAATTGGGAGCTATAATGCTTATAAGCTCTTTGTTGTTAGTATTGGATGTAATCTGAGATCACCCCAAGTTCCTGTTTCCTTATTGCTGTAGGGCAGGACTGACCCCTGCAGCGCCCCCAGCAGAGCCTCCTGCTCCCTGGGGCACCCTCAGCCAGCACCAACCAGAGCTCACCAAAGCTCTTCCTGAAAAGTGAAAGGCAGTTTGGGGGCTTTCTATAAGAAATCGAATGGATTTTTCTCAAAGCAGTCAGCCCTAACTTCTCCCTTCCTTTACCTCCTTGAAGAGATCCCCATGCCAAGAGGGATAAAATGTCCAACACCAGCTTCACCGCTGAGTTCCTCCTCCTGGCATTCACAGAGACGTGGCAGCTGCAGCTCTTGCACTTCTGGCTCTTCCTGGGCATCTACCTGGCTGCCCTCCTGGGCAACGGCCTCATCATCACAGTTGTATCCTGTGACCACCACCTCCACACCCCCGTGTACTTCTTCCTCCTCAACCTCTCTGTGCTCCACCTGGGCTCCATCTCCCCCACTCTCCCCAAAGCCATGGCCAATTCCCTCTGGAACACCAGGGCCATCTCCTACACAGGATGTGCTGCCCAACTCTTTCTGTTTGTCTTTTTGATTTCAGCAGAGTATTGCCTTCTCACCATCATGTCCTATGACTGCTACGTTGCCATCTGCACTACGGGACCCTCCTGAGCTTGTGTCCACATGGCAGCAGCTGCCTGGGGCACTGGGTTTCTCAGTGCTGTGCTGCATTCTGCCAATACTTTTTCACTACCCCTCTGCCATGGGAATGCTTTGGAGAAGTTCTTCTGTGAAATCCCCAGATACTCAAGCTATCCTGCTCAGATGCCTGCCTCAGGGAAGTGTGGCTTATTGTGGTTAGTCTCTGTGTGGACTTTGGGTTTTTTGTTTTCATTGTGCTGTCCTATGTGCAGATCTTCAGGGCTGTGCTGAGGATCCCCTCTGAGCAGGGACGCCACAAAGCCTTTGCCACGTGCCTCCCTCACCTGGCCGTGGTCTCCCTCTTTCTCAGCACTGCCATGTTTGCCCACCTGAAGCCCCCCTCCATCTCCTCTCCATCCCTGGATCTGGTGGTGGCAGCTCTGTGCTCGGTTGTGCCCCCTGCAATGAACCCCCTCATCTACAGCCTGAACAACAAGGAAATAAAAAATGTCCTATGGAAACTGGCCCAAGAAATGCCGTTTCACTGACAATATCCTGCCTCCCCACCTCTGCATGTTTCCCAGAGTTTAGCTTAGGCCACGAGTCTGCTTTTTTCTCTTGTGATAAATCTACTTAGAGACCGTTTTCTGGGTTTAGACTGCTTCTGTGGAGGTTTGATCCTGTTGTGCCTGACCTCTGCACAACAGTGTGTCAGATATGGCCTGTCAGATAGCAGCTCTTCAGTAAAAGGGGATCTCTTGGGTTCAGGCCCAAGAAAAAATGTCCCAAGGAATTGGTCTTGTAATGTTCCTGTTCTCCTTTTGTTCTCAGTAGATTTGGGGTTCAGCTCAAGGTAATGCTGAGTTCCATTGGATCAAAAGTTACGCTTCTAAAGGCTCTCTTCTTGCTGTCCGATGGCAGGGGAGATTGTGCATCAGCTCCCCATTATCTCTTCAGGTTGCTTCATGTATGACAGGACTGATGGCATGTACCAGACTCTCTGGAAATTAATTTGGAGGGGTGAGGAGAGGATGGGGACTCACCACGTGCCCTGGGGTTGGAATAAGCGGAGACTCAGAAGCTGAAACATCCTCAAAGATGAAGTACCCCAGAAGTAAAGCACTATAATTGACATATCCACAAACATGGAGTCAGCAGGCACAGGGAAGGGAGAGTGGAGAGCTGCAGGAGCTGCAGGAGCTGCAGGAGCTGCCTGAGGATCCCCAGGGCCAGGACTCTGGTGCTGTCCTGGGGAGTGGGGCTGGTGGCGGCAGAGGAGGGGGCAAGTTCAGTAGGGCTGGAGGATCACCTACAAGATGAGTTCAGGAGAGTCAGAGAGTGCCTAGCCTCTGTTCCCTCATGCCCTGGGGGCCAGCACCAGCCGTGGCGCTGATGGGGAGCCTGAACCCTGCTGTCTGCCCCCCAGCAGCTGCTGTGGCCTTCAGAGGCGCTGGGGCTGTGGAGTGAGTGCCCAGAGCTCTGCAGCAGCCTGCGCTGGGCAGTGCCATGGAGCCAGCCCAGGCTGGGCTGCTCTGCTGGGCTGGGCTGGGCTGGGCTGGGCTTGGGAGAGGGCAGGGGAGGTGGGGAGAGGTGGGGAGGGGCTGGGCTGGGCTGGAAAGAGCCCAGGAGAGAAAAAGGCCAGTGTAGAGCTAAGGTGTGTAAGTGTGCAGGGTAGGGGCAGCCAGCACTGCCAGTGCAGAGCAGGTGTCATGGTGAAGGAAGCAAGACATCCAAAGTGCAGAAGAGAGGGTCCTGGTTTGTGCCATGTTTCCAGGACACCCTGGGAAAGCTGCCCCAGGAAATTTGTCCCAGACCAGTCCCACCCGGCAGCCATTCCCATCTCTGGCCATACACCCCAGCCCTGAGGAAGGACCTTTGCTGCATGGTCACCCCCATCCTCCTTTGGGGCTCAGTCATACCCAAGTCCACTGCCATTATTGATAAAAAGGGAACCATTTTCCTACTGGACAGTCATTACACACCAAATCCCACAGCTCTTGCCACAGTTGGTCTCTCAGCCAAGCCTCTTCTCAGACAGCTCCAGCTAGATCAGATGCTCACGGCCTTGTCATGACAAATGTTGAATATTTACATTGAGTGAGATCCCAAGTCAGAAGATTTCTTTACATTCAGTTCATAGGCTAAAGCGTCCATGGTCTGCAGATATCTCATTGCCTTACCTCTGGCCAGAAACTTGCTTATTTCAACATCTGTCGATTGCCGATTATTATCTTGCCCAGTAGTACAGTTACAAGACTGGTTTCACCTTCCTCAAAGCTTAGAATCAGAGCGTCATAGAATTGTTAAGGTTGAAAAGGACCTCAGAGATCATCGAGTCCAACCTGCTAACCTAACTGCCTGGTCCACCTCTAAACCATGTCCCTAAGCACCACATCCACGCGTTTTTTGAATACTTCCAGGGGCTGTGATCCCTATGGATTGCTATGAGGACAATGATGGATTGCGGATCCTCCAGCTTGCCAATGTCCCTCTGGCATTGCAGGGAAACAAAACCTGGGCAAGTATTCTGGATGCAGTGTCACAAGTACTGAGCAGAGGGAGAGAATCACTTGCCCTGGCTGCACTCCTAATCCCACAGCCCAGGATGTTGTTGGCCATCTTTTGCCTAACGGAACCCAAAGACCAGCAGATCCTTTCCTGTGGAGCTGCTACCTGCCTAGCCAGTCCCTGTCCTAGGACATTTCAGGGCCTACATCCACTTTAAGAGCAGGTGCAATCTTTACTAGATATCATGAGGTTTATATATCCTTTGGGACGGCAGCCCTGCCCTGCTCTCCTCAATGGGATGTCTTCTACAAATGTTATCAAAAAGTACTCTCTTATATCCTCCAGGTCATTCAAAAGATGTGAAAGAGGGCAGGCTGCAAGCTAGACCCCTGCAGGACCCTACTAGCTGGATGCCTCCAGGCAGAGCACCACGCATGTACCACAGTCCTCCAAGCCCAACTACTCTCCAGCTGGCTTCTTACTCAACGACTTATCCACCCATGCAGCCCATACTGTCCTAACTTGGACACAAGAAATTTCTGGAGGGATGATGCTGAAAGCCTTGATGACTTCCTGGTAAAAGACCATCTCTGCTCTCCCCACATCCAGCAATCCTATTCTTTCCTCACAGAAAGCAAAGAATATGGCCAGGAACAAGCTCCCCTGGGTAAACCCAGTCGCCTTCTCTTTCAGACACCCAGAAATGGGATTCGAGTGGACATGAGCTGGGGCACAGCCTTTCATTCCCCTGCTCATCATTTGGGCATTCTGGAAAGGTGTATGCATTGTAGAGGTGCTGCCGATGATCAGGGAGTCCCCATAGTCTCCGTGACCTTTCAAAGATGATGGAGAGCCGAGGGAGGGAAAACAAGACTTTTCTTCAGCCTGCAGAGGTCAAAAGGACGGTTGGAGCCTGGATCCCATAATGGAGAAGGAGCGGCTGAGAGAACTGCATTTTTGAGAAATCCCTCAGCGCTAAACACTGGAGCAAGGCCTCAGGCCAGCTGGGGAGATCTCAGTCAATGGAGATTTTCAAAATTTGTCGAGACAAGCACCTGATTGAGCTGGAGCTGTCTGAGAAGAGGCTTGGCTGAGAGTCCAGCTGTGGCAAGAGCTGTGGGACTTGGTGTGTAACGACTGTCCAGTAGGAAAATGGTTCCCTTTTTATCAATATTGGCAGTGGACTTGGGTATGACTGAGCCCCAAAGGAGGATGGGGGTGACCATGCAGCAAAGGTCCTTCCTCAGGGCTGGGGTGTATGGCCAGAGATGGGAATGGCTGCCGGGTGGGACTGGTCTGGGACAAATTTCCTGGGGCAGCTTTCCCAGGGTGTCCTGGAAACATGGCACAAACCAGGACCCTCTCTTCTGCACTTTGGATGCCTTGCTTCCTTCACCATGACACCTGGCTCTGCACTGGCAGTGCTGGCTGCCCCTACCCTGCACACTTACACACCTTAGCTCTACACTGGCCTTTTTCTCTCCTGGGCTCTTTCCAGCCCAGCCCAGCCCCTCCCCACCTCTCCCCACCTCCCCTGCCCTCTCCCAAGCCCAGCCCAGCCCAGCCCAGCCCATCCCAGCAGAGCAGCCCAGCCTGGGCTGGCTCCATGGCACTGCCCAGCGCAGGCTGCTGCAGAGCTCTGGGCACTCACCCCACAGCCCCAGCCCCTCTGAAGGCCACAGCAGCTGCTGGGGGGCAAGACAGCAGGGTTCAGGCTCCCCATCAGCGCCACGGCTGGTGCTGGCCCCCAGGGCATGAGGGAACAGAGGCTAGGCACTCTCTGGCTCTCCTGAATTCATAATGTAGGTGAACCCCAACCCTGACTGAATTTCCCCCTCCTCTGCTGCCACCAGCCCTACTCCCCAGGACAGCACCAGAGTCCTGGCCCTTGGGGATCCTCAGGCAGCTCCTGCAGCTCTCCACTCTCCCTTCCCTGTGCCTGCCGAGTCCCCACTGAGCCCCATGGCACTGCAGAGTCCGTCTTCGTGGATACCTCGATTTACTGCTTTACTTTTGGGGGTCTTTACCTTTGACAGTGTTTCAGCTTCTGACTGTCCATTCATTCCAACCCCAGGGAAAATGGTGAGTTCCCAACCTCTCCCCACCATTGCCAGAGAATCTGGTACATGCCATCAGTCCTGTCAGACACGAAGGAACCTGAGGAGATAATGGGGAGCTGATGGACCATCTCCCCTGCCACTGGACACCAAGAAGAGAGCCTTTAAAACCAGAACTTTTGATCCAATGGAATTCAGTGTTACCGGTTAACGTCAAAACCACTGAGAAGGAAAGAAGAACAGAAACTTTAAACTAAAAAAATCTTAGATATTTTCTTGGAAGCAACTTTGGAGGAACTTCAGGCACTACACCCAGGAGCTGACCTTTTACTGAAGAGCTGCTATCTGACAGGCAACATCTGACACAGTGTTGTCCAAGAGTCAGACACAACAGGATCAAACCTCCACAGAAGGAGAATAAACCCAGCAAATTATCTCTAAGGAGCACTATCATGAGAGAAAAAAGCAGACTCATGGCCTAAGACAAACTGTGGGAAATGTGCAGAGGAGCGGAGGGAGGTTATTGTCAGTGAAACAGTGTCTATTAGATCAGTTTCCATAAGGCATCCTTTGTTCCTCATGCTGTAGATGAGGGGGTTCACTGCTGGAGGCACCACCGAGTACAACACCGCCACCGCCAGGTCGAGGGATGGGGAGGAAATGGAAGGGGGCTTCAGGTAGGCAAAAAATGAGGTGCTGATAAACAGGGAGACTACGGCCAGGTGAGGGAGGCATGTGGAAAAGGCTTTGTGGCGTCCCTGCTGACAGGGAATTCTCAGCACAGCCCTGAAGATCTGCATATAGGAGAAAAGAATGAAAACAAAACACCCAAAGCCCAAAAAGACACTGGCCACAAGAGACGCAACCTCCCTGAGGTAGAAGTGTGAGCAGGAGAGCTTGAGGATGTGGGGGATTTCACAGAAGAACTGGTCCACAGCATTGCCTCGGCAGAGGGGTAGTGAAAATGTATTGGCAGCGTGCAGGAGAGAATAGAGGAATCAAGCGCCCCAGGCAGCTGCTGCCATGTGGACACAAGCTCTGCTGCCCAGGAGGGTCCCGTAGTGCAGGGGTTTGCAGATGGCAACAGAGCGGTCATAGGCCATGATGTTGAGAAAATAAAATTCTGCTGAAATCAAAAAGACAAACAGAAAGAGTTGGGCAGCACATCCTGTGTAGGAGATGGCCCTGGTGTTCCAGAGGGAATTGGCCATGGCTTTGGGGAGATGGAGCCCAGGTGGAGAACAGAGAGGTTGGGGAGGAAGAAGTACACGGGGGTGTGGAGGCGGTGGTCACAGGATACAACTGTGATGATGAGGCCGTTGCCCAGGAGGGCAGCCAGGTAGATGCCCAGGAAGAGCCAGAAGTGCAAGAGCTGCAGCTGCCACGTCTCTGTGAATGCCAGGAGGAGGAACTCAGCGGTGAAGCTGGTGTTGGACATTTTATCCCTCTTGGCATGGGGATCTCTTCAAGGAGGTAAAGGAAGGGAGAAGTTAGGGCTGACTGCTTTGAGAAAAATCCATTCGATTTCTTATAGAAAGCCCCCAAACTGCCTTTCACTTTTCAGGAAGAGCTTTGGTGAGCTCTGGTTGGTGCTGGCTGAGGGTGCCCCAGGGAGCAGGAGGCTCTGCTGGGGGCGCTGCAGGGGTCAGTCCTGCCCTACAGCAATAAGGAAACAGGAACTTGGGGTGATCTCAGATTACATCCAATACTAACAACAAAGAGCTTATAAGCATTATAGCTCCCAATTCACCTGACTGCAGAGCAGAGCTGTGGGGAGTTTGGTTGTATGCCTTCTGTTCTAGTTGCCCCAGCGCAGCTGAAGAGTGGTTTGAATGCAGCAATGCCTGGCATTTCTGCTGCACTGCAAGGGAAACCTTGTGGGTCCTGAGATTGGGCACAGGGACTGTCCCTTAGTGCAGAGTGAGGACAGCCGCTCTGTGCATCAGCCCTGCTCTCAGCTGCCCTGTGCTGGCAGCTCTTCCACCTGGAGGACTATCGCACTCGGGTGTTCCCCCCAAAAGAAAGAGGCCAGTGCTGGGAGCAGAGGAATCCAGTTTCCCAGTGCAGATCTCCAACCCCCTCACCCATCTCATCGTACCTGAGGAGGATCTCAGCTCTGTCCTCCCAACCAGGGACACAGAGGGCTCGTTACAGCTGCCTGCATGCAGCCGCCCAGTAGTGTTTCAATGGCCTTAACACCGAGGTGTCTTCTCCATGGGGCTCCTGCAAACCACAGAGATGCCCTGGGAGAGCTGTGCCCTACGGGAGGGCAGCCTGCAGCCCAGCAGGACCTCCCAAGGAAAGAGTCAACTCTCCTGAATTTGTTACGTCCTGAAGGGAGGGTGAGATCACTGCTAGCCACACACTGCAGTACCCAGAGCCCCACAGGTGAACAGGGTGCGAGCCGGTGCTTTTCCTCCATGGCCATATGTGCACGACAGCACAGGCAGCGTTGGTGTCTGAGCTGCACTTCAATCCTCACCCCCCCCCATCTGTCTCCCTTCCTTCCTACCCATGTCTCTGCTGCCTGGAGCTCTTCTTGGCCACGACCTCTTTCACTGTCCCCACTTCCCCTCCCTCTTCATGCTCACAGAGCCCATCCCACCTGCTGTGTGCTCAGCTCTGCCCTGCAGGCACCTCCTGGCAGCAGGGCACTGCCCAGGGGCATCTCTGTGTGTGCAGGGGCTAAGGAGCAGCTCAGACAAGTCCTAGCGAGAACTGGGGTCTCATTGCCAACTCCAGAGGAGAGAAATAAATGCCCATCTCCCACTGCCCACCCAGACAACCAAGAATGGAAAAACTCAAAGTAAAACTTTCTTTTCTTTCCAGCATTCCCATCCTTGACAACCATCTTTAAAATGAACCTCTGCAACTGTCCTCTGGGTGATGTAGAAGTATGAGCCGCCCTGACCCACTCTGGACAGCAGAGGGATCCTTCCCTGCCAGGGGTCACTCCTTCCACCCACAGGTTCTCCCCACAGCTCCTTGGGAAGCTCCCCAGGCAGGCTGAGTGCTGACCCTGGCCGGCAGCAGAGTCCCTGCCCCAGCACTCAGCCCCCTGTTGTGCAGGGACCCTGCTCTGAAGGACAGCCCTGGGAAGCCCTGGATGCACACCCCTGCACTAATTCTTTGGAGAAGGCAGCTGTCGTGTCCTCTCCTCTGACAGTGTGGCTGAGTATCCCTGCTTTGCAGCATGTCCTCCACAGTAAAGAAAACCTGCGTGCCATCCTGCCAATTCCTAGCTGCAGCACGATGTGCCATGTCTAGGAGACCCCTCCAAGACACCGTGTGCATTGCCCTGCTGCCAGAGACTTACTGTGTTAAGCGCTGTGAAGACTTCTCCTCCAGTGAGCTCTCAGCATCATCCCACCTCATGCAGCCTGTAACATCCCTCTTACTTCTCCCATCTCCCCTCGGTGCCTGCAGGCGGTGCCCTCAGTTCTGCTGCCCTTTGCAGAGGAGCTGCTCCTGGGCAGAGCTGTGTCTCTGCAGTGCTGCCCTCTTGCCAGCAGCTCCCTCCATCCCAGGAGCCCAGCCCAGCTCAGCAGCAGAGGCCCAGCCCAGGGCAGCACTTTCTCTGCCCCTCTGGGCTCCCTCCCAGGTGTCCCTGGGGCTCCAGGGGAACCTGCTGTGAAACAGCCTGAAGGCACCCCTGATGTTCCCTCCCTCAGCTGCAGGGAGAGACACTTAGATGTGCTATCAGAAAAAGACTTGGGCATGGGAATCTACTTTTTTGTCCCAGTATTAGACAGGACATGCAGGAAGGTGACAAGGAAAGATCTAATTTCTTCAAGCTGGGAGGATATACTCAATTGAGTGAAACACGCATTTCATTCTGGGTCTTTAGACCTGAGGCTAGAAAGACATTCGTCTCTCTTTTGTTCATGCCATCTCTCTGTTATGAAGAAAAGCCTTTGCACACACGGGGTCTTTGGTGTTTGCTACCAGGATTCCTTACAGCAAGTCAGACCTTGCCTGGTTGCACATTGCAGTGCTTCAGCCCAAATGTGCAGCAGTGCCCTCAGCCAGGGGCACAGCCACGAAGAGCTGGAGCTGTTCCTGAACAGACAGAGCTGTGACATGGTGGCAGAGCTCAGGACAGCTGCTGTTCAAGGACAGCATCCTCCAAGCTCAGCAAGGGTCCAGATCAAAACTCAGTCTAAACTTGAAAGGCAATTGTAGGCCACCATAAGGAGTGTTTACTGCTTCAGGAACAGTTAAAGGAAAAACAAAGGTCCTGTGTGGCCACTGCTGAATTTAGGAAGAGCAGGTGTAGATAGATGTGAGATTCTCGGTGTCCTCTTTGCCTCAGTCTTCCCCAGCAAGGTCTCCCAGGCCTCTGTGACTCAGGGCAGGACTCTGGAGGAGATCAACCAGCAGTGGATGGGGACCAAGTCAGGGATCACTTGAGCAAATGCTTCCTAGTGTATGGGACAGGAGGGGCAGCATCCCAGGGAGCTGAGTGAGCAGGCCACTGTCACAGCGAGGCCACTCTCCAGCATCTTTCAGAGGTCAGGGAGTCTGTGGGAACTCCCTGACAATGGGGAAAATGCAAACGTTGCATGCACCTTTCAGAAATGCCCAAAGGATATGCAGCGGAGTGAAAGGCTGTGCCCCAGCTCGTGTTGACTCGGATCCCATTTCTGGGTGTCTGAACGAGAAGGGGACTGGCTTTACCCAGGGGAGTTTGGCTCTCACCATCCTCTTTGCTTTCTCTGCTGAAAGGACAGGCTTGGTGGACCCAGGGAGAGCAGTGGTTGGCTTTTAACCTGGAAGTCAGTGAACTTTTCAACCTTACCTCCCTCCGCCCCCAATATTCTCATGCCCAAAATAGAATATTCTGGTCTGTATGGCTGGATAAGCTGATATGTAATTAACCAGATGGACGGTCAGACTCAGAGGGACGTGGTCAATGAGTGGTCCTCTGCCTGGAGGCATCTAGCTAGCAGGGTCCTGCAGGGGGCTGTCCTGCCACTGGCTGTGTTTAACATGTTTCTAATGGCTCAGTGGACACGAGCGAGTGCTTTTTCATAACATTTGTAGAAGACACCACATTGAGGAGAGGAGACACTACACTGGAGGGCAGGGTGGTCATCACAAAGGACAATGACAAGCTGGAGTAATGGGCTAATAGGAACCTCAGGATAGCCAGTAAATTGTGGCCTTGAGATCAACTAAGCCCATGCAATAACACAGAGCAGGGACTGCCCACGTGGGCAGCAGCTCTGTGGAGAGGCTTTGGTGGTCCTTGGGTTCCATTAGGCAAAAGAGGAGCAATCAGGAAAGAAGGGCAACTGCATCCTGGGCTGTATGAGCCAGAGCACAGCCAGTCTGCTGAGCACTTTTGACACCATAGCCAGAATATTTTCCTAGGTTTTGACATCCCACAATGCCAGAGAGACCTCGACATACTGGAGCCAGGTCAGTGGAGGGCCACCAAGGTCAGTAGGGTGGCAGAACTTGTACTGTGAGAAGAGGCCTAGAGAGCTGTGCTTGTTCAGACAGGAGTAGAGAGGATCTGGTGGGAAACATGTAGCATCGTTGCACGGTTCCCAGGAAGATGGAGTCAGGCTCATGTTCATGACACAAGGACAAGAGGCAATGGGCTGAAACAAGGGAGGGTCAGGCTAGACAGAGGGAGAAGTTATTCCAGCGTAAGGATATTCAAGTGCTGGAAGCTGTTTCCCAGGGAGTGTGCACTGGCTCTGTCCTGGAATGGGATCAAGATGTGTTTGGATAAAGGCCTGAATACTCTATCTGGCCCTGCTTTGAGCAGGAAGGTGGTCCAGACACCTCCGAAGGTCCCTTCCAGCCTGAATGATGCTGTCCTTCCTTCCTCCTCATGTCTGCAAACTAGGGAGAGCTCTCAGGTTCTCCCTGACCCCAGGAGTCATTCACATCAGATTCAGGCCTGCTTCACAGGTGTCCCCAAAGAGCCCTGACCTCATCCTTTGCTTCCCTTTTCCTTTGCCCAAAGCCAACTTCTTCTCTTTTACTATCTTTATACTCTCCAAAAATACGAGCCTAGGGTGTCAAGCCTTTCAGAGCAGGTTGCTCAAGAAATGTCAGCAGCCACGTACAGAGTCCAGAAATGAGCTGGGCATTGAAGCCACCATTGCAGAAAGAAAGACAAGGCATCTGACCAGCTCCCTGAGCACAGGAATCGGTATGCCGTGTCTCCTGAGATTCCTGGCAACATCTAAAATTTCAGTTCAGAGAAACGTGAGTCCTCTTAAGGTGTCCAGGAGACAGGGAGAAGAGAGCACGCTTCAGTTTCCCAAATGCTATGACAGTGCCCAAAACATCGTTCCCTTGGATGTTTCTGTGATTTCCCTCTAAGAATCAGGATCTCTTTTTTTTTTTAAAAAAAAAGTTAGGAAGATTATAAAAAGCACCAAGAAGATCCAAAATGCTCAAGGCCTTTTCTGAAGAGTCAGTGGCCCTGAGCAGTGGTGACTGGTCATGTGTAGGTCGGGGAGGGAAGGTGAGGGGATGTCATTGAGAAAGAAGGGGGTGGCTGATGGCATTAGCAAATACTTAGAACCACGTCTGAGCACAGCAATGGAAAGCAGTGGACGTCTGTGGGTGGAGGAGGAAGAAGAAGATTGTCAGGAAAGGAAGATGGCAGGAAGGAAGGCCCCTCCTGTGCAAATCAGGGATGATACAGGCATTTCCATCGCATGTGCATAGCTCAGTCTGACAGATGGCGAATGCCCCATCTGCTTGGGGTGACTGTGCTCAGTCATGCCCCATGAGCTGACCTGGCTCTCCTCCCCTCCTTCACTCCTCACACTTGGGTGGGTGTCAGGAAACCTCCCTGAGCCTGGAGGATGCACAGCCCTCCTGGGGTGAGGGCCCACCACTGCAGGGGAAGAGGAAGGGTTGGTGAGACACATGGGCATGCAGGGAGAGAGCAGTGCAGGTGCAGCAGTGAGTGCATTGAAGGCAGGAAGAAGACCTGACATGTCGGGGGCTGTCATGCTGAAGTGAAATAGGTTGACTCTCGATTTGGAGGCGGCAGCAGAAGGAGGATGGGCAGTTGAGTGCTGGGATGGGGAGCTAAACAGAGGATTCTAGCATGTCTGGGGCTTGGAACTCTTGGGTGATAAAGCAGCACTAGCAAGGCTTTGGAAGAAACGGGATGGGTTGTGGGGAACTCAGAGGCATTGGCAAATGCTCAGAAACACAGAGCTTGGTGCTGGAAGCAAGGAAGCAGGCACAGGCACAGGTCAGTGTAGCTGTGGTGGGGATGGCCGTGGCGCTTTGACACCCCAACAGAACTGGGACCCTTGTCCACTCAGCTATGGCTTCTGTCTCTTCCACTGAGACCCACGAGAGGACATGAGGTCCTTACAGCTCCAGCGCCTCGTTGCCTCCTCCTCACCCACCCTCCATAGACCCTGGCAGGTGTCCTACCACTGGCCTGCGCCTGCCATCACACACTCGCACATCACAATTTCCCCAGAACGAGCCCAGAGCATCACAAGAGGGAAAGGATCTCTGAAATGGGAGTCAGAGCTTGGCCATCGTCCTTGGCAATGCACATCAAGGGCTTTCACAGTGATCTCCACATTGAGATTTCCTGCTGTACCAAGTGCCTCGGACTTCCTGCTTCACCAGCCCCCCAGGGACAGGAACCTTGTCTGCTCATTCCCTGTATGGTCTCTTCAGTGATGACCTGCTAACACCCTCCGAAACCTTCAGCTGTGCTGCTTTTACTTCTCCGGAGGCTTGCTCAGTCTTTCAGGAGCTGCAGTTCAGGAACTCGTCACCAGAGGGCTCATTGCCACACAAAGCAACACAAGGAGCCAAGCCGGAGCAGAATTTTCCTTTAGTCTTCAATTCTTATGTGGATTATCAGAGAGATTTCAGGAGTGTGATCACAGTGAAAAGATGGCAAAGTGAATCAAATGCTTGATTTTTGCATAGGCAGTTCTGCATGAATCCCAATGTATTTGGGTTGCAGGAATGTCTTCAAGTGGAGTCTGCACCACTGAGACCCACGGGGATGGACTGGCACAGCCACCGCCAGCAGGGGGAATCCCCATCTGCTAGGCTGAGGCACGCATTCAAGATGCAAACCTCTGCAGTGCCCACTTGTTCCAGGCCTCCAGGCAGTGTGACTCATTCTGCATGGCCCTCTAAGCCTCTATCAGCTCATTTTGCTTTTGCTAACCATCCCTGCAAGTCTCAAGCCTATGGGAGCTTTGGCTTTGGCATCCTCCCTACATCCTGGGTCAAGGTTTCTCAATTCCTTCTTTGCAGCTTCCCCTGATTCCAGTTCCTTTGTGCTGACTTTTTGCCCTGGAGCTCCATCAGCTCAGACACGCAGCCTCACAAGATGAATGTTTTTCTTTATGGGAACTCGGAGAGATCATTCTTTCCTTGAAAGAGGCTGTTCTTTAATGGCTGTCAGATTTCCTTAGATCGTTCACCCTTCAGAGATGGTCCCCATGGCAACACTTGTATCGGTCCCCGAGCAACCCAAAGTCGTCTTCTGTGGAGTCCACCACTCTGCTGCGAGTCTTCTTTTGACGTCTGGGACCCCACTATTTCCTGGTCACAACAGCCGAGGCAGACACTGATGATCACCTCCCTGACCAGCTCTTCCTGGTTGGCCAGGACCACATCCAGGTGAGCATCATCCTTGTTGGCCCACTTGGCAGCTCTGCTAAGTCGTCCCAAGATCCTTTACACTGCTGGCACCCTGTTGCTTTGCCTGGCCAATGAATGCCAGGGCACTTACAGCTCCCCATAGAAACCTGCTCATCAACCGGGAGACTTCTTTGGGTTGCTGTCAGAAGACTTTTTCTGCCTACTCTGCCTGATCAAGTAGTTGGTAACTGCCAAGACACTGGCACCCTTACTGAGGGTCTAGAGAACACGTCTTATGAGGAGCGGCTGAGGGAGCTGGGGTTGTTTAGTCTGGCGAAGAGGAGGCTGAGGGGAGACCTTATTGCTCTCTACAGCTACCTGAAAGGAGGTTGTAGCGAGGTGGGGGTCAGCCTCTTCTCCCTAGTAACAAGTGATAGGATGAGAGGAAATGGCCTCAAGCTGCACCAGGGGAAGTTTAGGTCGGACATTAGGAAAAACTTCTTCACCGAAAGGGTAGTCAGGCATTGCAACAGGCTGCCCAGGGAAGTGGTTGAGTCTCCATGCCTGGAGGTATTTCAAAGAAGGGTAGACGTAGTGCTCAAGGACATGGTTTAGTGGTGGACTTGGCAGTGCTAGGCTCACGGTTGGACTCGATGATCTTAAGGGTCTTTTCCAACCTCAATGATTCAATGATTCTATGACTCCTCCTCTCATCCTCACTCACACAAGCTAACTCAACCTGTTGCCCAGCTGATAGAGGAGCGCCATATATCCGAGCTGCTCCTTCACACAGGGGGCATCCCCCCCACCCTCACCTGCCCTGCCACTCCCAAGCCTCTCATCTGAGGCCCCTTTCTGTGGCCAGTGGAGAGAGATCTGTTAAGTAGTGAGCATACAGTCACCCACCTTAGGACGTGATGAATCGTGAATGGGAAACGTTTCTCTTCCCATGGGTAGCAGGAGGAACCAAGAGGAGGTGATTTGGGAGGGATTCATCTCAGACAGCTGTAAATGTCTCCACAGAAGCCGTTTGCAATGAGTCAGTCTCATCGATCAAAAGAGAGAGGTACTTTCAAGTTAAAACTGCTCCGAGCTGCCTAAGACTGGTTTTGTCTTCAGGTCACTGGCAACACACAGAACAGGTACTAACCTCCTGGCTGTACAAAAGGAAGAACTGGTTCAAGTGCACCAGAAGAGTTCTTTGTTCCTTTAATAAAGTCCTCAAAGTGAACTGGGATGCTTCTACTCTTTATTTATGTGC
Source organism: Platalea leucorodia (assembly GCF_965183815.1). Lineage (NCBI taxonomy): Eukaryota > Metazoa > Chordata > Aves > Pelecaniformes > Threskiornithidae > Platalea > Platalea leucorodia. Next base: position 7,608,520 of record NC_138843.1, read on the forward strand.
ATTTTCAATTTAGTCGCTAAAAAAAAAAATAAACTCCATTATTCATCCTGCTCAAGTGCCAGGAGGTTGACGATTCTATGATTCTATGATTCTATGATTTTGGCTCTTTCCAGCAAGCTCTTGATTCAGAGCTTTGGCTTTCCTCATTGCTCTCCACTACTGTTTAATTTTCTTCATTGACAGCACCATCCATCCAGATGACTCATTAGGTGGCCTTACTCATGCTGTGTGACGCTACGGGTAACGTAAGGGGTGACCTGTTTCATGGATTTGCTGCCCAAGGTAGAAAGTACCTCAGCAACCATCTCAGAACCACCACAGGAGGATGTAAAAGAAGACAAGCGAGGCCAATGTGGAAAGGATTAACAAGTGTGGTGGGTTGACCCCAGCCAGTAACTAATCAGCCACCCAGTCACTCGTTCACTTCCCCAAATGCAGCCTGGGGAAGAGAATCGGAAAGGTAAGAGTGAGTAAAACTCATGGGTTGTAATTAAGAATGGCTCATAAGTGAAGCAAAGCTGCATTCACCAGCAAAGCAAAAAAGGAATTCCTGCCATTGGCAGGGAAATGTTCAGCCATTTCCAGGAAAGCTTCCAGGCCTTCATCTCATGTAAAAGTGACTTGGGAAGTCAAATGTCGTAACCACAAATGTCCCCCCTTCCTGCTCCTTTCCCTGATCTTATATTGCTGAGTGTGATATCCTATGATATGGAATATCCCTTTGGTCATTTGAGGTCAGCTGTTCTTGCTGCGTCCCCTCACAACTCCTTGCCCAACCCCAGCCCACTCATTGGAAGGGCAGCGTGAGAAACAGCATGAGAAGGCCTTCCTGTTGTTTAAGCGCTGGTCAGCAATAGCTTGGTCAGCAATAGTTTTGGTCACAAATCCGAAACAAGGAACCCTACAGGTTGCTATGAAGACAATGAACTCCACCCCAGCCAGCCAGGGCAGGCTGGCCTTTTTGGAAGGTGTGAGAATGAGAACAGTGAAGAATTTGAGAGGGGGAAGAGGGGAAGCAGTGAATTAAAGATGAGGCCAGGTATGGCATCGGGACTGTTTGGGGTGCCTGTGCTGCTGCCTTGTACCTGATGTGAATTATTTCCACAGTCAGAGGGAACCTGAGGGCTTTCCCTCATGGTGAGGACACGGAGAGGTGAGGAATGAGAGTGTCATTCAGGCTGGAAGGGACCTTGCTAGATATCTGTAGAAAACATCCTGCTCAAAGCAGGGTCACACCAGGTTACTCATGGTTTTAGCCATGAGAAACTTCCAGGGATGGAGGCAGCACACACCCTCCAGGAAACAGCTTCCTGTGTCTGGCTGTCCTCACCTTGCAAAAGTTTCTCCCTATATTGAGCCTGACCCTCTCGCGTTTCAGCTCATTGCCTCCTGTGCTCCTCCCTTGCACCACGGTGTCTTCCTGGGAACCTCACCATAGGCAATGCAAGTCTCTTCCATCCTCCCTGCAAAGCCCTCCATTCTCCAGGGTGGACAAGCCCAGCTCCCTCAGCCTCTCCTAACAGGACAAGTGCTCCAGCCTTGACCATCTCTGTGGCGCTCCACAGAACTTTTGTGTCGCTCCAGCTTGCCAATGTCTCTCTGGCATTGCAAGGAGCCAAAACCTGGGCAAGTATTCTGGATGCAGTGTCAGAAGTGCTGAGCAGAGGGAGAGAATCACTTGCCCTGGCTGTGCTCCTAATCACACAGCCCAGGATGTTGTTGGCCATCTTTGCTGGTGGCTCATCTTTTGCCTAATGGAACCCAAAGACCAGCAGACCCATTCCTGCGGAGCTGCTACCCGCCTAGCCAGTCCCTGTCCTATGCCATTTCATGATCCCCATCCACTGCTGGCTCTTCTCCTCCAGCGTCCTGCCTTGTACCTGTGGCCACACAGTATCTTTGTTCTTCCTTTAACTGTTTCTAAGTCGTAGACACTCATTGTGGTGCCCTTGAATTGCCTTTCAAGTTTAAACTGAGTTTTGATCTGGACCCTTGCTGAGCTTGGAGGATGATGTCCTTGAACACCAGCTGTACTGAGCTCTGCCACCATGCCTTGGCAGTTTATTGCATCAGTGTCCCAGCTCTGTCTATGACATTAACATCCAGCTCATCCTGTCTGTGCCGCTGGCTGAGGGCATCGCTGCACATCTGGGCTGATGCACTGCAGCTGTGGAACCAGGGAAGTTCATATTTGCCTTAAGGAAACCTGATACCACATGGCCAAGGCCCCCGTGTGTGCAAAGGCTTTGCTTCAGAGCAGAGACAAGGCATGGAGAAAAGAGCTGCACGTCTTTCTAGCCCCAGGACTAAAGACCCAGGGTGAAATGCCTCAATTCACTCAATGGAACACATCCTCCCAGCTTGGAGAAATTAGATCCTTCCCTGTCACCTTCCTGGGTGTCCTCTCTAATGATGGGACAATAAAAGTGACTCTCATGCCCAACTATTTTTCTAATACGAGTAGTGACTCTGCTGGAGGTAAGTCTCTCTCCCCCCAGCTGAGGGAGGGAACATCAGTGATGCCTTCAGGCTGTTTCACAGCAGGTTCCCCTGGAGCCCCAGGGACACCTGGCGGGAGCCCAGAGGGGCAGAGAAAGTGCTGCCCTGGGCTGGGCCTCTGCTGCTGAGCTGGGCTGGGCTCCTGGGATGGAGGGAGCTGCTGGCAAGTGGGCAGCACTGCAGAGAGACAGCTCTGCCCAGGAGCAGCTCCTTTGCAAAGGGCAGCAGGGCTGAGGGCACTGCCTGCATGCACTGAGGGGAGAGGAGCGAGGCAGAGAGAGGTGAAAGGCAATCAGGAGTGGGAGGATGCTGAGAGTTCACTGGGGGGAGGGATCTTCACAGCCCACTACATGGTAAGTCTCTGGGTGCAGGACAACGTAGCTGGTGTTCCTGGAGGGATATCCAAAAGCTGATACATCCGACAGCACATAGGATCTTTCAGGAGGACTCTCACAGTGTCTCTAGGGGGAGGAGGATGTATGCGGAGCAGGGCTTCCCTGCTGCACCATCAGGACAGGGCAGAATGGCTGCCTTCTTCTGGGTACCAGTCCGGGGTTTTGAAGATGGGTGTGCAGCCACGGGTGCCCGGGGCTGTCCTTTAGAGCACTGGGGAGAAGCTGTGGGTGGAAGCAGTGACCCCTGGCAGGGCAGGGTGCTCCTGCTGTCCAGAGGCTGCAGCGTGGGTCAGGGCAGCTGAGACTTCTACATGACCCAGAGTCCATTTGCAGAGGATCATTTTAAAGATGGATATCACGTTAGGGGATTACATGAAAGGGAAGGTGTTTGTGCGTTGAGTTTTCTCCTGTTGGTTGGCTGGGTAGGCAGAGACATGGGCAGGAAGGAAGGGAGACAGATGGGGGGGGGGGTGAGGATTCAAGTGCAGCTCAGACACCAACGCTGCGTGTGCTGTCGTGCACATATGGCCATGGAGGAAAAGCACCAGCTCGCACCCTGTTCACCTGTGGGGCTCTGGGTACTGCAGTGTGTGGCTAGCAGTGATCTCACCCTCCCTTCAGGACGTAACAAATTCAGGAGAGTTGACTCTTTCCTTGGGAGGTCCTGCTGGGCTGCAGGCTGCCCTCCCGTAGGGCACAGCTCTCCCAGGGCATCTCTGTGGTTTGCAGGAGCCCCATGGAGAAGACACCTCGGTGTTAAGGCCATTGAAACACTACTGGGCGGCTGCATGCAGGCAGCTGTAACGAGCCCTCTGTGTCCCTGGTTGGGAGGACAGAGCTGAGATCCTCCTCAGGTACGATGAGATGGGTGAGGGGGTTGGAGATCTGCACTGGGAAACTGGATTCCTCTGCTCCCAGCACTGGCCTCTTTCTTTTGGGGGGAACACCCGAGTGCGATAGTCCTCCAGGTGGAAGAGCTGCCAGCACAGGGCAGCTGAGAGCAGGGCTGATGCACAGAGCGGCTGTCCTCACTCTGCACTAAGGGACAGTCCCTGTGCCCAATCTCAGGACCCACAAGGTTTCCCTTGCAGTGCAGCAGAAATGCCAGGCATTGCTGCATTCAAACCACTCTTCAGCTGCGCTGGGGCAACTAGAACAGAAGGCATACAACCAAACTCCCCACAGCTCTGCTCTGCAGTCAGGTGAATTGGGAGCTATAATGCTTATAAGCTCTTTGTTGTTAGTATTGGATGTAATCTGAGATCACCCCAAGTTCCTGTTTCCTTATTGCTGTAGGGCAGGACTGACCCCTGCAGCGCCCCCAGCAGAGCCTCCTGCTCCCTGGGGCACCCTCAGCCAGCACCAACCAGAGCTCACCAAAGCTCTTCCTGAAAAGTGAAAGGCAGTTTGGGGGCTTTCTATAAGAAATCGAATGGATTTTTCTCAAAGCAGTCTGCCCTAACTTCTCCCTTCCTTTACCTCCTTGAAGAGATCCCCATGCCAAGAGGGATAAAATGTCCAACACCAGCTTCACCGCTGAGTTCCTCCTCCTGGCATTCACAGAGACGTGGCAGCTGCAGCTCTTGCACTTCTGGCTCTTCCTGGGCATCTACCTGGCTGCCCTCCTGGGCAACGGCCTCATCATCACAGTTGTATCCTGTGACCACCACCTCCACACCCCCGTGTACTTCTTCCTCCTCAACCTCTCTGTGCTCCACCTGGGCTCCATCTCCCCCACTCTCCCCAAAGCCATGGCCAATTCCCTCTGGAACACCAGGGCCATCTCCTACACAGGATGTGCTGCCCAACTCTTTCTGTTTGTCTTTTTGATTTCAGCAGAGTATTGCCTTCTCACCATCATGTCCTATGACTGCTACGTTGCCATCTGCACTACGGGACCCTCCTGAGCTTGTGTCCACATGGCAGCAGCTGCCTGGGGCACTGGGTTTCTCAGTGCTGTGCTGCATTCTGCCAATACTTTTTCACTACCCCTCTGCCATGGGAATGCTTTGGAGAAGTTCTTCTGTGAAATCCCCAGATACTCAAGCTATCCTGCTCAGATGCCTGCCTCAGGGAAGTGTGGCTTATTGTGGTTAGTCTCTGTGTGGACTTTGGGTTTTTTGTTTTCATTGTGCTGTCCTATGTGCAGATCTTCAGGGCTGTGCTGAGGATCCCCTCTGAGCAGGGACGCCACAAAGCCTTTGCCACGTGCCTCCCTCACCTGGCCGTGGTCTCCCTCTTTCTCAGCACTGCCATGTTTGCCCACCTGAAGCCCCCCTCCATCTCCTCTCCATCCCTGGATCTGGTGGTGGCAGCTCTGTGCTCGGTTGTGCCCCCTGCAATGAACCCCCTCATCTACAGCCTGAACAACAAGGAAATAAAAAATGTCCTATGGAAACTGGCCCAAGAAATGCCGTTTCACTGACAATATCCTGCCTCCCCACCTCTGCATGTTTCCCAGAGTTTAGCTTAGGCCACGAGTCTGCTTTTTTCTCTTGTGATAAATCTACTTAGAGACCGTTTTCTGGGTTTAGACTGCTTCTGTGGAGGTTTGATCCTGTTGTGCCTGACCTCTGCACAACAGTGTGTCAGATATGGCCTGTCAGATAGCAGCTCTTCAGTAAAAGGGGATCTCTTGGGTTCAGGCCCAAGAAAAAATGTCCCAAGGAATTGGTCTTGTAATGTTCCTGTTCTCCTTTTGTTCTCAGTAGATTTGGGGTTCAGCTCAAGGTAATGCTGAGTTCCATTGGATCAAAAGTTACGCTTCTAAAGGCTCTCTTCTTGCTGTCCGATGGCAGGGGAGATTGTGCATCAGCTCCCCATTATCTCTTCAGGTTGCTTCATGTATGACAGGACTGATGGCATGTACCAGACTCTCTGGAAATTAATTTGGAGGGGTGAGGAGAGGATGGGGACTCACCACGTGCCCTGGGGTTGGAATAAGCGGAGACTCAGAAGCTGAAACATCCTCAAAGATGAAGTACCCCAGAAGTAAAGCACTATAATTGACATATCCACAAACATGGAGTCAGCAGGCACAGGGAAGGGAGAGTGGAGAGCTGCAGGAGCTGCAGGAGCTGCAGGAGCTGCCTGAGGATCCCCAGGGCCAGGACTCTGGTGCTGTCCTGGGGAGTGGGGCTGGTGGCGGCAGAGGAGGGGGCAAGTTCAGTAGGGCTGGAGGATCACCTACAAGATGAGTTCAGGAGAGTCAGAGAGTGCCTAGCCTCTGTTCCCTCATGCCCTGGGGGCCAGCACCAGCCGTGGCGCTGATGGGGAGCCTGAACCCTGCTGTCTGCCCCCCAGCAGCTGCTGTGGCCTTCAGAGGCGCTGGGGCTGTGGAGTGAGTGCCCAGAGCTCTGCAGCAGCCTGCGCTGGGCAGTGCCATGGAGCCAGCCCAGGCTGGGCTGCTCTGCTGGGCTGGGCTGGGCTGGGCTGGGCTTGGGAGAGGGCAGGGGAGGTGGGGAGAGGTGGGGAGGGGCTGGGCTGGGCTGGAAAGAGCCCAGGAGAGAAAAAGGCCAGTGTAGAGCTAAGGTGTGTAAGTGTGCAGGGTAGGGGCAGCCAGCACTGCCAGTGCAGAGCAGGTGTCATGGTGAAGGAAGCAAGACATCCAAAGTGCAGAAGAGAGGGTCCTGGTTTGTGCCATGTTTCCAGGACACCCTGGGAAAGCTGCCCCAGGAAATTTGTCCCAGACCAGTCCCACCCGGCAGCCATTCCCATCTCTGGCCATACACCCCAGCCCTGAGGAAGGACCTTTGCTGCATGGTCACCCCCATCCTCCTTTGGGGCTCAGTCATACCCAAGTCCACTGCCATTATTGATAAAAAGGGAACCATTTTCCTACTGGACAGTCATTACACACCAAATCCCACAGCTCTTGCCACAGTTGGTCTCTCAGCCAAGCCTCTTCTCAGACAGCTCCAGCTAGATCAGATGCTCACGGCCTTGTCATGACAAATGTTGAATATTTACATTGAGTGAGATCCCAAGTCAGAAGATTTCTTTACATTCAGTTCATAGGCTAAAGCGTCCATGGTCTGCAGATATCTCATTGCCTTACCTCTGGCCAGAAACTTGCTTATTTCAACATCTGTCGATTGCCGATTATTATCTTGCCCAGTAGTACAGTTACAAGACTGGTTTCACCTTCCTCAAAGCTTAGAATCAGAGCGTCATAGAATTGTTAAGGTTGAAAAGGACCTCAGAGATCATCGAGTCCAACCTGCTAACCTAACTGCCTGGTCCACCTCTAAACCATGTCCCTAAGCACCACATCCACGCGTTTTTTGAATACTTCCAGGGGCTGTGATCCCTATGGATTGCTATGAGGACAATGATGGATTGCGGATCCTCCAGCTTGCCAATGTCCCTCTGGCATTGCAGGGAAACAAAACCTGGGCAAGTATTCTGGATGCAGTGTCACAAGTACTGAGCAGAGGGAGAGAATCACTTGCCCTGGCTGCACTCCTAATCCCACAGCCCAGGATGTTGTTGGCCATCTTTTGCCTAACGGAACCCAAAGACCAGCAGATCCTTTCCTGTGGAGCTGCTACCTGCCTAGCCAGTCCCTGTCCTAGGACATTTCAGGGCCTACATCCACTTTAAGAGCAGGTGCAATCTTTACTAGATATCATGAGGTTTATATATCCTTTGGGACGGCAGCCCTGCCCTGCTCTCCTCAATGGGATGTCTTCTACAAATGTTATCAAAAAGTACTCTCTTATATCCTCCAGGTCATTCAAAAGATGTGAAAGAGGGCAGGCTGCAAGCTAGACCCCTGCAGGACCCTACTAGCTGGATGCCTCCAGGCAGAGCACCACGCATGTACCACAGTCCTCCAAGCCCAACTACTCTCCAGCTGGCTTCTTACTCAACGACTTATCCACGCATGCAGCCCATACTGTCCTAACTTGGACACAAGAAATTTCTGGAGGGATGATGCTGAAAGCCTTGATGACTTCCTGGTAAAAGACCATCTCTGCTCTCCCCACATCCAGCAATCCTATTCTTTCCTCACAGAAAGCAAAGAATATGGCCAGGAACAAGCTCCCCTGGGTAAACCCAGTCGCCTTCTCTTTCAGACACCCAGAAATGGGATTCGAGTGGACATGAGCTGGGGCACAGCCTTTCATTCCCCTGCTCATCATTTGGGCATTCTGGAAAGGTGTATGCATTGTAGAGGTGCTGCCGATGATCAGGGAGTCCCCATAGTCTCCGTGACCTTTCAAAGATGATGGAGAGCCGAGGGAGGGAAAACAAGACTTTTCTTCAGCCTGCAGAGGTCAGAAGGACGGTTGGAGCCTGGATCCCATAATGGAGAAGGAGCGGCTGAGAGAACTGCATTTTTGAGAAATCCCTCAGCGCTAAACACTGGAGCAAGGCCTCAGGCCAGCTGGGGAGATCTCAGTCAATGGAGATTTTCAAAATTTGTCGAGACAAGCACCTGATTGAGCTGGAGCTGTCTGAGAAGAGGCTTGGCTGAGAGTCCAGCTGTGGCAAGAGCTGTGGGACTTGGTGTGTAATGGCTGTCAGGAGGAAATTAGTTTCCTTTTGATTAATAATGGCGGTGGAGTTGGGTATGACTGAGCCCCAAAGGAGGATGGGGGTGACCATGCAGCAAAGGTCCTTCCTCAGGGCTGGGGTGTATGGCCAGAGATGGGAATGGCTGCCGGGTGGGACTGGTCTGGGACAAATTTCCTGGGGCAGCTTTCCCAGGGTGTCCTGGAAACATGGCACAAACCAGGACCCTCTCTTCTGCACTTTGGATGCCTTGCTTCCTTCACCATGACACCTGGCTCTGCACTGGCAGTGCTGGCTGCCCCTACCCTGCACACTTACACACCTTAGCTCTACACTGGCCTTTTTCTCTCCTGGGCTCTTTCCAGCCCAGCCCCTCCCCACCTCTCCCCACCTCCCCTGCCCTCTCCCAAGCCCAGCCCAGCCCAGCCCAGCCCATCCCAGCAGAGCAGCCCAGCCTGGGCTGGCTCCATGGCACTGCCCAGCGCAGGCTGCTGCAGAGCTCTGGGCACTCACCCCACAGCCCCAGCCCCTCTGAAGGCCACAGCAGCTGCTGGGGGGCAAGACAGCAGGGTTCAGGCTCCCCATCAGCGCCACGGCTGGTGCTGGCCCCCAGGGCATGAGGGAACAGAGGCTAGGCACTCTCTGGCTCTCCTGAATTCATAATGTAGGTGAACCCCAACCCTGACTGAATTTCCCCCTCCTCTGCTGCCACCAGCCCTACTCCCCAGGACAGCACCAGAGTCCTGGCCCTTGGGGATCCTCAGGCAGCTCCTGCAGCTCTCCACTCTCCCTTCCCTGTGCCTGCCGAGTCCCCACTGAGCCCCATGGCACTGCAGAGTCCGTCTTCGTGGATACCTCGATTTACTGCTTTACTTTTGGGGGTCTTTACCTTTGACAGTGTTTCAGCTTCTGACTGTCCATTCATTCCAACCCCAGGGAAAATGGTGAGTTCCCAACCTCTCCCCACCATTGCCAGAGAATCTGGTACATGCCATCAGTCCTGTCAGACACGAAGGAACCTGAGGAGATAATGGGGAGCTGATGGACCATCTCCCCTGCCACTGGACACCAAGAAGAGAGCCTTTAAAACCAGAACTTTTGATCCAATGGAATTCAGTGTTACCGGTTAACGTCAAAACCACTGAGAAGGAAAGAAGAACAGAAACTTTAAACTAAAAAAATCTTAGATATTTTCTTGGAAGCAACTTTGGAGGAACTTCAGGCACTACACCCAGGAGCTGACCTTTTACTGAAGAGCTGCTATCTGACAGGCAACATCTGACACAGTGTTGTCCAAGAGTCAGACACAACAGGATCAAACCTCCACAGAAGGAGAATAAACCCAGCAAATTATCTCTAAGGAGCACTATCATGAGAGAAAAAAGCAGACTCATGGCCTAAGACAAACTGTGGGAAATGTGCAGAGGAGCGGAGGGAGGTTATTGTCAGTGAAACAGTGTCTATTAGATCAGTTTCCATAAGGCATCCTTTGTTCCTCATGCTGTAGATGAGGGGGTTCACTGCTGGAGGCACCACCGAGTACAACACCGCCACCGCCAGGTCGAGGGATGGGGAGGAAATGGAAGGGGGCTTCAGGTAGGCAAAAAATGAGGTGCTGATAAACAGGGAGACTACGGCCAGGTGAGGGAGGCATGTGGAAAAGGCTTTGTGGCGTCCCTGCTGACAGGGAATTCTCAGCACAGCCCTGAAGATCTGCATATAGGAGAAAAGAATGAAAACAAAACACCCAAAGCCCAAAAAGACACTGGCCACAAGAGACGCAACCTCCCTGAGGTAGAAGTGTGAGCAGGAGAGCTTGAGGATGTGGGGGATTTCACAGAAGAACTGGTCCACAGCATTGCCTCGGCAGAGGGGTAGTGAAAATGTATTGGCAGCGTGCAGGAGAGAATAGAGGAATCAAGCGCCCCAGGCAGCTGCTGCCATGTGGACACAAGCTCTGCTGCCCAGGAGGGTCCCGTAGTGCAGGGGTTTGCAGATGGCAACAGAGCGGTCATAGGCCATGATGTTGAGAAAATAAAATTCTGCTGAAATCAAAAAGACAAACAGAAAGAGTTGGGCAGCACATCCTGTGTAGGAGATGGCCCTGGTGTTCCAGAGGGAATTGGCCATGGCTTTGGGGAGATGGAGCCCAGGTGGAGAACAGAGAGGTTGAGGAGGAAGAAGTACACGGGGGTGTGGAGGCGGTGGTCACAGGATACAACTGTGATGATGAGGCCGTTGCCCAGGAGGGCAGCCAGGTAGATGCCCAGGAAGAGCCAGAAGTGCAAGAGCTGCAGCTGCCACGTCTCTGTGAATGCCAGGAGGAGGAACTCAGCGGTGAAGCTGGTGTTGGACATTTTATCCCTCTTGGCATGGGGATCTCTTCAAGGAGGTAAAGGAAGGGAGAAGTTAGGGCAGACTGCTTTGAGAAAAATCCATTCGATTTCTTATAGAAAGCCCCCAAACTGCCTTTCACTTTTCAGGAAGAGCTTTGGTGAGCTCTGGTTGGTGCTGGCTGAGGGTGCCCCAGGGAGCAGGAGGCTCTGCTGGGGGCGCTGCAGGGGTCAGTCCTGCCCTACAGCAATAAGGAAACAGGAACTTGGGGTGATCTCAGATTACATCCAATACTAACAACAAAGAGCTTATAAGCATTATAGCTCCCAATTCACCTGACTGCAGAGCAGAGCTGTGGGGAGTTTGGTTGTATGCCTTCTGTTCTAGTTGCCCCAGCGCAGCTGAAGAGTGGTTTGAATGCAGCAATGCCTGGCATTTCTGCTGCACTGCAAGGGAAACCTTGTGGGTCCTGAGATTGGGCACAGGGACTGTCCCTTAGTGCAGAGTGAGGACAGCCGCTCTGTGCATCAGCCCTGCTCTCAGCTGCCCTGTGCTGGCAGCTCTTCCACCTGGAGGACTATCGCACTCGGGTGTTCCCCCCAAAAGAAAGAGGCCAGTGCTGGGAGCAGAGGAATCCAGTTTCCCAGTGCAGATCTCCAACCCCCTCACCCATCTCATCGTACCTGAGGAGGATCTCAGCTCTGTCCTCCCAACCAGGGACACAGAGGGCTCGTTACAGCTGCCTGCATGCAGCCGCCCAGTAGTGTTTCAATGGCCTTAACACCGAGGTGTCTTCTCCATGGGGCTCCTGCAAACCACAGAGATGCCCTGGGAGAGCTGTGCCCTACGGGAGGGCAGCCTGCAGCCCAGCAGGACCTCCCAAGGAAAGAGTCAACTCTCCTGAATTTGTTACGTCCTGAAGGGAGGGTGAGATCACTGCTAGCCACACACTGCAGTACCCAGAGCCCCACAGGTGAACAGGGTGCGAGCCGGTGCTTTTCCTCCATGGCCATATGTGCACGACAGCACAGGCAGCGTTGGTGTCTGAGCTGCACTTCAATCCTCACCCCCCCCATCTGTCTCCCTTCCTTCCTACCCATGTCTCTGCTGCCTGGAGCTCTTCTTGGCCACGACCTCTTTCACTGTCCCCACTTCCCCTCCCTCTTCATGCTCACAGAGCCCATCCCACCTGCTGTGTGCTCAGCTCTGCCCTGCAGGCACCTCCTGGCAGCAGGGCACTGCCCAGGGGCATCTCTGTGTGTGCAGGGGCTAAGGAGCAGCTCAGACAAGTCCTAGCGAGAACTGGGGTCTCATTGCCAACTCCAGAGGAGAGAAATAAATGCCCATCTCCCACTGCCCACCCAGACAACCAAGAATGGAAAAACTCAAAGTAAAACTTTCTTTTCTTTCCAGCATTCCCATCCTTGACAACCATCTTTAAAATGAACCTCTGCAACTGTCCTCTGGGTGATGTAGAAGTATGAGCCGCCCTGACCCACTCTGGACAGCAGAGGGATCCTTCCCTGCCAGGGGTCACTCCTTCCACCCACAGGTTCTCCCCACAGCTCCTTGGGAAGCTCCCCAGGCAGGCTGAGTGCTGACCCTGGCCGGCAGCAGAGTCCCTGCCCCAGCACTCAGCCCCCTGTTGTGCAGGGACCCTGCTCTGAAGGACAGCCCTGGGAAGCCCTGGATGCACACCCCTGCACTAATTCTTTGGAGAAGGCAGCTGTCGTGTCCTCTCCTCTGACAGTGTGGCTGAGTATCCCTGCTTTGCAGCATGTCCTCCACAGTAAAGAAAACCTGCGTGCCATCCTGCCAATTCCTAGCTGCAGCACGATGTGCCATGTCTAGGAGACCCCTCCAAGACACCGTGTGCATTGCCCTGCTGCCAGAGACTTACTGTGTTAAGCGCTGTGAAGACTTCTCCTCCAGTGAGCTCTCAGCATCATCCCACCTCATGCAGCCTGTAACATCCCTCTTACTTCTCCCATCTCCCCTCGGTGCCTGCAGGTGGTGCCCTCAGTTCTGCTGCCCTTTGCAGAGGAGCTGCTCCTGGGCAGAGCTGTGTCTCTGCAGTGCTGCCCTCTTGCCAGCAGCTCCCTCCATCCCAGGAGCCCAGCCCAGCTCAGCAGCAGAGGCCCAGCCCAGGGCAGCACTTTCTCTGCCCCTCTGGGCTCCCTCCCAGGTGTCCCTGGGGCTCCAGGGGAACCTGCTGTGAAACAGCCTGAAGGCACCCCTGATGTTCCCTCCCTCAGCTGCAGGGAGAGACACTTAGATGTGCTATCAGAAAAAGACTTGGGCATGGGAATCTACTTTTTTGTCCCAGTATTAGACAGGACATGCAGGAAGGTGACAAGGAAAGATCTAATTTCTTCAAGCTGGGAGGATATACTCAATTGAGTGAAACACGCATTTCATTCTGGGTCTTTAGACCTGAGGCTAGAAAGACATTCGTCTCTCTTTTGTTCATGCCATCTCTCTGTTATGAAGAAAAGCCTTTGCACACACGGGGTCTTTGGTGTTTGCTACCAGGATTCCTTACAGCAAGTCAGACCTTGCCTGGTTGCACATTGCAGTGCTTCAGCCCAAATGTGCAGCAGTGCCCTCAGCCAGGGGCACAGCCACGAAGAGCTGGAGCTGTTCCTGAACAGACAGAGCTGTGACATGGTGGCAGAGCTCAGGACAGCTGCTGTTCAAGGACAGCATCCTCCAAGCTCAGCAAGGGTCCAGATCAAAACTCAGTCTAAACTTGAAAGGCAATTGTAGGCCACCATAAGGAGTGTTTACTGCTTCAGGAACAGTTAAAGGAAAAACAAAGGTCCTGTGTGGCCACTGCTGAATTTAGGAAGAGCAGGTGTAGATAGATGTGAGATTCTCGGTGTCCTCTTTGCCTCAGTCTTCCCCAGCAAGGTCTCCCAGGCCTCTGTGACTCAGGGCAGGACTCTGGAGGAGATCAACCAGCAGTGGATGGGGACCAAGTCAGGGATCACTTGAGCAAATGCTTCCTAGTGTATGGGACAGGAGGGGCAGCATCCCAGGGAGCTGAGTGAGCAGGCCACTGTCACAGCGAGGCCACTCTCCAGCATCTTTCAGAGGTCAGGGAGTCTGTGGGAACTCCCTGACAATGGGGAAAATGCAAACGTTGCATGCACCTTTCAGAAATGCCCAAAGGATATGCAGCGGAGTGAAAGGCTGTGCCCCAGCTCGTGTTGACTCGGATCCCATTTCTGGGTGTCTGAACGAGAAGGGGACTGGCTTTACCCAGGGGAGTTTGGCTCTCACCATCCTCTTTGCTTTCTCTGCTGAAAGGACAGGCTTGGTGGACCCAGGGAGAGCAGTGGTTGGCTTTTAACCTGGAAGTCAGTGAACTTTTCAACCTTACCTCCCTCCGCCCCCAATATTCTCATGCCCAAAATAGAATATTCTGGTCTGTATGGCTGGATAAGCTGATATGTAATTAACCAGATGGACGGTCAGACTCAGAGGGACGTGGTCAATGAGTGGTCCTCTGCCTGGAGGCATCTAGCTAGCAGGGTCCTGCAGGGGGCTGTCCTGCCACTGGCTGTGTTTAACATGTTTCTAATGGCTCAGTGGACACGAGCGAGTGCTTTTTCATAACATTTGTAGAAGACACCACATTGAGGAGAGGAGACACTACACTGGAGGGCAGGGTGGTCATCACAAAGGACAATGACAAGCTGGAGTAATGGGCTAATAGGAACCTCAGGATAGCCAGTAAATTGTGGCCTTGAGATCAACTAAGCCCATGCAATAACACAGAGCAGGGACTGCCCACGTGGGCAGCAGCTCTGTGGAGAGGCTTTGGTGGTCCTTGGGTTCCATTAGGCAAAAGAGGAGCAATCAGGAAAGAAGGGCAACTGCATCCTGGGCTGTATGAGCCAGAGCACAGCCAGTCTGCTGAGCACTTTTGACACCATAGCCAGAATATTTTCCTAGGTTTTGACATCCCACAATGCCAGAGAGACCTCGACATACTGGAGCCAGGTCAGTGGAGGGCCACCAAGGTCAGTAGGGTGGCAGAACTTGTACTGTGAGAAGAGGCCTAGAGAGCTGTGCTTGTTCAGACAGGAGTAGAGAGGATCTGGTGGGAAACATGTAGCATCGTTGCACGGTTCCCAGGAAGATGGAGTCAGGCTCATGTTCATGACACAAGGACAAGAGGCAATGGGCTGAAACAAGGGAGGGTCAGGCTAGACAGAGGGAGAAGTTATTCCAGCGTAAGGATATTCAAGTGCTGGAAGCTGTTTCCCAGGGAGTGTGCACTGGCTCTGTCCTGGAATGGGATCAAGATGTGTTTGGATAAAGGCCTGAATACTCTATCTGGCCCTGCTTTGAGCAGGAAGGTGGTCCAGACACCTCCGAAGGTCCCTTCCAGCCTGAATGATGCTGTCCTTCCTTCCTCCTCATGTCTGCAAACTAGGGAGAGCTCTCAGGTTCTCCCTGACCCCAGGAGTCATTCACATCAGATTCAGGCCTGCTTCACAGGTGTCCCCAAAGAGCCCTGACCTCATCCTTTGCTTCCCTTTTCCTTTGCCCAAAGCCAACTTCTTCTCTTTTACTATCTTTATACTCTCCAAAAATACGAGCCTAGGGTGTCAAGCCTTTCAGAGCAGGTTGCTCAAGAAATGTCAGCAGCCACGTACAGAGTCCAGAAATGAGCTGGGCATTGAAGCCACCATTGCAGAAAGAAAGACAAGGCATCTGACCAGCTCCCTGAGCACAGGAATCGGTATGCCGTGTCTCCTGAGATTCCTGGCAACATCTAAAATTTCAGTTCAGAGAAACGTGAGTCCTCTTAAGGTGTCCAGGAGACAGGGAGAAGAGAGCACGCTTCAGTTTCCCAAATGCTATGACAGTGCCCAAAACATCGTTCCCTTGGATGTTTCTGTGATTTCCCTCTAAGAATCAGGATCTCTTTTTTTTTTTAAAAAAAAAGTTAGGAAGATTATAAAAAGCACCAAGAAGATCCAAAATGCTCAAGGCCTTTTCTGAAGAGTCAGTGGCCCTGAGCAGTGGTGACTGGTCATGTGTAGGTCGGGGAGGGAAGGTGAGGGGATGTCATTGAGAAAGAAGGGGGTGGCTGATGGCATTAGCAAATACTTAGAACCACGTCTGAGCACAGCAATGGAAAGCAGTGGACGTCTGTGGGTGGAGGAGGAAGAAGAAGATTGTCAGGAAGGGAAGATGGCAGGAAGGAAGGCCCCTCCTGTGCAAATCAGGGATGATACAGGCATTTCCATCGCATGTGCATAGCTCAGCCTGACAGATGGGGACTGCCCACTGCTTGGGGTGACTGTGCTCAGTCATGCCCCATGAGCTGACCTGGCTCTCCTCCCCTCCTTCCCTCCTCACACTTGGGTGGGTGTCAGGAAACCTCCCTGAGCCTGGAGGATGCACAGCCCTCCTGGGGTGAGGGCCCACCACTGCAGGGGAAGAGGAAGGGTTGGTGAGACACATGGGCATGCAGGGAGAGAGCAGTGCAGGTGCAGCAGTGAGTGCATTGAAGGCAGGAAGAAGACCTGACATGTCGGGGGCTGTCATGCTGAAGTGAAATAGGTTGACTCTCGATTTGGAGGCGGCAGCAGAAGGAGGATGGGCAGTTGAGTGCTGGGATGGGGAGCTAAACAGAGGATTCTAGCATGTCTGGGGCTTGGAACTCTTGGGTGATAAAGCAGCACTAGCAAGGCTTTGGAAGAAACGGGATGGGTTGTGGGGAACTCAGAGGCATTGGCAAATGCTCAGAAACACAGAGCTTGGTGCTGGAAGCAAGGAAGCAGGCACAGGCACAGGTCAGTGTAGCTGTGGTGGGGATGGCCGTGGCGCTTTGACACCCCAACAGAACTGGGACCCTTGTCCACTCAGCTATGGCTTCTGTCTCTTCCCCTGAGACCCACGAGAGGACATGAGGTCCTTACAGCTCCAGCGCCTCGTTGCCTCCTCCTCACCCACCCTCCATAGACCCTGGCAGGTGTCCTACCACTGGCCTGCGCCTGCCATCACACACTCGCACATCACAATTTCCCCAGAACGAGCCCAGAGCATCACAAGAGGGAAAGGATCTCTGAAATGGGAGTCAGAGCTTGGCCATCGTCCTTGGCAATGCACATCAAGGGCTTTCACAGTGATCTCCACATTGAGATTTCCTGCTGTACCAAGTGCCTCGGACTTCCTGCTTCACCAGCCCCCCAGGGACAGGAACCTTGTCTGCTCATTCCCTGTACGGTCTCTTCAGTGATGACCTGCTAACACCCTCCGAAACCTTCAGCTGTGCTGCTTTTACTTCTCCGGAGGCTTGCTCAGTCTTTCAGGAGCTGCAGTTCAGGAACTCGTCACCAGAGGGCTCATTGCCACACAAAGCAACACAAGGAGCCAAGCCGGAGCAGAATTTTCCTTTAGTCTTCAATTCTTATGTGGATTATCAGAGAGATTTCAGGAGTGTGATCACAGTGAAAAGATGGCAAAGTGAATCAAATGCTTGATTTTTGCATAGGCAGTTCTGCATGAATCCCAATGTATTTGGGTTGCAGGAATGTCTTCAAGTGGAGTCTGCACCACTGAGACCCACGGGGATGGACTGGCACAGCCACCGCCAGCAGGGGGAATCCCCATCTGCTAGGCTGAGGCACGCATTCAAGATGCAAACCTCTGCAGTGCCCACTTGTTCCAGGCCTCCAGGCAGTGTGACTCATTCTGCATGGCCCTCTAAGCCTCTATCAGCTCATTTTGCTTTTGCTAACCATCCCTGCAAGTCTCAAGCCTATGGGAGCTTTGGCTTTGGCATCCTCCCTACATCCTGGGTCAAGGTTTCTCAATTCCTTCTTTGCAGCTTCCCCTGATTCCAGTTCCTTTGTGCTGACTTTTTGCCCTGGAGCTCCATCAGCTCAGACACGCAGCCTCACAAGATGAATGTTTTTCTTTATGGGAACTCGGAGAGATCATTCTTTCCTTGAAAGAGGCTGTTCTTTAATGGCTGTCAGATTTCCTTAGATCGTTCACCCTTCAGAGATGGTCCCCATGGCAACACTTGTATCGGTCCCCGAGCAACCCAAAGTCGTCTTCTGTGGAGTCCACCACTCTGCTGCGAGTCTTCTTTTGACGTCTGGGACCCCACTATTTCCTGGTCACAACAGCCGAGGCAGACACTGATGATCACCTCCCTGACCAGCTCTTCCTGGTTGGCCAGGACCACATCCAGGTGAGCATCATCCTTGTTGGCCCACTTGGCAGCTCTGCTAAGTCGTCCCAAGATCCTTTACACTGCTGGCACCCTGTTGCTTTGCCTGGCCAATGAATGCCAGGGCACTTACAGCTCCCCATAGAAACCTGCTCATCAACCGGGAGACTTCTTTGGGTTGCTGTCAGAAGACTTTTTCTGCCTACTCTGCCTGATCAAGTAGTTGGTAACTGCCAAGACACTGGCACCCTTACTGAGGGTCTAGAGAACACGTCTTATGAGGAGCGGCTGAGGGAGCTGGGGTTGTTTAGTCTGGAGAAGAGGAGGCTGAGGGGAGACCTTATTGCTCTCTACAGCTACCTGAAAGGAGGTTGTAGCGAGGTGGGGGTCAGCCTCTTCTCCCTAGTAACAAGTGATAGGATGAGAGGAAATGGCCTCAAGCTGCACCAGGGGAAGTTTAGGTCGGACATTAGGAAAAACTTCTTCACCGAAAGGGTAGTCAGGCATTGCAACAGGCTGCCCAGGGAAGTGGTTGAGTCTCCATGCCTGGAGGTATTTCAAAGAAGGGTAGACGTAGTGCTCAAGGACATGGTTTAGTGGTGGACTTGGCAGTGCTAGGCTCACGGTTGGACTCGATGATCTTAAGGGTCTTTTCCAACCTCAATGATTCAATGATTCTATGACTCCTCCTCTCATCCTCACTCACACAAGCTAACTCAACCTGTTGCCCAGCTGATAGAGGAGCGCCATATATCCGAGCTGCTCCTTCACACAGGGGGCATCCCCCCCACCCTCACCTGCCCTGCCACTCCCAAGCCTCTCATCTGAGGCCCCTTTCTGTGGCCAGTGGAGAGAGATCTGTTAAGTAGTGAGCATACAGTCACCCACCTTAGGACGTGATGAATCGTGAATGGGAAACGTTTCTCTTCCCATGGGTAGCAGGAGGAACCAAGAGGAGGTGATTTGGGAGGGATTCATCTCAGACAGCTGTAAATGTCTCCACAGAAGCCGTTTGCAATGAGTCAGTCTCATCGATCAAAAGAGAGAGGTACTTTCAAGTTAAAACTGCTCCGAGCTGCCTAAGACTGGTTTTGTCTTCAGGTCACTGGCAACACACAGAACAGGTACTAACCTCCTGGCTGTACAAAAGGAAGAACTGGTTCAAGTGCACCAGAAGAGTTCTTTGTTCCTTTAATAAAGTCCTCAAAGTGAACTGGGATGCTTCTACTCTTTATTTATGTGCATTTTCACTTTAGTCGCTAAAAAAAAAAATAAACTCCATTATTCATCCTGCTCAAGTGCCAGGAGGTTGACGATTCTATGATTCTATGATTCTATGATTTTGGCTCTTTCCAGCAAGCTCTTGATTCAGAGCTTTGGCTTTCCTCATTGCTCTCCACTACTGTTTAATTTTCTTCATTGACAGCACCATCCATCCAGATGACTCATTAGGTGGCCTTACTCATGCTGTGTGACGCTACGGGTAACGTAAGGGGTGACCTGTTTCATGGATTTGCTGCCCAAGGTAGAAAGTACCTCAGCAACCATCTCAGAACCACCACAGGAGGATGTAAAAGAAGACAAGCGAGGCCAATGTGGAAAGGATTAACAAGTGTGGTGGGTTGACCCCAGCCAGTAACTAATCAGCCACCCAGTCACTCGTTCACTTCCCCAAACGCAGCCTGGGGAAGAGAATCGGAAAGGTAAGAGTGAGTAAAACTCATGGGTTGTAATTAAGAATGGCTCATAAGTGAAGCAAAGCTGCATTCACCAGCAAAGCAAAAAAGGAATTCCTGCCATTGGCAGGGAAATGTTCAGCCATTTCCAGGAAAGCTTCCAGGCCTTCATCTCATGTAAAAGTGACTTGGGAAGTCAAATGTCGTAACCACAAATGTCCCCCCTTCCTGCTCCTTTCCCTGATCTTATATTGCTGAGTGTGATATCCTATGATATGGAATATCCCTTTGGTCATTTGAGGTCAGCTGTTCTTGCTGCGTCCCCTCACAACTCCTTGCCCAACCCCAGCCCACTCATTGGAAGGGCAGCGTGAGAAACAGCATGAGAAGGCCTTCCTGTTGTTTAAGCGCTGGTCAGCAATAGCTTGGTCAGCAATAGTTTTGGTCACAAATCCGAAACAAGGAACCCTACAGGTTGCTATGAAGACAATGAACTCCACCCCAGCCAGCCAGGGCAGGCTGGCCTTTTTGGAAGGTGTGAGAATGAGAACAGTGAAGAATTTGAGAGGGGGAAGAGGGGAAGCAGTGAATTAAAGATGAGGCCAGGTATGGCATCGGGACTGTTTGGGGTGCCTGTGCTGCTGCCTTGTACCTGATGTGAATTATTTCCACAGTCAGAGGGAACCTGAGGGCTTTCCCTCATGGTGAGGACACGGAGAGGTGAGGAATGAGAGTGTCATTCAGGCTGGAAGGGACCTTGCTAGATATCTGTAGAAAACATCCTGCTCAAAGCAGGGTCACACCAGGTTACTCATGGTTTTAGCCATGAGAAACTTCCAGGGATGGAGGCAGCACACACCCTCCAGGAAACAGCTTCCTGTGTCTGGCTGTCCTCACCTTGCAAAAGTTTCTCCCTATATTGAGCCTGACCCTCTCGCGTTTCAGCTCATTGCCTCCTGTGCTCCTCCCTTGCACCACGGTGTCTTCCTGGGAACCTCACCATAGGCAATGCAAGTCTCTTCCATCCTCCCTGCAAAGCCCTCCATTCTCCAGGGTGGACAAGCCCAGCTCCCTCAGCCTCTCCTAACAGGACAAGTGCTCCAGCCTTGACCATCTCTGTGGCGCTCCACAGAACTTTTGTGTCGCTCCAGCTTGCCAATGTCTCTCTGGCATTGCAAGGAGCCAAAACCTGGGCAAGTATTCTGGATGCAGTGTCAGAAGTGCTGAGCAGAGGGAGAGAATCACTTGCCCTGGCTGTGCTCCTAATCACACAGCCCAGGATGTTGTTGGCCATCTTTGCTGGTGGCTCATCTTTTGCCTAATGGAACCCAAAGACCAGCAGACCCATTCCTGCGGAGCTGCTACCCGCCTAGCCAGTCCCTGTCCTATGCCATTTCATGATCCCCATCCACTGCTGGCTCTTCTCCTCCAGCGTCCTGCCTTGTACCTGTGGCCACACAGTATCTTTGTTCTTCCTTTAACTGTTTCTAAGTCGTAGACACTCATTGTGGTGCCCTTGAATTGCCTTTCAAGTTTAAACTGAGTTTTGATCTGGACCCTTGCTGAGCTTGGAGGATGATGTCCTTGAACACCAGCTGTACTGAGCTCTGCCACCATGCCTTGGCAGTTTATTGCATCAGTGTCCCAGCTCTGTCTATGACATTAACATCCAGCTCATCCTGTCTGTGCCGCTGGCTGAGGGCATCGCTGCACATCTGGGCTGATGCACTGCAGCTGTGGAACCAGGGAAGCTCATATTTGCCTTAAGGAAACCTGATACCACGTGTCCAAGGCCCCCGTGTGTGCAAAGGCTTTGCTTCAGAGCAGAGACAAGGCATGGAGAAAAGAGCTGCACGTCTTTCTAGCCCCAGGACTAAAGACCCAGGGTGAAATGCCTCAATTCACTCAATGGAACACATCCTCCCAGCTTGGAGAAATTAGATCCTTCCCTGTCACCTTCCTGGGTGTCCTCTCTAATGATGGGACAATAAAAGTGACTCTCATGCCCAACTATTTTTCTAATACGAGTAGTGACTCTGCTGGAGGTAAGTCTCTCTCCCCCCAGCTGAGGGAGGGAACATCAGTGATGCCTTCAGGCTGTTTCACAGCAGGTTCCCCTGGAGCCCCAGGGACACCTGGCGGGAGCCCAGAGGGGCAGAGAAAGTGCTGCCTTGGGCTGGGCCTCTGCTGCTGAGCTGGGCTGGGCTCCTGGGATGGAGGGAGCTGCTGGCAAGTGGGCAGCACTGCAGAGAGACAGCTCTGCCCAGGAGCAGCTCCTTTGCAAAGGGCAGCAGGGCTGAGGGCACTGCCTGCATGCACTGAGGGGAGAGGAGCGAGGCAGAGAGAGGTGAAAGGCAATCAGGAGTGGGAGGATGCTGAGAGTTCACTGGGGGGGAGGGATCTTCACAGCCCTCTACATGGTAAGTCTCTGGGTGCAGGACAATGTAGCTGGTGTTCCTGGAGGGATATCCAAAAGCTGATACATCCGACAGCACATAGGATCTTTCAGGAGGACTCTCACAGTGTCTCTAGGGGGAGGAGGATGTATGCGGAGCAGGGCTTCCCTGCTGCACCATCAGGGCAGGGCAGAATGGCTGCCTTCTTCTGGGTACCAGTCCGGGGTTTTGAAGATAGGTGTGCAGCCACGGGTGCCCGGGGCTGTCCTTTAGAGCACTGGGGAGAAGCTGTGGGTGGAAGCAGTGACCCCTGGCAGGGCAGGGTGCGCCTTCTCTTTCAGACACCCAGAAATGGGATCAGAGTAGTCACGCTCTGGGGCACAGCCTTTCATTTCCCTCCTCATCATTTGGGCCTTCTTGAAAGGTTCATGCATTGTGTGGGTGCTGCCAGTGACCAGGGAGTCCCCAGACTCCGTGGCCTTTCAAAGATAATGGAGAGTGGCCTCGCTGTGACACTGGCCAGCTCACTCAGCTCCCTGGGATGCCGCTCCTCCACTCCCATAGACCGGTAAAAGATTGTTTGCTCAAGTGACCCCTGACATGATCCCCATCCACTGCTGGCTCTTCTCCTCCAGCGTCCTGCCTTGTACCTGTGGCCACACAGTATCTTTGTTCTTCCTTTAACTGTTTCTAAGTCGTAGACACTCATTGTGGTGCCCTTGAATTGCCTTTCAAGTTTAAACTGAGTTTTGATCTGGACCCTTGCTGAGCTTGGAGGATGATGTCCTTGAAGCTCTGTAAAGCTATACTCATGCCTTCTGCGAGTCCCATCTGTAGGTGCTGTTGAAGGCTGGCGCCTTGCTCTGGGCATTTCTTCTCTCGTCCCATCAAGTCCTCCTTGATGGGCCTTTGGGTTGCCACCCAGGGCCCACTTTTGGTGTCCCATCAAGGGACCGCCCTTCAGCTTTTCATCTTGCCTAGCCCACTGCTCTTCTCCTCTTGTCTCCTCAAGGCGTCTCTGTTTGCCTTTCCATGGGCCCTAGGGCCCAGCGTGGGCCTTTTGGCGCAAGCAAGGGGCCACCAAACGGCCTTGCGCTGCCTCCCAAGACCCTCCATTTCCGTTTGCCCTTTGGTGCGGCCTGGAGCTCTAGATGTGGTGCGGACCAGAGCCCTGGGTGTGGTGCGGCCCAGAGCCCTGGGTGTGCCTTTGGGTGGCCAGGCCGAGCCCTTTGCATGCCTCTGGGTACCCACCAGGGCCCTCCGGCTGCCTTGCTCTCTGCCCTTGTATCCTGTTTTCCCCTGCAGACTGGCTGGAGTGGCCTCCCAGCCCGTCCTCTACAGGAGAAAGGTGGGGGATGTCTGGGGCACAAATGGCGGTTGGGGGGGCGGGGCTGGGCAGGGGGCCGCCTGTGGAGGTCGGCCTAGGAGGCGCCGCGGGCCAGAGGCCAGAGGGGGCTTCAGTTTGTTCTTCCTTATTTTCAGCATTCTTTGTTTCGGGCAATGCCTGTAACATCTATACTTGTGCCTGCCAGGCATTATTTTGCGGCATATGTGCTCAAACTTTATTCTGATCACGAGTTATCTGTGCTCCCAATTTCTCGGCTGAACCCCTTCCCCTCAGAGGTAGGGGACATTCTGGCATACAGAAAAATTCACGTCTAAGCGCTTTGTTTCCAATGTCACGCTTAGTCGGTTGAAAGAAAGGCCTAGGCCCTCGTTTTCCCCTGGCACCAATTACTGACATAGAGAATTGACTCATAGGTCCTTTACGACTGTTTAATACCGAATACGTTGCTCCTGTGTCATCTAGAAATGTAAGTGTCTCATTCCCCAGCTTAACTGAAAGCAGGGGATCGGCTGGGGAGACCTTCATGTTTTGCCCCGGTGCCCTTCCTTCACTCTGTACCGCCTGATAGAACTTGGCAAGATTTTTAGATCTAGGTACCCCCTCCCTGCTTTACCCGCTACAAAATTAACTGCTGATATTGTTTAATCATCAGTCACCCCGCTCCCGTCTTTGGATTCCAGGCAGGTTCTCGTGCAGGCAGAACACGATCCGGACCATCCCTGGCGTTTAACCTCATGCTGTCCTCCGGAGCTTTTCCTAACACCATTCCCTTCTCCTCGGGGAGAAATAAAGTATTAAGCAACACCTGCACATCTCCCCAATCCGCGTTACGATTTTCAGCTATCATCTGGAAAGGCTTGGATCGCATCAGAAGTCTCATTCCCTATTTGTTCAGTAAGTGCCAAAATCTTGGCTCTTGCTTTTTCAAGTTCCCTAACTCCTAACCAAGGAAGAAAGCACCTGGTAAGGAATGGAAGCCAGCTGGCCGATCAATTAACGGATTGTGGCTTCTTCGATACCCTTGCCTAGATGTTCTTCTCCATAGCCCTGCGTTCATTTCGTTCCCTATGGTAATATCAGGGCGAAGCGTACCTAGGGTACAAGTCCCAGAGCAGCTGGGCAGCAAGACTTTCCGTGCCTTGTTTCCCCATAGCCAAATTTCCACAAATTCCTTTCCGAAGGCAGAAGCGGTCAGTAGTTTTGCTAACTGGAAAATTCCTGTTTCTGCAGGACATGGAGAGCCGGGTGAGCGAGAGCGGGCGGCCCACATGCGTGTCCAGACGGGCCTGCAGGGTGGCCGGGCAGCAGCTGGGCGGCGGCCTAGTGACGCGCTGATGCAACAATGCAGTGGCCCAGCAACGTGATGATGCAAGAATGGGCGATGGCTCTATATAGCTGCTCGCTGGGAGACCGGCTGTGGTGGCCAGAGCTGGGTGCCTCTGGAGCAAGAGGAGCCAGCGCAGGGTCACAGCTCTCGGCGAGCTCTTGGAAGGAGCCATGGAGCACCGTCTCGCTGCTGGCATCGGAAACATGGACGCAGTGCTGAGCACAGCGGGGAAGAGGGGAGAGGTGAGGGACGGTCCGAAGGAGAGGGCTGATCCCGGGAGCCTGGGACATGCAGGGCCGCTCTGGGGGCTTGGGGCGTGCGCGGGGAGCTGGGAGGGATGCAGAGGTGGTTGGGCTGGGGAGAGTTTTCAGGGAGTCCTGCCTCGCTGCCCAGCCTGGCTTGCGGCTAAGCAGGTGGGAGGGGTTGCTGCGAAAGGACGCGGCCGTGGGTTGAGGAAGGGATGGGAGCTGTGGGGCCGTGGTGGAGGAAGCAGAGAGCAGCCTTTGAGTGGGCCGCTCTTGGCGCTCCGCTTGGTTGGAGTCTTCCGAGAGCCTTTCTAGCAAGTGCCGTGCAGGAGGCTTCTGGAGATAGCGGCTGAGTGCCGACGAGCGTCTCCCTCTTTCTAGCTCGGGAAGAGGAGACAGGCAGTGTCAGAAGGAGGGAGTGGGCTGCTGGGCCTCCCGCTTGGTGTCAAGATCCCTCTGCTGCCTGGCTCCAAGCCTGTCTTCTGCAGGACAAAGCTGGGGGAAAAGGTAAAGGAAGTGGAAAGGGGTAGAAGAGCCCTCCTCCTTTCTTTGGCGGGAGTAGAGGGAGGGTCGTGGCTGCCTGGCGCGGACCTGCGTTTTAAGGGCTGGGCTTGAACTTTTCACTCTGAAGGTTCATTTCAGGTGTGCAGTTCTTCCCGGTGGCCTCGGATGCCTACTGTGCTGGTGGGGTTTGTCTTGTCTCCCCGATCCCAGCCCAGCCTAGCCCGGCGCAGCCTAGCGCGGTCCAGCCTGGCCCTGCAGTCTGGCTGTGGGGTTCTGTGTGCCTTCAGAAGGCTGGAGAAGAGTGTTGGTCTTCCAAGTACCTTCCCCTTTCCACAAGTACTGCTTGGCACCTCTTTGCTGCTGTCTCCTGCCTCCTTCATAGTCTGGAAAATGTCTCTTACAGCTTCACCAGCCCTCTGGTTATTTCAATCTGGGAGATCCATGCTGCCGCCAGCTGAGCACCGAATACAACAGCCTGCATGACCCGCATCTGCGGGCCTACCACAATCGCAAGGACAACCTGCGGAGGCTGAAGAGAGAGGGTTCCATCACCAGCGATGGCAAAGTAGGTTTGGACGTCGGGCTGCTGCAACCAGCGCTCATCAAGCGGGGTTCCCAGAGCGCTTGCTGCAGCCGGCTGTTGCTGGCAGAGGGCCCAGGGCTGTGGGGCTGGTTTCCCTGGGAGCAGAAGTGGCGGCAGCATCCCTCTGGCAAGTCCCACTCCTGCTCTTCTCCCTCTGCCCCGCGCTGCCCGAGTGTTGGGGAGGCAGCCGGCGTGAGGCGTGGCGCTGGGGCGAGGAGCAC
Source organism: Platalea leucorodia (assembly GCF_965183815.1). Classification (NCBI taxonomy): domain Eukaryota; kingdom Metazoa; phylum Chordata; class Aves; order Pelecaniformes; family Threskiornithidae; genus Platalea; species Platalea leucorodia. Next base: position 7,634,760 of record NC_138843.1, read on the forward strand.
CGCTGAGCCCTGGCGGCGGGGGGAGTCAGGGTCCCCGCCACGGAGGAAGGGAGGGGAGGGGAGGGTGTGGAGAGGAGCAGCTCCTGGGTTTGGGCTGTTTTGGGGAAGAGAGTGTACGTAGGTGGGTTGAGAGTTCTTGGGGGCTATCTCCCCTCCTCTCTCCCTAGGTGGTTTGCACTCTGAAGGAGTTCAATGAGTACAGGCAGTATCTGACCACGCTGAAGCTGGAGGCAGAGAAAATGTTCATGCGAGAGGAGGTAGGCAAAGCGGCGTGTTGGTGGAGCCCGGTGAGCGGCACGGTGCCAAAGGCTGGGGCTTTACTTGCGGCACCTCGCAAGTAAAGGGGAGGCGGTCAGTGCAGAAGAGGTGAGGGCTGTGCGGCTGGGCCAGGCGCTGTGGCAAGGAAAGGACTACCGGGCTGCGAGCTGAGGTAGCGCAGGGTGCAGGGGTGTGGATGGGCAGGAAAGTCACGTGGAAGCCCGCGGAGTCCCGAGGGAAGCGTTTCTCTCCGGCCCTCGTCGCGTGGCCGAAGCAGAGCGCTGTCCTGGGCCCGCGGGACGCCTCAGCACGCAGGGGCGTGAGCGCTTGTCCAGGCACCAGCAAGCCACAGCCTGGTGTCACCTTTCAGAAAAAGCTTCGGCAAGAGCTGGCCCAGTTAGAGGATGCCTGCGAACTGCCGGGAGGGACTGATGTTTCTCGCCTGCGAGAGTGGCTGCTGCAGGAGCAAAGAAAGAGTTTGCCAGGTGGCGAGAGGCAGAGGAGGCAGAGGTAAGCAAAGGCCAAGCAACGGTTGCTCTTGAAGGGGGCGCGTGGTCCCTGAGAGAAGTCCTGGAGCCTCCTGTTGCAGTAAACGACCAAAGCCCGGCGGTGGAAGGAGGCGGTGGCGGCTGCGAACACGTTGGCGCAGTCTGCGTTTGGAGGCTTGGCCAGGCATCTGGAAGCTGCTGCGGGGTCTAGTGGAGCAAAGCAAGCCGGAGCAGGCTGATGGGAGTGTCTGAACGGAAAATGGCTCCTTCTCAGCTGCCTTCTTTCTCTTGACAGGCATCTGACTGGGATCAAGAAGCGGCTTGAAAGACTGGAGGCTCTTGAAAAAGAGCAACGCCTCCTCCGGCAGGCCGAGTGCCAGCAGCAGCAGCAGCAGCAGCAGCAGCAGCAGCTGGGAGAGAGGAGAGAGCCAGGCACCCGGAGCAGCTCTGAAAAGTCCGCTGTCAAAGGGAAGCCGGTGAGTAGGAGCCGGGTGGATGCAGGGGGCCGCCTCTGCTGTGCGGCAGCTCGTTGGTCCCTGGGCCTCAGGAGAGGGTGCTGGCCCCGCCAGAGGCGCTCGGGGCTTGCAAGCGGTGCCTGGTTGCTGAGGAGGTGGTGCCTGGCTGGTGTGCGATGTGTCCGCGTTTGCGAGTGGCTGTCAGAGACCAAGAAGCGGGCGCTTGCCTTCCTGTGTCCCTCGGACACGAGGCACTGGCCCTTTCTGCCTGTGCCTGGGCACTCTCGGTGGCCACTTCTGCACCCAGACTCGCACAGTTAACACGAACCTGTGAGGTGCACTAAATGGCCGCACTCGTTTTAGTGTCCAAAGCGTGCCGGAGAAGAAGCGCCTAACAGCATACAGGCTGTGCTGCTGCGGGCTGCACTGGCAGAAGACCAGGAGCTTAAAGAGGTGGCTGAGACCGTGATCCAGGAAGTGCTGGAGCGGGTGAAGGCGCTGGCTCAGTCCATCCACGTCTTAAGGAGGGCTCCCCGTGAGGCCAGCGGAAGGTTGTTTGGCAGTGCCAGAGAGGCAGAGCCTTTGGACGCTAGTCCCGCGGATCGCCGGGACAAAATTAGACGGGTGGCTGGAGAGATTGTGGCGACCGTGTTGGAGAGGTTGGGGGAGCTTTTGGCATCCTGGACGTGTGCTGCAGCTGAGGCAGGGCCGGCAGCCAGGCGGGGGGAGGCGGAAGTAGCAGCTTCTGAGAGAGCATCTTGGCGGTCTTCTATTGAGCAAAGGACCAAAGAGGCCATTGAAAGCGTTAGCTCCACCTTGTCATCGTTTGTAGCTTCTCAGTTTGAAGAGGACTTTTGCTGTCAGTTTTCGGAGATCCTGAAGCTTCAGGGCGTGAGAGAAGGACAAGGCTCAGGCAGAGGCTGGGAAGAGCAGCTGCCAGAAGGAAGCAAGAGAGCAAAGTTGCCCGTGTTGCAACCGCTGCAAAACGCTGCTGCTGTCTCACGAGTGAGTCGTGAGCTTGCCGAGGCGAGCATCCAAAAGGCCATCTCCAGAGTTCAGCAGCTGGATGCGGAATTGATCGGGTATGCCCGAACCATTGTCCTTGAAGTTGTGGCAACCGTGAGGAAGAAGTTAGAGGCAGAAAGGAAGGGCAAGGAAAAATCAGCGACGCTTCCAGCAAGGAAGGTCTTGCCACCTCTCAGGCTGCCTGCAATAGTCAGGCCTTCAGAGGAAGCAGGAGAATTGAAAGAGGAGAGCTCACATACTCTCCTCCCACCTGTCCTGCGAGGCCCTGAGCGAGATGCTCGCCGGCCACCGGAAGACCTTCCGAAGTCCGTGGATTACACCTGCAGAGCCCCAGCAAGGTCTTCGGTGCCCGCGTGTGAAACTCTGCGTATCCTGAGGCCAGGGAGCACGGCAGGCACTCTCCCTTGCACGGGCCCGCAGTTTGCGAGGCAGCCCGTGCCTCCAGCGGGTCCGAAGCCCCCTAGCCAGGCAGGAGCATGGCGCAGACCAGTGCGTTTAAAGGTGTTCCTGGAGGAGCCCGTGCAGCCCGAGTCCTTAAAGAGGGCGGTAGCTGGGAGCCTTGTGGAGGGTGTCCTGAGGAGGCGTGCGGCTCCAGGGCCAGAGAGCGCCTGGGCAGCTCCCCCAGGCAGAGAATAAAGAGCTTTCTCCCAGGGGCTTGCTTGTGCCTCTCTTTATTCATGCCAGGCCATACTGCGTCTGGGCATTTTCCCGGCCATGTTTTCCCTCGCCTGCCTCCCTCCTACAGCCTCGGTCAGGCTAAGACACAGTTTTACAGGGCATCTGAAGTAGGGAAGAGAAAAGCAGGCAGCGCTTTTGCCTTGTTTAGAAAGCTTTGTGGCCGGGCTAGCTGAGGGGCTGGTGAAGCTCTGTAAAGCTATACTCATGCCTTCTGTGAGTCCCATCTGTAGGTGCTGTTGAAGGCTGGCGCCTTGCTCTGGGCATTTCTTCTCTCGTCCCATCAAGTCCTCCTTGATGGGCCTTTGGGTTGCCACCCAGGGCCCACTTTTGGTGTCCCATCAAGGGACCGCCCTTCAGCTTTTCATCTTGCCTAGCCCACTGCTCTTCTCCTCTTGTCTCCTCAAGGCGTCTCTGTTTGCCTTTCCATGGGCCCTAGGGCCCAGCGTGGGCCTTTTGGGGCAAGCGAGGGGCCACCAAACGGCCTTGCGCTGCCTCCCAAGACCCTCCATTTCCGTTTGCCCTTTGGTGCGGCCTGGAGCTCTAGATGTGGTGCGGCCCAGAGCCCTGGGTGTGCCTTTGGGTGGTCAGGCCGAGCCCTTTGCATGCCTCTGGGTACCCACCAGGGCCCTCCGGCTGCCTTGCTCTCTGCCCTTGTATCCTGTTTTCCCCTCCAGCCTGGCTGGAGTGGCCTCCCAGCCCGTCCTCTACAGGAGAAAGGTGGGGAATGTCTGGGGCACAAATGGCGGTTGGGGGGGCGGGGCTGGGCAGGGGGCCGCCTGTGGAGGTCGGCCTAGGAGGCGCCGTGGGCCAGAGGCCAGAGGGGGCTTCAGTTTGTTCTTCCTTATTTTCAGCATTCTTTGTTTCGGGCAATGCCTGTAACATCTATACTTGTGCCTGCCAGGCATTATTTTGCGGCATATGTGCTCAAACTTTATTCTGATCACGAGTTATCTGTGCTCCCAATTTCTCGGCTGAACCCCTTCCCCTCAGATGTAGGGGACATTCTGGCATACAGAAGAATTCACGTCTAAGCGCTTTGTTTCCAATGTCACGCTTAGTCGGTTGAAAGAAAGGCCTAGGCCCTCGTTTTCCCCTGGCACCAATTACTGACATAGAGAATTGACTCATAGGTCCTTTACGACTGTTTAATACCGAATACGTTGCTCCTGTGTCATCTAGAAATGTAAGTGTCTCATTCCCCAGCTTAACTGAAAGCAGGGGATCGGCTGGGGAGACCTTCATGTTTTGCCCCGGTGCCCTTCCTTCACTCTGTACCGCCTGATAGAACTTGGCAAGATTTTTAGATCTAGGTACCCCCTCCCTGCTTCACCCGCTACAAAATTAACTGCTGATATTGTTTAATCATCAGTCACCCCGCTCCCGTCTTTGGATTCCAGGCAGGTTCTCGTGCAGGCAGAACACGATCCGGACCATCCCTGGCGTTTAACCTCATGCTGTCCTCCGGAGCTTTTCCTAACACCATTCCCTTCTCCTCGGGGAGAAATAAAGTATTAAGCAACACCTGCACATCTCCCCAATCCGCGTTACGATTTTCGGCTATCATCTGGAAAGGCTTGGATCGCATCAGAAGTCTCATTCCCTATTTGTTCAGTAAGTGCCAAAATCTTGGCTCTTGCTTTTTCAAGTTCCCTAACTCCTAACCAAGGAAGAAAGCACCTGGTAAGGAATGGAAGCCAGCTGGCCGATCAATAAACGGATTGTGGCTTCTTCGATACCCTTGCCTAGATGTTCTTCTCCATAGCCCTGCGTTCATTTCGTTCCCTATGGTAATATCAGGGCGAAGCGTACCTAGGGTACAAGTCCCAGAGCAGCTGGGCAGCAAGACTTTCCATGCCTTGTTTCCCCATAGCCAAATTTCCACAAATTCCTTTCCGAAGGCAGAAGCGGTCAGTAGTTTTGCTAACTGGAAAATTCCTGTTTCTGCAGGACATGGAGAGCCGGGTGAGCGAGAGCGGGCGGCCCACGTGCGTGTCCAGACGGGCCTGCAGGGTGGCCGGGCAGCAGCTGGGCGGCGGCCTAGCGACGCGCTGATGCAACAATGCAGTGGCCCAGCAACGTGATGATGCAAGAATGGGCGATGGCTCTATAAAGCTGCTCGCTGGGAGACCGGCTGTGGTGGCCAGAGCTGGGTGCCTCTGGAGCAAGAGGAGCCAGCGCAGGGTCACAGCTCTCGGCGAGCTCTTGGAAGGAGCCATGGAGCACCGTCTCACTGCTGGCATCGGAAACATGGACGCAGTGCTGAGCACAGCGGGGAAGAGGGGAGAGGTGAGGGACGGTCCGAAGGAGAGGGCTGATCCCGGGAGCCTGGGACATGCAGGGCCGCTCTGGGGGCTTGGGGCGTGCGCGGGGAGCTGGGAGGGATGCAGAGGTGGTTGGGCTGGGGAGAGTTTTCAGGGAGTCCTGCCTCGCTGCCCAGCCTGGCTTGCGGCTAAGCAGGTGGGAGGGGTTGCTGCGAAAGGACGCGGCCGTGGGTTGAGGAAGGGATGGGAGCTGTGGGGCCGTGGTGGAGGAAGCAGAGAGCAGCCTTTGAGTGGGCCGCTCTTGGCGCTCCGCTTGGTTGGAGTCTTCCGAGAGCCTTTCTAGCAAGTGCCGTGCAGGAGGCTTCTGGAGATAGCGGCTGAGTGCTGACGAGCGTCTCCCTCTTTCTAGCTCGGGAAGAGGAGACAGGCAGTGTCAGAAGGAGGGAGTGGGCTGCTGGGCCTCCCGCTTGGTGTCAAGATCCCTCTGCTGCCTGGCTCCAAGCCTGTCTTCTGCAGGACAAAGCTGGGGGAAAAGGTAAAGGAAGTGGAAAGGGGTAGAAGAGCCCTCCTCCTTTCTTTGGCGGGAGTAGAGGGAGGGTCGCGGCTGCCTGGCGCGGACCTGCGTTTTAAGGGCTGGGCTTGAACTTTTCACTCTGAAGGTTCATTTCAGGTGTGCAGTTCTTCCCGGTGGCCTCGGATGCCTACTGTGCTGGTGGGGTTTGTCTTGTCTCCCCGATCCCAGCCCAGCCTAGCCCGGCGCAGCCTAGCGCGGTCCAGCCTGGCCCTGCAGTCTGGCTGTGGGGTTCTGTGTGCCTTCAGAAGGCTGGAGAAGAGTGTTGGTTTTCCAAGTACCTTCCCCTTTCCACAAGTACTGCTTGGCACCTCTTTGCTGCTGTCTCCTGCCTCCTTCATAGTCTGGAAAATGTCTCTTACAGCTTCACCAGCCCTCTGGTTATTTCAATCTGGGAGATCCATGCTGCCGCCAGCTGAGCACCGAATACAACAGCCTGCGTGACCCGCATCTGCGGGCCTACCACAATCGCAAGGACAACCTGCGGAGGCTGAAGAGAGAGGGTTCCATCACCAGCGATGGCAAAGTAGGTTTGGACGTCGGGCTGCTGCAACCAGTGCTCATCAAGCGGGGTTCCCAGAGCGCTTGCTGCAGCCGGCTGTTGCTGGCAGAGGGCCCAGGGCTGTGGGGCTGGTTTCCCTGGGAGCAGAAGTGGCGGCAGCATCCCTCTGGCAAGTCCCACTCCTGCTCTTCTCCCTCTGCCCCGCGCTGCCCGAGTGTTGGGGAGGCAGCCGGCGTGAGGCGTGGCGCTGGGGCGAGGAGCACCGCTGAGCCCTGGCGGCGGGGGGAGTCAGGGTCCCCGCCACGGAGGAAGGGAGGGGAGGGGAGGGTGTGGAGAGGAGCAGCTCCTGGGTTTGGGCTGTTTTGGGGAAGAGAGTGTACGTAGGTGGGTTGAGAGTTCTTGGGGGCTATCTCCCCTCCTCTCTCCCTAGGTGGTTTGCACTCTGAAGGAGTTCAATGAGTACAGGCAGTATCTGACCACGCTGAAGCTGGAGGCAGAGAAAATGTTCATGCGAGAGGAGGTAGGCAAAGCGGCGTGTTGGTGGAGCCCTGTGAGCGGCACGGTGCCAAAGGCTGGGGCTTTACTTGCGGCACCTCGCAAGTAAAGGGGAGGCGGTCAGTGCAGAAGAGGTGAGGGCTGTGCGGCTGGGCCAGGCGCTGGGGCAAGGAAAGGACTACCGGGCTGCGAGCTGAGGTAGCGCAGGGTGCAGGGGTGCGGATGGGCAGGAAAGTCACGTGGAAGCCCGCGGAGTCCCGAGGGAAGCGTTTCTCTCCGGCCCTCGTCGCGTGGCCGAAGCAGAGCGCTGTCCTGGGCCCGCGGGACGCCGCAGCACGCAGGGGCGTGAGCGCTTGTCCAGGCACCAGCAAGCCACAGCCTGGTGTCACCTTTCAGAAAAAGCTTCGGCAAGAGCTGGCCCAGTTAGAGGATGCCTGCGAACTGCCGGGAGGGACTGATGTTTCTCGCCTGCGAGAGTGGCTGCTGCAGGAGCAAAGAAAGAGTTTGCCAGGTGGCGAGAGGCAGAGGAGGCAGAGGTAAGCAAAGGCCAAGCAACGGTTGCTCTTGAAGGGGGCGCGTGGTCCCTGAGAGAAGTCCTGGAGCCTCCTGTTGCAGTAAACAACCAAAGCCCGGCGGTGGAAGGAGGCGGTGGCGGCTGCGAACACGTTGGCGCAGTCTGCGTTTGGAGGCTTGGCCAGGCATCTGGAAGCTGCTGCGGGGTCTAGTGGAGCAAAGCAAGCCGGAGCAGGCTGATGGGAGTGTCTGAGCGGAAAATGGCTCCTTCTCAGCTGCCTTCTTTCTCTTGACAGGCATCTGACTGGGATCAAGAAGCGGCTTGAAAGACTGGAGGCTCTTGAAAAAGAGCAACGCCTCCTCCGGCAGGCCGAGTGCCAGCAGCAGCAGCAGCAGCAGCAGCTGGGAGAGAGGAGAGAGCCAGGCACCCGGAGCAGCTCTGAAAAGTCCGCTGTGAAAGGGAAGCCGGTGAGTAGGAGCCGGGTGGATGCAGGGGGCCGCCTCTGCTGTGCGGCAGCTCGTTGGTCCCCGGGCCTCAGGAGAGGGTGTTGGCCCCGCCAGAGGTGCTCGGGGCTTGCAAGCGGTGCCTGGTTGCTGAGGAGGTGGTGCCTGGCTGGTGTGCGATGTGTCCGCGTTTGCGAGTGGCTGTCAGAGACCAAGAAGCGGGCGCTTGCCTTCCTGTGTCCCTCGGACACGAGGCACTGGCCCTTTCTGCCTGTGCCTGGGCACTCTCAGTGGCCACTTCTGCACCCAGACTCGCACATTTAACGCGAACCTGTGAGGTGCACTAAATGGCCGCACTCATTTTAGTGTCCAAAGCGTGCCGGAGAAGAAGCGCCTAACAGCATACAGGCTGTGCTGCTGCGGGCTGCGCTGGCAGAAGACCAGGAGCTTAAAGAGGTGGCTGAGACTGTGATCCAGGAAGTGCTGGAGCGGGTGAAGGCGCTGGCTCAGTCCATCCACGTCTTAAGGAGGGCTCCCCGTGAGGTCAGCGGAAGGTTGTTCGGCAGTGCCAGAGAGGCAGAGCCTTTGGACGCTAGTCCCGCGGATCGCCGGGACAAAATTAGACGGGTGGCTGGAGAGATTGTGGCGACCGTGCTGGAGAGGTTGGGGGAGCTTTTGGCATCCTGGACGTGTGCTGCAGCTGAGGCAGGGCCGGCAGCCAGGCGGGGGGAGGCGGAAGTAGCAGCTTCTGAGAGAGCATCTTGGCGGTCTTCTATTGAGCAAAGGACCAAAGAGGCCATTGAAAGCGTTAGCTCCACCTTGTCATCGTTTGTAGCTTCTCAGTTTGAAGAGGACTTTTGCTGTCAGTTTTCGGAGATCCTGAAGCTTCAGGGCGTGAGAGAAGGACAAGGCTCAGGCAGAGGCTGGGAAGAGCAGCTGCCAGAAGGAAGCAAGAGAGCAAAGTTGCCCGTGTTGCAACCGCTGCAAAACGCTGCTGCTGTCTCACGAGTGAGTCGTGAGCTTGCCGAGGCGAGCATCCAAAAGGCCATCTCCAGAGTTCAGCAGCTGGATGCGGAATTGATCGGGTATGCCCGAACCATTGTCCTTGAAGTTGTGGCAACCGTGAGGAAGAAGTTAGAGGCAGAAAGGAAGGGCAAGGAAAAATCAGCGACGCTTCCAGCAAGGAAGGTCTTGCCACCTCTCAGGCTGCCTGCAATAGTCAGGCCTTCAGAGGAAGCAGGAGAATTGAAAGAGGAGAGCTCACATACTCTCCTCCCACCTGTCCTGCGAGGCCCTGAGTGAGATGCTCGCAGGCCACCGGAAGACCTTCCGAAGTCCGCGGATTACACCTGCAGAGCCCCAGCAAGGTCTTCGGTGCCCGCGTGTGAAACTCTGCGTATCCTGAGGCCAGGGAGCACGGCAGGCACTCTCCCTTGCACGGGCCCGCAGTTTGCGAGGCAGCCCGTGCCTCCAGCGGGTCCGAAGCCCCCTAGCCAGGCAGGAGCATGGCGCAGACCAGTGCGTTTAAAGGTGTTCCTGGAGGAGCCCGTGCAGCCCGAGTCCTTAAAGAGGGCGGTAGCTGGGAGCCTTGTGGAGGGTGTCCTGAGGAGGCGTGCGGCTCCAGGGCCAGAGAGCGCCCGGGCAGCTCCCCCAGGCAGAGAATAAAGAGCTTTCTCCCAGGGGCTTGCTTGTGCCTCTCTTCATTCATGCCAGGCCATACTGCGTCTGGGCATTTTCCCGGCCATGTTTTCCCTCGCCTGCCTCCCTCCTACAGCCTCGGTCAGGCTAAGACACAGTTTTACAGGGCATCTGAAGTAGGGAAGAGAAAAGCAGGCAGCGCTTTTGCCTTGTTTAGAAAGCTTTGTGGCCGGGCTAGCGGAGGGGCTGGTGAAGCTCTGTAAAGCTATACTCATGCCTTCTGTGAGTCCCATCTGTAGGTGCTGTTGAAGGCTGGCGCCTTGTTCTGGGCATTTCTTCTCTCGTCCCATCAAGTCCTCCTTGATGGGCCTTTGGGTTGCCACCCAGGGCCCACTTTTGGTGTCCCATCAAGGGACCGCCCTTCAGCTTTTCATCTTGCCTAGCCCACTGCTCTTCTCCTCTTGTCTCCTCAAGGCGTCTCTGTTTGCCTTTCCATGGGCCCTAGGGCCCAGCGTGGGCCTTTTGGGGCAAGCGAGGGGCCACCAAACGGCCTTGCGCTGCCTCCCAAGACCCTCCATTTCCGTTTGCCCTTTGGTGCGGCCTGGAGCTCTAGATGTGGTGCGGCCCAGAGCCCTGGGTGTGCCTTTGGGTGGCCAGGCCGAGCCCTTTGCATGCCTCTGGGTACCCACCAGGGCCCTCCGGCTGCCTTGCTCTCTGCCCTTGTATCCTGTTTTCCCCTGCAGACTGGCTGGAGTGGCCTCCCAGCCCGTCCTCTACAGGAGAAAGGTGGGGGATGTCTGGGGCACAAATGGCGGTTGGGGGGGCGGGGCTGGGCAGGGGGCCGCCTGTGGAGGTCGGCCTAGGAGGCGCCGCGGGCCAGAGGCCAGAGGGGGCTTCAGTTTGTTCTTCCTTATTTTCAGCATTCTTTGTTTCGGGCAATTCCTGTAACATCTATACTTGTGCCTGCCAGGCATTATTTTGCGGCATATGTGCTCAAACTTTATTCTGATCACGAGTTATCTGTGCTCCCAATTTCTCGGCTGAACCCCTTCCCCTCAGAGGTAGGGGACATTCTGGCATACAGAAGAATTCACGTCTAAGCGCTTTGTTTCCAATGTCACGCTTAGTCGGTTGAAAGAAAGGCCTAGGCCCTCGTTTTCCCCTGGCACCAATTACTGACATAGAGAATTGACTCATAGGTCCTTTACGACTGTTTAATACCGAATACGTTGCTCCTGTGTCATCTAGAAATGTAAGTGTCTCATTCCCCAGCTTAACTGAAAGCAGGGGATCGGCTGGGGAGACCTTCATGTTTTGCCCCGGTGCCCTTCCTTCACTCTGTACCGCCTGATAGAACTTGGCAAGATTTTTAGATCTAGGTACCCCCTCCCTGCTTTACCCGCTACAAAATTAACTGCTGATATTGTTTAATCATCAGTCACCCCGCTCCCGTCTTTGGATTCCAGGCAGGTTCTCGTGCAGGCAGAACACGATCCGGACCATCCCTGGCGTTTAACCTCATGCTGTCCTCCGGAGCTTTTCCTAACACCATTCCCTTCTCCTCGGGGAGAAATAAAGTATTAAGCAACACCTGCACATCTCCCCAATCCGCGTTACGATTTTCGGCTATCATCTGGAAAGGCTTGGATCGCATCAGAAGTCTCATTCCCTATTTGTTCAGTAAGTGCCAAAATCTTGGCTCTTGCTTTTTCAAGTTCCCTAACTCCTAACCAAGGAAGAAAGCACCTGGTAAGGAATGGAAGCCAGCTGGCCGATCAATTAACGGATTGTGGCTTCTTCGATACCCTTGCCTAGATGTTCTTCTCCATAGCCCTGCGTTCATTTCGTTCCCTATGGTAATATCAGGGCGAAGCGTACCTAGGGTACAAGTCCCAGAGCAGCTGGGCAGCAAGACTTTCCGTGCCTTGTTTCCCCATAGCCAAATTTCCACAAATTCCTTTCCGAAGGCAGAAGCGGTCAGTAGTTTTGCTAACTGGAAAATTCCTGTTTCTGCAGGACATGGAGAGCCGGGTGAGCGAGAGCGGGCGGCCCACGTGCGTGTCCAGACGGGCCTGCAGGGTGGCCGGGCAGCAGCTGGGCGGCGGCCTAGCGACGCGCTGATGCAACAATGCAGTGGCCCAGCAACGTGATGATGCAAGAATGGGCGATGGCTCTATATAGCTGCTCGCTGGGAGACCGGCTGTGGTGGCCAGAGCTGGGTGCCTCTGGAGCAAGAGGAGCCAGCGCAGGGTCACAGCTCTCGGCGAGCTCTTGGAAGGAGCCATGGAGCACCGTCTCACTGCTGGCATCGGAAACATGGACGCAGTGCTGAGCACAGCGGGGAAGAGGGGAGAGGTGAGGGACGGTCCGAAGGAGAGGGCTGATCCCGGGAGCCTGGGACATGCAGGGCCGCTCTGGGGGCTTGGGGCGTGCGCGGGGAGCTGGGAGGGATGCAGAGGTGGTTGGGCTGGGGAGAGTTTTCAGGGAGTCCTGCCTCGCTGCCCAGCCTGGCTTGCGGCTAAGCAGGTGGGAGGGGTTGCTGCGAAAGGACGCGGCCGTGGGTTGAGGAAGGGATGGGAGCTGTGGGGCCGTGGTGGAGGAAGCAGAGAGCAGCCTTTGAGTGGGCCGCTCTTGGCGCTCCGCTTGGTTGGAGTCTTCCGAGAGCCTTTCTAGCAAGTGCCGTGCAGGAGGCTTCTGGAGATAGCGGCTGAGTGCTGACGAGCGTCTCCCTCTTTCTAGCTCGGGAAGAGGAGACAGGCAGTGTCAGAAGGAGGGAGTGGGCTGCTGGGCCTCCCGCTTGGTGTCAAGATCCCTCTGCTGCCTGGCTCCAAGCCTGTCTTCTGCAGGACAAAGCTGGGGGAAAAGGTAAAGGAAGTGGAAAGGGGTAGAAGAGCCCTCCTCCTTTCTTTGGCGGGAGTAGAGGGAGGGTCGCGGCTGCCTGGCGCAGACCTGCGTTTTAAGGGCTGGGCTTGAACTTTTCACTCTGAAGGTTCATTTCAGGTGTGCAGTTCTTCCCGGTGGCCTCGGATGCCTACTGTGCTGGTGGGGTTTGTCTTGTCTCCCCGATCCCAGCCCAGCCTAGCCCGGCGCAGCCTAGCGCGGTCCAGCCTGGCCCTGCAGTCTGGCTGTGGGGTTCTGTGTGCCTTCAGAAGGCTGGAGAAGAGTGTTGGTCTTCCAAGTACCTTCCCCTTTCCACAAGTACTGCTTGGCACCTCTTTGCTGCTGTCTCCTGCCTCCTTCCTAGTCTGGAAAATGTCTCTTACAGCTTCACCAGCCCTCTGGTTATTTCAATCTGGGAGATCCATGCTGCCGCCAGCTGAGCACCGAATACAACAGCCTGCATGACCCGCATCTGCGGGCCTACCACAATCGCAAGGACAACCTGCGGAGGCTGAAGAGAGAGGGTTCCATCACCAGCGATGGCAAAGTAGGTTTGGACGTCGGGCTGCTGCAACCAGCGCTCATCAAGCGGGGTTCCCAGAGCGCTTGCTGCAGCCGGCTGTTGCTGGCAGAGGGCCCAGGGCTGTGGGGCTGGTTTCCCTGGGAGCAGAAGTGGCGGCAGCATCCCTCTGGCAAGTCCCACTCCTGCTCTTCTCCCTCTGCCCCGCGCTGCCCGAGTGTTGGGGAGGCAGCCGGCGTGAGGCGTGGCGCTGGGGCGAGGAGCACCGCTGAGCCCTGGCGGCGGGGGGAGTCAGGGTCCCCGCCACGGAGGAAGGGAGGCGAGGGGAGGGTGTGGAGAGGAGCAGCTCCTGGGTTTGGGCTGTTTTGGGGAAGAGAGTGTACGTAGGTGGGTTGAGAGTTCTTGGGGGCTATCTCCCCTCCTCTCTCCCTAGGTGGTTTGCACTCTGAAGGAGTTCAATGAGTACAGGCAGTATCTGACCACGCTGAAGCTGGAGGCAGAGAAAATGTTCATGCGAGAGGAGGTAGGCAAAGCGGCGTGTTGGTGGAGCCCTGTGAGCGGCACGGTGCCAAAGGCTGGGGCTTTACTTGCGGCACCTCGCAAGTAAAGGGGAGGCGGTCAGTGCAGAAGAGGTGAGGGCTGTGCGGCTGGGCCAGGCGCTGTGGCAAGGAAAGGACTACCGGGCTGCGAGCTGAGGTAGCGCAGGGTGCAGGGGTGCGGATGGGCAGGAAAGTCACGTGGAAGCCCGCGGAGTCCCGAGGGAAGCGTTTCTCTCCGGCCCTCGTCGCGTGGCCGAAGCAGAGCGCTGTCCTGGGCCCGCGGGACGCCGCAGCACGCAGGGGCGTGAGCGCTTGTCCAGGCACCAGCAAGCCACAGCCTGGTGTCACCTTTCAGAAAAAGCTTCGGCAAGAGCTGGCCCAGTTAGAGGATGCCTGCGAACTGCCGGGAGGGACTGATGTTTCTCGCCTGCGAGAGTGGCTGCTGCAGGAGCAAAGAAAGAGTTTGCCAGGTGGCGAGAGGCAGAGGAGGCAGAGGTAAGCAAAGGCCAAGCAACGGTTGCTCTTGAAGGGGGCGCGTGGTCCCTGAGAGAAGTCCTGGAGCCTCCTGTTGCAGTAAACAACCAAAGCCCGGCGGTGGAAGGAGGCGGTGGCGGCTGCGAACACGTTGGCGCAGTCTGCGTTTGGAGGCTTGGCCAGGCATCTGGAAGCTGCTGCGGGGTCTAGTGGAGCAAAGCAAGCCGGAGCAGGCTGATGGGAGTGTCTGAGCGGAAAATGGCTCCTTCTCAGCTGCCTTCTTTCTCTTGACAGGCATCTGACTGGGATCAAGAAGCGGCTTGAAAGACTGGAGGCTCTTGAAAAAGAGCAACGCCTCCTCCGGCAGGCCGAGTGCCAGCAGCAGCAGCAGCAGCAGCAGCTGGGAGAGAGGAGAGAGCCAGGCACCCGGAGCAGCTCTGAAAAGTCCGCTGTCAAAGGGAAGCCGGTGAGTAGGAGCCGGGTGGATGCAGGGGGCCGCCTCTGCTGTGCGGCAGCTCGTTGGTCCCCGGGCCTCAGGAGAGGGTGCTGGCCCCGCCAGAGGCGCTCGGGGCTTGCAAGCGGTGCCTGGTTGCTGAGGAGGTGGTGCCTGGCTGGTGTGCGATGTGTCCGCGTTTGCGAGTGGCTGTCAGAGACCAGGAAGCGGGCGCTTGCCTTCCTGTGTCCCTCGGACACGAGGCACTGGCCCTTTCTGCCTGTGCCTGGGCACTCTCAGTGGCCACTTCTGCACCCAGACTCGCACATTTAACACGAACCTGTGAGGTGCACTAAATGGCCGCACTCATTTTAGTGTCCAAAGCGTGCCGGAGAAGAAGCGCCTAACAGCATACAGGCTGTGCTGCTGCGGGCTGCGCTGGCAGAAGACCAGGAGCTTAAAGAGGTGGCTGAGACCGTGATCCAGGAAGTGCTGGAGCGGGTGAAGGCGCTGGCTCAGCCCATCCACGTCTTAAGGAGGGCTCCCCGTGAGGTCAGCGGAAGGTTGTTCGGCAGTGCCAGAGAGGCAGAGCCTTTGGACGCTAGTCCCGCGGATTGCCGGGACAAAATTAGACGGGTGGCTGGAGAGATTGTGGCGACCGTGTTGGAGAGGTTTGGGGAGCTTTTGGCATCCTGGACGTGTGCTGCAGCTGAGGCAGGGCCGGCAGCCAGGCGGGGGGAGGCGGAAGTAGCAGCTTCTGAGAGAGCATCTTGGCGGTCTTCTATTGAGCAAAGGACCAAAGAGGCCATTGAAAGCGTTAGCTCCACCTTGTCATCGTTTGTAGCTTCTCAGTTTGAAGAGGACTTTTGCTGTCAGTTTTCGGAGATCCTGAAGCTTCAGGGCGTGAGAGAAGGACAAGGATCAGGCAGAGGCTGGGAAGAGCAGCTGCCAGAAGGAAGCAAGAGAGCAAAGTTGCCCGTGTTGCAACCGCTGCAAAACGCTGCTGCTGTCTCACGAGTGAGTCGTGAGCTTGCCGAGGCGAGCATCCAAAAGGCCATCTCCAGAGTTCAGCAGCTGGATGCGGAATTGATCGGGTATGCCCGAACCATTGTCCTTGAAGTTGTGGCAACCGTGAGGAAGAAGTTAGAGGCAGAAAGGAAGGGCAAGGAAAAATCAGCGACGCTTCCAGCAAGGAAGGTCTTGCCACCTCTCAGGCTGCCTGCAATAGTCAGGCCTTCAGAGGAAGCAGGAGAATTGAAAGAGGAGAGCTCACATACTCTCCTCCCACCTGTCCTGCGAGGCCCTGAGCGAGATGCTCGCCGGCCACCGGAAGACCTTCCGAAGTCCGCGGATTACACCTGCAGAGCCCCAGCAAGGTCTTCGGTGCCCGCGTGTGAAACTCTGTGTATCCTGAGGCCAGGGAGCACGGCAGGCACTCTCCCTTGCACGGGCCCGCAGTTTGCGAGGCAGCCCGTGCCTCCAGCGGGTCCGAAGCCCCCTAGCCAGGCAGGAGCATGGCGCAGACCAGTGCGTTTAAAGGTGTTCCTGGAGGAGCCCATGCAGCCCGAGTCCTTAAAGAGGGCGGTAGCTGGGAGCCTTGTGGAGGGTGTCCTGAGGAGGCGTGCGGCTCCAGGGCCAGAGAGCGCCCGGGCAGCTCCCCCAGGCAGAGAATAAAGAGCTTTCTCCCAGGGGCTTGCTTGTGCCTCTCTTTATTCATGCCAGGCCATACTGCGTCTGGGCATTTTCCCGGCCATGTTTTCCCTCGCCTGCCTCCCTCCTACAGCCTCGGTCAGGCTAAGACACAGTTTTACAGGGCATCTGAAGTAGGGAAGAGAAAAGCAGGCAGCGCTTTTGCCTTGTTTAGAAAGCTTTGTGGCCGGGCTAGCGGAGGGGCTGGTGAAGCTCTGTAAAGCTATACTCATGCCTGCTGTGAGTCCCATCTGTAGGTGCTGTTGAAGGCTGGCGCCTTGTTCTGGGCATTTCTTCTCTCGTCCCATCAAGTCCTCCTTGATGGGCCTTTGGGTTGCCACCCAGGGCCCACTTTTGGTGTCCCATCAAGGGACCGCCCTTCAGCTTTTCATCTTGCCTAGCCCACTGCTCTTCTCCTCTTGTCTCCTCAAGGCGTCTCTGTTTGCCTTTCCATGGGCCCTAGGGCCCAGCGTGGGCCTTTTGGGGCAAGCGAGGGGCCACCAAATGGCCTTGCGCTGCCTCCCAAGACCCTCCATTTCCGTTTGCCCTTTGGTGCGGCCTGGAGCTCTAGATGTGGTGCGGCCCAGAGCCCTGGGTGTGCCTTTGGGTGGCCAGGCCGAGCCCTTTGCATGCCTCTGGGTACCCACCAGGGCCCTCCGGCTGCCTTGCTCTCTGCCCTTGTATCCTGTTTTCCCCTCCAGACTGGCTGGAGTGGCCTCCCAGCCCGTCCTCTACAGGAGAAAGGTGGGGGATGTCTGGGGCACAAATGGCGGTTGGGGGGGCGGGGCTGGGCAGGGGGCCGCCTGTGGAGGTCGGCCTAGGAGGCGCCGCGGGCCAGAGGCCAGAGGGGGCTTCAGTTTGTTCTTCCTTATTTTCAGCATTCTTTGTTTCGGGCAATTCCTGTAACATCTATACTTGTGCCTGCCAGGCATTATTTTGCGGCATATGTGCTCAAACTTTATTCTGATCACGAGTTATCTGTGCTCCCAATTTCTCGGCTGAACCCCTTCCCCTCAGAGGTAGGGGACATTCTGGCATACAGAAAAATTCACGTCTAAGCGCTTTGTTTCCAATGTCACGCTTAGTCGGTTGAAAGAAAGGCCTAGGCCCTCGTTTTCCCCTGGCACCAATTACTGACATAGAGAATTGACTCATAGGTCCTTTACGACTGTTTAATACCGAATACGTTGCTCCTGTGTCATCTAGAAATGTAAGTGTCTCATTCCCCAGCTTAACTGAAAGCAGGGGATCGGCTGGGGAGACCTTCATGTTTTGCCCCGGTGCCCTTCCTTCACTCTGTACCGCCTGATAGAACTTGGCAAGATTTTTAGATCTAGGTACCCCCTCCCTGCTTTACCCGCTACAAAATTAACTGCTGATATTGTTTAATCATCAGTCACCCCGCTCCCGTCTTTGGATTCCAGGCAGGTTCTCGTGCAGGCAGAACACGATCCGGACCATCCCTGGCGTTTAACCTCATGCTGTCCTCCGGAGCTTTTCCTAACACCATTCCCTTCTCCTCGGGGAGAAATAAAGTATTAAGCAACACCTGCACATCTCCCCAATCCGCGTTACGATTTTCGGCTATCATCTGGAAAGGCTTGGATCGCATCAGAAGTCTCATTCCCTATTTGTTCAGTAAGTGCCAAAATCTTGGCTCTTGCTTTTTCAAGTTCCCTAACTCCTAACCAAGGAAGAAAGCACCTGGTAAGGAATGGAAGCCAGCTGGCCGATCAATTAACGGATTGTGGCTTCTTCGATACCCTTGCCTAGATGTTCTTCTCCATAGCCCTGCGTTCATTTCGTTCCCTATGGTAATATCAGGGCGAAGCGTACCTAGGGTACAAGTCCCAGAGCAGCTGGGCAGCAAGACTTTCCGTGCCTTGTTTCCCCATAGCCAAATTTCCACAAATTCCTTTCCGAAGGCAGAAGCGGTCAGTAGTTTTGCTAACTGGAAAATTCCTGTTTCTGCAGGACATGGAGAGCCGGGTGAGCGAGAGCGGGCGGCCCACGTGCGTGTCCAGACGGGCCTGCAGGGTGGCCGGGCAGCAGCTGGGCGGCGGCCTAGCGACGCGCTGATGCAACAATGCAGTGGCCCAGCAACGTGATGATGCAAGAATGGGCGATGGCTCTATAGAGCTGCTCGCTGGGAGACCGGCTGTGGTGGCCAGAGCTGGGGGCCTCTGGAGCAAGAGGAGCCAGCGCAGGGTCACAGCTCTCGGCGAGCTCTTGGAAGGAGCCATGGAGCACCGTCTCACTGCTGGCATCGGAAACATGGACGCAGTGCTGAGCACAGCGGGGAAGAGGGGAGAGGTGAGGGACGGTCCGAAGGAGAGGGCTGATCCCGGGAGCCTGGGACATGCAGGGCCGCTCTGGGGGCTTGGGGCGTGCGCGGGGAGCTGGGAGGGATGCAGAGGTGGTTGGGCTGGGGAGAGTTTTCAGGGAGCCCTGCCTCGCTGCCCAGCCTGGCTTGCGGCTAAGCAGGTGGGAGGGGTTGCTGCGAAAGGACGCGGCCGTGGGTTGAGGAAGGGATGGGAGCTGTGGGGCCGTGGTGGAGGAAGCAGAGAGCAGCCTTTGAGTGGGCCGCTCTTGGCGCTCCGCTTGGTTGGAGTCTTCCGAGAGCCTTTCTAGCAAGTGCCGTGCAGGAGGCTTCTGGAGATAGCGGCTGAGTGCTGACGAGCGTCTCCCTCTTTCTAGCTCGGGAAGAGGAGACAGGCAGTGTCAGAAGGAGGGAGTGGGCTGCTGGGCCTCCCGCTTGGTGTCAAGATCCCTCTGCTGCCTGGCTCCAAGCCTGTCTTCTGCAGGACAAAGCTGGGGGAAAAGGTAAAGGAAGTGGAAAGGGGTAGAAGAGCCCTCCTCCTTTCTTTGGCGGGAGTAGAGGGAGGGTCGCGGCTGCCTGGCGCGGACCTGCGTTTTAAGGGCTGGGCTTGAACTTTTCACTCTGAAGGTTCATTTCAGGTGTGCAGTTCTTCCCGGTGGCCTCGGATGCCTACTGTGCTGGTGGGGTTTGTCTTGTCTCCCCGATCCCAGCCCAGCCTAGCCCGGCGCAGCCTAGCGCGGTCCAGCCTGGCCCTGCAGTCTGGCTGTGGGGTTCTGTGTGCCTTCAGAAGGCTGGAGAAGAGTGTTGGTCTTCCAAGTACCTTCCCCTTTCCACAAGTACTGCTTGGCACCTCTTTGCTGCTGTCTCCTGCCTCCTTCATAGTCTGGAAAATGTCTCTTACAGCTTCACCAGCCCTCTGGTTATTTCAATCTGGGAGATCCATGCTGCCGCCAGCTGAGCACCGAATACAACAGCCTGCATGACCCGCATCTGCGGGCCTACCACAATCGCAAGGACAACCTGCGGAGGCTGAAGAGAGAGGGTTCCATCACCAGCGATGGCAAAGTAGGTTTGGACGTCGGGCTGCTGCAACCAGCGCTCATCAAGCGGGGTTCCCAGAGCGCTTGCTGCAGCCGGCTGTTGCTGGCAGAGGGCCCAGGGCTGTGGGGCTGGTTTCCCTGGGAGCAGAAGTGGCGGCAGCATCCCTCTGGCAAGTCCCACTCCTGCTCTTCTCCCTCTGCCCCGCGCTGCCCGAGTGTTGGGGAGGCAGCCGGCGTGAGGCGTGGCGCTGGGGCGAGGAGCACCGCTGAGCCCTGGCGGCGGGGGGAGTCAGGGTCCCCGCCACGGAGGAAGGGAGGGGAGGGGAGAGTGTGGAGAGGAGCAGCTCCTGGGTTTGGGCTGTTTTGGGGAAGAGAGTGTACGTAGGTGGGTTGAGAGTTCTTGGGGGCTATCTCCCCTCCTCTCTCCCTAGGTGGTTTGCACTCTGAAGGAGTTCAATGAGTACAGGCAGTATCTGACCACGCTGAAGCTGGAGGCAGAGAAAATGTTCATGCGAGAGGAGGTAGGCAAAGCGGCGTGTTGGTGGAGCCCTGTGAGCGGCACGGTGCCAAAGGCTGGGGCTTTACTTGCGGCACCTCGCAAGTAAAGGGGAGGCGGTCAGTGCAGAAGAGGTGAGGGCTGTGCGGCTGGGCCAGGCGCTGTGGCAAGGAAAGGACTACCGGGCTGCGAGCTGAGGTAGCGCAGGGTGCAGGGGTGCGGATGGGCAGGAAAGTCACGTGGAAGCCCGCGGAGTCCCGAGGGAAGCATTTCTCTTCGGCCCTCGTCGCGTGGCCGAAGCAGAGCGCTGTCCTGGGCCCGCGGGACGCCTCAGCACGCAGGGGCGTGAGCGCTTGTCCAGGCACCAGCAAGCCACAGCCTGGTGTCACCTTTCAGAAAAAGCTTCGGCAAGAGCTGGCCCAGTTAGAGGATGCCTGCGAACTGCCGGGAGGGACTGATGTTTCTCGCCTGCGAGAGTGGCTGCTGCAGGAGCAAAGAAAGAGTTTGCCAGGTGGCGAGAGGCAGAGGAGGCAGAGGTAAGCAAAGGCCAAGCAACGGTTGCTCTTGAAGGGGGCGCGTGGTCCCTGAGAGAAGTCCTGGAGCCTCCTGTTGCAGTAAACAACCAAAGCCCGGCGGTGGAAGGAGGCGGTGGCGGCTGCGAACACGTTGGCGCAGTCTGCGTTTGGAGGCTTGGCCAGGCATCTGGAAGCTGCTGCGGGGTCTAGTGGAGCAAAGCAAGCCGGAGCAGGCTGATGGGAGTGTCTGAGTGGAAAATGGCTCCTTCTCAGCTGCCTTCTTTCTCTTGACAGGCATCTGACTGGGATCAAGAAGCGGCTTGAAAGACTGGAGGCTCTTGAAAAAGAGCAACGCCTCCTCCGGCAGGCCGAGTGCCAGCAGCAGCAGCAGCAGCAGCAGCAGCTGGGAGAGAGGAGAGAGCCAGGCACCCGGAGCAGCTCTGAAAAGTCCGCTGTCAAAGGGAAGCCGGTGAGTAGGAGCCGGGTGGATGCAGGGGGCCGCCTCTGCTGTGCGGCAGCTCGTTGGTCCCCGGGCCTCAGGAGAGGGTGCTGGCCCCGCCAGAGGCGCTCGGGGCTTGCAAGCGGTGCCTGGTTGCTGAGGAGGTGGTGCCTGGCTGGTGTGCGATGTGTCCGCGTTTGCGAGTGGCTGTCAGAGACCAGGAAGCGGGCGCTTGCCTTCCTGTGTCCCTCGGACACGAGGCACTGGCCCTTTCTGCCTGTGCCTGGGCACTCTCAGTGGCCACTTCTGCACCCAGACTCGCACATTTAACACGAACCTGTGAGGTGCACTAAATGGCCGCACTCATTTTAGTGTCCAAAGCGTGCCGGAGAAGAAGCGCCTAACAGCATACAGGCTGTGCTGCTGTGGGCTGCGCTGGCAGAAGACCAGGAGCTTAAAGAGGTGGCTGAGACCGTGATCCAGGAAGTGCTGGAGCGGGTGAAGGCGCTGGCTCAGTCCATCCACGTCTTAAGGAGGGCTCCCCGTGAGGTCAGCGGAAGGTTGTTCGGCAGTGCCAGAGAGGCAGAGCCTTTGGACGCTAGTCCCGCGGATCGCCGGGACAAAATTAGACGGGTGGCTGGAGAGATTGTGGCGACCGTGCTGGAGAGGTTGGGGGAGCTTTTGGCATCCTGGACGTGTGCTGCAGCTGAGGCAGGGCCGGCAGCCAGGCGGGGGGAGGCGGAAGTAGCAGCTTCTGAGAGAGCATCTTGGTGGTCTTCTATTGAGCAAAGGACCAAAGAGGCCATTGAAAGCGTTAGCTCCACCTTGTCATCGTTTGTAGCTTCTCAGTTTGAAGAGGACTTTTGCTGTCAGTTTTCGGAGATCCTGAAGCTTCAGGGCGTGAGAGAAGGACAAGGCTCAGGCAGAGGCTGGGAAGAGCAGCTGCCAGAAGGAAGCAAGAGAGCAAAGTTGCCCGTGTTGCAACCGCTGCAAAACGCTGCTGCTGTCTCACGAGTGAGTCGTGAGCTTGCCGAGGCGAGCATCCAAAAGGCTATCTCCAGAGTTCAGCAGCTGGATGCGGAATTGATCGGGTATGCCCGAACCATTGTCCTTGAAGTTGTGGCAACCGTGAGGAAGAAGTTAGAGGCAGAAAGGAAGGGCAAGGAAAAATCAGCGACGCTTCCAGCAAGGAAGGTCTTGCCACCTCTCAGGCTGCCTGCAATAGTCAGGCCTTCAGAGGAAGCAGGAGAATTGAAAGAGGAGAGCTCACATACTCTCCTCCCACCTGTCCTGCGAGGCCCTGAGCGAGATGCTCGCAGGCCACTGGAAGACCTTCCGAAGTCCGCAGATTACACCTGCAGAGCCCCAGCAAGGTCTTCGGTGCCCGCGTGTGAAACTCTGCGTATCCTGAGGCCAGGGAGCACGGCAGGCACTCTCCCTTGCACGGGCCCGCAGTTTGCGAGGCAGCCCGTGCCTCCAGCGGGTCCGAAGCCCCCTAGCCAGGCAGGAGCATGGCGCAGACCAGTGCGTTTAAAGGTGTTCCTGGAGGAGCCCATGCAGCCCGAGTCCTTAAAGAGGGCGGTAGCTGGGAGCCTTGTGGAGGGTGTCCTGAGGAGGCGTGCGGCTCCAGGGCCAGAGAGCGCCCGGGCAGCTCCCCCAGGCAGAGAATAAAGAGCTTTCTCCCAGGGGCTTGCTTGTGCCTCTCTTTATTCATGCCAGGCCATACTGCGTCTGGGCATTTTCCCGGCCATGTTTTCCCTCGCCTGCCTCCCTCCTACAGCCTCGGTCAGGCTAAGACACAGTTTTACAGGGCATCTGAAGTAGGGAAGAGAAAAGCAGGCAGCGCTTTTGCCTTGTTTAGAAAGCTTTGTGGCCGGGCTAGCGGAGGGGCTGGTGAAGCTCTGTAAAGCTATACTCATGCCTTCTGTGAGTCCCATCTGTAGGTGCTGTTGAAGGCTGGCGCCTTGTTCTGGGCATTTCTTCTCTCGTCCCATCAAGTCCTCCTTGATGGGCCTTTGGGTTGCCACCCAGGGCCCACTTTTGGTGTCCCATCAAGGGACCGCCCTTCAGCTTTTCATCTTGCCTAGCCCACTGCTCTTCTCCTCTTGTCTCCTCAAGGCGTCTCTGTTTGCCTTTCCATGGGCCCTAGGGCCCAGCGTGGGCCTTTTGGGGCAAGCGAGGGGCCACCAAACGGCCTTGCGCTGCCTCCCAAGACCCTCCATTTCCGTTTGCCCTTTGGTGCGGCCTGGAGCTCTAGATGTGGTGCGGCCCAGAGCCCTGGGTGTGCCTTTGGGTGGCCAGGCCGAGCCCTTTGCATGCCTCTGGGTACCCACCAGGGCCCTCCGGCTGCCTTGCTCTCTGCCCTTGTATCCTGTTTTCCCCTCCAGCCTGGCTGGAGTGGCCTCCCAGCCCGTCCTCTACAGGAGAAAGGTGGGGGATGTCTGGGGCACAAATGGCGGTTGGGGGGGCGGGGCTGGGCAGGGGGCCGCCTGTGGAGGTCGGCCTAGGAGGAGCCGTGGGCCAGAGGCCAGAGGGGGCTTCAGTTTGTTCTTCCTTATTTTCAGCATTCTTTGTTTCGGGCAATTCCTGTAACATCTATACTTGTGCCTGCCAGGCATTATTTTGCGGCATATGTGCTCAAACTTTATTCTGATCACGAGTTATCTGTGCTCCCAATTTCTCGGCTGAACCCCTTCCCCTCAGAGGTAGGGGACATTCTGGCATACAGAAGAATTCACGTCTAAGCGCTTTGTTTCCAATGTCACGCTTAGTCGGTTGAAAGAAAGGCCTAGGCCCTCGTTTTCCCCTGGCACCAATTACTGACATAGAGAATTGACTCATAGGTCCTTTACGACTGTTTAATACCGAATACGTTGCTCCTGTGTCATCTAGAAATGTAAGTGTCTCATTCCCCAGCTTAACTGAAAGCAGGGGATCGGCTGGGGAGACCTTCATGTTTTGCCCCGGTGCCCTTCCTTCACTCTGTACCGCCTGATAGAACTTGGCAAGATTTTTAGATCTAGGTACCCCCTCCCTGCTTTACCCGCTACAAAATTAACTGCTGATATTGTTTAATCATCAGTCACCCCGCTCCCGTCTTTGGATTCCAGGCAGGTTCTCGTGCAGGCAGAACACGATCCGGACCATCCCTGGCGTTTAACCTCATGCTGTCCTCCGGAGCTTTTCCTAACACCATTCCCTTCTCCTCGGGGAGAAATAAAGTATTAAGCAACACCTGCACATCTCCCCAATCCGCGTTACGATTTTCGGCTATCATCTGGAAAGGCTTGGATCGCATCAGAAGTCTCATTCCCTATTTGTTCAGTAAGTGCCAAAATCTTGGCTCTTGCTTTTTCAAGTTCCCTAACTCCTAACCAAGGAAGAAAGCACCTGGTAAGGAATGGAAGCCAGCTGGCCGATCAATTAACGGATTGTGGCTTCTTCGATACCCTTGCCTAGATGTTCTTCTCCATAGCCCTGCGTTCATTTCGTTCCCTATGGTAATATCAGGGCGAAGCGTACCTAGGGTACAAGTCCCAGAGCAGCTGGGCAGCAAGACTTTCCGTGCCTTGTTTCCCCATAGCCAAATTTCCACAAATTCCTTTCCGAAGGCAGAAGCGGTCAGTAGTTTTGCTAACTGGAAAATTCCTGTTTCTGCAGGACATGGAGAGCCGGGTGAGCGAGAGCGGGCGGCCCACGTGCGTGTCCAGACGGGCCTGCAGGGTGGCCGGGCAGCAGCTGGGCGGCGGCCTAGCGACGCGCTGATGCAACAATGCAGTGGCCCAGCAACGTGATGATGCAAGAATGGGCGATGGCTCTATATAGCTGCTCGCTGGGAGACCGGCTGTGGTGGCCAGAGCTGGGTGCCTCTGGAGCAAGAGGAGCCAGCGCAGGGTCACAGCTCTCGGCGAGCTCTTGGAAGGAGCCATGGAGCACCGTCTCACTGCTGGCATCGGAAACATGGACGCAGTGCTGAGCACAGCGGGGAAGAGGGGAGAGGTGAGGGACAGTCCGAAGGAGAGGGCTGATCCCGGGAGCCTGGGACATGCAGGGCCGCTCTGGGGGCTTGGGGCGTGCGCGGGGAGCTGGGAGGGATGCAGAGGTGGTTGGGCTGGGGAGAGTTTTCAGGGAGTCCTGCCTCGCTGCCCAGCCTGGCTTGCGGCTAAGCAGGTGGGAGGGGTTGCTGCGAAAGGACGCGGCCGTGGGTTGAGGAAGGGATGGGAGCTGTGGGGCCGTGGTGGAGGAAGCAGAGAGCAGCCTTTGAGTGGGCCGCTCTTGGCGCTCCGCTTGGTTGGAGTCTTCCGAGAGCCTTTCTAGCAAGTGCTGTGCAGGAGGCTTCTGGAGATAGCGGCTGAGTGCTGACGAGCGTCTCCCTCTTTCTAGCTCGGGAAGAGGAGACAGGCAGTGTCAGAAGGAGGGAGTGGGCTGCTGGGCCTCCCGCTTGGTGTCAAGATCCCTCTGCTGCCTGGCTCCAAGCCTGTCTTCTGCAGGACAAAGCTGGGGGAAAAGGTAAAGGAAGTGGAAAGGGGTAGAAGAGCCCTCCTCCTTTCTTTGGCGGGAGTAGAGGGAGGGTCGCGGCTGCCTGGCGCGGACCTGCGTTTTAAGGGCTGGGCTTGAACTTTTCACTCTGAAGGTTCATTTCAGGTGTGCAGTTCTTCCCGGTGGCCTCGGATGCCTACTGTGCTGGTGGGGTTTGTCTTGTCTCCCCGATCCCAGCCCAGCCTAGCCCGGCGCAGCCTAGCGCGGTCCAGCCTGGCCCTGCAGTCTGGCTGTGGGGTTCTGTGTGCCTTCAGAAGGCTGGAGAAGAGTGTTGGTCTTCCAAGTACCTTCCCCTTTCCACAAGTACTGCTTGGCACCTCTTTGCTGCTGTCTCCTGCCTCCTTCATAGTCTGGAAAATGTCTCTTACAGCTTCACCAGCCCTCTGGTTATTTCAATCTGGGAGATCCATGCTGCCGCCAGCTGAGCACCGAATACAACAGCCTGCATGACCCGCATCTGCGGGCCTACCACAATCGCAAGGACAACCTGCGGAGGCTGAAGAGAGAGGGTTCCATCACCAGCGATGGCAAAGTAGGTTTGGACGTCGGGCTGCTGCAACCAGCGCTCATCAAGCGGGGTTCCCAGAGCGCTTGCTGCAGCCGGCTGTTGCTGGCAGAGGGCCCAGGGCTGTGGGGCTGGTTTCCCTGGGAGCAGAAGTGGCGGCAGCATCCCTCTGGCAAGTCCCACTCCTGCTCTTCTCCCTCTGCCCCGCGCTGCCCGAGTGTTGGGGAGGCAGCCGGCGTGAGGCGTGGCGCTGGGGCGAGGAGCACCGCTGAGCCCTGGCGGCGGGGGGAGTCAGGGTCCCCGCCACGGAGGAAGGGAGGGGAGGGGAGAGTGTGGAGAGGAGCAGCTCCTGGGTTTGGGCTGTTTTGGGGAAGAGAGTGTACGTAGGTGGGTTGAGAGTTCTTGGGGGCTATCTCCCCTCCTCTCTCCCTAGGTGGTTTGCACTCTGAAGGAGTTCAATGAGTACAGGCAGTATCTGACCACGCTGAAGCTGGAGGCAGAGAAAATGTTCATGCGAGAGGAGGTAGGCAAAGCGGCGTGTTGGTGGAGCCCTGTGAGCGGCACGGTGCCAAAGGCTGGGGCTTTACTTGCGGCACCTCGCAAGTAAAGGGGAGGCGGTCAGTGCAGAAGAGGTGAGGGCTGTGCGGCTGGGCCAGGCGCTGGGGCAAGGAAAGGACTACCGGGCTGCGAGCTGAGGTAGCGCAGGGTGCAGGGGTGCGGATGGGCAGGAAAGTCACGTGGAAGCCCGCGGAGTCCCGAGGGAAGCATTTCTCTTCGGCCCTCGTCGCGTGGCCGAAGCAGAGCGCTGTCCTGGGCCCGCGGGACGCCTCAGCACGCAGGGGCGTGAGCGCTTGTCCAGGCACCAGCAAGCCACAGCCTGGTGTCACCTTTCAGAAAAAGCTTCGGCAAGAGCTGGCCCAGTTAGAGGATGCCTGCGAACTGCCGGGAGGGACTGATGTTTCTCGCCTGCGAGAGTGGCTGCTGCAGGAGCAAAGAAAGAGTTTGCCAGGTGGCGAGAGGCAGAGGAGGCAGAGGTAAGCAAAGGCCAAGCAACGGTTGCTCTTGAAGGGGGCGCGTGGTCCCTGAGAGAAGTCCTGGAGCCTCCTGTTGCAGTAAACAACCAAAGCCCGGCGGTGGAAGGAGGCGGTGGCGGCTGCGAACACGTTGGCGCAGTCTGCGTTTGGAGGCTTGGCCAGGCATCTGGAAGCTGCTGCGGGGTCTAGTGGAGCAAAGCAAGCCGGAGCAGGCTGATGGGAGTGTCTGAGTGGAAAATGGCTCCTTCTCAGCTGCCTTCTTTCTCTTGACAGGCATCTGACTGGGATCAAGAAGCGGCTTGAAAGACTGGAGGCTCTTGAAAAAGAGCAACGCCTCCTCCGGCAGGCCGAGTGCCAGCAGCAGCAGCAGCAGCAGCAGCAGCTGGGAGAGAGGAGAGAGCCAGGCACCCGGAGCAGCTCTGAAAAGTCCGCTGTCAAAGGGAAGCCGGTGAGTAGGAGCCGGGTGGATGCAGGGGGCCGCCTCTGCTGTGCGGCAGCTCGTTGGTCCCCGGGCCTCAGGAGAGGGTGCTGGCCCCGCCAGAGGCGCTCGGGGCTTGCAAGCGGTGCCTGGTTGCTGAGGAGGTGGTGCCTGGCTGGTGTGCGATGTGTCCGCGTTTGCGAGTGGCTGTCAGAGACCAGGAAGCGGGCGCTTGCCTTCCTGTGTCCCTCGGACACGAGGCACTGGCCCTTTCTGCCTGTGCCTGGGCACTCTCAGTGGCCACTTCTGCACCCAGACTCGCACATTTAACACGAACCTGTGAGGTGCACTAAATGGCCGCACTCATTTTAGTGTCCAAAGCGTGCCGGAGAAGAAGCGCCTAACAGCATACAGGCTGTGCTGCTGCGGGCTGCGCTGGCAGAAGACCAGGAGCTTAAAGAGGTGGCTGAGACCGTGATCCAGGAAGTGCTGGAGCGGGTGAAGGCGCTGGCTCAGTCCATCCACGTCTTAAGGAGGGCTCCCCGTGAGGTCAGCGGAAGGTTGTTCGGCAGTGCCAGAGAGGCAGAGCCTTTGGACGCTAGTCCCGCGGATCGCCGGGACAAAATTAGACGGGTGGCTGGAGAGATTGTGGCGACCGTGCTGGAGAGGTTGGGGGAGCTTTTGGCATCCTGGACGTGTGCTGCAGCTGAGGCAGGGCCGGCAGCCAGGCGGGGGGAGGCGGAAGTAGCAGCTTCTGAGAGAGCATCTTGGTGGTCTTCTATTGAGCAAAGGACCAAAGAGGCCATTGAAAGCGTTAGCTCCACCTTGTCATCGTTTGTAGCTTCTCAGTTTGAAGAGGACTTTTGCTGTCAGTTTTCGGAGATCCTGAAGCTTCAGGGCGTGAGAGAAGGACAAGGCTCAGGCAGAGGCTGGGAAGAGCAGCTGCCAGAAGGAAGCAAGAGAGCAAAGTTGCCCGTGTTGCAACCGCTGCAAAACGCTGCTGCTGTCTCACGAGTGAGTCGTGAGCTTGCCGAGGCGAGCATCCAAAAGGCTATCTCCAGAGTTCAGCAGCTGGATGCGGAATTGATCGGGTATGCCCGAACCATTGTCCTTGAAGTTGTGGCAACCGTGAGGAAGAAGTTAGAGGCAGAAAGGAAGGGCAAGGAAAAATCAGCGACGCTTCCAGCAAGGAAGGTCTTGCCACCTCTCAGGCTGCCTGCAATAGTCAGGCCTTCAGAGGAAGCAGGAGAATTGAAAGAGGAGAGCTCACATACTCTCCTCCCACCTGTCCTGCGAGGCCCTGAGCGAGATGCTCGCAGGCCACTGGAAGACCTTCCGAAGTCCGCAGATTACACCTGCAGAGCCCCAGCAAGGTCTTCGGTGCCCGCGTGTGAAACTCTGCGTATCCTGAGGCCAGGGAGCACGGCAGGCACTCTCCCTTGCACGGGCCCGCAGTTTGCGAGGCAGCCCGTGCCTCCAGCGGGTCCGAAGCCCCCTAGCCAGGCAGGAGCATGGCGCAGACCAGTGCGTTTAAAGGTGTTCCTGGAGGAGCCCGTGCAGCCCGAGTCCTTAAAGAGGGCGGTAGCTGGGAGCCTTGTGGAGGGTGTCCTGAGGAGGCGTGCGGCTCCAGGGCCAGAGAGCGCCCGGGCAGCTCCCCCAGGCAGAGAATAAAGAGCTTTCTCCCAGGGGCTTGCTTGTGCCTCTCTTTATTCATGCCAGGCCATACTGCGTCTGGGCATTTTCCCGGCCATGTTTTCCCTCGCCTGCCTCCCTCCTACAGCCTCGGTCAGGCTAAGACACAGTTTTACAGGGCATCTGAAGTAGGGAAGAGAAAAGCAGGCAGCGCTTTTGCCTTGTTTAGAAAGCTTTGTGGCCGGGCTAGCGGAGGGGCTGGTGAAGCTCTGTAAAGCTATACTCATGCCTTCTGTGAGTCCCATCTGTAGGTGCTGTTGAAGGCTGGCGCCTTGTTCTGGGCATTTCTTCTCTCGTCCCATCAAGTCCTCCTTGATGGGCCTTTGGGTTGCCACCCAGGGCCCACTTTTGGTGTCCCATCAAGGGACCGCCCTTCAGCTTTTCATCTTGCCTAGCCCACTGCTCTTCTCCTCTTGTCTCCTCAAGGCGTCTCTGTTTGCCTTTCCATGGGCCCTAGGGCCCAGCGTGGGCCTTTTGGGGCAAGCGAGGGGCCACCAAACGGCCTTGCGCTGCCTCCCAAGACCCTCCATTTCCGTTTGCCCTTTGGTGCGGCCTGGAGCTCTAGATGTGGTGCGGCCCAGAGCCCTGGGTGTGCCTTTGGGTGGCCAGGCCGAGCCCTTTGCATGCCTCTGGGTACCCACCAGGGCCCTCCGGCTGCCTTGCTCTCTGCCCTTGTATCCTGTTTTCCCCTCCAGACTGGCTGGAGTGGCCTCCCAGCCCGTCCTCTACAGGAGAAAGGTGGGGGATGTCTGGGGCACAAATGGCGGTTGGGGGGGCGGGGCTGGGCAGGGGGCCGCCCGTGGAGGTTGGCCTAGGAGGCGCCGCGGGCCAGAGGCCAGAGGGGGCTTCAGTTTGTTCTTCCTTATTTTCAGCATTCTTTGTTTCGGGCAATTCCTGTAACATCTATACTTGTGCCTGCCAGGCATTATTTTGCGGCATATGTGCTCAAACTTTATTCTGATCACGAGTTATCTGTGCTCCCAATTTCTCGGCTGAACCCCTTCCCCTCAGAGGTAGGGGACATTCTGGCATACAGAAGAATTCACGTCTAAGCGCTTTGTTTCCAATGTCACGCTTAGTCGGTTGAAAGAAAGGCCTAGGCCCTCGTTTTCCCCTGGCACCAATTACTGACATAGAGAATTGACTCATAGGTCCTTTACGACTGTTTAATACCGAATACGTTGCTCCTGTGTCATCTAGAAATGTAAGTGTCTCATTCCCCAGCTTAACTGAAAGCAGGGGATCGGCTGGGGAGACCTTCATGTTTTGCCCCGGTGCCCTTCCTTCACTCTGTACCGCCTGATAGAACTTGGCAAGATTTTTAGATCTAGGTACCCCCTCCCTGCTTTACCCGCTACAAAATTAACTGCTGATATTGTTTAATCATCAGTCACCCCGCTCCCGTCTTTGGATTCCAGGCAGGTTCTCGTGCAGGCAGAACACGATCCGGACCATCCCTGGCGTTTAACCTCATGCTGTCCTCCGGAGCTTTTCCTAACACCATTCCCTTCTCCTCGGGGAGAAATAAAGTATTAAGCAACACCTGCACATCTCCCCAATCCGCGTTACGATTTTCGGCTATCATCTGGAAAGGCTTGGATCGCATCAGAAGTCTCATTCCCTATTTGTTCAGTAAGTGCCAAAATCTTGGCTCTTGCTTTTTCAAGTTCCCTAACTCCTAACCAAGGAAGAAAGCACCTGGTAAGGAATGGAAGCCAGCTGGCCGATCAATTAACGGATTGTGGCTTCTTCGATACCCTTGCCTAGATGTTCTTCTCCATAGCCCTGCGTTCATTTCGTTCCCTATGGTAATATCAGGGCGAAGCGTACCTAGGGTACAAGTCCCAGAGCAGCTGGGCAGCAAGACTTTCCGTGCCTTGTTTCCCCATAGCCAAATTTCCACAAATTCCTTTCCGAAGGCAGAAGCGGTCAGTAGTTTTGCTAACTGGAAAATTCCTGTTTCTGCAGGACATGGAGAGCCGGGTGAGCGAGAGCGGGCGGCCCACGTGCGTGTCCAGACGGGCCTGCAGGGTGGCCGGGCAGCAGCTGGGCGGCGGC
This sequence comes from Platalea leucorodia, assembly GCF_965183815.1. Taxonomy (NCBI): domain Eukaryota; kingdom Metazoa; phylum Chordata; class Aves; order Pelecaniformes; family Threskiornithidae; genus Platalea; species Platalea leucorodia. The sequence continues at coordinate 7,665,680 of NC_138843.1, forward strand.
CTAGCGACGCGCTGATGCAACAATGCAGTGGCCCAGCAACGTGATGATGCAAGAATGGGCGATGGCTCTATATAGCTGCTCGCTGGGAGACCGGCTGTGGTGGCCAGAGCTGGGTGCCTCTGGAGCAAGAGGAGCCAGCGCAGGGTCACAGCTCTCGGCGAGCTCTTGGAAGGAGCCATGGAGCACCGTCTCACTGCTGGCATCGGAAACATGGACGCAGTGCTGAGCACAGTGGGGAAGAGGGGAGAGGTGAGGGACGGTCCGAAGGAGAGGGCTGATCCCGGGAGCCTGGGACATGCAGGGCCGCTCTGGGGGCTTGGGGCGTGCGTTGGGGAGCTGGGAGGGATGCAGAGGTGGTTGGGCTGGGGAGAGTTTTCAGGGAGTCCTGCCTCGCTGCCCAGCCTGGCTTGCGGCTAAGCAGGTGGGAGGGGTTGCTGCGAAAGGACGCGGCCGTGGGTTGAGGAAGGGATGGGAGCTGTGGGGCCGTGGTGGAGGAAGCAGAGAGCAGCCTTTGAGTGGGCCGCTCTTGGCGCTCCGCTTGGTTGGAGTCTTCCGAGAGCCTTTCTAGCAAGTGCTGTGCAGGAGGCTTCTGGAGATAGCGGCTGAGTGCTGACGAGCGTCTCCCTCTTTCTAGCTCGGGAAGAGGAGACAGGCAGTGTCAGAAGGAGGGAGTGGGCTGCTGGGCCTCCCGCTTGGTGTCAAGATCCCTCTGCTGCCTGGCTCCAAGCCTGTCTTCTGCAGGACAAAGCTGGGGGAAAAGGTAAAGGAAGTGGAAAGGGGTAGAAGAGCCCTCCTCCTTTCTTTGGCGGGAGTAGAGGGAGGGTCGCGGCTGCCTGGCGCGGACCTGCGTTTTAAGGGCTGGGCTTGAACTTTTCACTCTGAAGGTTCATTTCAGGTGTGCAGTTCTTCCCGGTGGCCTCGGATGCCTACTGTGCTGGTGGGGTTTGTCTTGTCTCCCCGATCCCAGCCCAGCCTAGCCCGGCGCAGCCTAGCGCGGTCCAGCCTGGCCCTGCAGTCTGGCTGTGGGGTTCTGTGTGCCTTCAGAAGGCTGGAGAAGAGTGTTGGTCTTCCAAGTACCTTCCCCTTTCCACAAGTACTGCTTGGCACCTCTTTGCTGCTGTCTCCTGCCTCCTTCATAGTCTGGAAAATGTCTCTTACAGCTTCACCAGCCCTCTGGTTATTTCAATCTGGGAGATCCATGCTGCCGCCAGCTGAGCACCGAATACAACAGCCTGCATGACCCGCATCTGCGGGCCTACCACAATCGCAAGGACAACCTGCGGAGGCTGAAGAGAGAGGGTTCCATCACCAGCGATGGCAAAGTAGGTTTGGACGTCGGGCTGCTGCAACCAGCGCTCATCAAGCGGGGTTCCCAGAGCGCTTGCTGCAGCCGGCTGTTGCTGGCAGAGGGCCCAGGGCTGTGGGGCTGGTTTCCCTGGGAGCAGAAGTGGCGGCAGCATCCCTCTGGCAAGTCCCACTCCTGCTCTTCTCCCTCTGCCCCGTGCTGCCCGAGTGTTGGGGAGGCAGCCGGCGTGAGGCGTGGCGCTGGGGCGAGGAGCACCGCTGAGCCCTGGCGGCGGGGGGAGTCAGGGTCCCCGCCACGGAGGAAGGGAGGGGAGGGTGTGGAGAGGAGCAGCTCCTGGGTTTGGGCTGTTTTGGGGAAGAGAGTGTACGTAGGTGGGTTGAGAGTTCTTGGGGGCTATCTCCCCTCCTCTCTCCCTAGGTGGTTTGCACTCTGAAGGAGTTCAATGAGTACAGGCAGTATCTGACCACGCTGAAGCTGGAGGCAGAGAAAATGTTCATGCGAGAGGAGGTAGGCAAAGCGGCGTGTTGGTGGAGCCCTGTGAGCGGCACGGTGCCAAAGGCTGGGGCTTTACTTGCGGCACCTCGCAAGTAAAGGGGAGGCGGTCAGTGCAGAAGAGGTGAGGGCTGTGCGGCTGGGCCAGGCGCTGGGGCAAGGAAAGGACTACCGGGCTGCGAGCTGAGGTAGCGCAGGGTGCAGGGGTGCGGATGGGCAGGAAAGTCACGTGGAAGCCCGCGGAGTCCCGAGGGAAGCATTTCTCTTCGGCCCTCGTCGCGTGGCCGAAGCAGAGCGCTGTCCTGGGCCCGCGGGACGCCTCAGCACGCAGGGGCGTGAGCGCTTGTCCAGGCACCAGCAAGCCACAGCCTGGTGTCACCTTTCAGAAAAAGCTTCGGCAAGAGCTGGCCCAGTTAGAGGATGCCTGCGAACTGCCGGGAGGGACTGATGTTTCTCGCCTGCGAGAGTGGCTGCTGCAGGAGCAAAGAAAGAGTTTGCCAGGTGGCGAGAGGCAGAGGAGGCAGAGGTAAGCAAAGGCCAAGCAACGGTTGCTCTTGAAGGGGGCGCGTGGTCCCTGAGAGAAGTCCTGGAGCCTCCTGTTGCAGTAAACAACCAAAGCCCGGCGGTGGAAGGAGGCGGTGGCGGCTGCGAACACGTTGGCGCAGTCTGCGTTTGGAGGCTTGGCCAGGCATCTGGAAGCTGCTGCGGGGTCTAGTGGAGCAAAGCAAGCCGGAGCAGGCTGATGGGAGTGTCTGAGCGGAAAATGGCTCCTTCTCAGCTGCCTTCTTTCTCTTGACAGGCATCTGACTGGGATCAAGAAGCGGCTTGAAAGACTGGAGGCTCTTGAAAAAGAGCAACGCCTCCTCCGGCAGGCCGAGTGCCAGCAGCAGCAGCAGCAGCAGCAGCAGCTGGGAGAGAGGAGAGAGCCAGGCACCCGGAGCAGCTCTGAAAAGTCCGCTGTGAAAGGGAAGCCGGTGAGTAGGAGCCGGGTGGATGCAGGGGGCCGCCTCTGCTGTGCGGCAGCTCGTTGGTCCCCGGGCCTCAGGAGAGGGTGCTGGCCCCGCCAGAGGCGCTCGGGGCTTGCAAGCGGTGCCTGGTTGCTGAGGAGGTGGTGCCTGGCTGGTGTGCGATGTGTCCGCGTTTGCGAGTGGCTGTCAGAGACCAGGAAGCGGGCGCTTGCCTTCCTGTGTCCCTCGGACACGAGGCACTGGCCCTTTCTGCCTGTGCCTGGGCACTCTCAGTGGCCACTTCTGCACCCAGACTCGCACATTTAACACGAACCTGTGAGGTGCACTAAATGGCCGCACTCATTTTAGTGTCCAAAGCGTGCCGGAGAAGAAGCGCCTAACAGCATACAGGCTGTGCTGCTGCGGGCTGCGCTGGCAGAAGACCAGGAGCTTAAAGAGGTGGCTGAGACCGTGATCCAGGAAGTGCTGGAGCGGGTGAAGGCGCTGGCTCAGCCCATCCACGTCTTAAGGAGGGCTCCCCGTGAGGTCAGCGGAAGGTTGTTCGGCAGTGCCAGAGAGGCAGAGCCTTTGGACGCTAGTCCCGGGGATTGCCGGGACAAAATTAGACGGGTGGCTGGAGAGATTGTGGCGACCGTGTTGGAGAGGTTTGGGGAGCTTTTGGCATCCTGGACGTGTGCTGCAGCTGAGGCAGGGCCGGCAGCCAGGCGGGGGGAGGCGGAAGTAGCAGCTTCTGAGAGAGCATCTTGGCGGTCTTCTATTGAGCAAAGGACCAAAGAGGCCATTGAAAGCGTTAGCTCCACCTTGTCATCGTTTGTAGCTTCTCAGTTTGAAGAGGACTTTTGCTGTCAGTTTTCGGAGATCCTGAAGCTTCAGGGCGTGAGAGAAGGACAAGGCTCAGGCAGAGGCTGGGAAGAGCAGCTGCCAGAAGGAAGCAAGAGAGCAAAGTTGCCCGTGTTGCAACCGCTGCAAAACGCTGCTGCTGTCTCACGAGTGAGTCGTGAGCTTGCCGAGGCGAGCATCCAAAAGGCCATCTCCAGAGTTCAGCAGCTGGATGCGGAATTGATCGGGTATGCCCGAACCATTGTCCTTGAAGTTGTGGCAACCGTGAGGAAGAAGTTAGAGGCAGAAAGGAAGGGCAAGGAAAAATCAGCAACGCTTCCAGCAAGGAAGGTCTTGCCACCTCTCAGGCTGCCTGCAATAGTCAGGCCTTCAGAGGAAGCAGGAGAATTGAAAGAGGAGAGCTCACATACTCTCCTCCCACCTGTCCTGCGAGGCCCTGAGCGAGATGCTCGCCGGCCACCGGAAGACCTTCCGAAGTCCGCGGATTACACCTGCAGAGCCCCAGCAAGGTCTTCGGTGCCCGCGTGTGAAACTCTGTGTATCCTGAGGCCAGGGAGCACGGCAGGCACTCTCCCTTGCACGGGCCCGCAGTTTGCGAGGCAGCCCGTGCCTCCAGCGGGTCCGAAGCCCCCTAGCCAGGCAGGAGCATGGCGCAGACCAGTGCGTTTAAAGGTGTTCCTGGAGGAGCCCGTGCAGCCCGAGTCCTTAAAGAGGGCGGTAGCTGGGAGCCTTGTGGAGGGTGTCCTGAGGAGGCGTGCGGCTCCAGGGCCAGAGAGCGCCCGGGCAGCTCCCCCAGGCAGAGAATAAAGAGCTTTCTCCCAGGGGCTTGCTTGTGCCTCTCTTTATTCATGCCAGGCCATACTGTGTCTGGGCATTTTCCCGGCCATGTTTTCCCTCGCCTGCCTCCCTCCTACAGCCTCGGTCAGGCTAAGACACAGTTTTACAGGGCATCTGAAGTAGGGAAGAGAAAAGCAGGCAGCGCTTTTGCCTTGTTTAGAAAGCTTTGTGGCCGGGCTAGCGGAGGGGCTGGTGAAGCTCTGTAAAGCTATACTCATGCCTGCTGTGAGTCCCATCTGTAGGTGCTGTTGAAGGCTGGCGCCTTGTTCTGGGCATTTCTTCTCTCGTCCCATCAAGTCCTCCTTGATGGGCCTTTGGGTTGCCACCCAGGGCCCACTTTTGGTGTCCCATCAAGGGACCGCCCTTCAGCTTTTCATCTTGCCTAGCCCACTGCTCTTCTCCTCTTGTCTCCTCAAGGCGTCTCTGTTTGCCTTTCCATGGGCCCTAGGGCCCAGCGTGGGCCTTTTGGGGCAAGCGAGGGGCCACCAAACGGCCTTGCGCTGCCTCCCAAGACCCTCCATTTCCGTTTGCCCTTTGGTGCGGCCTGGAGCTCTAGATGTGGTGCGGCCCAGAGCCCTGGGTGTGCCTTTGGGTGGCCAGGCCGAGCCCTTTGCATGCCTCTGGGTACCCACCAGGGCCCTCCGGCTGCCTTGCTCTCTGCCCTTGTATCCTGTTTTCCCCTCCAGACTGGCTGGAGTGGCCTCCCAGCCCGTCCTCTACAGGAGAAAGGTGGGGGATGTCTGGGGCACAAATGGCGGTTGGGGGGGCGGGGCTGGGCAGGGGGCCGCCTGTGGAGGTCGGCCTAGGAGGCGCCGCGGGCCAGAGGCCAGAGGGGGCTTCAGTTTGTTCTTCCTTATTTTCAGCATTCTTTGTTTCGGGCAATTCCTGTAACATCTATACTTGTGCCTGCCAGGCATTATTTTGCGGCATATGTGCTCAAACTTTATTCTGATCACGAGTTATCTGTGCTCCCAATTTCTCGGCTGAACCCCTTCCCCTCAGAGGTAGGGGACATTCTGGCATACAGAAAAATTCACGTCTAAGCGCTTTGTTTCCAATGTCACGCTTAGTCGGTTGAAAGAAAGGCCTAGGCCCTCGTTTTCCCCTGGCACCAATTACTGACATAGAGAATTGACTCATAGGTCCTTTACGACTGTTTAATACCGAATACGTTGCTCCTGTGTCATCTAGAAATGTAAGTGTCTCATTCCCCAGCTTAACTGAAAGCAGGGGATCGGCTGGGGAGACCTTCATGTTTTGCCCCGGTGCCCTTCCTTCACTCTGTACCGCCTGATAGAACTTGGCAAGATTTTTAGATCTAGGTACCCCCTCCCTGCTTTACCCGCTACAAAATTAACTGCTGATATTGTTTAATCATCAGTCACCCCGCTCCCGTCTTTGGATTCCAGGCAGGTTCTCGTGCAGGCAGAACACGATCCGGACCATCCCTGGCGTTTAACCTCATGCTGTCCTCCGGAGCTTTTCCTAACACCATTCCCTTCTCCTCGGGGAGAAATAAAGTATTAAGCAACACCTGCACATCTCCCCAATCCGCGTTACGATTTTCGGCTATCATCTGGAAAGGCTTGGATCGCATCAGAAGTCTCATTCCCTATTTGTTCAGTAAGTGCCAAAATCTTGGCTCTTGCTTTTTCAAGTTCCCTAACTCCTAACCAAGGAAGAAAGCACCTGGTAAGGAATGGAAGCCAGCTGGCCGATCAATTAACGGATTGTGGCTTCTTCGATACCCTTGCCTAGATGTTCTTCTCCATAGCCCTGCGTTCATTTCGTTCCCTATGGTAATATCAGGGCGAAGCGTACCTAGGGTACAAGTCCCAGAGCAGCTGGGCAGCAAGACTTTCCGTGCCTTGTTTCCCCATAGCCAAATTTCCACAAATTCCTTTCCGAAGGCAGAAGCGGTCAGTAGTTTTGCTAACTGGAAAATTCCTGTTTCTGCAGGACATGGAGAGCCGGGTGAGCGAGAGCGGGCGGCCCACGTGCGTGTCCAGACGGGCCTGCAGGGTGGCCGGGCAGCAGCTGGGCGGCGGCCTAGCGACGCGCTGATGCAACAATGCAGTGGCCCAGCAACGTGATGATGCAAGAATGGGCGATGGCTCTATATAGCTGCTCGCTGGGAGACCGGCTGTGGTGGCCAGAGCTGGGTGCCTCTGGAGCAAGAGGAGCCAGCGCAGGGTCACAGCTCTCGGCGAGCTCTTGGAAGGAGCCATGGAGCACCGTCTCACTGCTGGCATCGGAAACATGGACGCAGTGCTGAGCACAGCGGGGAAGAGGGGAGAGGTGAGGGACGGTCCGAAGGAGAGGGCTGATCCCGGGAGCCTGGGACATGCAGGGCCGCTCTGGGGGCTTGGGGCGTGCGCGGGGAGCTGGGAGGGATGCAGAGGTGGTTGGGCTGGGGAGAGTTTTCAGGGAGTCCTGCCTCGCTGCCCAGCCTGGCTTGCGGCTAAGCAGGTGGGAGGGGTTGCTGCGAAAGGACGCGGCCGTGGGTTGAGGAAGGGATGGGAGCTGTGGGGCCGTGGTGGAGGAAGCAGAGAGCAGCCTTTGAGTGGGCCGCTCTTGGCGCTCCGCTTGGTTGGAGTCTTCCGAGAGCCTTTCTAGCAAGTGCCGTGCAGGAGGCTTCTGGAGATAGCGGCTGAGTGCTGACGAGCGTCTCCCTCTTTCTAGCTCGGGAAGAGGAGACAGGCAGTGTCAGAAGGAGGGAGTGGGCTGCTGGGCCTCCCGCTTGGTGTCAAGATCCCTCTGCTGCCTGGCTCCAAGCCTGTCTTCTGCAGGACAAAGCTGGGGGAAAAGGTAAAGGAAGTGGAAAGGGGTAGAAGAGCCCTCCTCCTTTCTTTGGCGGGAGTAGAGGGAGGGTCGCGGCTGCCTGGCGCGGACCTGCGTTTTAAGGGCTGGGCTTGAACTTTTCACTCTGAAGGTTCATTTCAGGTGTGCAGTTCTTCCCGGTGGCCTCGGATGCCTACTGTGCTGGTGGGGTTTGTCTTGTCTCCCCGATCCCAGCCCAGCCTAGCCCGGCGCAGCCTAGCGCGGTCCAGCCTGGCCCTGCAGTCTGGCTGTGGGGTTCTGTGTGCCTTCAGAAGGCTGGAGAAGAGTGTTGGTCTTCCAAGTACCTTCCCCTTTCCACAAGTACTGCTTGGCACCTCTTTGCTGCTGTCTCCTGCCTCCTTCATAGTCTGGAAAATGTCTCTTACAGCTTCACCAGCCCTCTGGTTATTTCAATCTGGGAGATCCATGCTGCCGCCAGCTGAGCACCGAATACAACAGCCTGCATGACCCGCATCTGCGGGCCTACCACAATCGCAAGGACAACCTGCGGAGGCTGAAGAGAGAGGGTTCCATCACCAGCGATGGCAAAGTAGGTTTGGACGTCGGGCTGCTGCAACCAGCGCTCATCAAGCGGGGTTCCCAGAGCGCTTGCTGCAGCCGGCTGTTGCTGGCAGAGGGCCCAGGGCTGTGGGGCTGGTTTCCCTGGGAGCAGAAGTGGCGGCAGCATCCCTCTGGCAAGTCCCACTCCTGCTCTTCTCCCTCTGCCCCGCGCTGCCCGAGTGTTGGGGAGGCAGCCGGCGTGAGGCATGGCGCTGGGGCGAGGAGCACCGCTGAGCCCTGGCGGCGGGGGGAGTCAGGGTCCCCGCCACGGAGGAAGGGAGGGGAGGGGAGGGTGTGGAGAGGAGCAGCTCCTGGGTTTGGGCTGTTTTGGGGAAGAGAGTATACGTAGGTGGGTTGAGAGTTCTTGGGGGCTATCTCCCCTCCTCTCTCCCTAGGTGGTTTGCACTCTGAAGGAGTTCAATGAGTACAGGCAGTATCTGACCACGCTGAAGCTGGAGGCAGAGAAAATGTTCATGCGAGAGGAGGTAGGCAAAGCGGCGTGTTGGTGGAGCCCTGTGAGCGGCACGGTGCCAAAGGCTGGGGCTTTACTTGCGGCACCTCGCAAGTAAAGGGGAGGCGGTCAGTGCAGAAGAGGTGAGGGCTGTGCGGCTGGGCCAGGCGCTGGGGCAAGGAAAGGACTACCGGGCTGCGAGCTGAGGTAGCGCAGGGTGCAGGGGTGCGGATGGGCAGGAAAGTCACGTGGAAGCCCGCGGAATCCCGAGGGAAGCATTTCTCTCCGGCCCTCGTTGCGTGGCCGAAGCAGAGCGCTGTCCTGGGCCCGTGGGACGCCGCAACACGCAGGGGCGTGAGCGCTTGTCCAGGCACCAGCAAGCCACAGCCTGGTGTCACCTTTCAGAAAAAGCTTTGGCAAGAGCTGGCCCAGTTAGAGGATGCCTGCGAACTGCCGGGAGGGACTGATGTTTCTCGCCTGCGAGAGTGGCTGCTGCAGGAGCAAAGAAAGAGTTTGCCAGGTGGCGAGAGGCAGAGGAGGCAGAGGTAAGCAAAGGCCAAGCAACGGTTGCTCTTGAAGGGGGCGCGTGGTCCCTGAGAGAAGTCCTGGAGCCTCCTGTTGCAGTAAACAACCAAAGCCCGGCGGTGGAAGGAGGCGGTGGCGGCTGCGAACACGTTGGCGCAGTCTGCGTTTGGAGGCTTGGCCAGGCATCTGGAAGCTGCTGCGGGGTCTAGTGGAGCAAAGCAAGCCGGAGCAGGCTGATGGGAGTGTCTGAGTGGAAAATGGCTCCTTCTCAGCTGCCTTCTTTCTCTTGACAGGCATCTGACTGGGATCAAGAAGCGGCTTGAAAGACTGGAGGCTCTTGAAAAAGAGCAACGCCTCCTCCGGCAGGCTGAGTGCCAGCAGCAGCAGCAGCAGCAGCAGCAGCTGGGAGAGAGGAGAGAGCCAGGCACCCGGAGCAGCTCTGAAAAGTCCGCTGTGAAAGGGAAGCCGGTGAGTAGGAGCCGGGTGGATGCAGGGGGCCGCCTCTGCTGTGCGGCAGCTCGTTGGTCCCCGGGCCTCAGGAGAGGGTGCTGGCCCTGCCAGAGGCGCTCGGGACTTGCAAGCGGTGCCTGGTTGCTGAGGAGGTGGTGCCTGGCTGGTGTGCGATGTGTCCGCGTTTGCGAGTGGCTGTCAGAGACCAAGAAGCGGGCGCTTGCCTTCCTGTGTCCCTCGGACACGAGGCACTGGCCCTTTCTGCCTGTGCCTGGGCACTCTCAGTGGCCACTTCTGCACCCAGACTCGCACATTTAACGCGAACCTGTGAGGTGCACTAAATGGCCGCACTCGTTTTAGTGTCCAAAGCGTGCCGGAGAAGAAGCGCCTAACAGCATACAGGCTGTGCTGCTGCGGGCTGCGCTGGCAGAAGACCAGGAGCTTAAAGAGGTGGCTGAGACCGTGATCCAGGAAGTGCTGGAGCGGGTGAAGGCGCTGGCTCAGTCCATCCACGTCTTAAGGAGGGCTCCCCGTGAGGTCAGCGGAAGGTTGTTCGGCAGTGCCAGAGAGGCAGAGCCTTTGGACGCTAGTCCCGCGGATCGCCGGGACAAAATTAGACGGGTGGCTGGAGAGATTGTGGCGACCGTGCTGGAGAGGTTGGGGGAGCTTTTGGCATCCTGGACGTGTGCTGCAGCTGAGGCAGGGCCGGCAGCCAGGCGGGGGGAGGCGGAAGTAGCAGCTTCTGAGAGAGCATCTTGGCGGTCTTCTATTGAGCAAAGGACCAAAGAGGCCATTGAAAGCGTTAGCTCCACCTTGTCATCGTTTGTAGCTTCTCAGTTTGAAGAGGACTTTTGCTGTCAGTTTTCGGAGATCCTGAAGCTTCAGGGCGTGAGAGAAGGACAAGGATCAGGCAGAGGCTGGGAAGAGCAGCTGCCAGAAGGAAGCAAGAGAGCAAAGTTGCCCGTGTTGCAACCGCTGCAAAACGCTGCTGCTGTCTCACGAGTGAGTCGTGAGCTTGCCGAGGCGAGCATCCAAAAGGCCATCTCCAGAGTTCAGCAGCTGGATGCGGAATTGATCGGGTATGCCCGAACCATTGTCCTTGAAGTTGTGGCAACCGTGAGGAAGAAGTTAGAGGCAGAAAGGAAGGGCAAGGAAAAATCAGCGACGCTTCCAGCAAGGAAGGTCTTGCCACCTCTCAGGCTGCCTGCAATAGTCAGGCCTTCAGAGGAAGCAGGAGAATTGAAAGAGGAGAGCTCACATACTCTCCTCCCACCTGTCCTGCGAGGCCCTGAGCGAGATGCTCGCAGGCCACCGGAAGACCTTCCAAAGTCCGCGGATTACACCTGCAGAGCCCCAGCAAGGTCTTCGGTGCCCGCGTGTGAAACTCTGCGTATCCTGAGGCCAGGGAGCATGGCAGGCACTCTCCCTTGCACGGGCCCGCAGTTTGCGAGGCAGCCCGTGCCTCCAGCGGGTCCGAAGCCCCCTAGCCAGGCAGGAGCATGGCGCAGACCAGTGCGTTTAAAGGTGTTCCTGGAGGAGCCCGTGCAGCCCGAGTCCTTAAAGAGGGCGGTAGCTGGGAGCCTTGTGGAGGGTGTCCTGAGGAGGCGTGCGGCTCCAGGGCCAGAGAGCGCCCGGGCAGCTCCCCCAGGCAGAGAATAAAGAGCTTTCTCCCAGGGGCTTGCTTGTGCCTCTCTTTATTCATGCCAGGCCATACTGCGTCTGGGCATTTTCCCGGCCATGTTTTCCCTCGCCTGCCTCCCTCCTACAGCCTCGGTCAGGCTAAGACACAGTTTTACAGGGCATCTGAAGTAGGGAAGAGAAAAGCAGGCAGCGCTTTTGCCTTGTTTAGAAAGCTTTGTGGCCGGGCTAGCGGAGGGGCTGGTGAAGCTCTGTAAAGCTATACTCATGCCTGCTGTGAGTCCCATCTGTAGGTGCTGTTGAAGGCTGGCGCCTTGTTCTGGGCATTTCTTCTCTCGTCCCATCAAGTCCTCCTTGATGGGCCTTTGGGTTGCCACCCAGGGCCCACTTTTGGTGTCCCATCAAGGGACCGCCCTTCAGCTTTTCATCTTGCCTAGCCCACTGCTCTTCTCCTCTTGTCTCCTCAAGGCGTCTCTGTTTGCCTTTCCATGGGCCCTAGGGCCCAGCGTGGGCCTTTTGGGGCAAGCGAGGGGCCACCAAACGGCCTTGCGCTGCCTCCCAAGACCCTCCATTTCCGTTTGCCCTTTGGTGCGGCCTGGAGCTCTAGATGTGGTGCGGCCCAGAGCCCTGGGTGTGCCTTTGGGTGGCCAGGCCGAGCCCTTTGCATGCCTCTGGGTACCCACCAGGGCCCTTCGGCTGCCTTGCTCTCTGCCCTTGTATCCTTTTTTCCCCTCCAGACTGGCTGGAGTGGCCTCCCAGCCCGTCCTCTACAGGAGAAAGGTGGGGGATGTCTGGGGCACAAATGGCGGTTGGGGGGGCGGGGCTGGGCAGGGGGCCGCCTGTGGAGGTCGGCCTAGGAGGCGCCGCGGGCCAGAGGCCAGAGGGGGCTTCAGTTTGTTCTTCCTTATTTTCAGCATTCTTTGTTTCGGGCAATTCCTGTAACATCTATACTTGTGCCTGCCAGGCATTATTTTGCGGCATATGTGCTCAAACTTTATTCTGATCACGAGTTATCTGTGCTCCCAATTTCTCGGCTGAACCCCTTCCCCTCAGAGGTAGGGGACATTCTGGCATACAGAAAAATTCACGTCTAAGCGCTTTGTTTCCAATGTCACGCTTAGTCGGTTGAAAGAAAGGCCTAGGCCCTCGTTTTCCCCTGGCACCAATTACTGACATAGAGAATTGACTCATAGGTCCTTTACGACTGTTTAATACCGAATACGTTGCTCCTGTGTCATCTAGAAATGTAAGTGTCTCATTCCCCAGCTTAACTGAAAGCAGGGGATCGGCTGGGGAGACCTTCATGTTTTGCCCCGGTGCCCTTCCTTCACTCTGTACCGCCTGATAGAACTTGGCAAGATTTTTAGATCTAGGTACCCCCTCCCTGCTTTACCCGCTACAAAATTAACTGCTGATATTGTTTAATCATCAGTCACCCCGCTCCTGTCTTTGGATTCCAGGCAGGTTCTCGTGCAGGCAGAACACGATCCGGACCATCCCTGGCGTTTAACCTCATGCTGTCCTCCGGAGCTTTTCCTAACACCATTCCCTTCTCCTCGGGGAGAAATAAAGTATTAAGCAACACCTGCACATCTCCCCAATCCGCGTTACGATTTTCGGCTATCATCTGGAAAGGCTTGGATCGCATCAGAAGTCTCATTCCCTATTTGTTCAGTAAGTGCCAAAATCTTGGCTCTTGCTTTTTCAAGTTCCCTAACTCCTAACCAAGGAAGAAAGCACCTGGTAAGGAATGGAAGCCAGCTGGCCGATCAATTAACGGATTGTGGCTTCTTCGATACCCTTGCCTAGATGTTCTTCTCCATAGCCCTGCGTTCATTTCGTTCCCTATGGTAATATCAGGGCGAAGCGTACCTAGGGTACAAGTCCCAGAGCAGCTGGGCAGCAAGACTTTCCGTGCCTTGTTTCCCCATAGCCAAATTTCCACAAATTCCTTTCCGAAGGCAGAAGCGGTCAGTAGTTTTGCTAACTGGAAAATTCCTGTTTCTGCAGGACATGGAGAGCCGGGTGAGCGAGAGCGGGCGGCCACGTGCGTGTCCAGACGGGCCTGCAGGGTGGCCGGGCAGCAGCTGGGCGGCGGCCTAGCGACGCGCTGATGCAACAATGCAGTGGCCCAGCAACGTGATGATGCAAGAATGGGCGATGGCTCTATATAGCTGCTCGCTGGGAGACCGGCTGTGGTGGCCAGAGCTGGGTGCCTCTGGAGCAAGAGGAGCCAGCGCAGGGTCACAGCTCTCGGCGAGCTCTTGGAAGGAGCCATGGAGCACCGTCTCACTGCTGGCATCGGAAACATGGACGCAGTGCTGAGCACAGCGGGGAAGAGGGGAGAGGTGAGGGACGGTCCGAAGGAGAGGGCTGATCCCGGGAGCCTGGGACATGCAGGGCCGCTCTGGGGGCTTGGGGCGTGCGCGGGGAGCTGGGAGGGATGCAGAGGTGGTTGGGCTGGGGAGAGTTTTCAGGGAGTCCTGCCTCGCTGCCCAGCCTGGCTTGCGGCTAAGCAGGTGGGAGGGGTTGCTGCGAAAGGACGCGGCCGTGGGTTGAGGAAGGGATGGGAGCTGTGGGGCCGTGGTGGAGGAAGCAGAGAGCAGCCTTTGAGTGGGCCGCTCTTGGCGCTCCGCTTGGTTGGAGTCTTCCGAGAGCCTTTCTAGCAAGTGCCGTGCAGGAGGCTTCTGGAGATAGCGGCTGAGTGCTGACGAGCGTCTCCCTCTTTCTAGCTCGGGAAGAGGAGACAGGCAGTGTCAGAAGGAGGGAGTGGGCTGCTGGGCCTCCCGCTTGGTGTCAAGATCCCTCTGCTGCCTGGCTCCAAGCCTGTCTTCTGCAGGACAAAGCTGGGGGAAAAGGTAAAGGAAGTGGAAAGGGGTAGAAGAGCCCTCCTCCTTTCTTTGGCGGGAGTAGAGGGAGGGTCGCGGCTGCCTGGCGCGGACCTGCGTTTTAAGGGCTGGGCTTGAACTTTTCACTCTGAAGGTTCATTTCAGGTGTGCAGTTCTTCCCGGTGGCCTCGGATGCCTACTGTGCTGGTGGGGTTTGTCTTGTCTCCCCGATCCCAGCCCAGCCTAGCCCGGCGCAGCCTAGCGCGGTCCAGCCTGGCCCTGCAGTCTGGCTGTGGGGTTCTGTGTGCCTTCAGAAGGCTGGAGAAGAGTGTTGGTCTTCCAAGTACCTTCCCCTTTCCACAAGTACTGCTTGGCACCTCTTTGCTGCTGTCTCCTGCCTCCTTCATAGTCTGGAAAATGTCTCTTACAGCTTCACCAGCCCTCTGGTTATTTCAATCTGGGAGATCCATGCTGCCGCCAGCTGAGCACCGAATACAACAGCCTGCATGACCCGCATCTGCGGGCCTACCACAATCGCAAGGACAACCTGCGGAGGCTGAAGAGAGAGGGTTCCATCACCAGCGATGGCAAAGTAGGTTTGGACGTCGGGCTGCTGCAACCAGCGCTCATCAAGCGGGGTTCCCAGAGCGCTTGCTGCAGCCGGCTGTTGCTGGCAGAGGGCCCAGGGCTGTGGGGCTGGTTTCCCTGGGAGCAGAAGTGGCGGCAGCATCCCTCTGGCAAGTCCCACTCCTGCTCTTCTCCCTCTGCCCCGCGCTGCCCGAGTGTTGGGGAGGCAGCCGGCGTGAGGCATGGCGCTGGGGCGAGGAGCACCGCTGAGCCCTGGCGGCGGGGGGAGTCAGGGTCCCCGCCACGGAGGAAGGGAGGGGAGGGGAGGGTGTGGAGAGGAGCAGCTCCTGGGTTTGGGCTGTTTTGGGGAAGAGAGTATACGTAGGTGGGTTGAGAGTTCTTGGGGGCTATCTCCCCTCCTCTCTCCCTAGGTGGTTTGCACTCTGAAGGAGTTCAATGAGTACAGGCAGTATCTGACCACGCTGAAGCTGGAGGCAGAGAAAATGTTCATGCGAGAGGAGGTAGGCAAAGCGGCGTGTTGGTGGAGCCCTGTGAGCGGCACGGTGCCAAAGGCTGGGGCTTTACTTGCGGCACCTCGCAAGTAAAGGGGAGGCGGTCAGTGCAGAAGAGGTGAGGGCTGTGCGGCTGGGCCAGGCGCTGGGGCAAGGAAAGGACTACCGGGCTGCGAGCTGAGGTAGCGCAGGGTGCAGGGGTGCGGATGGGCAGGAAAGTCACGTGGAAGCCCGCGGAATCCCGAGGGAAGCATTTCTCTCCGGCCCTCGTTGCGTGGCCGAAGCAGAGCGCTGTCCTGGGCCCGTGGGACGCCGCAACACGCAGGGGCGTGAGCGCTTGTCCAGGCACCAGCAAGCCACAGCCTGGTGTCACCTTTCAGAAAAAGCTTTGGCAAGAGCTGGCCCAGTTAGAGGATGCCTGCGAACTGCCGGGAGGGACTGATGTTTCTCGCCTGCGAGAGTGGCTGCTGCAGGAGCAAAGAAAGAGTTTGCCAGGTGGCGAGAGGCAGAGGAGGCAGAGGTAAGCAAAGGCCAAGCAACGGTTGCTCTTGAAGGGGGCGCGTGGTCCCTGAGAGAAGTCCTGGAGCCTCCTGTTGCAGTAAACAACCAAAGCCCGGCGGTGGAAGGAGGCGGTGGCGGCTGCGAACACGTTGGTGCAGTCTGCGTTTGGAGGCTTGGCCAGGCATCTGGAAGCTGCTGCGGGGTCTAGTGGAGCAAAGCAAGCCGGAGCAGGCTGATGGGAGTGTCTGAGCGGAAAATGGCTCCTTCTCAGCTGCCTTCTTTCTCTTGACAGGCATCTGACTGGGATCAAGAAGCGGCTTGAAAGACTGGAGGCTCTTGAAAAAGAGCAACGCCTCCTCCGGCAGGCCGAGTGCCAGCAGCAGCAGCAGCAGCAGCAGCTGGGAGAGAGGAGAGAGCCAGGCACCCGGAGCAGCTCTGAAAAGTCCGCTGTGAAAGGGAAGCCGGTGAGTAGGAGCCGGGTGGATGCAGGGGGCCGCCTCTGCTGTGCGGCAGCTCGTTGGTCCCCGGGCCTCAGGAGAGGGTGTTGGCCCCGCCAGAGGTGCTCGGGGCTTGCAAGCGGTGCCTGGTTGCTGAGGAGGTGGTGCCTGGCTGGTGTGCGATGTGTCCGCGTTTGCGAGTGGCTGTCAGAGACCAAGAAGCGGGCGCTTGCCTTCCTGTGTCCCTCGGACACGAGGCACTGGCCCTTTCTGCCTGTGCCTGGGCACTCTCAGTGGCCACTTCTGCACCCAGACTCGCACATTTAACACGAACCTGTGAGGTGCACTAAATGGCCGCACTCATTTTAGTGTCCAAAGCGTGCCGGAGAAGAAGCGCCTAACAGCATACAGGCTGTGCTGCTGCGGGCTGCGCTGGCAGAAGACCAGGAGCTTAAAGAGGTGGCTGAGACCGTGATCCAGGAAGTGCTGGAGCGGGTGAAGGCGCTGGCTCAGTCCATCCACGTCTTAAGGAGGGCTCCCCGTGAGGTCAGCGGAAGGTTGTTCGGCAGTGCCAGAGAGGCAGAGCCTTTGGACGCTAGTCCCGCGGATCGCCGGGACAAAATTAGACGGGTGGCTGGAGAGATTGTGGCGACCGTGCTGGAGAGGTTGGGGGAGCTTTTGGCATCCTGGACGTGTGCTGCAGCTGAGGCAGGGCCGGCAGCCAGGCGGGGGGAGGCGGAAGTAGCAGCTTCTGAGAGAGCATCTTGGCGGTCTTCTATTGAGCAAAGGACCAAAGAGGCCATTGAAAGCGTTAGCTCCACCTTGTCATCGTTTGTAGCTTCTCAGTTTGAAGAGGACTTTTGCTGTCAGTTTTCGGAGATCCTGAAGCTTCAGGGCGTGAGAGAAGGACAAGGCTCAGGCAGAGGCTGGGAAGAGCAGCTGCCAGAAGGAAGCAAGAGAGCAAAGTTGCCCGTGTTGCAACCGCTGCAAAACGCTGCTGCTGTCTCACGAGTGAGTCGTGAGCTTGCCGAGGCGAGCATCCAAAAGGCCATCTCCAGAGTTCAGCAGCTGGATGCGGAATTGATCGGGTATGCCCGAACCATTGTCCTTGAAGTTGTGGCAACCGTGAGGAAGAAGTTAGAGGCAGAAAGGAAGGGCAAGGAAAAATCAGCGACGCTTCCAGCAAGGAAGGTCTTGCCACCTCTCAGGCTGCCTGCAATAGTCAGGCCTTCAGAGGAAGCAGGAGAATTGAAAGAGGAGAGCTCACATACTCTCCTCCCACCTGTCCTGCGAGGCCCTGAGTGAGATGCTCGCAGGCCACCGGAAGACCTTCCGAAGTCCGCGGATTACACCTGCAGAGCCCCAGCAAGGTCTTCGGTGCCCGCGTGTGAAACTCTGCGTATCCTGAGGCCAGGGAGCACGGCAGGCACTCTCCCTTGCACGGGCCCGCAGTTTGCGAGGCAGCCCGTGCCTCCAGCGGGTCCGAAGCCCCCTAGCCAGGCAGGAGCATGGCGCAGACCAGTGCGTTTAAAGGTGTTCCTGGAGGAGCCCGTGCAGCCCGAGTCCTTAAAGAGGGCGGTAGCTGGGAGCCTTGTGGAGGGTGTCCTGAGGAGGCGTGCGGCTCCAGGGCCAGAGAGCGCCCGGGCAGCTCCCCCAGGCAGAGAATAAAGAGCTTTCTCCCAGGGGCTTGCTTGTGCCTCTCTTCATTCATGCCAGGCCATACTGCGTCTGGGCATTTTCCCGGCCATGTTTTCCCTCGCCTGCCTCCCTCCTACAGCCTCGGTCAGGCTAAGACACAGTTTTACAGGGCATCTGAAGTAGGGAAGAGAAAAGCAGGCAGCGCTTTTGCCTTGTTTAGAAAGCTTTGTGGCCGGGCTAGCGGAGGGGCTGGTGAAGCTCTGTAAAGCTATACTCATGCCTTCTGTGAGTCCCATCTGTAGGTGCTGTTGAAGGCTGGCGCCTTGTTCTGGGCATTTCTTCTCTCGTCCCATCAAGTCCTCCTTGATGGGCCTTTGGGTTGCCACCCAGGGCCCACTTTTGGTGTCCCATCAAGGGACCGCCCTTCAGCTTTTCATCTTGCCTAGCCCACTGCTCTTCTCCTCTTGTCTCCTCAAGGCGTCTCTGTTTGCCTTTCCATGGGCCCTAGGGCCCAGCGTGGGCCTTTTGGGGCAAGCGAGGGGCCACCAAACGGCCTTGCGCTGCCTCCCAAGACCCTCCATTTCCGTTTGCCCTTTGGTGCGGCCTGGAGCTCTAGATGTGGTGCGGCCCAGAGCCCTGGGTGTGCCTTTGGGTGGCCAGGCCGAGCCCTTTGCATGCCTCTGGGTACCCACCAGGGCCCTCCGGCTGCCTTGCTCTCTGCCCTTGTATCCTGTTTTCCCCTGCAGACTGGCTGGAGTGGCCTCCCAGCCCGTCCTCTACAGGAGAAAGGTGGGGGATGTCTGGGGCACAAATGGCGGTTGGGGGGGCGGGGCTGGGCAGGGGGCCGCCTGTGGAGGTCGGCCTAGGAGGCGCCGCGGGCCAGAGGCCAGAGGGGGCTTCAGTTTGTTCTTCCTTATTTTCAGCATTCTTTGTTTCGGGCAATTCCTGTAACATCTATACTTGTGCCTGCCAGGCATTATTTTGCGGCATATGTGCTCAAACTTTATTCTGATCACGAGTTATCTGTGCTCCCAATTTCTCGGCTGAACCCCTTCCCCTCAGAGGTAGGGGACATTCTGGCATACAGAAAAATTCACGTCTAAGCGCTTTGTTTCCAATGTCACGCTTAGTCGGTTGAAAGAAAGGCCTAGGCCCTCGTTTTCCCCTGGCACCAATTACTGACATAGAGAATTGACTCATAGGTCCTTTACGACTGTTTAATACCGAATACGTTGCTCCTGTGTCATCTAGAAATGTAAGTGTCTCATTCCCCAGCTTAACTGAAAGCAGGGGATCGGCTGGGGAGACCTTCATGTTTTGCCCCGGTGCCCTTCCTTCACTCTGTACCGCCTGATAGAACTTGGCAAGATTTTTAGATCTAGGTACCCCCTCCCTGCTTTACCCGCTACAAAATTAACTGCTGATATTGTTTAATCATCAGTCACCCCGCTCCCGTCTTTGGATTCCAGGCAGGTTCTCGTGCAGGCAGAACACGATCCGGACCATCCCTGGCGTTTAACCTCATGCTGTCCTCCGGAGCTTTTCCTAACACCATTCCCTTCTCCTCGGGGAGAAATAAAGTATTAAGCAACACCTGCACATCTCCCCAATCCGCGTTACGATTTTCGGCTATCATCTGGAAAGGCTTGGATCGCATCAGAAGTCTCATTCCCTATTTGTTCAGTAAGTGCCAAAATCTTGGCTCTTGCTTTTTCAAGTTCCCTAACTCCTAACCAAGGAAGAAAGCACCTGGTAAGGAATGGAAGCCAGCTGGCCGATCAATTAACGGATTGTGGCTTCTTCGATACCCTTGCCTAGATGTTCTTCTCCATAGCCCTGCGTTCATTTCATTCCCTATGGTAATATCAGGGCGAAGCGTACCTAGGGTACAAGTCCCAGAGCAGCTGGGCAGCAAGACTTTCCGTGCCTTGTTTCCCCATAGCCAAATTTCCACAAATTCCTTTCCGAAGGCAGAAGCGGTCAGTAGTTTTGCTAACTGGAAAATTCCTGTTTCTGCAGGACATGGAGAGCCGGGTGAGCGAGAGCGGGCGGCCCACGTGCGTGTCCAGACGGGCCTGCAGGGTGGCCGGGCAGCAGCTGGGCGGCGGCCTAGCGACGCGCTGATGCAACAATGCAGTGGCCCAGCAACGTGATGATGCAAGAATGGGCGATGGCTCTATATAGCTGCTCGCTGGGAGACCGGCTGTGGTGGCCAGAGCTGGGTGCCTCTGGAGCAAGAGGAGCCAGCGCAGGGTCACAGCTCTCGGCGAGCTCTTGGAAGGAGCCATGGAGCACCGTCTCACTGCTGGCATCGGAAACATGGACGCAGTGCTGAGCACAGCGGGGAAGAGGGGAGAGGTGAGGGACGGTCCGAAGGAGAGGGCTGATCCCGGGAGCCTGGGACATGCAGGGCCGCTCTGGGGGCTTGGGGCGTGCGCGGGGAGCTGGGAGGGATGCAGAGGTGGTTGGGCTGGGGAGAGTTTTCAGGGAGTCCTGCCTCGCTGCCCAGCCTGGCTTGCGGCTAAGCAGGTGGGAGGGGTTGCTGCGAAAGGACGCGGCCGTGGGTTGAGGAAGGGATGGGAGCTGTGGGGCCGTGGTGGAGGAAGCAGAGAGCAGCCTTTGAGTGGGCCGCTCTTGGCGCTCCGCTTGGTTGGAGTCTTCCGAGAGCCTTTCTAGCAAGTGCCGTGCAGGAGGCTTCTGGAGATAGCGGCTGAGTGCTGACGAGCGTCTCCCTCTTTCTAGCTCGGGAAGAGGAGACAGGCAGTGTCAGAAGGAGGGAGTGGGCTGCTGGGCCTCCCGCTTGGTGTCAAGATCCCTCTGCTGCCTGGCTCCAAGCCTGTCTTCTGCAGGACAAAGCTGGGGGAAAAGGTAAAGGAAGTGGAAAGGGGTAGAAGAGCCCTCCTCCTTTCTTTGGCGGGAGTAGAGGGAGGGTCGCGGCTGCCTGGCGCGGACCTGCGTTTTAAGGGCTGGGCTTGAACTTTTCACTCTGAAGGTTCATTTCAGGTGTGCAGTTCTTCCCGGTGGCCTCGGATGCCTACTGTGCTGGTGGGGTTTGTCTTGTCTCCCCGATCCCAGCCCAGCCTAGCCCGGCGCAGCCTAGCGCGGTCCAGCCTGGCCCTGCAGTCTGGCTGTGGGGTTCTGTGTGCCTTCAGAAGGCTGGAGAAGAGTGTTGGTTTTCCAAGTACCTTCCCCTTTCCACAAGTACTGCTTGGCACCTCTTTGCTGCTGTCTCCTGCCTCCTTCATAGTCTGGAAAATGTCTCTTACAGCTTCACCAGCCCTCTGGTTATTTCAATCTGGGAGATCCATGCTGCCGCCAGCTGAGCACCGAATACAACAGCCTGCATGACCCGCATCTGCGGGCCTACCACAATCGCAAGGACAACCTGCGGAGGCTGAAGAGAGAGGGTTCCATCACCAGCGATGGCAAAGTAGGTTTGGACGTCGGGCTGCTGCAACCAGTGCTCATCAAGCGGGGTTCCCAGAGCGCTTGCTGCAGCCGGCTGTTGCTGGCAGAGGGCCCAGGGCTGTGGGGCTGGTTTCCCTGGGAGCAGAAGTGGCGGCAGCATCCCTCTGGCAAGTCCCACTCCTGCTCTTCTCCCTCTGTCCCGCGCTGCCCGAGTGTTGGGGAGGCAGCCGGCGTGAGGCGTGGCGCTGGGGCGAGGAGCACCGCTGAGCCCTGGCGGCGGGGGGAGTCAGGGTCCCCGCCACGGAGGAAGGGAGGGGAGGGGAGGGTGTGGAGAGGAGCAGCTCCTGGGTTTGGGCTGTTTTGGGGAAGAGAGTGTACGTAGGTGGGTTGAGAGTTCTTGGGGGCTATCTCCCCTCCTCTCTCCCTAGGTGGTTTGCACTCTGAAGGAGTTCAATGAGTACAGGCAGTATCTGACCACGCTGAAGCTGGAGGCAGAGAAAATGTTCATGCGAGAGGAGGTAGGCAAAGCGGCGTGTTGGTGGAGCCCTGTGAGCGGCACGGTGCCAAAGGCTGGGGCTTTACTTGCGGCACCTCGCAAGTAAAGGGGAGGCGGTCAGTGCAGAAGAGGTGAGGGCTGTGCGGCTGGGCCAGGCGCTGGGGCAAGGAAAGGACTACCGGGCTGCGAGCTGAGGTAGCGCAGGGTGCAGGGGTGCGGATGGGCAGGAAAGTCACGTGGAAGCCCGCGGAGTCCCGAGGGAAGCGTTTCTCTCCGGCCCTCGTCGCGTGGCCGAAGCAGAGCGCTGTCCTGGGCCCGCGGGACGCCTCAGCACGCAGGGGCGTGAGCGCTTGTCCAGGCACCAGCAAGCCACAGCCTGGTGTCACCTTTCAGAAAAAGCTTCGGCAAGAGCTGGCCCAGTTAGAGGATGCCTGCGAACTGCCGGGAGGGACTGATGTTTCTCGCCTGCGAGAGTGGCTGCTGCAGGAGCAAAGAAAGAGTTTGCCAGGTGGCGAGAGGCAGAGGAGGCAGAGGTAAGCAAAGGCCAAGCAACGGTTGCTCTTGAAGGGGGCGCGTGGTCCCTGAGAGAAGTCCTGGAGCCTCCTGTTGCAGTAAACAACCAAAGCCCGGCGGTGGAAGGAGGCGGTGGCGGCTGCGAACACGTTGGCGCAGTCTGCGTTTGGAGGCTTGGCCAGGCATCTGGAAGCTGCTGCGGGGTCTAGTGGAGCAAAGCAAGCCGGAGCAGGCTGATGGGAGTGTCTGAGCGGAAAATGGCTCCTTCTCAGCTGCCTTCTTTCTCTTGACAGGCATCTGACTGGGATCAAGAAGCGGCTTGAAAGACTGGAGGCTCTTGAAAAAGAGCAACGCCTCCTCCGGCAGGCCGAGTGCCAGCAGCAGCAGCAGCAGCAGCAGCTGGGAGAGAGGAGAGAGCCAGGCACCCGGAGCAGCTCTGAAAAGTCCGCTGTGAAAGGGAAGCCGGTGAGTAGGAGCCGGGTGGATGCAGGGGGCCGCCTCTGCTGTGCGGCAGCTCGTTGGTCCCCGGGCCTCAGGAGAGGGTGTTGGCCCCGCCAGAGGCGCTCGGGGCTTGCAAGCGGTGCCTGGTTGCTGAGGAGGTGGTGCCTGGCTGGTGTGCGATGTGTCCGCGTTTGCGAGTGGCTGTCAGAGACCAAGAAGCGGGCGCTTGCCTTCCTGTGTCCCTCGGACACGAGGCACTGGCCCTTTCTGCCTGTGCCTGGGCACTCTCAGTGGCCACTTCTGCACCCAGACTCGCACATTTAACGCGAACCTGTGAGGTGCACTAAATGGCCGCACTCATTTTAGTGTCCAAAGCGTGCCGGAGAAGAAGCGCCTAACAGCATACAGGCTGTGCTGCTGCGGGCTGCGCTGGCAGAAGACCAGGAGCTTAAAGAGGTGGCTGAGACCGTGATCCAGGAAGTGCTGGAGCGGGTGAAGGCGCTGGCTCAGTCCATCCACGTCTTAAGGAGGGCTCCCCGTGAGGTCAGCGGAAGGTTGTTCGGCAGTGCCAGAGAGGCAGAGCCTTTGGACGCTAGTCCCGCGGATCGCCGGGACAAAATTAGACGGGTGGCTGGAGAGATTGTGGCGACCGTGCTGGAGAGGTTGGGGGAGCTTTTGGCATCCTGGACGTGTGCTGCAGCTGAGGCAGGGCCGGCAGCCAGGCGGGGGGAGGCGGAAGTAGCAGCTTCTGAGAGAGCATCTTGGCGGTCTTCTATTGAGCAAAGGACCAAAGAGGCCATTGAAAGCGTTAGCTCCACCTTGTCATCGTTTGTAGCTTCTCAGTTTGAAGAGGACTTTTGCTGTCAGTTTTCGGAGATCCTGAAGCTTCAGGGCGTGAGAGAAGGACAAGGCTCAGGCAGAGGCTGGGAAGAGCAGCTGCCAGAAGGAAGCAAGAGAGCAAAGTTGCCCGTGTTGCAACCGCTGCAAAACGCTGCTGCTGTCTCACGAGTGAGTCGTGAGCTTGCCGAGGCGAGCATCCAAAAGGCCATCTCCAGAGTTCAGCAGCTGGATGCGGAATTGATCGGGTATGCCCGAACCATTGTCCTTGAAGTTGTGGCAACCGTGAGGAAGAAGTTAGAGGCAGAAAGGAAGGGCAAGGAAAAATCAGCGACGCTTCCAGCAAGGAAGGTCTTGCCACCTCTCAGGCTGCCTGCAATAGTCAGGCCTTCAGAGGAAGCAGGAGAATTGAAAGAGGAGAGCTCACATACTCTCCTCCCACCTGTCCTGCGAGGCCCTGAGCGAGATGCTCGCAGGCCACCAGAAGACCTTCCGAAGTCCGCAGATTACACCTGCAGAGCCCCAGCAAGGTCTTCGGTGCCCGCGTGTGAAACTCTGTGTATCCTGAGGCCAGGGAGCACGGCAGGCACTCTCCCTTGCACGGGCCCGCAGTTTGCGAGGCAGCCCGTGCCTCCAGCGGGTCCGAAGCCCCCTAGCCAGGCAGGAGCATGGCGCAGACCAGTGCGTTTAAAGGTGTTCCTGGAGGAGCCCGTGCAGCCCGAGTCCTTAAAGAGGGCGGTAGCTGGGAGCCTTGTGGAGGGTGTCCTGAGGAGGCGTGCGGCTCCAGGGCCAGAGAGCGCCCGGGCAGCTCCCCCAGGCAGAGAATAAAGAGCTTTCTCCCAGGGGCTTGCTTGTGCCTCTCTTTATTCATGCCAGGCCATACTGTGTCTGGGCATTTTCCCGGCCATGTTTTCCCTCGCCTGCCTCCCTCCTACAGCCTCGGTCAGGCTAAGACACAGTTTTACAGGGCATCTGAAGTAGGGAAGAGAAAAGCAGGCAGCGCTTTTGCCTTGTTTAGAAAGCTTTGTGGCCGGGCTAGCGGAGGGGCTGGTGAAGCTCTGTAAAGCTATACTCATGCCTGCTGTGAGTCCCATCTGTAGGTGCTGTTGAAGGCTGGCGCCTTGTTCTGGGCATTTCTTCTCTCGTCCCATCAAGTCCTCCTTGATGGGCCTTTGGGTTGCCACCCAGGGCCCACTTTTGGTGTCCCATCAAGGGACCGCCCTTCAGCTTTTCATCTTGCCTAGCCCACTGCTCTTCTCCTCTTGTCTCCTCAAGGCGTCTCTGTTTGCCTTTCCATGGGCCCTAGGGCCCAGCGTGGGCCTTTTGGGGCAAGCGAGGGGCCACCAAACGGCCTTGCGCTGCCTCCCAAGACCCTCCATTTCCGTTTGCCCTTTGGTGCGGCCTGGAGCTCTAGATGTGGTGCGGCCCAGAGCCCTGGGTGTGCCTTTGGGTGGCCAGGCCGAGCCCTTTGCATGCCTCTGGGTACCCACCAGGGCCCTCCGTCTGCCTTGCTCTCTGCCCTTGTATCCTGTTTTCCCCTCCAGACTGGCTGGAGTGGCCTCCCAGCCCGTCCTCTACAGGAGAAAGGTGGGGGATGTCTGGGGCACAAATGGCGGTTGGGGGGGCGGGGCTGGGCAGGGGGCCGCCTGTGGAGGTCGGCCTAGGAGGCGCCGCGGGCCAGAGGCCAGAGGGGGCTTCAGTTTGTTCTTCCTTATTTTCAGCATTCTTTGTTTCGGGCAATTCCTGTAACATCTATACTTGTGCCTGCCAGGCATTATTTTGCGGCATATGTGCTCAAACTTTATTCTGATCACGAGTTATCTGTGCTCCCAATTTCTCGGCTGAACCCCTTCCCCTCAGAGGTAGGGGACATTCTGGCATACAGAAAAATTCACGTCTAAGCGCTTTGTTTCCAATGTCACGCTTAGTCGGTTGAAAGAAAGGCCTAGGCCCTCGTTTTCCCCTGGCACCAATTACTGACATAGAGAATTGACTCATAGGTCCTTTACGACTGTTTAATACCGAATACGTTGCTCCTGTGTCATCTAGAAATGTAAGTGTCTCATTCCCCAGCTTAACTGAAAGCAGGGGATCGGCTGGGGAGACCTTCATGTTTTGCCCCGGTGCCCTTCCTTCACTCTGTACCGCCTGATAGAACTTGGCAAGATTTTTAGATCTAGGTACCCCCTCCCTGCTTTACCCGCTACAAAATTAACTGCTGATATTGTTTAATCATCAGTCACCCCGCTCCCGTCTTTGGATTCCAGGCAGGTTCTCGTGCAGGCAGAACACGATCCGGACCATCCCTGGCGTTTAACCTCATGCTGTCCTCCGGAGCTTTTCCTAACACCATTCCCTTCTCCTCGGGGAGAAATAAAGTATTAAGCAACACCTGCACATCTCCCCAATCCGCGTTACGATTTTCGGCTATCATCTGGAAAGGCTTGGATCGCATCAGAAGTCTCATTCCCTATTTGTTCAGTAAGTGCCAAAATCTTGGCTCTTGCTTTTTCAAGTTCCCTAACTCCTAACCAAGGAAGAAAGCACCTGGTAAGGAATGGAAGCCAGCTGGCCGATCAATTAACGGATTGTGGCTTCTTCGATACCCTTGCCTAGATGTTCTTCTCCATAGCCCTGCGTTCATTTCGTTCCCTATGGTAATATCAGGGCGAAGCGTACCTAGGGTACAAGTCCCAGAGCAGCTGGGCAGCAAGACTTTCCGTGCCTTGTTTCCCCATAGCCAAATTTCCACAAATTCCTTTCCGAAGGCAGGAGCGGTCAGTAGTTTTGCTAACTGGAAAATTCCTGTTTCTGCAGGACATGGAGAGCCGGGTGAGCGAGAGCGGGCGGCCCACGTGCGTGTCCAGACGGGCCTGCAGGGTGGCCGGGCAGCAGCTGGGCGGCGGCCTAGCGACGCGCTGATGCAACAATGCAGTGGCCCAGCAACGTGATGATGCAAGAATGGGCGATGGCTCTATATAGCTGCTCGCTGGGAGACCGGCTGTGGTGGCCAGAGCTGGGTGCCTCTGGAGCAAGAGGAGCCAGCGCAGGGTCACAGCTCTCGGCGAGCTCTTGGAAGGAGCCATGGAGCACCGTCTCACTGCTGGCATCGGAAACATGGACGCAGTGCTGAGCACAGCGGGGAAGAGGGGAGAGGTGAGGGACGGTCCGAAGGAGAGGGCTGATCCCGGGAGCCTGGGACATGCAGGGCCGCTCTGGGGGCTTGGGGCGTGCGCGGGGAGCTGGGAGGGATGCAGAGGTGGTTGGGCTGGGGAGAGTTTTCAGGGAGTCCTGCCTCGCTGCCCAGCCTGGCTTGCGGCTAAGCAGGTGGGAGGGGTTGCTGCGAAAGGACGCGGCCGTGGGTTGAGGAAGGGATGGGAGCTGTGGGGCCGTGGTGGAGGAAGCAGAGAGCAGCCTTTGAGTGGGCCGCTCTTGGCGCTCCGCTTGGTTGGAGTCTTCCGAGAGCCTTTCTAGCAAGTGCCGTGCAGGAGGCTTCTGGAGATAGCGGCTGAGTGCTGACGAGCGTCTCCCTCTTTCTAGCTCGGGAAGAGGAGACAGGCAGTGTCAGAAGGAGGGAGTGGGCTGCTGGGCCTCCCGCTTGGTGTCAAGATCCCTCTGCTGCCTGGCTCCAAGCCTGTCTTCTGCAGGACAAAGCTGGGGGAAAAGGTAAAGGAAGTGGAAAGGGGTAGAAGAGCCCTCCTCCTTTCTTTGGCGGGAGTAGAGGGAGGGTCGTGGCTGCCTGGCGCGGACCTGCGTTTTAAGGGCTGGGCTTGAACTTTTCACTCTGAAGGTTCATTTCAGGTGTGCAGTTCTTCCCGGTGGCCTCGGATGCCTACTGTGCTGGTGGGGTTTGTCTTGTCTCCCCGATCCCAGCCCAGCCTAGCCCGGCGCAGCCTAGCGCGGTCCAGCCTGGCCCTGCAGTCTGGCTGTGGGGTTCTGTGTGCCTTCAGAAGGCTGGAGAAGAGTGTTGGTCTTCCAAGTACCTTCCCCTTTCCACAAGTACTGCTTGGCACCTCTTTGCTGCTGTCTCCTGCCTCCTTCATAGTCTGGAAAATGTCTCTTACAGCTTCACCAGCCCTCTGGTTATTTCAATCTGGGAGATCCATGCTGCCGCCAGCTGAGCACCGAATACAACAGCCTGCATGACCCGCATCTGCGGGCCTACCACAATCGCAAGGACAACCTGCGGAGGCTGAAGAGAGAGGGTTCCATCACCAGCGATGGCAAAGTAGGTTTGGACGTCGGGCTGCTGCAACCAGCGCTCATCAAGCGGGGTTCCCAGAGCGCTTGCTGCAGCCGGCTGTTGCTGGCAGAGGGCCCAGGGCTGTGGGGCTGGTTTCCCTGGGAGCAGAAGTGGCGGCAGCATCCCTCTGGCAAGTCCCACTCCTGCTCTTCTCCCTCTGCCCCGCGCTGCCCGAGTGTTGGGGAGGCAGCCGGCGTGAGGCGTGGCGCTGGGGCGAGGAGCACCGCTGAGCCCTGGCGGCGGGGGGAGTCAGGGTCCCCGCCACGGAGGAAGGGAGGGGAGGGGAGGGTGTGGAGAGGAGCAGCTCCTGGGTTTGGGCTGTTTTGGGGAAGAGAGTGTACGTAGGTGGGTTGAGAGTTCTTGGGGGCTATCTCCCCTCCTCTCTCCCTAGGTGGTTTGCACTCTGAAGGAGTTCAATGAGTACAGGCAGTATCTGACCACGCTGAAGCTGGAGGCAGAGAAAATGTTCATGCGAGAGGAGGTAGGCAAAGCGGCGTGTTGGTGGAGCCCTGTGAGCGGCACGGTGCCAAAGGCTGGGGCTTTACTTGCGGCACCTCGCAAGTAAAGGGGAGGCGGTCAGTGCAGAAGGGGTGAGGGCTGTGTGGCTGGGCCAGGCGCTGGGGCAAGGAAAGGACTACCGGGCTGCGAGCTGAGGTAGCGCAGGGTGCAGGGGTGCGGATGGGCAGGAAAGTCACGTGGAAGCCCGCGGAGTCCCGAGGGAAGCGTTTCTCTCCGGCCCTCGTCGCGTGGCCGAAGCAGAGCGCTGTCCTGGGCCCGCGGGACGCCTCAGCACGCAGGGGCGTGAGCGCTTGTCCAGGCACCAGCAAGCCACAGCCTGGTGTCACCTTTCAGAAAAAGCTTCGGCAAGAGCTGGCCCAGTTAGAGGATGCCTGCGAACTGCCGGGAGGGACTGATGTTTCTCGCCTGCGAGAGTGGCTGCTGCAGGAGCAAAGAAAGAGTTTGCCAGGTGGCGAGAGGCAGAGGAGGCAGAGGTAAGCAAAGGCCAAGCAACGGTTGCTCTTGAAGGGGGCGCGTGGTCCCTGAGAGAAGTCCTGGAGCCTCCTGTTGCAGTAAACAACCAAAGCCCGGCGGTGGAAGGAGGCGGTGGCGGCTGCGAACACGTTGGCGCAGTCTGCGTTTGGAGGCTTGGCCAGGCATCTGGAAGCTGCTGCGGGGTCTAGTGGAGCAAAGCAAGCCGGAGCAGGCTGATGGGAGTGTCTGAGCGGAAAATGGCTCCTTCTCAGCTGCCTTCTTTCTCTTGACAGGCATCTGACTGGGATCAAGAAGCGGCTTGAAAGACTGGAGGCTCTTGAAAAAGAGCAACGCCTCCTCCGGCAGGCCGAGTGCCAGCAGCAGCAGCAGCAGCAGCAGCTGGGAGAGAGGAGAGAGCCAGGCACCCGGAGCAGCTCTGAAAAGTCCGCTGTCAAAGGGAAGCCGGTGAGTAGGAGCCGGGTGGATGCAGGGGGCCGCCTCTGCTGTGCGGCAGCTCGTTGGTCCCCGGGCCTCAGGAGAGGGTGTTGGCCCCGCCAGAGGCACTCGGGGCTTGCAAGCGGTGCCTGGTTGCTGAGGAGGTGGTGCCTGGCTGGTGTGCGATGTGTCCGCGTTTGCGAGTGGCTGTCAGAGACCAGGAAGCGGGCGCTTGCCTTCCTGTGTCCCTCGGACACGAGGCACTGGCCCTTTCTGCCTGTGCCTGGGCACTCTCAGTGGCCACTTCTGCACCCAGACTCGCACATTTAACACGAACCTGTGAGGTGCACTAAATGGCCGCACTCATTTTAGTGTCCAAAGCGTGCCGGAGAAGAAGCGCCTAACAGCATACAGGCTGTGCTGCTGCGGGCTGCGCTGGCAGAAGACCAGGAGCTTAAAGAGGTGGCTGAGACCGTGATCCAGGAAGTGCTGGAGCGGGTGAAGGCGCTGGCTCAGTCCATCCACGTCTTAAGGAGGGCTCCCCGTGAGGTCAGCGGAAGGTTGTTCGGCAGTGCCAGAGAGGCAGAGCCTTTGGACGCTAGTCCCGCGGATCGCCGGGACAAAATTAGACGGGTGGCTGGAGAGATTGTGGCGACCGTGTTGGAGAGGTTGGGGGAGCTTTTGCCATCCTGGACGTGTGCTGCAGCTGAGGCAGGGCCGGCAGCCAGGCGGGGGGAGGCGGAAGTAGCAGCTTCCGAGAGAGCATCTTGGCGGTCTTCTATTGAGCAAAGGATCAAAGAGGCCATTGAAAGCGTTAGCTCCACCTTGTCATCGTTTGTAGCTTCTCAGTTTGAAGAGGACTTTTGCTGTCAGTTTTCGGAGATCCTGAAGCTTCAGGGCGTGAGAGAAGGACAAGGCTCAGGCAGAGGCTGGGAAGAGCAGCTGCCAGAAGGAAGCAAGAGAGCAAAGTTGCCCGTGTTGCAACCGCTGCAAAACGCTGCTGCTGTCTCACGAGTGAGTCGTGAGCTTGCCGAGGCGAGCGTCCAAAAGGCCATCTCCAGAGTTCAGCAGGTCACAGGTAACAGGGCAGGACTCCTTTCTGGCGCTCCTCCAGCCGCATATGCCCAAGATAAAGCCTTGACACCCACGTGTAATAAAGCCTTAACACCCAAGCGTGCTGCTCCATGGGCATGAGTATTCCTGCCTAAGCTCACCACCGATTTCATTTCCCTGTGGCTCTTGGCAGGATATGAACAGCTCTTCAGCGCTGGGGGTTCCTCCCCTCTTTCAGTAAAAACGTCAAGTTTTATTCCTGTTGGACCTGCCTTAATTCCAGCGCCTTTGGGATTGAAAATTGGAATAGCGTGTGTGCCAGAGCCATTCCCACAGCTTGGCTGGTGTCCACCAAGAGGAGTCTGTCTTTAGGCACAGGGGGCATTTCCAGGGAAAGAGCCTGTTTGATTGACCAGGACCCTACAGGGAGAACAGAAGAGCAGGGATGCAGACACATCATTTGCCACAAGTCCGGTGGAGCAGGTTGCTCAAACGCAGCCTGCTGTGACTTTCTGTGCTGCTGGGCCTGTGGGGATGGTCGGGGGACAAAGGACTAAACCTGAATTACCTACCTGAAAAATCAGCTATCGCTAGCCTCAGTGCAAGTGGACCCAGGAGCCGGTTCTGCTAACCACCAGTCCAGGACACGGAAAGCTTTTAGCAACTGGGGCTGTTCTGGAACAGACTGTGCCATGTGCATCCATTTCTATTAACAGCCCTTCTCCTACAGCTGAAAAGGAGTTTGAGATCTTGCTAAAGGAAGATGGTGGCCTCAGAGGGTGGCTGAGGCTTGGGGCTGGCATTGCCTATGCCCAGCTATGCCCACAGCGTGACAAAGGAAAGAGTGGCGCTGGGAGGAGGCAGGGTCTGGCCGAGCAGCGCTGCCCCAGCACCGGCAGTCCTTAGCATCCAACAGACAGAAGGGACCATGGAGCTGCCGGCCCTGTGGCTCCCACTGTGCGGCCCCCAGACCTCCCCAGCACCCCGGCTGCCTCAGCCCTTTGTCCTGCCCAAAACCTTCTGCCCCAGAGGGACCGACCCCGACCCCTGCCGCCCAGGGACGCTCTCTGAGGAAGGAGCAGAGATGACCGCTGGCCATCGCTCCCAGCTCTCTTTCAGGTCTTTACAATCCTCCTCACTAATCTTCGTTCTTTTCCCACACTCTCCATGCTACCTTTTTACAAATCTAGCTCAGGAAACCATCCGGCACAGAGCTCTAGATGGTTTTCTCTCCAAGTCAGCTTTGTGCCTCTGCTGTAAGCATGCCAAGAGGCCCACATCTTCACAGCACGTGCTCAGCTCCGCTTGCAGAAATAGCCCTGTGGTTCTGCATGTGCTACTGCCACACAGAAAGCTAACCGTGTAAATATCTGTTTGCAGGACCGCACAGGAGCTGCAGAACCTCATTTCTTTTCTAGACAGCCTTCTCCTGAAAAGCAGCTGGGCTTGCCATGGGACAGCTCTTGAACACAGGACTGGGAGGAAACAGAAGGGCTATGAAACGAATTAACGATATTCTTAAAGACAAAGAGAGGGAATTAACCTTGTTTAGCCCTCTCCTTTTTGCACAGCAAAACCAAGGCCTAGTTTGCAAGAGCCGTATGGATGTACCTTTGTCAGTGGGAGACTGGCCTCTGCATACTGGAGACCTTGACCGTGGATGGTATCTTCTGCATGGGGGGTGACCTTGACCTTGAATGGGGATAACCATGTGACCTTGACCTAGAGCCATAGTTATGACTCTTCCCTTTGCCTCCTCGTGGATACGGTGGAGATCACGAGTAGGAAGGAGAATGGGCACGACTCAATGACCGAGAGCAGAAGCGAGGGTGGGAAGAACTGGACCTTGACTTGCAGTAGGCATACGAACTTCTAGTGTAAGATGAAGCACTACAGGGAGACCTGGACCTTAAGAAAAAACACCATACCAAAAAAATAAATGAAGTTAATTCAAAACAGTCACTCTCCCAAAATTTCATTTGTTTGTTTGGTTGGGTTTTTTTTTTCCCTCTCCATATGCTTAAGTCAAAGCTGCTTTCAGCTGCTGACATAACGCTACTGCAAACTGAAGAACCTGGTAACATGTCAAAGTTTCTGCTTACAAGACACAACAGCTGCTGCTTTGTTAGTGTAAAAACATAGAGCAAGGGTAAGGCTATTTCCACTCACTTCTACCACATGAGCCACCATAGCTGTGCAGACTTCAGGTGGTGTAGACTGGCCTCTACCGGTACGTCAACATGCACATCATTCACTACTCCGCAGCTACGTGCAGTGCAAATCAGTTTTGTTGCAGCAAGATGCAAAAAGAGCTAGTCTTCATGGCTACAGCGCAGTACCATGAAGAAAGCACTATTTAACCTGAAGACAGTGAAGCTCAATTTTTAAAATGCCACCTTAGTCTCTTCAACGTCACTACTTCTTTGGCAACTTGTCCAGGATGCAAAAGACTTGCACTGCAAGCCGACATACAGGACTATTTAACCAACACTTCTAGCCAGATGTCCTAGCAAAATTTTGCACATACCTCTAGCTCTAAGCAAGCATAGTGACCGCACATCAGGAAAAATCATACCTAAAAGCTGCTCAACTCAGCCTGTAGGAATTGGACTCAATGCCATGACTCTAGGAAAGGTACCGACAGCATTACTACCAGAGAGCTCTCCAGACTCCTGCCCGAGTGATTTTGGGGGATAGAAAACATCAGCTACCCTGACTGTTTTCTTCACAAGTTCTTCTTTTATTGTTTTTAAAGAACCACTTCTCATTATTCCGCAGGTGTCCATTAGCATCATTCCTCCTCTCAAGATCCTTCACCAGTTTAAGGTTTCCTTACAAACAAGTCTCATCTTTTAATGCCTAAGAAAAGTTCAACAACGTCAACAAAATACTAGCCAAAGCCACCAGTTACCAGTCCAGGTTACAATCACCTTATCTCCTCCAAAGCGCTTTGAGGTAATGGTTACAATCGGAAGAGGCAGACACAGAACACCCAGCAGCTGCACCGATTCCGTTTCTAGCCTCTCGCGGCTGCCAGGAGGTGAAGGATGTCATTGCAGAGAAGCTTTAGGAACAGAGACACCTGTTCCTTCACAACTGCTGCCAAATTATAACTGTCAGTCAACTGTCATCTCTGCCACAGTGGAGCGAGGAACCTACCTAGGAAACTCCTGTCCCTGCTAATCCCTTGACTCATCCAAGCCATCTAACGACAGAGACGTGGAGTGCAAATGCTCCCGATTCTTCTAGACACCTCGCTTCTCCATTACGGGCGTGTAAAGCAGTGACCTGGAAAACAAACGTCTATGCTCCTTTTGAATCTTTTTATATTCCGTCCATTCCGTAGCAAAAGCATCCGTAAACTCATCGAGAATGGACTTTTTCTTCTCCCTGTTAAAATAAGCTTGACCTTTATTGCAATCATAGTTTGACCTTTATTACAAAAAGACACCAAGAAACAAAACGTGGCCAACAGGAGAAAAAGTAGACTGCATGCAAATGCAAAAGGTGAACATCCTGTTTAAGCAACACCAGTTTAGAATTCCTACAAGTTTTCAGGAAAGTTTTAGAACTACATTTGTCTTGTTTTAGTTTGGGATGTTTACCATACACAACAACAAAGTGTACTGGAAAAAAATCTTTATATGTAATTAGGGTTTCCTCAAAATGCGTTCATTTTTCAGAGTCCTCTTTTCAGTCATGTACTGGAGTTTTATTTCAACTCATCTTCCTGCAAGCACAGATCCCCTTTCTTAAAGCCAATGCAAATTAAGCCATTTCAAAATTAATTACCACTTGTATTCGCCACAACTCTCTGTGCATACTCATTTCATTCTGAATCAGCTGTTGGACAAGTTCTGTGTTACGGCCTCGTTTAACAGGTTACAAGTAGCACTATATTGAATTTCTGCAGAATACTTACAGTTCGCAGCCTGGTCTGCCACCTGCTGAGCCAACTGTACTGGCTCTCATGGCATGACCTTTTGGAGAGGGGAGACAAAAAAGAAAAAAAAATCCCATTCAGTTTATCTGAAGATTACTTTTTAAAGAAATTCTCAAGTTATAATTACTTACCAGCTGTGGGTCTTGATTGTCCTTGGGGGCCCAGAAGACTTGGTAATGCTGGTTGCCTTAGTACAGGAACCTGACAGCCCTTGTCAATCAATGCAAACAAACAGTTGGAAAATAAGCTCTACTTAAGTGCAAGGATCACTGCATACGTTGAAATAACACTTACCTTCTCTTCCAACAAACTGCTGACTGACAGAGAGGAAGATTTAGAAAGTTCAGCAGCAGTCACCAGAGCAGCAGGAGGTGTAACAGTCAGGAGAGGTGGTGGCGGTGGCGGCTGCTGCTGCTGTTGCTGCCGAATGTGCTTCCAGAGCCTTTTTGTGTAGCCAGCTCCGTTTCTGAAGTTGTTCACAGCCTAGAGGCAGGAAAGCATTTGCAAAAAGGCAATATGAAACTTCCGTAGATGCAGCAACAAAAGCCTCCACGGAGTAGAATTACTTGTGTATTCCTATCAGTGCTCTCAATCCTAAAAGAAACCAGCAAACAGATATATGAACACATCACGTTAAACGCTGACATTAATGATGGGTAACGCAGAGTATCTGTATTTCAAGTACCTCAGTGTTAACACCGAACCTGACAGTGAGGCGAGCCTGTTAAACAAATGCGTGACCTGAATTTCCCAGATGGTCTCTCAAGAGTTGTAAGCTTCTGTAACAACAGATAATGTGTTTGAAAAGTACATTTAGCCTTACTCAGTTTAGCCTTGCTTAAGGAGATGTAAATTAATATTTTCTTCCCTTTCAGCTTTGTACAAATAGACTTTTCTTACAAACAGTTTACGTAAAAGCCATCGTGTTACCTGGCGCAGGACCTTGTTGGCAATTAAAGCATCAGGAGAAGCAGCTGCCTGATGACACGTTGGGCAGGTACGCTCCTCAGAGTCCAGTAATGCCGTTCTAACACGTCTGTAAAAGTAGAACCATCAAAATAGGTTTTAGCCAAACTAAGGACATTTTGGGCGTTCTAATCAGTTATAAAACCACGTCGATGATTAATGGGTGAAGACGGTCTTGAATTGAGAGCATGAGGCTGGAAATGTTCAACAGTGTAAAAAATTCATTGTGTGCGGCAAATAACTCCACAGCCTTGGTATTTCACTGCTGTAACATTTGAGGATGCAGAGTAGGCTGTGTCTTGATGTTTCCACCAGTCTTTTTTCCACTATCTAGTACAGTGAGAAGTCACCAACCTCAAGGTTAATGAAGAAAACACATCTCAAAAAAACATCAGTGGGTTTGAGTTCCGAAGGTTTTAACCAGCTCTCCCGTGCAGAAGAATGTGGATTAAATGCCTAACTCTCCGTCTGTTGCAGACCACAGTAAGGCACCAGAGTTGGCTCTATAGTTTTGTATGAGAGAAAGGGCTGTGGACAAACTCAATGCCTTCGACAGCGAATACTGTAATCACCTGCACACTGATGTACTCTTCTCAGACTCGTCCTTCTGCACGTCAAGAGGATGTAACTAGATAGGTAAAAAGGGAAAAAAGCTTTCTGCCTTCTTTTTTCCTTAAAGAAAAAGTTAGAGATTGGGAAAGGAACCCTTTTCCAAGCTTTGGATTTTATCAAAGGAAGATAATAGATGGAATTCCTACCAATGGTGTGCAGGGTCATCCATAAGGAAAGCAATACAACCCATCAGCCCAGGAGTCAGACGGGTACGGATGGAGGGCAAAAGGAAGAAGGATGACAGTACGTCAAGGGTGCAGAGAGGATAACGCGTGCTTGTCCACCTTAAAGCCAGCACCTACAGAGAGACCACCGCCATGGCCTCCATACAAGGACGCAGTCCATTCCACTTCCCACCCACCACCAAGCTCTCCTGTGTTCGCACTGTACATTTTTAAGGCATTTTAAGTTCTGTGTCTAACAGAAAACACCTGGCTAAGCCTGACTGCCATCAGGGAACACCCCGGAATTCACTCTAGATTGTCAGCACACCAACATTCAGGGACGAGCACCAGCCACGTCCATTGCCTTTGGGCATTCACAAAATACAAGCCTGATGGTGAAGCCGTTACTGCCAGCGTTAGCAGCAGTGCCCTCTGGCTCTCCAGCCCTCACTTTCCCACTTTCTATCCAGGAGTGAATGTCTTTCTGCCACTACCTTAACGGCTCTCTTGCCCGTGCTCCTTTTCTGTCTTGCTTCCCACCATATCACTCAGGGTGGGCTTCTTGTCATTCTACACTGAGCCCAACTTCTCAGTAGGAGGACTACACTGCTGTCCTCACACTTACCTAGTGTAGGATATGGAAAAGAAATTAGAATGAGCAAATAGTAACTCCAGCCCCAGCCTACAGCTCTGAAGGTATAGACCAGCCTACACTTCCATCCTGGATCTGCCTTCTCCAGGATGTGTCCAGGAAGCCAAATCATCATTACCTCTAATAGAGATTGGAACTGGGGGGAAGCAGGGAGAAAGAAAAGTTCCCGAGAGTCCCTCTCCTTGGCCTGCTCATTACAGCCAGAGCCCAGCCTGGAAATGGCGAACGTCCAGGGATTCCTCCCACCCCAAAGGGGCCAGGACCAAAAGCTGCTGCTGCGCTTCAAGTATCCAGGGAACCCCATTCACAGCCCCACAAACACTGGCGCTCTCTCTTCCTGGTGCCTCCGCACGAATGGATTAGCCCTAGAGCACCTTTCAGCAGCGCAGGACAGAGAATGTGCATTGTTGAATAACAGCTGCTGGGTTTTTATGTAAGTCAAGACCAGAAAAATGAAACTGACAGAAACAAGAGGAAGACTCATTTAAAAATACTACACGAAGTAAGGCAGGGATCTCTCCTGAATCTGTTTGGGTGGCTAACCTCTTGGCTCCCAGACTTAGGTAGAGGACTGTGAACTAAAAGGATTTGGGTTGTTGTATTCACTAGCTTGTTTGGCTTTGTAATTATTGAGGTGTGCGTTGACAGTGTTCTACTACCTTATATGCTCAACATACGACTTAAAGAAGGAAGAGTATAATGTGACCCTGATGGTCAAAAGAAAAGGAGGGACTGCTAGGAAAATCTCATTGCTAGGAAAAACTATTGTAGCAATTAGTCTCGAGAGTAGGAAATTGTATGACATTTCTTAAGGTACATCTAGTTTACGTCGTATACTGCTCAGTCATGGTTCAGTCAGCATGACTGAAGGACCCCAGCTCATTGCAAGGAGGAGAAGGACAGTCTGAAGAAGAAAGGATACCCCTGGACTACTCAGAGCACGCCAGCATCCCAGCCCCTCCGACTCCTCTCGGGAACCTTCCCCTTATCTGCCATCAGAGATAGGGAACTGCAGCAAGACCGACCGCCGGGACGTCTGGATCAAGAAAGATCAAGAAAGAAGCAGATGGATGACGCCGCCACAGAATGAGAGTTGCTTTGCAAAGCAGCAGCCTGTGTGTGCGTGCTAAGTAGCACTTGGTCAAATCGCGTTGCACCTGAATGCTTGAAAGGTGTAAGAACCATGTGTAAGACCGCATTCGGGGTGCCCCCGTTTTAATGAGACAGCTCATGCACACAAATGCAAGAATGCCTCTTGTAATGCTATACTTTGCATCCTGGCCTCTCTCCTCGGTCGGCACAAGCCAGTTGCCAGATTTTCCTGACAGCTCCCCATCCCGGCCGCACGGAACTGGCACCGGCACCGCTTCCACCACAGTTGGGAGCAGCGGTTCCCCCCCTGCCGGGGCAGAGAGGCGGAGGACAAAAACGACCTAAAAGCACCCCAACCCCCATAATCCCCACCACCGGGGCGGGATGGGCAGCACACGTGTCGGCATTGCAGGGACACCAGTGCCAGCCCCATCCCTTCCCCTTGGACAGGAAATTCACCTCCCCCCAAAAATCATGCTTGGGATTGGAAATCGTGGGGATGGGAGACCGTTGGGTTAGGAAACCATGACGGGGCTGAGAAATCCTCATTGGCATGGAAAACCATCACGCGGTTTAAAAGCCATTGTGCGGGTGGGAACCCATCATTCAGGACAGGAAACCTCAGCAGGATGGGAAATCCTTGAGATGGGAAGCTGTTGTGGTAGGAAAAATCAAACCAGCGCAAGGCTGGCTGCAGCAGGTGCTGGCAGAATGATCGCCATGGGGACGAGGGCTGCTTGCCCCCAACAAACCCCACCCTGACCAAGCGCCATGGCAGGTACAGCAGCAGGCTCCCGCTCCTTCCGGTGCTCCTGCCCTCCAGGTAGCCCCCCAGACGGCTCTGCCCACCAGTATCTCACCCCATTGCTCCTCTTCGCTTCCCCCAACAGAGAGGTTCCCTCTCCGGCTGCCGATGGCATTGGAGGTGCCCAGCGTGAGCGTCACCGCCCCGGCCATGCCGCCACCGGTCACTGCCGGCGTGCTGCCCTTCTCTGGCCCGGGGCTGCCGGTGTCCCGCACGCCTGCTCAGGTGCACACCGTCACCTCCCAGCTGGCCCAGGCCACCGTCTGGCAGGGGGTGCCAGGGCCCCTGGGGGCCCCAGGCCAGGTGGTGCAGCTCCCCGGCGTGGTGCCGCTTCCCCCTGTGGTGCAGCTCCCCCCGATGGCGCGGCTCCCCCCTGTCATGCAGCTCCCCAAAGGGGTGCAGCTCCCTCCCATGCTGCAGCTTCACAGCGGGGTGCAGCTCCTCCCGAAGGTGCAGCTCGCCCCTGTTGTGCAGCTCCCCCCTGTCGTGCAGCTCCCCTGCGGGGTGCAGCTCCCCACCGTGGCCGCTCCTTGTCCCCCTGCCTACGGCCGGGGACAGCAAGTGGCGATGGGGACACTGGTGCCCCACCAGCCGATGGGCCTGGGGCCGTGGGCCAGGGGGAGACCCTGGACCCCACAGGCCCCTCTGTGCTCCACACCCCACCCGGCAGCGCCCAGAAGCCATCGGAGGCCTCCAGCAAGGACGGGGTGGCCATCGAGGACAGTGTCCCTGCTGCCAGCCCCCGCCAGACCGCCCTGGCTCTGCCGACTGGCAGAGCCACGACGAAGCCCAAAGGTGAGGTTTGGGGGGTGGCAGAGCCCATGGTCGGGTGGCCAAGCTTAGCAAAGCTGGCATCGCCCCGGGGTTCGATTGGTTTTGTTTCCTTTTTCAGCAGCGGTGACCACACCGGGGGCCCCGGGGAAGCCCACAGATCTGCCCAAGCAGGGGCCAGATGCCTTCGCCGAGGCCTTTCCTGAGCAGGCAGAGGACGCCACTGCCAGCCGTATGCTCGCCTGGCTCGACACCACGGACAGCGAGGACACCGTCCCCGATGTTGCCGACAGCCCCAGCTTGAGTGCCTTCCTCCACGAGCTCCCTGACCTCTCCGAGTACATGGCGGAGGGCGGCTGCCCCAAGGAGCGAGCGGTGGCGGCGGGGCTGGGGGACAGCGAGGACACCATCCCTGATGTCCCCGATGTCCCCGACTTGAGCACCTACCTCAACAAGCTCCCTGATTTCTTGGAGTACAGGGCATACGGCGGCAGCCCCAAAGAGAGAGCGGCAGTGGCGGGGCTGGGGGACGGCGAGGTCACTGTCAACAATGTCCCCGACTCTACCAACCTCCTCCCTGACTTCTCTGAGTATGTGGCAGAGGGCGGCTGCCCCAGTGAACGAGTGGCAGCAGCGGGGCTGGGGGACAGCGAGGACACTGTCCCTGATAGCCTTGATTTCCCCAACAGCCTCGCCAGCACCGGTCTCCTCAATGAGCTCCACGACTTCTCAGAGTACGTGGCGGACAGCGACTGCCCCTAGGACCAAGGCGTGGTGGTGCGTCTAGGGGACAGCAAGGACACCATCTTGACCGCCAACGTCCCCAGCTTGACCACCGACGTCCTCAATGAGCTCCCCGACCTCTCTGAGTACGTGGCGGAGGGTGGCTGCCCCAAGGAGCGAGCGGTGGTGGCGGGGCTGGGGGACTGCGAGGACACCGTCCCTGATGTCCCCGTCATCCCCAGCTTGACCACCTCCCTCAACAAGCTCCCCCACCTCTTGGAGTACAGAGGACAGTCCTGTGGAGAGTCCCCGCAAGGATCCCCTGAAGGCTCTTGCGGAGACTCCCCTGCTGAGCCCCCTGCAGATCCCGTTGCTGAGTCCCCTGGCCAGCCCCCCGGCTGCCCCCCAGCGTCATCCGCCCCGCACGGCCCAACTGGTGCAGGAGGCGCTGTGGAGGCAGCCCCAGGTGCTTTTGACCCGCTTGCCACTGCCGCCGGGTGCTGCCTCCTGCCAGATGATGCCCAGATTGGGAGAGATGGGCGGCAAGAAGGCCAAGCGCCCCGCACCAGCCAGCGCCCCCAGACACAAGAGACCTCCCTGCGCCACAGCATCCCACCAAAGAAAAAGAAAAAGAGGGTGGTTGTGCCAGGTGCCCAATAACTCAAAAACGCTGTCGGAGGGGAAGCTGGGCGGGCACGGCACGGAGTGGGCAGCAGCAGGCAGCAGGCAGGATGCAGCAAGCGGAGAGAATCCAACAGCAACAACGTGCCTGCCAAGCCATCTAGAAGCCAGAGGGATGCCGGGGGGCAAAGGCCCTTCGCACACCAGAGGGGACAGGTTTCATGCAGCCGGTCTACTGAAACCCCGCAGCACGGAGGCCTTAAACTTCTGGCTTGGGGCTCTGGCCCCAAGCCCTGCCCCGGCCTAGGGACCCTTGCCTGCCCGAGTCCCTCAGCCCCACGCGCTTTAAGCTACGGCTCCCTGCTGCCCGGGGGCTGCGATACGTTCGACGGAACGGGTGACACAGTGCTGCCGGTGCCACTGGTGTCACGGCCAGGCCGCGCCCCGCGCCTCCCGGCAGCAGTGGGCCGCATGCTGCCGCAGCCCCCCGGGGCAGCCCCCAGGAGCCCCTGGGCTGGGAGGAAGCTGCGGAGCGGTGGGGGCAGGGGCAAGGCAGGGCAGATGCCCTCACCGCTCTGGTATGCGGGAACCCTCTCTGCCCACCATCGCGCTGCCGGCCCCGGGCCCACCCAGCGCCACTTCCACTTCTGCTGCCTTGACACCGCGCCCCTGCCCGGCAGAGGCTGCAGCCGCGGCGCCACCTCGCCGTTCCTAAAGGAACAACCGCCCCGGAACCAGTGTCCCCACCCTGGCCTGGTACCAACACCCCTGCTACCGGCAGCTCCGCCCCGGCCTGCTGCTGACAGCCCCACCACCAGCATCTCCACTGCGGGCTGCAACCAGCGTCCCCAGGAACAGCATCCCCAGCCCGGGGTTGAGGAGGCCCCGCTGCGACCTGAGGGCGCACGTGCTGACCTCCATCCCGCGTTTCCACCTGCTGGGGCAAGGACTGAAGGTGGTCATCTGAAAGCTACTGAAATACCCAGTAGTTCAGCTCATTCAATTGCTTAAGACAAGGCTTTTGGCTAGAACACAGTCAAGAGAATTGAAAACCAGAACTAACCTGTACTCCCTCCTTGACTGGCACCTGTTTCTTCATCACTTCTTTGCATTTCTATAGTTCCTGCGCAGTACATAGCAAGATTTTCCTCATGAAAAGAAGCAAGAAAGATCAGTCACAACTATGCAGAAAACCTGCCATTCACATACACAGTGCCCACACAGGAGCAGTGGGCACACAGCCCTGCCTAGACACAAAAGATTAAATCAATGCACCAGGGAGGAGAGAGCAGGAACAGCACTCTGGCACCCACGATGAGTAACAACAATTTCTGCTCTGAACAGGGGCTTAGTCAAAGGGCAAGCACAGTACTGATCCAGACACGAAACTGAGCGTATCGCTTAATCCCGGGTGCCACACGCACTGTACCTTCTTCCATCGCCTCCTGCCGACGAATTGTTTCCCAGGCTCTTCCATCTCATCGCAGCTGCACGCTGGCTCCGGGCTGACTGTGGGAACTTCTCAGCGCTTTAACTTTGCTTCGGGCTTGCTACGAGCACGAGGCTTCATCCCTTTGGCTTGGCCCCCAGCAGAAGCTGGGCAAGTGGCAGGTTTGCAAGTGGCTTGATGGAACGGAGCTTGGACACCTACCACGGATTAAAAACCAACCAAAGAAAAAGCCAGCGAAACTGTGTTAGAGAGCAGTAGAAAGAAACAATGGGGCTCAGCACTGTTTAACACGCAGGGTTTGGAATTTGGGAGACTGGAGCTCCCAACAGACTCGCCTCTTGCAATGGAAACATTCCTTTAGCTTTTGAGCCTGACAGAAATATTACAGACTGCCCCCAGCTCTACACTGCAGTTGCCCCAAGCGTTTGCTTGTCCATGTCCAGTTCTCTTCCATGCTGACAAGGTATGTTTAAGCTGCAAAAGAGGCAGTCCTACAAACCGTCAGCCAAATGCCTCTTCTCTCACAGATGTGAAAACTGCAGTGAAAGACAACACAGGTACCAGGACAAGGCTTCTGCTCTGGCTTAGGTTTTAAAAAGCAAGGTCTTCCCAACCTCTCTTTTCCAGCTGCTGCCAACAGCTGCGGAAAGGGTCTGGTTTTGATCAGCTGGATGATCAGTGCTAACTACCAAATCCCAGTACAGGACGTTACACCGCAGGCTGCAGATTTCCAGCCCAAGCCCAAAGACTGAATAACCTCCCTCCTGCCATTGGGCTGATGGCAGTATTGCACATCCCCTGGCTTCTCCAGCTTCTCCTTCTGCAGACCTCTTGGCTGTTAACATGCCAAACTTCCCAGCCCCCTGGGTTTTGAGAAGGCTTGTTTTGGCTTGGACTAGAGTACCAGCTAACATCTGCACTGCTGAACCCTCGTAGACCTGAGCGTGCTCCTCACAGCTCTGTACCGTTCTGCCCTGTGGGAAGTGGGGCCCAGGGTGAGCCATGCTGCACAGATATGTGCTGGAAGGCAGCGCAATGGGAATACAGATACGAGACTGGTGGGGGAAAGGTCGAGTATCGACACTGGGAAGCGTGATGCCAGTTCAGTGTCTGCAGCAGGATCCCGGCAGCCACAGAGCTGAGCAGCGACTCTCTTTGGAGACCATGAGGCAACGGGTACCCTCACTCCCACAACCTACTCTAGATGACATCCCACTTCTTGCATCCTTGCCCTCCCTTTCCCCTCCAGCTTTCCAGACTGTGGCAGCCGTCCTCTGAGCGTAAAAGACAAGAGAAAGTGCCCCTTGCTGAACGGCCACCATTGCCTCCACTGGAACCACCCTGGCTCTGCACGCAAGGACATACGGCAGTGGCAGCAGGTCACGCCCGTTCTGCTCCCTACATCCCCCCTTGATGACTTGAAGGAAGTCTGCTCCCGGCATCTTCCTCGTGCCCACCCCAGCCTCCCTCAACAAGTCCGCTATCGGCCACTTCTGCTTGTGCAGGAGCTTATGCAGCATGACAAGACCCTGGCGTGCACAAAGAAGGGGGTCCTGCCCTTCCCCCAGGGCCGTCGGCTCTCTGGTGGTGAGCACTGGAAAAGCTGAGAAAACACCCTGAGAGCACCCTTACCCAGTCGCTGTGCCAGGAGCTGTGACACCATCGGCGGTAAAGCAGCGCAGCTCTACGGATCTGTTCTGCTCTCTCCAGCCTTCCTTTTCTCCTGACAGTTTCCCTCAGCAGGGTTTGTCCTCAGTTCTTGCAGATGCAAACAGAAACCCTGCCATTATGGCTAAGGAACTAACTCACCCAGGAGCTGTTTTTCCAGAAAGGGCTACGGTTACTTGTCCGACAGAAGCAATGCCCAAACAGAGTTTCTGATG
This sequence comes from Platalea leucorodia, assembly GCF_965183815.1. Classification (NCBI taxonomy): domain Eukaryota; kingdom Metazoa; phylum Chordata; class Aves; order Pelecaniformes; family Threskiornithidae; genus Platalea; species Platalea leucorodia. The sequence continues at coordinate 7,709,131 of NC_138843.1, forward strand.
CACCTCCTGAGCACAGGCATGCAAACAAGGGATTGTTTAGACTCAGAGTAACTCACATCATTTCAGAACCCACAGCAGGCAACTGAATGTGAAAATGAGCACAAAGAAAGGGGTCTTTTCAGAATCGCTCTCTCTTTCTTTTTCATGCCTGTATTTTCCTCACCACGGGGAGCAAACACAGACTCTGTAGCCCCTGCAGGCACATACGCTTCTGTGGCACAGAGGGGAGAAGAAAGTAGAGAGACCTGAACAGGGAATTTTCAAACCTGTGAAGAATCAAGTCGAAACAGTTGCAAAGTGTACCATCAACTTACAGAAATTTAAACCCAATGCAGCCGACTCGTAGAAGTGAGGATTACAGAGAACCAGAGGGGAGCAGTGCAATCAAAGGCGTAAGCAACCACGCATTTTCACCCGATTGCCTTAAACACAACAGTCCTGGGATCCCCACTGCTCACCTCACCGTGGAACAGTCCCATTCCTCGTCTGAAAGCTGCTGTGTGCCTGGCTGAGGACAGGCACAATCCACACAGAGGGCAACCAGAGCTAAACGCTGCGCTTTCCTTGGTGAAGTTTCCTCACAAAAAATACATTTACAAAAACAAATAACCTGCTACTGCAAGCACCAGGAAGAAAAAAGTCCCTGACAGGTTACCGGACCTTCCCGGCTGTGGCAAAACCATCCACCCTCGGTACCCCCATTTCCCAAAAGCCCGCAGCACAGCTTGGGTGGGGGGAAAGGCAGGTATCCGACCTTGGGGCTGAGAGAGGGGCACAAGTGTTCCATGTGGGATTCAGAAAAGAAGTTAATTACCAAGGCCTGCTTCAAAACGCTCATCATCAAGGCCTGCTTAGAAGAAGCTGGTCACCAACAATTGACAGCTACCAAGGACAGAGTAGAGCTAGGAAGGAAGTGAATCAGCATGCCTGCAGATACCAAGGACAGAGGAGAGGCCTGTAAGATAAGAAGGAATCTCTGAAAGAAAGAGTGAGCTCAGAACAAAGATAATGGGCAGTCTGAACATAAACCAAGAAACTCCTTGAACATTGGCGAGTGTCAGCTGTGTTCTTAACAAAAGGAAACAGCCAAATCAGCATGATGAGGTGGAAAAAACCAACGAGGTCAACAAGCGGACAGCTGGAATCTGAGGAGAACGACCACTAGGGACCCCCGAAAGAATCCCCAGAATTAAACAGCGCATGCTCCGGTGGGAGGGGAAATATGTTAATGATTTCTGGGAAATAATTGTACCGTTAACGAATTTCCTTGGAAAATTAAGGAATATATACGTTTTAAGTTTGATAAATACTTTGCTGACCTACGGCGTGCACGCTGGGTGGAGATATCCCCCGTGCATCCAGTGCTGCAATAAAGAATGCCTGCTTTCTAAATGCCAAATTGGTGTTAGAAAGTTTTTGGACCGGTTGGCGGTAGCACAAGCAGCTGCCAAGGGAGCTGCCTCCAACCAGGAGCGCTCCCCACCGGCTGCTCTGACAACAATGCCCCGGTGCGTGCTCCCACCAGGCGGCAGAAACAGCTCCGTGTCTGGAAATCCCCATTTATCAAAGGCTGTCGGCAGAGACGGGGCTGTCCATCAGCACCAGACCCACAGGAGGGGACAGCAAAGGCCCCTGGCCTGTCCCCACCACAGCATGCCTGCTCCAAAGCCTGGAGCCGCCTGGAGAGAGGAGGCCACTCTGCCTTCCCCTCGCCTGCGGACATCAAACACTCACCTCCAGCTGGCAGGGCTGGGGCTGGCGACCCTCGGGGCAGCAGCAGGAACCGCTCCCACCCTGCTGCTGGGGCTGGCCCTGGGGCTGAGCCCTCGGGCCCAGGGCTGGCGACTGGGCCCTGGTGGGGCCCGTGGGCGGTGAGGCCTCCAGGCCCCTGCCCCCAGGCCCATCCGCACTGGCAGATGCCTGCTCCTGCTCCTGCAGCTCCCCCGGCCCTGGCCTGGCCCTGCTCCCCCCCGGGCCCCGGCTGCCCCCGGCCCAGCTCTCACCCCTTTCTCCTCAGGCCCCTGGGCCTCGGCCCCCTCTGGCCCCGCCTCACCTAGCTGTGACTGACAGGCCGCCTCCGGCTCCGCTGATTGGCTCAGCTGTGGCCAATGGCGCGGCTGGGGGGGCCGGGCCTGCGCAGGGCAGGAGGGGAGGGACAGGGCGAGGGGCAGGGGCGGGGGCAGGGCGGGAGGGGAACTGCCCGGGGTTTGCTGGGCCCCGGCAAGGCTTTCCCAAACGGTGGCTGTAGCTGTGCTCCAGCCACCGCCCTGGGCAGGAGGAGCTGCGTGCCGGGAGCCGCTGGCAGCGGCCAGGCTGAGCCCAGCACCCAGGGCCTCCCTCAGGCCTCGCTGCCCCCGGGTGCTGAGGAGGAGAGGCGCCCTGTGCTGGCGCGGCCCAGGGCGTCCTCCTGCGGCCAGAAGGGAGGACAGAGCCCTGTCCCTCTGCCCACAGGGGCTGACCGCTGTCCTTGGCTTCTGTCCCCGGGGGTCTGCGGTGCAGGCAGGCCCCGCGGGGCCTCGGGGCCAAGCAAATGCCGGGGTGCCAGGGGCTGCTGGGCCCCAGGGCGGCGTTGGGCCTCTCCAAAGCCGAGGCACGGCCGCCCCTTTGCTTCTGCAGATGCAGTTCTTTGCTCCCCCCGTTAGTCTGGGAGGACTTCAGGGAAACGAGGAGGTCCCAGCACGCACCCAAGGAGGAGGACAGTGAAAAGGAGCCCTGTCAGGGTTTTTCTGCTGTTTCACATCTGAACTCGGACATCTGTGTGCATCAAAGAGTGAGGCAGGCTGAGCTGGTCGTCGGGATAACTTTCTTTTTCAGTTGCGTGCCTACCCTTTTCCTTTTCTCCACCTTTTCTTTCTTCCCCGTTCCCCCCCTGTTGCATTCTCTGTTAAAGGTAATTAGGATTTGGCTTTCTGGACACATCCTCGAGTAAGTAGCTACAGGAAATACAGGCTGGTCTGTGTGTCCAGAGCTGGAGGCTACGGACTAGATAGATACGGGCTATGGGTAGAATTACTATTTGCTAATTGTAATTTCTTTTCCATATTCTACACTAGGTAAGCATGGGGACAGCGGTGTAGTCCTCCTGCTGAGAAGCTGGGCTCAGTATAGAATGACAAGAAGCCCACCCTGAGTGATACGGTGGGAAGCAAGATGGAGCCATTGAAAATGAAACCGTTTTTGCTGCTTGTGTTTGGTTATCAAACCTGCAGGTTTCTTGAACTGTACCGTTAGGGTGTTGAGACGATAGAAGCGCGATGTTAGATATCAAATTTGGCTTTTTTATCTCAAAGGGATTCTCTGAAGTGCTATGTAATTCGATATCAATATACGTTCTTACGAATTGACTAATGTTTTTTCTGTATTTATGTTGTTTTCAGAATACACCAATGATAGTGCCCTCAGCACTCATCGGTCATTGTTAGGAGAATCCCTGTTGGAGGAGTTAAAGCTCCCAGCCCACCATACGTTGTATAAGGATCCAACAAGCATTGTATTCTTTGTCAGGGGTTTCCATGGGTTAACTTTTTTAATGGCTATTAGTTTACAGAGGCATTCCAATTGTGTCTTTCTTGTTAAAGCTGCTGATAATTTTTGTTGTCCTGGGGTAGATTTTAATGTATCCGTTTGAGTCTTTCTTGCACTTGGGGAAGGGGGGGGCGGGGGGGGGCGGGATATGGCAGGTATTCCTGCGCCCCAAATCGGGGTCTTTTGCATGCTAGCTATAGAGAAGAGACCAAGGGTTGCCAGCTGGCGAACCATGCAAACAAGAAGTTCCACTCCTAAGGGATTCCTGTTAGTTTCCTAAAGACAATGTCTGTTTCAGGCAAGAAAAAAACAACACTATCCTAAAGCGTATTTCATTTTGTGTGAGTACGATGAAGGAATAGTTAATCCTTTCCAAACTTGAAACTCAGTAAGCGGTTTCACATGTTACCAAATGTTGCTAGTTCTCTTTCTAAGTCTGTTTTTACCCTAAGCTGGTCTCTGTGCTCCTGGTTTTAACTCTGTATTCTGTATTGCTGAGATTTATGGAGGACAGGGAATTGGGTGTACTGATTAAAATGACAGCTATTCAAATGCAATCCTGACTAGAGGATTAATGCTATCATTTAGGTATTCATGCAGTCCAGTTCTCTCTCAGCTACATTAGCATTGTTTGACTGGTCCTGTTTTCGAGCCTTCTTCTAGTAATTCCGGACGCCACAGCGTTGTGCTTATAAACATAGCCTTGTTTTAGGGGTTAATGTCAATGCGTATGCTTAGTGCTGTCTTGTCAGCGCATCCTCCGTTTCTGGCTGGATGGCACCCTCTCCTGGTATTGTAACGCTGCCCTAAAAGGAGAGGAGAGATGCTGCTGGCATCAAAGCTCAAAGCAATACCTGTGTGTGGGGATAAGGAAAGAATGGCACTGCTGTTCTCACGTTGAAAATTAACCGGGCAGCTTAGCTTTCTATTCCTTCAGCGGGAAGCATTGCAGAAAGAACCGGTAGAGTGGTTCCTGTTTGGGAATGATGAATGTATGCTGTCTGGGTGGAGAGGCCTTCAGCAATGCGTTACTCGCCTTGTAGTATGTTCTTCAAGGGAAATGGATGAAGAAATCCTTGTGTGGTAATCTCAAGTATTTCCTTGTACTTCCTCATCTGCCGGAGGTGCGTGGCTGTAACTGCCAGCCCGGTGGAGCTCTTGCAGCATACATCACTTTGGGTGATGTATGAATTGTTTGCTAACGACATCAATGCTTGCATGTCTGATTCAGGATGAGCAGCATGCAGGTACAGATGAATGAGTGTGTGGAATCTCAGCAAGTTTTCAAACGTAATAAATATTGCCTAGAATATTGTAGCATTTTCAAGATTATCTTCAAGGAAATTCTGGCAATTAAGACCTTTTTTTTTGTTTTGTCACAGGGCTCCTAGATCGCACAAAAGCCCAGGAACTGCTTTCAGGTGAGATACCTACTGCTATTTTTAGTCAATACAGCCTATGGAACACATGTAGTATTTTGGCCCTTTCCTGGCCAAGTGTGGTAGATATCTGAACACAGGGCTTGGGCTCCCACAAAGAAACACTGTTCTAAAGACTCTGCTGCTGACATTTCTGTTATGTCTTGATTTTTTTCACTGAAGTAGACTTGCACGTGGACGTGTCTAGGCTATGACTGTTCTTTCTCTGACACTCAAGTACTCTATCTGGTACCTATTTGTAATACTAGGGGTATAGAGATTGGCTAAAGTGACCTTTGTGTTTTGGTGGTTGATGATTGAAGAACGCAAAGCTGTAGGACAGACTTCATCTTTTTGATACTGACGTAGCAGAGACAAAATACCTGAGGACTTCCTCTTGCACTGTCGTGTTCTGTCTCTGTAAGTCTTAGAGTAATTTGTGACAAAGTAGAAATGTGATTGTTGGGCTGCTTTTTAGCTGCACTGCATGTACCAAGAGAGAACAGTTTCTGTGTACGACTAAACGCCCACATTCACTAGACTATCAGAACATAATGTTTGGATGTTCAGGTTTTCGAATCTGTTTTCACCGCTTTATGTTGGGTACAAGTGCTCTGTTTTAAGTTCTGATCACCTGTATTTCTTCTTCCAGAAGTCCAACTGAGCCGGTGAGCGGAACATCAAAAGCAGTATGTAAAAACGCAGACTTTTTGCTAGACACTGCACTTCATTCTAAACAATGTAGCCCTGTATTAATTTTCCAAACATTACCTTTATGTATTTTCCAGTAAAAGACAGCATATGTTGTGAATAGAATGGATTTGACTTAGCATAGTAAAAACTGAGTAATGCCATCGTTCGCACAGTTCTAATGTGAATACTGGTATTTGTGCCTAGGAGTGCATTGTATTTCCTGTTGAATCTGCTGGAACGTTTCCTGAATGACTTTGAGTTGTACAGATAATGTATGATCATTTTGAGATCACGCAGGTGCAAGGTTTGCCCAACTGAACATGCTGCCCTGTTCTACATCTGTCTGTCTCTAGCTAGCAACATGTATGTTTGTATAGGGGGTCGTGTGCTTTTTGTTTCTTGCAATAAAAATGGTTTGGAGTGTATTTTTTGCCATTTTCACCATGTATCACTTAGCTTTTGGTTTTAAATCCGTTTTGGCCTCAAGGTTTTTGAAAATGTTATCAAAACCCACTGAGAAACCATGATTGTTAAACTTGGGACTGTTTCTTACTTTTGCCTTGGGGGTTCAAACAAATACCAAAACCACCATATCCCTTATGTTTGGAGGACAGTTCTGTGCAGCTGAATGATTCCTTTTCTGTGTCCTTAAATACCTGGGTATTTGTTCCTAGAGCTGTGAACTTGAAGGGCTATTGTTTGGGCCCCTCTGGGTACATAAGTGTTTTGAATACCTTGCCATGAATTTCAATAGCGTTGCTACGCAAAGTGGTATTCTAGAGCTCTGCATTTGATCTTTCCGCTTTACCTGATAAAGCAGTTTAACAGTTTTTCTGCAAATGAAAATACCTGAAACCCAGTGTGCATGCTTTGGCACAAGGTTAGAGCCTGGTGCATTTGTGGGTAAAATGCCTGTCATCTTTCTTACCTTCTGCCTGCAGTACATGTTTGGAGCTCGCTGACTTCAGGGTCGCCTGCTGCTTTACTGTGCCAAAGGTGAAGCCTTTCTTCAGTCTACCACCACTTTGAATGTACCTTTGGAAAAGGGGCAGGATGTTTCTTCAGGTTTGAAAACACTGTCCTGCTGCTGGTAAAATATAAATAAGTAACCCAAGGAAATACTTATTTTGCCAGGCAACTATGCTGTGTTCATAAAAGCATAACCATGTGCATTTATACATGATGAGACATTAGCTGATTAATTGACAAACTACACTGAAAAGAAGTTTCCTGTAGTGATGCTTCCTTCTCAAATAAACTCCAGGGGGTTTTTTAAGTCCTTTTTAGCTGAAACTTGACAGCTTCCTTACCCCTTCGACTTTTAAGCAGTTGTGAGCCTTTGACAAGGGTCCCTCTCTGAGATATTCTGGAGCAAGAAGTCGATCTCAGGCGGGTTTGGCTGTTTTAGTTTCTTCTCGTTAACCACCTAGGCACTCTGAAGGTGTCATAGGCTTGGACTTTGGTTTGAACAAATACAAGTGACACTAGGTTGGAAATGCCTCTTTCAGTGACACTCGGAGGTTATCGTGCCGACTTTCAGAGTACAGTAGAGGTTAAGTATTGCTGTGTTTGGATTGTAGAACTTGAATCTGTGTTTAATTTTTTGGGAACAGATTGATGACTCTTCTGCATCCATTTCTCTGGCTCAGCTTATTAAGGTATATATATCTGAATCTGAATTCTCTCAGTGCCAGGAGGCACACAAGGCGCGAACATCGTTCTTCCACTTTGATCGGTCCGCGGCTGCGTGCTCTGGAGTCAAGGGCCACAGTGCAGTCTTCCGTCGGTTTCCCCCTCAGGACACGACCGATCCAGCTAATTTTTTGGGAACAGATTGATGACTGTTCTGCATCCATTTCTCTGGCTCAGCTTATTAAGGTATATATCTTTTCTGGTCAAATACTTAAAACCAAAAGAATCTTTGCTTTGTCGTTTTATACTGTGATCTATAGCTGGAGAACTCTTGTAATGTGAACACAGCTTTAATTTACTTTTTAATAATGATGTAAAGTATTTATTTTCACTTTAAAATGTATGTCTATATTGATACTGTCCTGTAAAGAGACGTTGCCAGTTTGGGAAGATAGAAGGGGAGTGCCTTCTCAGCCTCAACGTAATGTCGCAATATAACTCATCTTCAAGACACAAAGCAGCAGCATTTCAGCAGCAGTTTACAGTTTTTTGAACGTTTTGTCAATTTTGCGTTGGAATGAAACTAACACAGTTTTTACATCAGAAGTTAATTGGCTGTAAGTTAGGGACATTTCAGGGGGGTTTGTAGCAACCAAAATGGAAGCGTTTCTGGAGCATGGAGAATTGCATGGCTGTTTTTGAATTTCTAGTCATTGTAGTTCTAGATCCATCGTGTGAACGTTGCACAATTTCATAAATTGTAGTATATATACAGTGGACAACACAATCTAATTTGTTTAAACACAGACTGTGTAAATTGTGTAACTTCTTCCTTCTCTCCCTGCAGAAGTTAAATTGTGTACATTTGGAAAAACAAAAAATCACCCCAAACCCCCGAATACTTTGTTTGGAAGGCAGCCACCAAAAGAATTTGGTCTCCATTAGTGCTGTCCCTAAACGTGTGCTTGGTTCTGTAAACCGTTTGGGTTCAAACAAGTTAGTCAAGGATCGGTGAAGTTTTCTGTAAATGTTAATGGAAATGATTTCATAGCTGTCGATCTGGATGATGTTACAGTTGAGAACAAAACGGTGCATAAGAATCTTTTGTCTTGCTGGGGGATTAGAAACAGCTTGATTCCTTTTAATGCTGCTGTGTCTGAAGCTGAATTTCAGCAAGCAGAAACAACTTCCCCGACTCTTCAGCTGTGTGTCCTTTTAATGCTGCAAAATGTTAATAACAATGCTTGCATACATCTTTCTCAAAGCTATATACAGTGGTTATCTTCTCCTTCAAATAGCCTGGGGCTTAAAAATCAGTCTAAAAATACTGGATAGTGTAATTTTTTTTCTCCACAGAGCTTCAGTCCACTTGGAAGCAAATGGGATTGGTTACAGGAGTCTTTATGTAAGGTTCAACGAGAGCCCCAGGTTTTGAGTGCCCAAGAAGGCTCTTTTCAAGGAGGTTCCCAGGCCCATAAACCCCATGCAGTGGTGTAAGGACTCCCCAGAACATCTTCAGCACGGCTCTGTTTTCTATCAGCAGCTGTTTTCATGCAGCCTCAGCCAGCGTTGTGCTGCTCTTTGCAGGATCGGGGGAGTGGTGTTGCCTTTGGCTGTGTGGGCTGAAATGTGTTTCTAATGCGCGTGTCAAATAATTGCCTGTTGAACAGACTGCCAATCTGGCTGAAGCCAATGCCTCGGAAGAAGATAAAAATCATAGCCGTGATGATACAGTTTTGCCCTGAATATGACCCAATCAAGTAAGTGCTGATAATGTCAAATCTGTTCTTTGCAGACTGTGGAAACATTGTAGAGATGTTTGTTTTAACAAGAGAGGCACAGGCATACCATTTTTTTTTTTTCCCCAAGAACTGTTTAGTTACATGAAGGAACCCTTGGGTCCACTTCCACCATCATAGACTTGCTTTCGTTGCGGAAAACCTGGCCGCTATATAAAGAACTGCCCAACAAATGGGCTAAGACTGCGGGGGACTTCTGGTGTTACTTAGTTTTTTAATTTTTTTTCCCTTGGCAGTTACGTAACGGAGAGATGAATACTCATATTAGGAATTGTTTCTGTTGGGGTGAAATACAGAGGTTATATGGCCATGTTGCAAAGCCCTTCAAAACTCAAGGGAAACCTGGAAGTATAAATGACAATGTTCTTTTTTCTAGGTCATGGACGTTAAATATGTGCATAGCTCGCTCTCTGTGAACTTTCATGCATATCTTTGTATATTGCAACGTTACTGGAAATGTTTCTGGTTTTCACTCTTTTTAATGAGAGTTTGCAGTCTGTAGTGTTTCCTATGAAACCCAGATGTTTCTGTTCGCCCCATCTGTTGAATGTTTGTGTGTTTTAATTACACAAGCCTCTGCCACTGAAGGGTAGTCACTGAATGTATATGCAGGAGGCAGGAATTCACCCTTCCTATAGAGATGGTGAATATAAGTTGCTCCAGTGACTGATTCTGAGCACCGAATTAAGCTCTCGCTCTGAATTGCGCTTTGGGGGAGGAGAGGGTTTGTGCCTCTTCTCTGAGTGGAGGGTGAGCTGAGGGATATTTCACCCTTAACGAACCTGAAGTTCCTAAAATAATCATTGAAATGACTTTTAAGTGTGAGTCTTAAGAGGAGATATGTCTGCATTTCTTTTCTCAACAGGACAAAAATTTTGCGTCTGTTTCCAGAATTAAAAAGAGCACAGGAATCCCAAGGAGTTTCATGATGGAGGTGAACGATCCCCATACAAAGGTCGCTATGCTGACCAACACTGCAATATTAATGCGTAAGTATGGAATTAATGGGACGGAGAAAAAAGCGAATGAGAGAAACCATGCCGAAATGTCTGAGGGGCAATGCACGCGAGTTGGCCAGATTCTGTAATGATGGGGAGGAAGCATTGCCATTTTATCGGAACCTTAAACGCTGTGATACTTTCTAAGATTAAAATAGGGTGGCCCTACCGTTCATGCCCCTGGGAGCTGGTTAAACTTGTGCTGTGCTAAGAATCTGCATTTTTTTCTGCAAAACATTTCAGTCATGTTTAGAGTGGAGTCGTTCTCTTTGAAAGCTCGTGTGGCTTCTGGTTTGTGTTTCAAAGGCTTCTTGCCAAATCTGACAAATCGCCGTTGGACTGAGATTTCCTCCCCCTCTGACTGTTATCAAATCCCATGGGTGAAACAGACCGATGTTTTCCTCTTGCAATAAACTAAGAAAATGCTACCGTGTGCTGACCAGAGGGGCTGTTTTAAAATGCACTTGGTAGCACGCCTGTCCTTCTGCCACGGCTCTCCTTTTGTAGAAGCTGTAAGATAGACTTCTTCCATCTCTAAACTGTAATTCCTCGGAGACTCCCTTTATCCTGAGGCTGCAATTTACATTTAGCCTCTGGCAAAGGAGAGGTGGGATTCATTTCACCCGATTTCTAGCTGTCAAAATTATTATTGTTCTACTCAGAGCTAATTTCTTAGCTGATCCAATGAATGGGAGAGTTCTGCAGAAGGAAACTTGTTCCCCCCTCCCTCTTCTAGTCTTGTGGCTATAGAAAAGTAGTTTAAATGGAATGCCTACCTTTTAGAAGGCTAATGTGGAGGGAGAGGAATCCCATCTATTATTTTCCTTTGATAAAATCCCAAGCTTGGAAAAGGGTTCCTTTCCCCATCTCTAACTTTTTTCTTTGTCCTTCCCCCACCCCCCTCCAGGGAAGCGTATGCCAGAGGCAAGAAGCAAAAGCCTCCCTTTTTACCAGAGGAGCCGTCCTCCTCCTCAGATGATCCTGTTCCAGAGGAGTTGTTATGGCTCATTTGTAAAGAGATAATGACTGATGCAGTTGTTATTCCCTGCTGTGGAGACAGTTATTGTGACCAATGTAAGTGTTACTCCCATGTCTGCTAGTTCAAAACATCACAGCTGATCTTCTGAAAGCAGGAATAGGAGATAACGAAATTACTTTGTTATCAGTTCTGTGTCAGACTTAAGTATACCCTGAATGGGAAAGGACTCTTCTCGTATTAAGGAAAAAAGAAGGCAGAAAGCTTTTTTCCCTTTTTACATATCTAGTTACATCCTCTTGACGTGCAGAAGGACGAGTCTGAGAAGAGTGCATCAGTGCGCAGGTGATTACAGTATTCGCTATCGAAGGCGTTGAGTTTGTCCACAGCCCTTTCTCTCATACAAAACTATAGAGCCAACTCTGGTGCCTTACTGTGGTCTGCAACAGACGGAGAGTTAGGCATTTAATCCACATTCTTCTGCACGGGAGAGCTGGTTAAAACCTTCGGAACTCAAACCCACTGATGTTTTTTTGAGATGTGTTTTCTTCATTAACCTTGAGGTTGGTGACTTCTCACTGTACTAGATAGTGGAAAAAAGACTGGTGGAAACATCAAGACACAGCCTACTCTGCATCCTCAAATGTTACAGCAGTGAAATACCAAGGCTGTGGAGTTATTTGCCGCACACAATGAATTTTTTACACTGTTGAACATTTCCAGCCTCATGCTCTCAATTCAAGACCATCTTCACCCATTAATCATCGACGTGGTTTTATAACTGATTAGAACGCCCAAAATGTCCTTAGTTTGGCTAAAACCTATTTTGATGGTTCTACTTATACAGAGGTGTTAGAACGGCATTACTGGACTCTGAGGAGCGTACCTGCCCAACGTGTCATCAGGCAGCTGCTTCTCCTGATGCTTTAATTGCCAACAAGGTCCTGTGCCAGGTAACACGATGGCTTTTACGTAAACTGTTTGTAAGAAAAGTCTATTTGTACAAAGCTGAAAGGGAAGAAAATATTAATTTACATCTCCTTAAGCAAGGCTAAACTGAGTAAGGCTAAATGTACTTTTCAAACACATTATCTGTTGTTACAGAAGCTTACAACTCTTGAGAGACCATCTGGGAAATTCAGGTCACGCATTTGTTTAACAGGCTCGCCTCACTGTCAGGTTCGGTGTTAACACTGAGGTACTTGAAATACAGATACTCTGCGTTACCCATCATTAATGTCAGCGTTTAACGTGATGTGTTCATATATCTGTTTGCTGGTTTCTTTTAGGATTGAGAGCATTGATAGGAATACACAAGTAATTCTACTCCGTGGAGGCTTTTGTTGCTGCATCTACGGAAGTTTCATATTGCCTTTTTGCAAATGCTTTCCTGCCTCTAGGCTGTGAAGAACTTCAGAAACGGAGCTGGCTACACAAAAAGGCTCTGGAAGCACATTCGGCAGCAACAGCAGCAGCAGCCGCCACCGCCACCACCTCTCCTGACTGTTACACCTCCTGCTGCTCTGGTGACTGCTGCTGAACTTTCTAAATCTTCCTCTCTGTCAGTCAGCAGTTTGTTGGAAGAGAAGGTAAGTGTTATTTCAACGTATGCAGTGATCCTTGCACTTAAGTAGAGCTTATTTTCCAACTGTTTGTTTGCATTGATTGACAAGGGCTGTCAGGTTCCTGTACTAAGGCAACCAGCATTACCAAGTCTTCTGGGCCCCCAAGGACAATCAAGACCCACAGCTGGTAAGTAATTATAACTTGAGAATTTCTTTAAAAAGTAATCTTCAGATAAACTGAATGGGATTTTTTTTTCTTTTTTGTCTCCCCTCTCCAAAAGGTCATGCCATGAGAGCCAGTACAGTTGGCTCAGCAGGTGGCAGACCAGGCTGCGAACTGTAAGTATTCTGCAGAAATTCAATATAGTGCTACTTGTAACCTGTTAAACGAGGCCGTAACACAGAACTTGTCCAACAGCTGATTCAGAATGAAATGAGTATGCACAGAGAGTTGTGGCGAATACAAGTGGTAATTAATTTTGAAATGGCTTAATTTGCATTGGCTTTAAGAAAGGGGATCTGTGCTTGCAGGAAGATGAGTTGAAATAAAACTCCAGTACATGACTGAAAAGAGGACTCTGAAAAATGAACGCATTTTGAGGAAACCCTAATTACATATAAAGATTTTTTTCCAGTACACTTTGTTGTTGTGTATGGTAAACATCCCAAACTAAAACAAGACAAATGTAGTTCTAAAACTTTCCTGAAAACTTGTAGGAATTCTAAACTGGTGTTGCTTAAACAGGATGTTCACCTTTTGCATTTGCATGCAGTCTACTTTTTCTCCTGTTGGCCACGTTTTGTTTCTTGGTGTCTTTTTGTAATAAAGGTCAAACTATGATTGCAATAAAGGTCAAGCTTATTTTAACAGGGAGAAGAAAAAGTCCATTCTCGATGAGTTTACGGATGCTTTTGCTACGGAATGGACGGAATATAAAAAGATTCAAAAGGAGCATAGACGTTTGTTTTCCAGGTCACTGCTTTACACGCCCGTAATGGAGAAGCGAGGTGTCTAGAAGAATCGGGAGCATTTGCACTCCACGTCTCTGTCGTTAGATGGCTTGGATGAGTCAAGGGATTAGCAGGGACAGGAGTTTCCTAGGTAGGTTCCTCGCTCCACTGTGGCAGAGATGACAGTTGACTGACAGTTATAATTTGGCAGCAGTTGTGAAGGAACAGGTGTCTCTGTTCCTAAAGCTTCTCTGCAATGACATCCTTCACCTCCTGGCAGCCGCGAGAGGCTAGAAACGGAATCGGTGCAGCTGCTGGGTGTTCTGTGTCTGCCTCTTTGGATTGTAACCATTACCTCAAAGCGCTTTGGAGGAGATAAGGTGATTGTAACCTGGACTGGTAACTGGTGGCTTTGGCTAGTATTTTGTTGACGTTGTTGAACTTTTCTTAGGCATTAAAAGATGAGACTTGTTTGTAAGGAAACCTTAAACTGGTGAAGGATCTTGAGAGGAGGAATGATGCTAATGGACACCTGCGGAATAATGAGAAGTGGTTCTTTAAAAACAATAAAAGAAGAACTTGTGAAGAAAACAGTCAGGGTAGCTGATGTTTTCTATCCCCCAAAATCACTCGGGCAGGAGTCTGGAGAGCTCTCTGGTAGTAATGCTGTCGGTACCTTTCCTAGAGTCATGGCATTGAGTCCAATTCCTACAGGCTGAGTTGAGCAGCTTTTAGGTATGATTTTTCCTGATGTGCGGTCACTATGCTTGCTTAGAGCTAGAGGTATGTGCAAAATTTTGCTAGGACATCTGGCTAGAAGTGTTGGTTAAATAGTCCTGTATGTCGGCTTGCAGTGCAAGTCTTTTGCATCCTGGACAAGTTGCCAAAGAAGTAGTGACGTTGAAGAGACTAAGGTGGCATTTTAAAAATTGAGCTTCACTGTCTTCAGGTTAAATAGTGCTTTCTTCATGGTACTGCGCTGTAGCCATGAAGACTAGCTCTTTTTGCATCTTGCTGCAACAAAACTGATTTGCACTGCACGTAGCTGCGGAGTAGTGAATGATGTGCATGTTGACGTACCGGTAGAGGCCAGTCTACACCACCTGAAGTCTGCACAGCTATGGTGGCTCATGTGGTAGAAGTGAGTGGAAATAGCCTTACCCTTGCTCTATGTTTTTACACTAACAAAGCAGCAGCTGTTGTGTCTTGTAAGCAGAAACTTTGACATGTTACCAGGTTCTTCAGTTTGCAGTAGCGTTATGTCAGCAGCTGAAAGCAGCTTTGACTTAAGCATATGGAGAGGGAAAAAAAAAACCCAACCAAACAAACAAATGAAATTTTGGGAGAGTGACTGTTTTGAATTAACTTCATTTATTTTTTTGGTATGGTGTTTTTTCTTAAGGTCCAGGTCTCCCTGTAGTGCTTCATCTTACACTAGAAGTTCGTATGCCTACTGCAAGTCAAGGTCCAGTTCTTCCCACCCTCGCTTCTGCTCTCGGTCATTGAGTCGTGCCCATTCTCCTTCCTACTCGTGATCTCCACCGTATCCACGAGGAGGCAAAGGGAAGAGTCATAACTATGGCTCTAGGTCAAGGTCACATGGTTATCCCCATTCAAGGTCAAGGTCACCCCCCATGCAGAAGATACCATCCACGGTCAAGGTCTCCAGTATGCAGAGGCCAGTCTCCCACTGACAAAGGTACATCCATACGGCTCTTGCAAACTAGGCCTTGGTTTTGCTGTGCAAAAAGGAGAGGGCTAAACAAGGTTAATTCCCTCTCTTTGTCTTTAAGAATATCGTTAATTCGTTTCATAGCCCTTCTGTTTCCTCCCAGTCCTGTGTTCAAGAGCTGTCCCATGGCAAGCCCAGCTGCTTTTCAGGAGAAGGCTGTCTAGAAAAGAAATGAGGTTCTGCAGCTCCTGTGCGGTCCTGCAAACAGATATTTACACGGTTAGCTTTCTGTGTGGCAGTAGCACATGCAGAACCACAGGGCTATTTCTGCAAGCGGAGCTGAGCACGTGCTGTGAAGATGTGGGCCTCTTGGCATGCTTACAGCAGAGGCACAAAGCTGACTTGGAGAGAAAACCATCTAGAGCTCTGTGCCGGATGGTTTCCTGAGCTAGATTTGTAAAAAGGTAGCATGGAGAGTGTGGGAAAAGAACGAAGATTAGTGAGGAGGATTGTAAAGACCTGAAAGAGAGCTGGGAGTGATGGCCAGCGGTCACCTCTGCTCCTTCCTCAGAGAGCGTCCCTGGGCGGCAGGGGTCGGGGTCGGTCCCTCTGGGGCAGAAGGTTTTGGGCAGGACAAAGGGCTGAGGCAGCCGGGGTGCTGGGGAGGTCTGGGGGCCGCACAGTGGGAGCCACAGGGCCGGCAGCTCCATGGTCCCTTCTGTCTGTTGGATGCTAAGGACTGCCGGTGCTGGGGCAGCGCTGCTCGGCCAGACCCTGCCTCCTCCCAGCGCCACTCTTTCCTTTGTCACGCTGTGGGCATAGCTGGGCATAGGCAATGCCAGCCCCAAGCCTCAGCCACCCTCTGAGGCCACCATCTTCCTTTAGCAAGATCTCAAACTCCTTTTCAGCTGTAGGAGAAGGGCTGTTAATAGAAATGGATGCACATGGCACAGTCTGTTCCAGAACAGCCCCAGTTGCTAAAAGCTTTCCGTGTCCTGGACTGGTGGTTAGCAGGACCGGCTCCTGGGTCCACTTGCACCGAGGCTAGCGATAGCTGATTTTTCAGGTAGGTAATTCAGGTTTAGTCCTTTGTCCCCCGACCATCCCCACAGGCCCAGCAGCATAGAAAGTCACAGCAGGCTGCGTTTGAGCAACCTGCTCCACCGGACTTGTGGCAAATGATGTGTCTGCATCCCTGCTCTTCTGTTCTCCCTGTAGGGTCCTGGTCAATCAAACAGGCTCTTTCCCTGGAAATGCCCCCTGTGCCTAAAGACAGACTCCTCTTGGTGGACACCAGCCAAGCTGTGGGAATGGCTCTGGCACACACGCTATTCCAATTTTCAATCCCAAAGGCGCTGGAATTAAGGCAGGTCCAACCGGAATAAAACTTGACGTTTTTACTGAAAGAGGGGAAGAACCCCCAGCGCTGAAGAGCTGTTCATATCCTGCCAAGAGCCACAGGGAAATGAAATCGGTGGTGAGCTTAGGCAGGAATACTCATGCCCATGGAGCAGCACGCTTGGGTGTCAAGGCTTTATTTTGGGCATATGCGGCTGGAGGAGCGCCAGAAAGGAGTCCTGCCCTGTTACCTGTGACCTTCCCCCACTCAGCGGCCAACACAGCCAGGAACAAGTTTGTGTGCAAGGCCCTCCTCATGGCCAAAGAAGGATCCAAAGTCAGCTTTTGATGTCATGTGTCTGCTTTAACTGTTGATACTGAGCAGTGCCTGGATTAAAATAGAAGCAATTAAGAGAGTCAAACCTGCCTTTTTCAGGACAAATGCAGGAAATCACAGACATTTACAAAAGTCTCTTCTGAATACTTTACACTGCAATGAGAACCATTGTGGTTAATGCTTTAAGGGACATGTAACACTTTGGGAAAAGGGGTAGAAACCGCTCTCCTGGGCACTGTCTCTCAAACAGACTGGGCTAGGCTGGGCTTGGCGAGCCTGGGCGGGTCTCTGGGGCCCCAGCTTTCCCGCAGTGCTGACTGCTGTGGCTGCTGCCTGTTCTTTCCTATCCCAGGTGAGCCAGGAGTGCCGTTAAAGGCTTGAAAGTGGCTTGCTGAGCACTTCTGCCAGCTCCCTCAGTGCCCTTGGGGGGGGGGGTGGTCCCATCCGGCCCCGTAGACTTGTGGGTGTGTAAGCGGTGTAGCAGGTTGCTAACCATTTCCCCTTGGATTATGGGGGCCTCATTCTGCTCCCCGTCCCTGTCTGGCAGCTCAGGGCACTGGGTACCCCGAGAACAACTGCTCTGACAATTAAAGACAGAGGCAAAGAAAGCAGGGAGTACCTCAGCCTTCTCCTCATCCTTTGTCAGTACGTTCCCTCTGCGTCCAATAAAGGATGGAGCCTCTCCTTAGCTCTCCTTTGGTTGTTAATGTATTTCTAGGAGGAGCCAGGAGCCTTGGCCGAGGAGGAGGGGTTGGGAAGACGATAGCAATGCAGAGCTGTCGCAAGGGGAAGACATCACTACCCACAACGTCTGGACCAACCTCTTGCTCCCAGAGCACTTCCAGGACCCCCACGCTGGTCCCCAGGAGGGGCCCAGCTGGCGCAGCAGCATGGGCACAGAGGCGGCCGGAGAGGCAGCCAGTGACTGGCAGAGCACGTCTCCTGCCCCAGCGGGTGCCATGGACACAAAGCCAGCAGCTTCTGTCCTGGCCAGAGCTCCTGAGGAAGAGGAGCACCGTGCACCTCTCCCTCCCGTGGCACAAGGAGAGGCAAAGGCACCACCAGCTTCTCCTGTCTTCAGCGAGCAGGTCTGTGCTCCTGCTCTCCCCGTGCAGATGGCCTCTGAGCACAGAGGCGACGCACAGCCCTCCTCCGGCTGCAGGGATGTGCCCGAGGATGACCCAGGTATGTCCCCAAGCCGATCGCCGCCACAGCGAGGGCAGGCCTGGCCTGGCCACCCCAGCGAGCAGTACCCAGGCCAGGCTGGCAGCACTGTGCGCATGGGGGCTGGCCGTGCCCCAGCCACCCTCCCTGAGGAAAGCCCTTGGTGGCAGGGGGCAGGCAGCAGCTTGCCCATCGCCCACCCAGCCCCTCACCTACAGCTCTCCTTCTCTCACAGGCGTCACTGCCCTCCCGCACACCCCGTCTCGACGGCAACAGCCCTCCCTCTTCAGGAGGGCCCTCAGGGCTCTGCACAGGGCTATCCGTTGTCCCTGCCTCACAGGATAGCAAGAGCAGTAGAACCCTGCTGCTAGCGCCAGGTGGGTCCCCAGAGATGGCGGCTGGCCCTGAGCCTGCACAGCGTCCAGAGGGAGTGGCACAGGGAGGCACGCAAGGGATGGGTGCACGGACAGTGCCCCAGGCATTCAGCTGCCCTGAGGCCATCGTGCTGCCAGCCTCCACTAGGCCATGGACGCCTGTAAGTAGGAAAATAAAAAAAAATGAAAAAGACATAAATCTTTTAAAAATGTTATTTCTTTTTGACATCTTCTCATTTAGACTATACTCCCGAATTCCCTCTAATGAACCACACAAGAACGGAGGCATTAAAGACAAACTGCAGAGCGCCGTGGCATGTTAGGGTATCTGCATTTCCATGAGCCCTCTGCTGCCAAGTTCCTGAACTGCAGCTACTGAAAGGAGATTGAACAAGCCGCTGAAGAAGCCTTTAAAATCTGATTCAAATCTCCAGGACTCTGAGGTGTCAGTGGGCCCCCTGAGGGCCATCACAAATGAAGTCATGAAGGGAAGCACGGGTGGAGGTACCCCTCCCTGGGGGCTGCCTTAAACTGGCAAGAGGTCAGCACTGGTTCCAGGTGACAAAGGCAATGTGCAGGTGGCTCTGCTGCCACGTCAGCCCTTGATGGGTTTCATCAAGAAGGATGGGCAAGCTCTGATCCCTGGCACCTGGGAAGGGAGATCCTTTCCCTCATGCGTTCCTCAGGGCTCTTCATGGAGCAGTGTGATGTGGGGGTGTGCGATGATGAGTGCAGGACAACCCTAGGACTGCGTGGACTCTAGGGGGGGATGAGGAGGCACCAAGGCCATGGGGCTGTAAGGAAATGGTGTCCCCTCGTGCCTCTTGGTGGCAGTGACAATATTGATAGCTGAGAGGAGAGAGATCTTGGTTGTGTTGGGCAATTCCCAGCCCCACCAAGGCCCTCATTTGTCCCCATCACGGGCTCTCCCATGCCTGCAGCAGTTCTCCTGCAGGCTTTTGTCACCCCCCACATTCCCCACCTCACTGTGTACCTAGGCTTTACAAATGTCTTTTGTCCTCCCTGCCTTTTGCTTCTAACACAAAGCTGTGGTTTTCTGGGGATTTGCCAAAGCGGTGAATCCCCAAGCGACACATCCAGCTGCTTTCAAAGCTAATGCTCCTCAGTCACCTAAGATATCCCAGCACTGTACTTACTTATCACAGAATCATAGAAAGAATCATAGAATCATAGAACGGTTTGGGTTGGAAGGGACCTCTAAAGGTCAGATAATCCAACGCTCCCTGCAGTGGGCAAGGCCATCTTCAACTAGATCAGGTTGCTCAGAGCCCTGTCCAACCTGACCTTGAATGGTTCCAGGGATGGGGCATCTACCACCTCTCTGGGCAACCCATTCCAGTGTTTCACCACCCTCATAGCAAAAAAGTTCTTCCCTATATCTAGTCTGAATATACCCTCTTTTACCTTAAAACCATTACCCCTTGTCCTATCACTACAGGCCCTGCTAAAAAGTCTGTCCCCATCTTTCATATAAACCCCCCTTAATTACTGAAAGGCACCAATAAGGCCTTCCCAGAGCCTTCACTTCTCCTGGCTGAACAGCCCCAACTCTCAGCCTTTCCTCACAGCAGAGGTGTTCCATCCCTCTGATCATTTTTGTGGCCCTCCCTGGACCCACTCCAACAGGTCCATGTCCTTCCTGTACAGAGCGCTCCAGAGAAAAATGAGAAAAAGCATACTTTTTTCACTAATCTTCCAGGAGAAAACATTGCTTGGGGGGTATTATGAATGTGCATAAATACCTGATGGGAAGGAATGAAGACAAGGGAGCCAAACTCTTCTCAGTAGTTCCCACTGTCAAGACAAGGGCTGATGGACACAGATAAAAACACATGACATTCTATTTGAACCCAAGAAAACACTTTTTCACTGTGAGGGTGGTCAAGCACTGGAACAGGTTGCCCAGAGAGGCTGCAGAGCCTCCATCCATGGAGGTATTCCAAACCCTCCTAGATAAGGTCCTGAGCAACCTGCTCTAGCTGACCGTGTCTCAGATGGGGAGTTGCACTTGGTGAACTCCAGAGGTCCCTTCCAATCTCAACATCTCTGTCATTCTGTGAGTGTGAAGGAGAAAAGTAAGACTGAAAGACATGAACAAGACATAGCCTTGACAGCAAACACAGTGGGATCCTGAGGGGAGGACCCATGCTGGAGCAGGGGAGAAGTGTGAGGAGGAATGAGTGGCAGAGACGACTGACCGTACCCCCATTCATCATCCCCCCCTGCTCCTCTTGGGGTTGGGGTGGGTAGAAGAATGGGGAGCAATGGAGTAATTTGAGCCTGGGAAGAAGGAGTGGGGTGGGGAAATGGTCTTGAATACTTTTGTTATGCTTTCTCTCTATCCAAATGTCTTCTAGTTGGCAATAAATTCAATTGATCTTCCCCAAGTCATCTCTTCTTGGCCCATGCAAGTAATGAGTAAATGATGTCCCTGTCTTTATCTTGACACATGAGCTAGTCCACCTTATTTTCTGGCTTTGTCCTTTTGAGCTGCGACTGTGAGTGAGAAGCTGGGTTGGTGTCTGGCTGCTGGCCAAGGCTAATCCTCTACAGGACCAGCACAGCAGGACTGCTGTGTCCAGTCTGGGGTTCAGCAGCACAAGGAATATCCTAACGGACTGGAGAGAGTCCTGCAGAGGTCAGAAGGACGGTTGGAGCCTGGATCCCATAATGGAGAAGGAGAGGCTGAGAGAACTGCATTTTTGAGAAATCCCTCAGCGCTAAACACTGGAGCAAGGCCTCAGGCCAGCTGGGGAGATCTCAGTCAATGGAGATTTTCAAAATTTGTCGAGACAAGCACCTGATTGAGCTGGAGCTGTCTGAGAAGAGGCTTGGCTGAGAGTCCAGCTGTGGCAAGAGCTGTGGGACTTGGTGTGTAACGACTGTCCAGTAGGAAAATGGTTCCCTTTTTATCAATATTGGCAGTGGACTTGGGTATGACTGAGCCCCAAAGGAGGATGGGGGTGACCATGCAGCAAAGGTCCTTCCTCAGGGCTGGGGTGTATGGCCAGAGATGGGAATGGCTGCCGGGTGGGACTGGTCTGGGACAAATTTCCTGGGGCAGCTTTCCCAGGGTGTCCTGGAAACATGGCACAAACCAGGACCCTCTCTTCTGCACTTTGGATGCCTTGCTTCCTTCACCATGACACCTGGCTCTGCACTGGCAGTGCTGGCTGCCCCTACCCTGCACACTTACACACCGTAGCTCTACACTGGCCTTTTTCTCTCCTGGGCTCTTTCCAGCCCAGCCCAGCCCCTCCCCACCTCTCCCCACCTCCCCTGCCCTCTCCCAAGCCCAGCCCAGCCCAGCAGAGCAGCCCAGCCTGGGCTGGCTCCATGGCACTGCCCAGCGCAGGCTGCTGCAGAGCTCTGGGCACTCACCCCACAGCCCCAGCCCCTCTGAAGGCCACAGCAGCTGCTGGGGGGCAAGACAGCAGGGTTCAGGCTCCCCATCAGCGCCACGGCTGGTGCTGGCCCCCAGGGCATGAGGAAACAGAGGCTAGGCACTCTCTGGCTCTCCTGAATTCATAATGTAGGTGAACCCCAACCCTGACTGAATTTCCCCCTCCTCTGCTGCCACCAGCCCTACTCCCCAGGACAGCACCAGAGTCCTGGCCCTTGGGGGTCCTCAGGCAGCTCCTGCAGCTCTCCACTCTCCCTTCCCTGTGCCTGCCGAGTCCCCACTGAGCCCCATGGCACTGCAGAGTCCGTCTTCGTGGATACCTCGATTTACTGCTTTACTTTTGGGGGTCTTTACCTTTGACAGTGTTTCAGCTTCTGACTGTCCATTCATTCCAACCCCAGGGAAAATGTGAGTTCCCAACCTCTCCCCACCATTGCCAGAGAATCTGGTACATGCCATCAGTCCTGTCAGACACGAAGGAACCTGAGGAGATAATGGGGAGCTGATGGACCATCTCCCCTGCCACTGGACACCAAGAAGAGAGCCTTTAAAACCAGAACTTTTGATCCAATGGAATTCAGTGTTACCGGTTAACGTCAAAACCACTGAGAAGGAAAGAAGAACAGAAACTTTAAACTAAAAAAATCTTAGATATTTTCTTGGAAGCAACTTTGGAGGAACTTCAGGCACTACACCCAGGAGCTGACCTTTTACTGAAGAGCTGCTATCTGACAGGCAACATCTGACACAGTGTTGTCCAAGAGTCAGACACAACAGGATCAAACCTCCACAGAAGGAGAATAAACCCAGCAAATTATCTCTAAGGAGCACTATCATGAGAGAAAAAAGCAGACTCATGGCCTAAGACAAACTGTGGGAAATGTGCAGAGGAGCGGAGGGAGGTTATTGTCAGTGAAACAGCGTCTATTAGATCAGTTTCCATAAGGCATCCTTTGTTCCTCATGCTGTAGATGAGGGGGTTCACTGCTGGAGGCACCACCGAGTACAACACCGCCACCGCCAGGTCGAGGGATGGGGAGGAAATGGAAGGGGGCTTCAGGTAGGCAAAAAATGAGGTGCTGATAAACAGGGAGACTACGGCCAGGTGAGGGAGGCATGTGGAAAAGGCTTTGTGGCGTCCCTGCTGACAGGGAATTCTCAGCACAGCCCTGAAGATCTGCATATAGGAGAAAAGAATGAAAACAAAACACCCAAAGCCCAAAAAGACACTGGCCACAAGAGACGCAACCTCCCTGAGGTAGAAGTGTGAGCAGGAGAGCTTGAGGATGTGGGGGATTTCACAGAAGAACTGGTCCACAGCATTGCCTCGGCAGAGGGGTAGTGAAAATGTATTGGCAGCGTGCAGGAGAGAATAGAGGAATCAAGCGCCCCAGGCAGCTGCTGCCATGTGGACACAAGCTCTGCTGCCCAGGAGGGTCCCGTAGTGCAGGGGTTTGCAGATGGCAACAGAGCGGTCATAGGCCATGATGTTGAGAAAATAAAATTCTGCTGAAATCAAAAAGACAAACAGAAAGAGTTGGGCAGCACATCCTGTGTAGGAGATGGCCCTGGTGTTCCAGAGGGAATTGGCCATGGCTTTGGGGAGATGGAGCCCAGGTGGAGAACAGAGAGGTTGAGGAGGAAGAAGTACACGGGGGTGTGGAGGCGGTGGTCACAGGATACAACTGTGATGATGAGGCCGTTGCCCAGGAGGGCAGCCAGGTAGATGCCCAGGAAGAGCCAGAAGTGCAAGAGCTGCAGCTGCCACGTCTCTGTGAATGCCAGGAGGAGGAACTCAGCGGTGAAGCTGGTGTTGGACATTTTATCCCTCTTGGCATGGGGATCTCTTCAAGGAGGTAAAGGAAGGGAGAAGTTAGGGCAGACTGCTTTGAGAAAAATCTATTCGATTTCTTATAGAAAGCCCCCAAACTGCCTTTCACTTTTCAGGAAGAGCTTTGGTGAGCTCTGGTTGGTGCTGGCTGAGGGTGCCCCAGGGAGCAGGAGGCTCTGCTGGGGGCTCTGCAGGGGTCAGTCCTGCCCTACAGCAGTAGGTAAATAGGAACTCAGGGTGATCTCAGATTACATCCAATACTAATATCAAAGAGCTTATAAGCATTATAGCTCCCAATTCACCTGACTGCAGAGCAGAGCTGTGGGGAGTTTGGTTTGAGCCTTCTGTTCTAGTTGCCCCAGCACAGCTGAAGAGTGGTTTGAATGCAGCAATGCCTGGCATTTCTGCTGCACTGCAAGGGAAACCTTGTGGGTCCTGAGACTGGGCACAGGGACTGTCCCTTAGTGCAGAGTGAGGACAGCCGCTCTGTGCATCAGCCCTGCTCTCAGCTGCCCTGTGCTGGCAGCTCTTCCACCTGGAGGACTATCGCACTCGGGTGTTCCCCCCAAAAGAAAGAGGCCAGTGCTGGGAGCAGAGGAATCCAGTTTCCCAGTGCAGATCTCCAACCCCCTCACCCATCTCATCGTACCTGAGGAGGATCTCAGCTCTGTCCTCCCAACCAGGGACACAGAGGGCTCATTACAGCTGCCTGCATGCAGCCGCCCAGTAGTGTTTCAATGGCCTTAACACTGAGGTGTCTTCTCCATGGGGCTCCTGCAAACCACAGAGATGCCCTGGGAGAGCTGTGCCCTACGGGAGGGCAGCCTGCAGCCCAGCAGGACCTCCCAAGGAAAGAGTCAACTCTCCTGAATTTGTTACGTCCTGAAGGGAGGGTGAGATCACTGCTAGCCACACACTGCAGTACCCAGAGCCCCACAGGTGAACAGGGTGCGAGCCGGTGCTTTTCCTCCATGGCCATATGTGCACGACAGCACAGGCAGCGTTGGTGTCTGAGCTGCACTTCAATCCTCACCCCCCCCATCTGTCTCCCTTCCTTCCTACCCATGTCTCTGCTGCCTGGAGCTCTTCTTGGCCACGACCTCTTTCACTGTCCCCACTTCCCCTCCCTCTTCATGCTCACAGAGCCCATCCCACCTGCTGTGTGCTCAGCTCTGCCCTGCAGGCACCTCCTGGCAGCAGGGCACTGCCCAGGGGCATCTCTGTGTGTGCAGGGGCTAAGGAGCAGCTCAGACAAGTCCTAGCGAGAACTGGGGTCTCATTGCCAACTCCAGAGGAGAGAAATAAATGCCCATCTCCCACTGCCCACCCAGACAACCAAGAATGGAAAAACTCAAAGTAAAACTTTCTTTTCTTTCCAGCATTCCCATCCTTGACAACCATCTTTAAAATGAACCTCTGCAACTGTCCTCTGGGTGATGTAGAAGTATGAGCCGCCCTGACCCACTCTGGACAGCAGAGGGATCCTTCCCTGCCAGGGGTCACTCCTTCCACCCACAGGTTCTCCCCACAGCTCCTTGGGAAGCTCCCCAGGCAGGCTGAGTGCTGACCCTGGCCGGCAGCAGAGTCCCTGCCCCAGCACTCAGCCCCCTGTTGTGCAGGGACCCTGCTCTGAAGGACAGCCCTGGGAAGCCCTGGATGCACACCCCTGCACTAATTCTTTGGAGAAGGCAGCTGTCGTGTCCTCTCCTCTGACAGTGTGGCTGAGTATCCCTGCTTTGCAGCATGTCCTCCACAGTAAAGAAAACCTGCGTGCCATCCTGCCAATTCCTAGCTGCAGCACGATGTGCCATGTCTAGGAGACCCCTCCAAGACACCGTGTGCATTGCCCTGCTGCCAGAGACTTACTGTGTTAAGCGCTGTGAAGACTTCTCCTCCAGTGAGCTCTCAGCATCATCCCACCTCATGCAGCCTGTAACATCCCTCTTACTTCTCCCATCTCCCCTCGGTGCCTGCAGGCGGTGCCCTCAGTTCTGCTGCCCTTTGCAGAGGAGCTGCTCCTGGGCAGAGCTGTGTCTCTGCAGTGCTGCCCTCTTGCCAGCAGCTCCCTCCATCCCAGGAGCCCAGCCCAGCTCAGCAGCAGAGGCCCAGCCCAGGGCAGCACTTTCTCTGCCCCTCTGGGCTCCCTCCCAGGTGTCCCTGGGGCTCCAGGGGAACCTGCTGTGAAACAGCCTGAAGGCACCCCTGATGTTCCCTCCCTCAGCTGCAGGGAGAGACACTTAGATGTGCTATCAGAAAAAGACTTGGGCATGGGAATCTACTTTTTTGTCCCAGTATTAGACAGGACATGCAGGAAGGTGACAAGGAAAGATCTAATTTCTTCAAGCTGGGAGGATATACTCAATTGAGTGAAACACGCATTTCATTCTGGGTCTTTAGACCTGAGGCTAGAAAGACATTCGTCTCTCTTTTGTTCATGCCATCTCTCTGTTATGAAGAAAAGCCTTTGCACACACGGGGTCTTTGGTGTTTGCTACCAGGATTCCTTACAGCAAGTCAGACCTTGCCTGGTTGCACATTGCAGTGCTTCAGCCCAAATGTGCAGCAGTGCCCTCAGCCAGGGGCACAGCCACGAAGAGCTGGAGCTGTTCCTGAACAGACAGAGCTGTGACATGGTGGCAGAGCTCAGGACAGCTGCTGTTCAAGGACAGCATCCTCCAAGCTCAGCAAGGGTCCAGATCAAAACTCAGTCTAAACTTGAAAGGCAATTGTAGGCCACCATAAGGAGTGTTTACTGCTTCAGGAACAGTTAAAGGAAAAACAAAGGTCCTGTGTGGCCACTGCTGAATTTAGGAAGAGCAGGTGTAGATAGATGTGAGATTCTCGGTGTCCTCTTTGCCTCAGTCTTCCCCAGCAAGGTCTCCCAGGCCTCTGTGACTCAGGGCAGGACTCTGGAGGAGATCAACCAGCAGTGGATGGGGACCAAGTCAGGGATCACTTGAGCAAATGCTTCCTAGTGTATGGGACAGGAGGGGCAGCATCCCAGGGAGCTGAGTGAGCAGGCCACTGTCACAGCGAGGCCACTCTCCAGCATCTTTCAGAGGTCAGGGAGTCTGTGGGAACTCCCTGACAATGGGGAAAATGCAAACGTTGCATGCACCTTTCAGAAATGCCCAAAGGATATGCAGCGGAGTGAAAGGCTGTGCCCCAGCTCGTGTTGACTCGGATCCCATTTCTGGGTGTCTGAACGAGAAGGGGACTGGCTTTACCCAGGGGAGTTTGGCTCTCACCATCCTCTTTGCTTTCTCTGCTGAAAGGACAGGCTTGGTGGACCCAGGGAGAGCAGTGGTTGGCTTTTAACCTGGAAGTCAGTGAACTTTTCAACCTTACCTCCCTCCGCCCCCAATATTCTCATGCCCAAAATAGAATATTCTGGTCTGTATGGCTGGATAAGCTGATATGTAATTAACCAGATGGACGGTCAGACTCAGAGGGACGTGGTCAATGAGTGGTCCTCTGCCTGGAGGCATCTAGCTAGCAGGGTCCTGCAGGGGGCTGTCCTGCCACTGGCTGTGTTTAACATGTTTCTAATGGCTCAGTGGACACGAGCGAGTGCTTTTTCATAACATTTGTAGAAGACACCACATTGAGGAGAGGAGACACTACACTGGAGGGCAGGGTGGTCATCACAAAGGACAATGACAAGCTGGAGTAATGGGCTAATAGGAACCTCAGGATAGCCAGTAAATTGTGGCCTTGAGATCAACTAAGCCCATGCAATAACACAGAGCAGGGACTGCCCACGTGGGCAGCAGCTCTGTGGAGAGGCTTTGGTGGTCCTTGGGTTCCATTAGGCAAAAGAGGAGCAATCAGGAAAGAAGGGCAACTGCATCCTGGGCTGTATGAGCCAGAGCACAGCCAGTCTGCTGAGCACTTTTGACACCATAGCCAGAATATTTTCCTAGGTTTTGACATCCCACAATGCCAGAGAGACCTCGACATACTGGAGCCAGGTCAGTGGAGGGCCACCAAGGTCAGTAGGGTGGCAGAACTTGTACTGTGAGAAGAGGCCTAGAGAGCTGTGCTTGTTCAGACAGGAGTAGAGAGGATCTGGTGGGAAACATGTAGCATCGTTGCACGGTTCCCAGGAAGATGGAGTCAGGCTCATGTTCATGACACAAGGACAAGAGGCAATGGGCTGAAACAAGGGAGGGTCAGGCTAGACAGAGGGAGAAGTTATTCCAGCGTAAGGATATTCAAGTGCTGGAAGCTGTTTCCC
This sequence comes from Platalea leucorodia, assembly GCF_965183815.1. Lineage (NCBI taxonomy): Eukaryota > Metazoa > Chordata > Aves > Pelecaniformes > Threskiornithidae > Platalea > Platalea leucorodia. The sequence goes on from NC_138843.1 coordinate 7,737,065, forward strand.
AGGGAGTGTGCACTGGCTCTGTCCTGGAATGGGATCAAGATGTGTTTGGATAAAGGCCTGAATACTCTATCTGGCCCTGCTTTGAGCAGGAAGGTGGTCCAGACACCTCCGAAGGTCCCTTCCAGCCTGAATGATGCTGTCCTTCCTTCCTCCTCATGTCTGCAAACTAGGGAGAGCTCTCAGGTTCTCCCTGACCCCAGGAGTCATTCACATCAGATTCAGGCCTGCTTCACAGGTGTCCCCAAAGAGCCCTGACCTCATCCTTTGCTTCCCTTTTCCTTTGCCCAAAGCCAACTTCTTCTCTTTTACTATCTTTATACTCTCCAAAAATACGAGCCTAGGGTGTCAAGCCTTTCAGAGCAGGTTGCTCAAGAAATGTCAGCAGCCACGTACAGAGTCCAGAAATGAGCTGGGCATTGAAGCCACCATTGCAGAAAGAAAGACAAGGCATCTGACCAGCTCCCTGAGCACAGGAATCGGTATGCCGTGTCTCCTGAGATTCCTGGCAACATCTAAAATTTCAGTTCAGAGAAACGTGAGTCCTCTTAAGGTGTCCAGGAGACAGGGAGAAGAGAGCACGCTTCAGTTTCCCAAATGCTATGACAGTGCCCAAAACATTGTTCCCTTGGATGTTTCTGTGATTTCCCTCTAAGAATCAGGATCTCTTTTTTTTTTTAAAAAAAAAGTTAGGAAGATTATAAAAAGCACCAAGAAGATCCAAAATGCTCAAGGCCTTTTCTGAAGAGTCAGTGGCCCTGAGCAGTGGTGACTGGTCATGTGTAGGTCGGGGAGGGAAGGTGAGGGGATGTCATTGAGAAAGAAGGGGGTGGCTGATGGCATTAGCAAATACTTAGAACCACGTCTGAGCACAGCAATGGAAAGCAGTGGACGTCTGTGGGTGGAGGAGGAAGAAGAAGATTGTCAGGAAGGGAAGATGGCAGGAAGGAAGGCCCCTCCTGTGCAAATCAGGGATGATACAGGCATTTCCATCGCATGTGCATAGCTCAGCCTGACAGATGGGGACTGCCCACTGCTTGGGGTGACTGTGCTCAGTCATGCCCCATGAGCTGACCTGGCTCTCCTCCCCTCCTTCCCTCCTCACACTTGGGTGGGTGTCAGGAAACCTCCCTGAGCCTGGAGGATGCACAGCCCTCCTGGGGTGAGGGCCCACCACTGCAGGGGAAGAGGAAGGGTTGGTGAGACACATGGGCATGCAGGGAGAGAGCAGTGCAGGTGCAGCAGTGAGTGCATTGAAGGCAGGAAGAAGACCTGACATGTCGGGGGCTGTCATGCTGAAGTGAAATAGGTTGACTCTCGATTTGGAGGCGGCAGCAGAAGGAGGATGGGCAGTTGAGTGCTGGGATGGGGAGCTAAACAGAGGATTCTAGCATGTCTGGGGCTTGGAACTCTTGGGTGATAAAGCAGCACTAGCAAGGCTTTGGAAGAAACGGGATGGGTTGTGGGGAACTCAGAGGCATTGGCAAATGCTCAGAAACACAGAGCTTGGTGCTGGAAGCAAGGAAGCAGGCACAGGCACAGGTCAGTGTAGCTGTGGTGGGGATGGCCGTGGCGCTTTGACACCCCAACAGAACTGGGACCCTTGTCCACTCAGCTATGGCTTCTGTCTCTTCCACTGAGACCCACGAGAGGACATGAGGTCCTTACAGCTCCAGCGCCTCGTTGCCTCCTCCTCACCCACCCTCCATAGACCCTGGCAGGTGTCCTACCACTGGCCTGCGCCTGCCATCACACACTCGCACATCACAATTTCCCCAGAACGAGCCCAGAGCATCACAAGAGGGAAAGGATCTCTGAAATGGGAGTCAGAGCTTGGCCATCGTCCTTGGCAATGCACATCAAGGGCTTTCACAGTGATCTCCACATTGAGATTTCCTGCTGTACCAAGTGCCTCGGACTTCCTGCTTCACCAGCCCCCCAGGGACAGGAACCTTGTCTGCTCATTCCCTGTATGGTCTCTTCAGTGATGACCTGCTAACACCCTCCGAAACCTTCAGCTGTGCTGCTTTTACTTCTCCGGAGGCTTGCTCAGTCTTTCAGGAGCTGCAGTTCAGGAACTCGTCACCAGAGGGCTCATTGCCACACAAAGCAACACAAGGAGCCAAGCCGGAGCAGAATTTTCCTTTAGTCTTCAATTCTTATGTGGATTATCAGAGAGATTTCAGGAGTGTGATCACAGTGAAAAGATGGCAAAGTGAATCAAATGCTTGATTTTTGCATAGGCAGTTCTGCATGAATCCCAATGTATTTGGGTTGCAGGAATGTCTTCAAGTGGAGTCTGCACCACTGAGACCCACGGGGATGGACTGGCACAGCCACCGCCAGCAGGGGGAATCCCCATCTGCTAGGCTGAGGCACGCATTCAAGATGCAAACCTCTGCAGTGCCCACTTGTTCCAGGCCTCCAGGCAGTGTGACTCATTCTGCATGGCCCTCTAAGCCTCTATCAGCTCATTTTGCTTTTGCTAACCATCCCTGCAAGTCTCAAGCCTATGGGAGCTTTGGCTTTGGCATCCTCCCTACATCCTGGGTCAAGGTTTCTCAATTCCTTCTTTGCAGCTTCCCCTGATTCCAGTTCCTTTGTGCTGACTTTTTGCCCTGGAGCTCCATCAGCTCAGACACGCAGCCTCACAAGATGAATGTTTTTCTTTATGGGAACTCGGAGAGATCATTCTTTCCTTGAAAGAGGCTGTTCTTTAATGGCTGTCAGATTTCCTTAGATCGTTCACCCTTCAGAGATGGTCCCCATGGCAACACTTGTATCGGTCCCCGAGCAACCCAAAGTCGTCTTCTGTGGAGTCCACCACTCTGCTGCGAGTCTTCTTTTGACGTCTGGGACCCCACTATTTCCTGGTCACAACAGCCGAGGCAGACACTGATGATCACCTCCCTGACCAGCTCTTCCTGGTTGGCCAGGACCACATCCAGGTGAGCATCATCCTTGTTGGCCCACTTGGCAGCTCTGCTAAGTCGTCCCAAGATCCTTTACACTGCTGGCACCCTGTTGCTTTGCCTGGCCAATGAATGCCAGGGCACTTACAGCTCCCCATAGAAACCTGCTCATCAACCGGGAGACTTCTTTGGGTTGCTGTCAGAAGACTTTTTCTGCCTACTCTGCCTGATCAAGTAGTTGGTAACTGCCAAGACACTGGCACCCTTACTGAGGGTCTAGAGAACACGTCTTATGAGGAGCGGCTGAGGGAGCTGGGGTTGTTTAGTCTGGCGAAGAGGAGGCTGAGGGGAGACCTTATTGCTCTCTACAGCTACCTGAAAGGAGGTTGTAGCGAGGTGGGGGTCAGCCTCTTCTCCCTAGTAACAAGTGATAGGATGAGAGGAAATGGCCTCAAGCTGCACCAGGGGAAGTTTAGGTCGGACATTAGGAAAAACTTCTTCACCGAAAGGGTAGTCAGGCATTGCAACAGGCTGCCCAGGGAAGTGGTTGAGTCTCCATCCCTGGAGGTATTTCAAAGAAGGGTAGACGTAGTGCTCAAGGACATGGTTTAGTGGTGGACTTGGCAGTGCTAGGCTCACGGTTGGACTCGATGATCTTAAGGGTCTTTTCCAACCTCAATGATTCAATGATTCTATGACTCCTCCTCTCATCCTCACTCACACAAGCTAACTCAACCTGTTGCCCAGCTGATAGAGGAGCGCCATATATCCGAGCTGCTCCTTCACACAGGGGGCATCCCCCCCACCCTCACCTGCCCTGCCACTCCCAAGCCTCTCATCTGAGGCCCCTTTCTGTGGCCAGTGGAGAGAGATCTGTTAAGTAGTGAGCATACAGTCACCCACCTTAGGACGTGATGAATCGTGAATGGGAAACGTTTCTCTTCCCATGGGTAGCAGGAGGAACCAAGAGGAGGTGATTTGGGAGGGATTCATCTCAGACAGCTGTAAATGTCTCCACAGAAGCCGTTTGCAATGAGTCAGTCTCATCGATCAAAAGAGAGAGGTACTTTCAAGTTAAAACTGCTCCGAGCTGCCTAAGACTGGTTTTGTCTTCAGGTCACTGGCAACACACAGAACAGGTACTAACCTCCTGGCTGTACAAAAGGAAGAACTGGTTCAAGTGCACCAGAAGAGTTCTTTGTTCCTTTAATAAAGTCCTCAAAGTGAACTGGGATGCTTCTACTCTTTATTTATGTGCATTTTCACTTTAGTCGCTAAAAAAAAAAATAAACTCCATTATTCATCCTGCTCAAGTGCCAGGAGGTTGACGATTCTATGATTCTATGATTCTATGATTTTGGCTCTTTCCAGCAAGCTCTTGATTCAGAGCTTTGGCTTTCCTCATTGCTCTCCACTACTGTTTAATTTTCTTCATTGACAGCACCATCCATCCAGATGACTCATTAGGTGGCCTTACTCATGCTGTGTGACGCTACAGGTAACGTAAGGGGTGACCTGTTTCATGGATTTGCTGCCCAAGGTAGAAAGTACCTCAGCAACCATCTCAGAACCACCACAGGAGGATGTAAAAGAAGACAAGCGAGGCCAATGTGGAAAGGATTAACAAGTGTGGTGGGTTGACCCCAGCCAGTAACTAATCAGCCACCCAGTCACTCGCTCACTTCCCCAAACGCAGCCTGGGGAAGAGAATCGGAAAGGTAAGAGTGAGTAAAACTCATGGGTTGTAATTAAGAATGGCTCATAAGTGAAGCAAAGCTGCATTCACCAGCAAAGCAAAAAAGGAATTCCTGCCATTGGCAGGGAAATGTTCAGCCATTTCCAGGAAAGCTTCCAGGCCTTCATCTCATGTAAAAGTGACTTGGGAAGTCAAATGTCGTAATCACAAATGTCCCCCCTTCCTGCTCCTTTCCCTGATCTTATATTGCTGAGTGTGATATCCTATGATATGGAATATCCCTTTGGTCATTTGAGGTCAGCTGTTCTTGCTGCGTCCCCTCACAACTCCTTGCCCAACCCCAGCCCACTCATTGGAAGGGCAGCGTGAGAAACAGCATGAGAAGGCCTTCCTGTTGTTTAAGCGCTGGTCAGCAATAGCTTGGTCAGCAATAGTTTTGGTCACAAATCCGAAACAAGGAACCCTACAGGTTGCTATGAAGACAATGAACTCCACCCCAGCCAGCCAGGGCAGGCTGGCCTTTTTGGAAGGTGTGAGAATGAGAACAGTGAAGAATTTGAGAGGGGGAAGAGGGGAAGCAGTGAATTAAAGATGAGGCCAGGTATGGCATCGGGACTGTTTGGGGTGCCTGTGCTGCTGCCTTGTACCTGATGTGAATTATTTCCACAGTCAGAGGGAACCTGAGGGCTTTCCCTCATGGTGAGGACATGGAGAGGTGAGGAATGAGAGTGTCATTCAGGCTGGAAGGGACCTTGCTAGATATCTGTAGAAAACATCCTGCTCAAAGCAGGGTCACACCAGGTTACTCATGGTTTTAGCCATGAGAAACTTCCAGGGATGGAGGCAGCACACACCCTCCAGGAAACAGCTTCCTGTGTCTGGCTGTCCTCACCTTGCAAAAGTTTCTCCCTATATTGAGCCTGACCCTCTCGCGTTTCAGCTCATTGCCTCCTGTGCTCCTCCCTTGCACCACGGTGTCTTCCTGGGAACCTCACCATAGGCAATGCAAGTCTCTTCCATCCTCCCTGCAAAGCCCTCCATTCTCCAGGGTGGACAAGCCCAGCTCCCTCAGCCTCTCCTAACAGGACAAGTGCTCCAGCCTTGACCATCTCTGTGGCGCTCCACAGAACTTTTGTGTCGCTCCAGCTTGCCAATGTCTCTCTGGCATTGCAAGGAGCCAAAACCTGGGCAAGTATTCTGGATGCAGTGTCAGAAGTGCTGAGCAGAGGGAGAGAATCACTTGCCCTGGCTGTGCTCCTAATCACACAGCCCAGGATGTTGTTGGCCATCTTTGCTGGTGGCTCATCTTTTGCCTAATGGAACCCAAAGACCAGCAGACCCATTCCTGCGGAGCTGCTACCCGCCTAGCCAGTCCCTGTCCTATGCCATTTCATGATCCCCATCCACTGCTGGCTCTTCTCCTCCAGCGTCCTGCCTTGTACCTGTGGCCACACAGTATCTTTGTTCTTCCTTTAACTGTTTCTAAGTCGTAGACACTCATTGTGGTGCCCTTGAATTGCCTTTCAAGTTTAAACTGAGTTTTGATCTGGACCCTTGCTGAGCTTGGAGGATGATGTCCTTGAACACCAGCTGTACTGAGCTCTGCCACCATGCCTTGGCAGTTTATTGCATCAGTGTCCCAGCTCTGTCTATGACATTAACATCCAGCTCATCCTGTCTGTGCCGCTGGCTGAGGGCATCGCTGCACATCTGGGCTGATGCACTGCAGCTGTGGAACCAGGGAAGCTCATATTTGCCTTAAGGAAACCTGATACCACATGGCCAAGGCCCCCGTGTGTGCAAAGGCTTTGCTTCAGAGCAGAGACAAGGCATGGAGAAAAGAGCTGCACGTCTTTCTAGCCCCAGGACTAAAGACCCAGGGTGAAATGCCTCAATTCACTCAATGGAACACATCCTCCCAGCTTGGAGAAATTAGATCCTTCCCTGTCACCTTCCTGGGTGTCCTCTCTAATGATGGGACAATAAAAGTGACTCTCATGCCCAACTATTTTTCTAATACGAGTAGTGACTCTGCTGGAGGTAAGTCTCTCTCCCCCCAGCTGAGGGAGGGAACATCAGTGATGCCTTCAGGCTGTTTCACAGCAGGTTCCCCTGGAGCCCCAGGGACACCTGGCGGGAGCCCAGAGGGGCAGAGAAAGTGCTGCCTTGGGCTGGGCCTCTGCTGCTGAGCTGGGCTGGGCTCCTGGGATGGAGGGAGCTGCTGGCAAGTGGGCAGCACTGCAGAGAGACAGCTCTGCCCAGGAGCAGCTCCTCTGCAAAGGGCAGCAGGGCTGAGGGCACTGCCTGCATGCACTGAGGGGAGAGGAGCGAGGCAGAGAGAGGTGAAAAGCAATCAGGAGTGGGAGGATGCTGAGAGTTCACTGGGGGGAGGGATCTTCACAGCCCTCTACATGGTAAGTCTCTGGGTGCAGGACAACGTAGCTGGTGTTCCTGGAGGGATATCCAAAAGCTGATACATCCGACAGCACATAGGATCTTTCAGGAGGACTCTCACAGTGTCTCTAAGGTAGGGGAGGAGGATGTATGCGGAGCAGGGCTTCCCTGCTGCACCATCAGGACAGGGCAGAATGGCTGCCTTCTTCTGGGTACCAGTCCGGGGTTTTGAAGATAGGTGTGCAGCCACGGGTGCCCGGGGCTGTCCTTTAGAGCACTGGGGAGAAGCTGTGGGTGGAAGCAGTGACCCCTGGCAGGGCAGGGTGCGCCTTCTCTTTCAGACACCCAGAAATGGGATCAGAGTGGTCACGCTCTGGGGCACAGCCTTTCATTTCCCTCCTCATCATTTGGGCCTTCTTGAAAGGTTCATGCATTGTGTGGGTGTTGCCAGTGACCAGGGAGTCCCCAGACTCCGTGGCCTTTCAAAGATAATGGAGAGTGGCCTCGCTGTGACACTGGCCAGCTCACTCAGCTCCCTGGGATGCCGCTCCTCCACTCCCATAGACTGGTAAAAGATTGTTTGCTCAAGTGACCCCTGACATGATCCCCATCCACTGCTGGCTCTTCTCCTCCAGCGTCCTGCCTTGTACCTGTGGCCACACAGTATCTTTGTTCTTCCTTTAACTGTTTCTAAGTCGTAGACACTCATTGTGGTGCCCTTGAATTGCCTTTCAAGTTTAAACTGAGTTTTGATCTGGACCCTTGCTGAGCTTGGAGGATGATGTCCTTGAAGCTCTGTAAAGCTATACTCATGCCTTCTGCGAGTCCCATCTGTAGGTGCTGTTGAAGGCTGGTGCCTTGCTCTGGGCATTTCTTCTCTCGTCCCATCAAGTCCTCCTTGATGGGCCTTTGGGTTGCCACCCAGGGCCCACTTTTGGTGTCCCATCAAGGGACCGCCCTTCAGCTTTTCATCTTGCCTAGCCCACTGCTCTTCTCCTCTTGTCCCCTCAAGGCGTCTCTGTTTGCCTTTCCATGGGCCCTAGGGCCCAGCGTGGGCCTTTTGGGGCAAGCAAGGGGCCACCAAACGGCCTTGCGCTGCCTCCCAAGACCCTCCATTTCCGTTTGCCCTTTGGTGCGGCCTGGAGCTCTAGATGTGGTGCGGACCAGAGCCCTGGGTGTGGTGCGGCCCAGAGCCCTGGGTGTGCCTTTGGGTGGCCAGGCCGAGCCCTTTGCATGCCTCTGGGTACCCACCAGGGCCCTCCGGCTGCCTTGCTCTCTGCCCTTGTATCCTGTTTTCCCCTCCAGACTGGCTGGAGTGGCCTCCCAGCCCGTCCTCTACAGGAGAAAGGTGGGGGATGTCTGGGGCACAAATGGCAGTTGGGGGGGCGGGGCTGGGCAGGGGGCCGCCCGTGGAGGTTGGCCTAGGAGGCGCCGCGGGCCAGAGGCCAGAGGGGGCTTCAGTTTGTTCTTCCTTATTTTCAGCATTCTTTGTTTCGGGCAATTCCTGTAACATCTATACTTGTGCCTGCCAGGCATTATTTTGCGGCATATGTGCTCAAACTTTATTCTGATCACGAGTTATCTGTGCTCCCAATTTCTCGGCTGAACCCCTTCCCCTCAGAGGTAGGGGACATTCTGGCATACAGAAGAATTCACGTCTAAGCGCTTTGTTTCCAATGTCACGCTTAGTCGGTTGAAAGAAAGGCCTAGGCCCTCGTTTTCCCCTGGCACCAATTACTGACATAGAGAATTGACTCATAGGTCCTTTACGACTGTTTAATACCGAATACGTTGCTCCTGTGTCATCTAGAAATGTAAGTGTCTCATTCCCCAGCTTAACTGAAAGCAGGGGATCGGCTGGGGAGACCTTCATGTTTTGCCCCGGTGCCCTTCCTTCACTCTGTACCGCCTGATAGAACTTGGCAAGATTTTTAGATCTAGGTACCCCCTCCCTGCTTTACCCGCTACAAAATTAACTGCTGATATTGTTTAATCATCAGTCACCCCGCTCCCGTCTTTGGATTCCAGGCAGGTTCTCGTGCAGGCAGAACACGATCCGGACCATCCCTGGCGTTTAACCTCATGCTGTCCTCCGGAGCTTTTCCTAACACCATTCCCTTCTCCTCGGGGAGAAATAAAGTATTAAGCAACACCTGCACATCTCCCCAATCCGCGTTACGATTTTCGGCTATCATCTGGAAAGGCTTGGATCGCATCAGAAGTCTCATTCCCTATTTGTTCAGTAAGTGCCAAAATCTTGGCTCTTGCTTTTTCAAGTTCCCTAACTCCTAACCAAGGAAGAAAGCACCTGGTAAGGAATGGAAGCCAGCTGGCCGATCAATTAACGGATTGTGGCTTCTTCGATACCCTTGCCTAGATGTTCTTCTCCATAGCCCTGCATTCATTTCGTTCCCGATGGTAATATCAGGGCGAAGCGTACCTAGGGTACAAGTCCCAGAGCAGCTGGGCAGCAAGACTTTCCATGCCTTGTTTCCCCATAGCCAAATTTCCACAAATTCCTTTCCGAAGGCAGAAGCGGTCAGTAGTTTTGCTAACTGGAAAATTCCTGTTTCTGCAGGACATGGAGAGCCGGGTGAGCGAGAGCGGGCGGCCCACGTGCGTGTCCAGACGGGCCTGCAGGGTGGCCGGGCAGCAGCTGGGCGGCGGCCTAGCGACGCGCTGATGCAACAATGCAGTGGCCCAGCAACGTGATGATGCAAGAATGGGCGATGGCTCTATAGAGCTGCTCGCTGGGAGACCGGCTGTGGTGGCCAGAGCTGGGGGCCTCTGGAGCAAGAGGAGCCAGCGCAGGGTCACAGCTCTCGGCGAGCTCTTGGAAGGAGCCATGGAGCACCGTCTCACTGCTGGCATCGGAAACATGGACGCAGTGCTGAGCACAGCGGGGAAGAGGGGAGAGGTGAGGGACGGTCCGAAGGAGAGGGCTGATCCCGGGAGCCTGGGACATGCAGGGCCGCTCTGGGGGCTTGGGGCGTGCGCGGGGAGCTGGGAGGGATGCAGAGGTGGTTGGGCTGGGGAGAGTTTTCAGGGAGTCCTGCCTCGCTGCCCAGCCTGGCTTGCGGCTAAGCAGGTGGGAGGGGTTGCTGCGAAAGGACGCGGCCGTGGGTTGAGGAAGGGATGGGAGCTGTGGGGCCGTGGTGGAGGAAGCAGAGAGCAGCCTTTGAGTGGGCCGCTCTTGGCGCTCCGCTTGGTTGGAGTCTTCCGAGAGCCTTTCTAGCAAGTGCCGTGCAGGAGGCTTCTGGAGATAGCGGCTGAGTGCTGACGAGCGTCTCCCTCTTTCTAGCTCGGGAAGAGGAGACAGGCAGTGTCAGAAGGAGGGAGTGGGCTGCTGGGCCTCCCGCTTGGTGTCAAGATCCCTCTGCTGCCTGGCTCCAAGCCTGTCTTCTGCAGGACAAAGCTGGGGGAAAAGGTAAAGGAAGTGGAAAGGGGTAGAAGAGCCCTCCTCCTTTCTTTGGCGGGAGTAGAGGGAGGGTCGTGGCTGCCTGGCGCGGACCTGCGTTTTAAGGGCTGGGCTTGAACTTTTCACTCTGAAGGTTCATTTCAGGTGTGCAGTTCTTCCCGGTGGCCTCGGATGCCTACTGTGCTGGTGGGGTTTGTCTTGTCTCCCCGATCCCAGCCCAGCCTAGCCCGGCGCAGCCTAGCGCGGTCCAGCCTGGCCCTGCAGTCTGGCTGTGGGGTTCTGTGTGCCTTCAGAAGGCTGGAGAAGAGTGTTGGTCTTCCAAGTACCTTCCCCTTTCCACAAGTACTGCTTGGCACCTCTTTGCTGCTGTCTCCTGCCTCCTTCATAGTCTGGAAAATGTCTCTTACAGCTTCACCAGCCCTCTGGTTATTTCAATCTGGGAGATCCATGCTGCCGCCAGCTGAGCACCGAATACAACAGCCTGCATGACCCGCATCTGCGGGCCTACCACAATCGCAAGGACAACCTGCGGAGGCTGAAGAGAGAGGGTTCCATCACCAGCGATGGCAAAGTAGGTTTGGACGTCGGGCTGCTGCAACCAGCGCTCATCAAGCGGGGTTCCCAGAGCGCTTGCTGCAGCCGGCTGTTGCTGGCAGAGGGCCCAGGGCTGTGGGGCTGGTTTCCCTGGGAGCAGAAGTGGCGGCAGCATCCCTCTGGCAAGTCCCACTCCTGCTCTTCTCCCTCTGCCCCGCGCTGCCCGAGTGTTGGGGAGGCAGCCGGCGTGAGGCGTGGCGCTGGGGCGAGGAGCACCGCTGAGCCCTGGTGGCGGGGGGAGTCAGGGTCCCCGCCACGGAGGAAGGGAGGGGAGGGGAGGGTGTGGAGAGGAGCAGCTCCTGGGTTTGGGCTGTTTTGGGGAAGAGAGTGTACGTAGGTGGGTTGAGAGTTCTTGGGGGCTATCTCCCCTCCTCTCTCCCTAGGTGGTTTGCACTCTGAAGGAGTTCAATGAGTACAGGCAGTATCTGACCACGCTGAAGCTGGAGGCAGAGAAAATGTTCATGCGAGAGGAGGTAGGCAAAGCGGCGTGTTGGTGGAGCCCTGTGAGCGGCACGGTGCCAAAGGCTGGGGCTTTACTTGCGGCACCTCGCAAGTAAAGGGGAGGCGGTCAGTGCAGAAGAGGTGAGGGCTGTGCGGCTGGGCCAGGCGCTGTGGCAAGGAAAGGACTACCGGGCTGCGAGCTGAGGTAGCGCAGGGTGCAGGGGTGCGGATGGGCAGGAAAGTCACGTGGAAGCCCGCGGAGTCCCGAGGGAAGCGTTTCTCTCCGGCCCTCGTCGCGTGGCCGAAGCAGAGCGCTGTCCTGGGCCCGCGGGACGCCTCAGCACGCAGGGGCGTGAGCGCTTGTCCAGGCACCAGCAAGCCACAGCCTGGTGTCACCTTTCAGAAAAAGCTTCGGCAAGAGCTGGCCCAGTTAGAGGATGCCTGCGAACTGCCGGGAGGGACTGATGTTTCTCGCCTGCGAGAGTGGCTGCTGCAGGAGCAAAGAAAGAGTTTGCCAGGTGGCGAGAGGCAGAGGAGGCAGAGGTAAGCAAAGGCCAAGCAACGGTTGCTCTTGAAGGGGGCGCGTGGTCCCTGAGAGAAGTCCTGGAGCCTCCTGTTGCAGTAAACAACCAAAGCCCGGCGGTGGAAGGAGGCGGTGGCGGCTGCGAACACGTTGGCGCAGTCTGCGTTTGGAGGCTTGGCCAGGCATCTGGAAGCTGCTGCGGGGTCTAGTGGAGCAAAGCAAGCCGGAGCAGGCTGATGGGAGTGTCTGAGCGGAAAATGGCTCCTTCTCAGCTGCCTTCTTTCTCTTGACAGGCATCTGACTGGGATCAAGAAGCGGCTTGAAAGACTGGAGGCTCTTGAAAAAGAGCAACGCCTCCTCCGGCAGGCCGAGTGCCAGCAGCAGCAGCAGCAGCAGCAGCAGCTGGGAGAGAGGAGAGAGCCAGGCACCCGGAGCAGCTCTGAAAAGTCCGCTGTGAAAGGGAAGCCGGTGAGTAGGAGCCGGGTGGATGCAGGGGGCCGCCTCTGCTGTGCGGCAGCTCGTTGGTCCCCGGGCCTCAGGAGAGGGTGCTGGCCCCACCAGAGGCGCTCGGGGCTTGCAAGCGGTGCCTGGTTGCTGAGGAGGTGGTGCCTGGCTGGTGTGCGATGTGTCCGCGTTTGCGAGTGGCTGTCAGAGACCAAGAAGCGGGCGCTTGCCTTCCTGTGTCCCTCGGACACGAGGCACTGGCCCTTTCTGCCTGTGCCTGGGCACTCTCAGTGGCCACTTCTGCACCCAGACTCGCACATTTAACACGAACCTGTGAGGTGCACTAAATGGCCGCACTCATTTTAGTGTCCAAAGCGTGCCGGAGAAGAAGCGCCTAACAGCATACAGGCTGTGCTGCTGCGGGCTGCGCTGGCAGAAGACCAGGAGCTTAAAGAGGTGGCTGAGACCGTGATCCAGGAAGTGCTGGAGCGGGTGAAGGCGCTGGCTCAGTCCATCCACGTCTTAAGGAGGGCTCCCCGTGAGGTCAGCGGAAGGTTGTTCAGCAGTGCCAGAGAGGCAGAGCCTTTGGACGCTAGTCCCGCGGATTGCCGGGACAAAATTAGACGGGTGGCTGGAGAGATTGTGGCGACCGTGTTGGAGAGGTTGGGGGAGCTTTTGGCATCCTGGACGTGTGCTGCAGCTGAGGCAGGGCCGGCAGCCAGGCGGGGGGAGGCGGAAGTAGCAGCTTCTGAGAGAGCATCTTGGCGGTCTTCTATTGAGCAAAGGACCAAAGAGGCCATTGAAAGCGTTAGCTCCACCTTGTCATCGTTTGTAGCTTCTCAGTTTGAAGAGGACTTTTGCTGTCAGTTTTCGGAGATCCTGAAGCTTCAGGGCGTGAGAGAAGGACAAGGCTCAGGCAGAGGCTGGGAAGAGCAGCTGCCAGAAGGAAGCAAGAGAGCAAAGTTGCCCGTGTTGCAACCGCTGCAAAACGCTGCTGCTGTCTCACGAGTGAGTCGTGAGCTTGCCGAGGCGAGCATCCAAAAGGCCATCTCCAGAGTTCAGCAGCTGGATGCGGAATTGATCGGGTATGCCCGAACCATTGTCCTTGAAGTTGTGGCAACCGTGAGGAAGAAGTTAGAGGCAGAAAGGAAGGGCAAGGAAAAATCAGCGACGCTTCCAGCAAGGAAGATCTTGCCACCTCTCAGGCTGCCTGCAATAGTCAGGCCTTCAGAGGAAGCAGGAGAATTGAAAGAGGAGAGCTCACATACTCTCCTCCCACCTGTCCTGCGAGGCCCTGAGCGAGATGCTCGCAGGCCACCGGAAGACCTTCCGAAGTCCGCGGATTACACCTGCAGAGCCCCAGCAAGGTCTTCGGTGCCCGCGTGTGAAACCCTGCGTATCCTGAGGCCAGGGAGCACGGCAGGCACTCTCCCTTGCACGGGCCCGCAGTTTGCGAGGCAGCCCGTGCCTCCAGCGGGTCCGAAGCCCCCTAGCCAGGCAGGAGCATGGCGCAGACCAGTGCGTTTAAAGGTGTTCCTGGAGGAGCCCGTGCAGCCCGAGTCCTTAAAGAGGGCGGTAGCTGGGAGCCTTGTGGAGGGTGTCCTGAGGAGGCGTGCGGCTCCAGGGCCAGAGAGCGCCTGGGCAGCTCCCCCAGGCAGAGAATAAAGAGCTTTCTCCCAGGGGCTTGCTTGTGCCTCTCTTTATTCATGCCAGGCCATACTGCGTCTGGGCATTTTCCCGGCCATGTTTTCCCTCGCCTGCCTCCCTCCTACAGCCTCGGTCAGGCTAAGACACAGTTTTACAGGGCATCTGAAGTAGGGAAGAGAAAAGCAGGCAGCGCTTTTGCCTTGTTTAGAAAGCTTTGTGGCCGGGCTAGCGGAGGGGCTGGTGAAGCGCTGTAAAGCTATACTCATGCCTTCTGTGAGTCCCATCTGTAGGTGCTGTTGAAGGCTGGCGCCTTGTTCTGGGCATTTCTTCTCTCGTCCCATCAAGTCCTCCTTGATGGGCCTTTGGGTTGCCACCCAGGGCCCACTTTTGGTGTCCCATCAAGGGACCGCCCTTCAGCTTTTCATCTTGCCTAGCCCACTGCTCTTCTCCTCTTGTCTCCTCAAGGCGTCTCTGTTTGCCTTTCCATGGGCCCTAGGGCCCAGCGTGGGCCTTTTGGGGCAAGCGAGGGGCCACCAAACGGCCTTGCGCTGCCTCCCAAGACCCTCCATTTCCGTTTGCCCTTTGGTGCGGCCTGGAGCTCTAGATGTGGTGCGGCCCAGAGCCCTGGGTGTGCCTTTGGGTGGCCAGGCCGAGCCCTTTGCATGCCTCTGGGTACCCACCAGGGCCCTCCGTCTGCCTTGCTCTCTGCCCTTGTATCCTGTTTTCCCCTCCAGACTGGCTGGAGTGGCCTCCCAGCCCGTCCTCTACAGGAGAAAGGTGGGGGATGTCTGGGGCACAAATGGCGGTTGGGGGGGCGGGGCCCGGCAGGGGGCTGCCTGTGGAGGTCGGCCTAGGAGGCGCCGTGGGCCAGAGGCCAGAGGGGGCTTCAGTTTGTTCTTCCTTATTTTCAGCATTCTTTGTTGCGGGCAATTCCTGTAACATCTATACTTGTGCCTGCCAGGCATTATTTTGCGGCATATGTGCTCAAACTTTATTCTGATCACGAGTTATCTGTGCTCCCAATTTCTCGGCTGAACCCCTTCCCCTCAGAGGTAGGGGACATTCTGGCATACAGAAGAATTCACGTCTAAGCGCTTTGTTTCCAATGTCACGCTTAGTCGGTTGAAAGAAAGGCCTAGGCCCTCGTTTTCCCCTGGCACCAATTACTGACATAGAGAATTGACTCATAGGTCCTTTACGACTGTTTAATACCGAATACGTTGCTCCTGTGTCATCTAGAAATGTAAGTGTCTCATTCCCCAGCTTAACCGAAAGCAGGGGATCGGCTGGGGAGACCTTCATGTTTTGCCCCGGTGCCCTTCCTTCACTCTGTACCGCCTGATAGAACTTGGCAAGATTTTTAGATCTAGGTACCCCCTCCCTGCTTTACCCGCTACAAAATTAACTGCTGATATTGTTTAATCATCAGTCACCCCGCTCCCGTCTTTGGATTCCAGGCAGGTTCTCGTGCAGGCAGAACACGATCCGGACCATCCCTGGCGTTTAACCTCATGCTGTCCTCCGGAGCTTTTCCTAACACCATTCCCTTCTCCTCGGGGAGAAATAAAGTATTAAGCAACACCTGCACATCTCCCCAATCCGCGTTACGATTTTCGGCTATCATCTGGAAAGGCTTGGATCGCATCAGAAGTCTCATTCCCTATTTGTTCAGTAAGTGCCAAAATCTTGGCTCTTGCTTTTTCAAGTTCCCTAACTCCTAACCAAGGAAGAAAGCACCTGGTAAGGAATGGAAGCCAGCTGGCCGATCAATTAACGGATTGTGGCTTCTTCGATACCCTTGCCTAGATGTTCTTCTCCATAGCCCTGCGTTCATTTCGTTCCCTATGGTAATATCAGGGCGAAGCGTACCTAGGGTACAAGTCCCAGAGCAGCTGGGCAGCAAGACTTTCCGTGCCTTGTTTCCCCATAGCCAAATTTCCACAAATTCCTTTCCGAAGGCAGAAGCGGTCAGTAGTTTTGCTAACTGGAAAATTCCTGTTTCTGCAGGACATGGAGAGCCGGGTGAGCGAGAGCGGGCGGCCCACGTGCGTGTCCAGACGGGCCTGCAGGGTGGCCGGGCAGCAGCTGGGCGGCGGCCTAGCGACGCGCTGATGCAACAATGCAGTGGCCCAGCAACGTGATGATGCAAGAATGGGCGATGGCTCTATAGAGCTGCTCGCTGGGAGACCGGCTGTGGTGGCCAGAGCTGGGGGCCTCTGGAGCAAGAGGAGCCAGCGCAGGGTCACAGCTCTCGGCGAGCTCTTGGAAGGAGCCATGGAGCACCGTCTCACTGCTGGCATCGGAAACATGGACGCAGTGCTGAGCACAGCAGGGAAGAGGGGAGAGGTGAGGGACGGTCCGAAGGAGAGGGCTGATCCCGGGAGCCTGGGACATGCAGGGCCGCTCTGGGGGCTTGGGGCGTGCGCGGGGAGCTGGGAGGGATGCAGAGGTGGTTGGGCTGGGGAGAGTTTTCAGGGAGTCCTGCCTCGCTGCCCAGCCTGGCTTGCGGCTAAGCAGGTGGGAGGGGTTGCTGCGAAAGGAGGCGGCCGTGGGTTGAGGAAGGGATGGGAGCTGTGGGGCCGTGGTGGAGGAAGCAGAGAGCAGCCTTTGAGTGGGCCGCTCTTGGCGCTCCGCTTGGTTGGAGTCTTCCGAGAGCCTTTCTAGCAAGTGCCGTGCAGGAGGCTTCCGGAGATAGCGGCTGAGTGCTGACGAGCGTCTCCCTCTTTCTAGCTCGGGAAGAGGAGACAGGCAGTGTCAGAAGGAGGGAGTGGGCTGCTGGGCCTCCCGCTTGGTGTCAAGATCCCTCTGCTGCCTGGCTCCAAGCCTGTCTTCTGCAGGACAAAGCTGGGGGAAAAGGTAAAGGAAGTGGAAAGGGGTAGAAGAGCCCTCCTCCTTTCTTTGGCGGGAGTAGAGGGAGGGTCGTGGCTGCCTGGCGCGGACCTGCGTTTTAAGGGCTGGGCTTGAACTTTTCACTCTGAAGGTTCATTTCAGGTGTGCAGTTCTTCCCGGTGGCCTCGGATGCCTACTGTGCTGGTGGGGTTTGTCTTGTCTCCCCGATCCCAGCCCAGCCTAGCCCGGCGCAGCCTAGCGCGGTCCAGCCTGGCCCTGCAGTCTGGCTGTGGGGTTCTGTGTGCCTTCAGAAGGCTGGAGAAGAGTGTTGGTCTTCCAAGTACCTTCCCCTTTCCACAAGTACTGCTTGGCACCTCTTTGCTGCTGTCTCCTGCCTCCTTCATAGTCTGGAAAATGTCTCTTACAGCTTCACCAGCCCTCTGGTTATTTCAATCTGGGAGATCCATGCTGCCGCCAGCTGAGCACCGAATACAACAGCCTGCATGACCCGCATCTGCGGGCCTACCACAATCGCAAGGACAACCTGCGGAGGCTGAAGAGAGAGGGTTCCATCACCAGCGATGGCAAAGTAGGTTTGGACGTCGGGCTGCTGCAACCAGCGCTCATCAAGCGGGGTTCCCAGAGCGCTTGCTGCAGCCGGCTGTTGCTGGCAGAGGGCCCAGGGCTGTGGGGCTGGTTTCCCTGGGAGCAGAAGTGGCGGCAGCATCCCTCTGGCAAGTCCCACTCCTGCTCTTCTCCCTCTGCCCCGCGCTGCCCGAGTGTTGGGGAGGCAGCCGGCGTGAGGCGTGGCGCTGGGGCGAGGAGCACCGCTGAGCCCTGGTGGCGGGGGGAGTCAGGGTCCCCGCCACGGAGGAAGGGAGGGGAGGGGAGGGTGTGGAGAGGAGCAGCTCCTGGGTTTGGGCTGTTTTGGGGAAGAGAGTGTACGTAGGTGGGTTGAGAGTTCTTGGGGGCTATCTCCCCTCCTCTCTCCCTAGGTGGTTTGCACTCTGAAGGAGTTCAATGAGTACAGGCAGTATCTGACCACGCTGAAGCTGGAGGCAGAGAAAATGTTCATGCGAGAGGAGGTAGGCAAAGCGGCGTGTTGGTGGAGCCCTGTGAGCGGCACGGTGCCAAAGGCTGGGGCCTTACTTGCGGCACCTCGCAAGTAAAGGGGAGGCGGTCAGTGCAGAAGAGGTGAGGGCTGTGCGGCTGGGCCAGGCGCTGGGGCAAGGAAAGGACTACCGGGCTGCGAGCTGAGGTAGCGCAGGGTGCAGGGGTGCAGATGGGCAGGAAAGTCACGTGGAAGCCCGCGGAGTCCCGAGGGAAGCGTTTCTCTCCGGCCCTCGTCGCGTGGCCGAAGCAGAGCGCTGTCCTGGGCCCGCGGGACGCCTCAGCACGCAGGGGCGTGAGCGCTTGTCCAGGCACCAGCAAGCCACAGCCTGGTGTCACCTTTCAGAAAAAGCTTCGGCAAGAGCTGGCCCAGTTAGAGGATGCCTGCGAACTGCCGGGAGGGACTGATGTTTCTCGCCTGCGAGAGTGGCTGCTGCAGGAGCAAAGAAAGAGTTTGCCAGGTGGCGAGAGGCAGAGGAGGCAGAGGTAAGCAAAGGCCAAGCAACGGTTGCTCTTGAAGGGGGCGCGTGGTCCCTGAGAGAAGTCCTGGAGCCTCCTGTTGCAGTAAACAACCAAAGCCCGGCGGTGGAAGGAGGCGGTGGCGGCTGCGAACACGTTGGCGCAGTCTGCGTTTGGAGGCTTGGCCAGGCATCTGGAAGCTGCTGCGGGGTTTAGTGGAGCAAAGCAAGCCGGAGCAGGCTGATGGGAGCGTCTGAGCGGAAAATGGCTCCTTCTCAGCTGCCTTCTTTCTCTTGACAGGCATCTGACTGGGATCAAGAAGCGGCTTGAAAGACTGGAGGCTCTTGAAAAAGAGCAACGCCTCCTCCGGCAGGCCGAGTGCCAGCAGCAGCAGCAGCAGCAGCAGCAGCTGGGAGAGAGGAGAGAGCCAGGCACCCGGAGCAGCTCTGAAAAGTCCGCTGTCAAAGGGAAGCCGGTGAGTAGGAGCCGGGTGGATGCAGGGGGCCGCCTCTGCTGTGCGGCAGCTCATTGGTCCCCGGGCCTCAGGAGAGGGTGCTGGCCCCGCCAGAGGCGCTCGGGGCTTGCAAGCGGTGCCTGGTTGCTGAGGAGGTGGTGCCTGGCTGGTGTGCGATGTGTCCGCGTTTGCGAGTGGCTGTCAGAGACCAAGAAGCGGGCGCTTGCCTTCCTGTGTCCCTCGGACACGAGGCACTGGCCCTTTCTGCCTGTGCCTGGGCACTCTCAGTGGCCACTTCTGCACCTAGACTCGCACATTTAACGCGAACCTGTGAGGTGCACTAAATGGCCGCACTCATTTTAGTGTCCAAAGCGTGCCGGAGAAGAAGCGCCTAACAGCATACAGGCTGTGCTGCTGCGGGCTGCGCTGGCAGAAGACCAGGAGCTTAAAGAGGTGGCTGAGACCGTGATCCAGGAAGTGCTGGAGCGGGTGAAGGCGCTGGCTCAGTCCATCCACGTCTTAAGGAGGGCTCCCCGTGAGGTCAGCGGAAGGTTGTTCAGCAGTGCCAGAGAGGCAGAGCCTTTGGACGCTAGTCCCGCGGATTGCCGGGACAAAATTAGACGGGTGGCTGGAGAGATTGTGGCGACCGTGTTGGAGAGGTTGGGGGAGCTTTTGGCATCCTGGACGTGTGCTGCAGCTGAGGCAGGGCCGGCAGCCAGGCGGGGGGAGGCGGAAGTAGCAGCTTCTGAGAGAGCATCTTGGCGGTCTTCTATTGAGCAAAGGACCAAAGAGGCCATTGAAAGCGTTAGCTCCACCTTGTCATCGTTTGTAGCTTCTCAGTTTGAAGAGGACTTTTGCTGTCAGTTTTCGGAGATCCTGAAGCTTCAGGGCGTGAGAGAAGGACAAGGCTCAGGCAGAGGCTGGGAAGAGCAGCTGCCAGAAGGAAGCAAGAGAGCAAAGTTGCCCGTGTTGCAACCGCTGCAAAACGCTGCTGCTGTCTCACGAGTGAGTCGTGAGCTTGCCGAGGCGAGCATCCAAAAGGCCATCTCCAGAGTTCAGCAGCTGGATGCGGAATTGATCGGGTATGCCCGAACCATTGTCCTTGAAGTTGTGGCAACCGTGAGGAAGAAGTTAGAGGCAGAAAGGAAGGGCAAGGAAAAATCAGCGACGCTTCCAGCAAGGAAGGTCTTGCCACCTCTCAGGCTGCCTGCAATAGTCAGGCCTTCAGAGGAAGCAGGAGAATTGAAAGAGGAGAGCTCACATACTCTCCTCCCACCTGTCCTGCGAGGCCCTGAGCGAGATGCTCGCCGGCCACCGGAAGACCTTCCGAAGTCCGCGGATTACACCTGCAGAGCCCCAGCAAGGTCTTCGGTGCCCGCGTGTGAAACCCTGCGTATCCTGAGGCCAGGGAGCACGGCAGGCACTCTCCCTTGCACGGGCCCGCAGTTTGCGAGGCAGCCCATGCCTCCAGCGGGTCCGAAGCCCCCTAGCCAGGCAGGAGCATGGTGCAGACCAGTGCGTTTAAAGGTGTTCCTGGAGGAGCCCGTGCAGCCCGAGTCCTTAAAGAGGGCGGTAGCTGGGAGCCTTGTGGAGGGTGTCCTGAGGAGGCGTGCGGCTCCAGGGCCAGAGAGCGCCCGGGCAGCTCCCCCAGGCAGAGAATAGAGAGCTTTCTCCCAGGGGCTTGCTTGTGCCTCTCTTTATTCATGCCAGGCCATACTGCGTCTGGGCATTTTCCCGGCCATGTTTTCCCTCGCCTGCCTCCCTCCTACAGCCTCGGTCAGGCTAAGACACAGTTTTACAGGGCATCTGAAGTAGGGAAGAGAAAAGCAGGCAGCGCTTTTGCCTTGTTTAGAAAGCTTTGTGGCCGGGCTAGCTGAGGGGCTGGTGAAGCTCTGTAAAGCTATACTCATGCCTTCTGTGAGTCCCATCTGTAGGTGCTGTTGAAGGCTGGCGCCTTGCTCTGGGCATTTCTTCTCTCGTCCCATCAAGTCCTCCTTGATGGGCCTTTGGGTTGCCACCCAGGGCCCACTTTTGGTGTCCCATCAAGGGACCGCCCTTCAGCTTTTCATCTTGCCTAGCCCACTGCTCTTCTCCTCTTGTCTCCTCAAGGCGTCTCTGTTTGCCTTTCCATGGGCCCTAGGGCCCAGCGTGGGCCTTTTGGGGCAAGCGAGGGGCCACCAAACGGCCTTGCGCTGCCTCCCAAGACCCTCCATTTCCGTTTGCCCTTTGGTGCGGCCTGGAGCTCTAGATGTGGTGCGGCCCAGAGCCCTGGGTGTGCCTTTGGGTGGCCAGGCCGAGCCCTTTGCATGCCTCTGGGTACCCACCAGGGCCCTCCGGCTGCCTTGCTCTCTGCCCTTGTATCCTGTTTTCCCCTCCAGACTGGCTGGAGTGGCCTCCCAGCCCGTCCTCTACAGGAGAAAGGTGGGGGATGTCTGGGGCACAAATGGCGGTTGGGGGGGCGGGGCTGGGCAGGGGGCCGCCCGTGGAGGTCGGCCTAGGAGGCGCCGTGGGCCAGAGGCCAGAGGGGGCTTCAGTTTGTTCTTCCTTATTTTCAGCATTCTTTGTTTCGGGCAATTCCTGTAACATCTATACTTGTGCCTGCCAGGCATTATTTTGCGGCATATGTGCTCAAACTTTATTCTGATCACGAGTTATCTGTGCTCCCAATTTCTCGGCTGAACCCCTTCCCCTCAGAGGTAGGGGACATTCTGGCATACAGAAGAATTCACGTCTAAGCGCTTTGTTTCCAATGTCACGCTTAGTCGGTTGAAAGAAAGGCCTAGGCCCTCGTTTTCCCCTGGCACCAATTACTGACATAGAGAATTGACTCATAGGTCCTTTACGACTGTTTAATACCGAATACGTTGCTCCTGTGTCATCTAGAAATGTAAGTGTCTCATTCCCCAGTTTAACTGAAAGCAGGGGATCGGCTGGGGAGACCTTCATGTTTTGCCCCGGTGCCCTTCCTTCACTCTGTACCGCCTGATAGAACTTGGCAAGATTTTTAGATCTAGGTACCCCCTCCCTGCTTTACCCGCTACAAAATTAACTGCTGATATTGTTTAATCATCAGTCACCCCGCTCCCGTCTTTGGATTCCAGGCAGGTTCTCGTGCAGGCAGAACACGATCCGGACCATCCCTGGCGTTTAACCTCATGCTGTCCTCCGGAGCTTTTCCTAACACCATTCCCTTCTCCTCGGGGAGAAATAAAGTATTAAGCAACACCTGCACATCTCCCCAGTCCGCGTTACGATTTTCGGCTATCATCTGGAAAGGCTTGGATCGCATCAGAAGTCTCATTCCCTATTTGTTCAGTAAGTGCCAAAATCTTGGCTCTTGCTTTTTCAAGTTCCCTAACTCCTAACCAAGGAAGAAAGCACCTGGTAAGGAATGGAAGCCAGCTGGCCGATCAATTAACGGATTGTGGCTTCTTCGATACCCTTGCCTAGATGTTCTTCTCCATAGCCCTGCGTTCATTTCGTTCCCGATGGTAATATCAGGGCGAAGCGTACCTAGGGTACAAGTCCCAGAGCAGCTGGGCAGCAAGACTTTCCATGCCTTGTTTCCCCATAGCCAAATTTCCACAAATTCCTTTCCGAAGGCAGAAGCGGTCAGTAGTTTTGCTAACTGGAAAATTCCTGTTTCTGCAGGACATGGAGAGCCGGGTGAGCGAGAGCGGGCGGCCCACGTGCGTGTCCAGACGGGCCTGCAGGGTGGCCGGGCAGCAGCTGGGCGGCGGCCTAGCGACGCGCTGATGCAACAATGCAGTGGCCCAGCAACGTGATGATGCAAGAATGGGCGATGGCTCTATGTAGCTGCTCGCTGGGAGACCGGCTGTGGTGGCCAGAGCTGGGGGCCTCTGGAGCAAGAGGAGCCAGCACAGGGTCACAGCTCTCGGCGAGCTCTTGGAAGGAGCCATGGAGCACCGTCTCACTGCTGGCATCGGAAACATGGACGCAGTGCTGAGCACAGCGGGGAAGAGGGGAGAGGTGAGGGACGGTCCGAAGGAGAGGGCTGATCCCGGGAGCCTGGGACATGCAGGGCCGCTCTGGGGGCTTGGGGCGTGCGCGGGGAGCTGGCAGGGATGCAGAGGTGGTTGGGCTGGGGAGAGTTTTCAGGGAGTCCTGCCTCGCTGCCCAGCCTGGCTTGCGGCTAAGCAGGTGGGAGGGGTTGCTGCGAAAGGACGCGGCCGTGGGTTGAGGAAGGGATGGGAGCTGTGGGGCCGTGGTGGAGGAAGCAGAGAGCAGCCTTTGAGTGGGCCGCTCTTGGCGCTCCGCTTGGTTGGAGTCTTCCGAGAGCCTTTCTAGCAAGTGCCGTGCAGGAGGCTTCTGGAGATAGCGGCTGAGTGCTGACGAGCGTCTCCCTCTTTCTAGCTCGGGAAGAGGAGACAGGCAGTGTCAGAAGGAGGGAGTGGGCTGCTGGGCCTCCCGCTTGGTGTCAAAATCCCTCTGCTGCCTGGCTCCAAGCCTGTCTTCTGCAGGACAAAGCTGGGGGAAAAGGTAAAGGAAGCGGAAAGGGGTAGAAGAGCCCTCCTCCTTTCTTTGGCGGGAGTAGAGGGAGGGTCGTGGCTGCCTGGCGCGGACCTGCGTTTTAAGGGCTGGGCTTGAACTTTTCACTCTGAAGGTTCATTTCAGGTGTGCAGTTCTTCCCGGTGGCCTCGGATGCCTACTGTGCTGGTGGGGTTTGTCTTGTCTCCCCGATCCCAGCCCAGCCTAGCCCGGTGCAGCCTAGCGCGGTCCAGCCTGGCCCTGCAGTCTGGCTGTGGGGTTCTGTGTGCCTTCAGAAGGCTGGAGAAGAGTGTTGGTCTTCCAAGTACCTTCCCCTTTCCACAAGTACTGCTTGGCACCTCTTTGCTGCTGTCTCCTGCCTCCTTCATAGTCTGGAAAATGTCTCTTACAGCTTCACCAGCCCTCTGGTTATTTCAATCTGGGAGATCCATGCTGCCGCCAGCTGAGCACCGAATACAACAGCCTGCATGACCCGCATCTGCGGGCCTACCACAATCGCAAGGACAACCTGCGGAGGCTGAAGAGAGAGGGTTCCATCACCAGCGATGGCAAAGTAGGTTTGGACGTCGGGCTGCTGCAACCAGCGCTCATCAAGCGGGGTTCCCAGAGCGCTTGCTGCAGCCGGCTGTTGCTGGCAGAGGGCCCAGGGCTGTGGGGCTGGTTTCCCTGGGAGCAGAAGTGGCGGCAGCATCCCTCTGGCAAGTCCCACTCCTGCTCTTCTCCCTCTGCCCCGCGCTGCCCGAGTGTTGGGGAGGCAGCCGGCGTGAGGCGTGGCGCTGGGGCGAGGAGCACCGCTGAGCCCTGGCGGCGGGGGGAGTCAGGGTCCCCGCCATGGAGGAAGGGAGGGGAGGGGAGGGTGTGGAGAGGAGCAGCTCCTGGGTTTGGGCTGTTTTGGGGAAGAGAGTGTACGTAGGTGGGTTGAGAGTTCTTGGGGGCTATCTCCCCTCCTCTCTCCCTAGGTGGTT
This sequence comes from Platalea leucorodia, assembly GCF_965183815.1. Classification (NCBI taxonomy): domain Eukaryota; kingdom Metazoa; phylum Chordata; class Aves; order Pelecaniformes; family Threskiornithidae; genus Platalea; species Platalea leucorodia. The sequence continues at coordinate 7,761,457 of NC_138843.1, forward strand.
TGCACTCTGAAGGAGTTCAATGAGTACAGGCAGTATCTGACCACGCTGAAGCTGGAGGCAGAGAAAATGTTCATGCGAGAGGAGGTAGGCAAAGCGGCGTGTTGGTGGAGCCCTGTGAGCGGCACGGTGCCAAAGGCTGGGGCTTTACTTGCGGCACCTCGCAAGTAAAGGGGAGGCGGTCAGTGCAGAAGAGGTGAGGGCTGTGCGGCTGGGCCAGGCGCTGTGGCAAGGAAAGGACTACCGGGCTGCGAGCTGAGGTAGCGCAGGGTGCAGGGGTGCGGATGGGCAGGAAAGTCACGTGGAAGCCCGCGGAGTCCCGAGGGAAGCGTTTCTCTCCGGCCCTCGTCGCGTGGCCGAAGCAGAGCGCTGTCCTGGGCCCGCGGGACGCCGCAGCACGCAGGGGCGTGAGCGCTTGTCCAGGCACCAGCAAGCCACAGCCTGGTGTCACCTTTCAGAAAAAGCTTCGGCAAGAGCTGGCCCAGTTAGAGGATGCCTGCGAACTGCCGGGAGGGACTGATGTTTCTCGCCTGCGAGAGTGGCTGCTGCAGGAGCAAAGAAAGAGTTTGCCAGGTGGCGAGAGGCAGAGGAGGCAGAGGTAAGCAAAGGCCAAGCAACGGTTGCTCTTGAAGGGGGCGCGTGGTCCCTGAGAGAAGTCCTGGAGCCTCCTGTTGCAGTAAACAACCAAAGCCCGGCGGTGGAAGGAGGCGGTGGCGGCTGCGAACACGTTGGCGCAGTCTGCGTTTGGAGGCTTGGCCAGGCATCTGGAAGCTGCTGCGGGGTCTAGTGGAGCAAAGCAAGCCGGAGCAGGCTGATGGGAGTGTCTGAGCGGAAAATGGCTCCTTCTCAGCTGCCTTCTTTCTCTTGACAGGCATCTGACTGGGATCAAGAAGCGGCTTGAAAGACTGGAGGCTCTTGAAAAAGAGCAACGCCTCCTCCGGCAGGCCGAGTGCCAGCAGCAGCAGCAGCAGCAGCAGCAGCTGGGAGAGAGGAGAGAGCCAGGCACCCGGAGCAGCTCTGAAAAGTCCGCTGTCAAAGGGAAGCCGGTGAGTAGGAGCCGGGTGGATGCAGGGGGCCGCCTCTGCTGTGCGGCAGCTCGTTGGTCCCCGGGCCTCAGGAGAGGGTGCTGGCCCCGCCAGAGGCGCTCGGGGCTTGCAAGCGGTGCCTGGTTGCTGAGGAGGTGGTGCCTGGCTGGTGTGCGATGTGTCCGCGTTTGCGAGTGGCTGTCAGAGACCAAGAAGCGGGCGCTTGCCTTCCTGTGTCCCTCGGACACGAGGCACTGGCCCTTTCTGCCTGTGCCTGGGCACTCTCAGTGGCCACTTCTGCACCCAGACTCGCACATTTAACACGAACCTGTGAGGTGCACTAAATGGCCGCACTCATTTTAGTGTCCAAAGCGTGCCGGAGAAGAAGCGCCTAACAGCATACAGGCTGTGCTGCTGCGGGCTGCGCTGGCAGAAGACCAGGAGCTTAAAGAGGTGGCTGAGACCGTGATCCAGGAAGTGCTGGAGCGGGTGAAGGCGCTGGCTCAGTCCATCCACGTCTTAAGGAGGGCTCCCCGTGAGGTCAGCGGAAGGTTGTTCGGCAGTGCCAGAGAGGCAGAGCCTTTGGACGCTAGTCCCGCGGATCGCCGGGACAAAATTAGACGGGTGGCTGGAGAGACTGTGGCGACCGTGTTGGAGAGGTTGGGGGAGCTTTTGGCATCCTGGACGTGTGCTGCAGCTGAGGCAGGGCCGGCAGCCAGGCGGGGGGAGGCGGAAGTAGCAGCTTCTGAGAGAGCATCTTGGCGGTCTTCTATTGAGCAAAGCACCAAAGAGGCCATTGAAAGCGTTAGCTCCACCTTGTCATCATTTGTAGCTTCTCAGTTTGAAGAGGACTTTTGCTGTCAGTTTTCGGAGATCCTGAAGCTTCAGGGCGTGAGAGAAGGACAAGGCTCAGGCAGAGGCTGGGAAGAGCAGCTGCCAGAAGGAAGCAAGAGAGCAAAGTTGCCCGTGTTGCAACCGCTGCAAAACGCTGCTGCTGTCTCACGAGTGAGTCGTGAGCTTGCCGAGGCGAGCATCCAAAAGGCCATCTCCAGAGTTCAGCAGCTGGATGCGGAATTGATCGGGTATGCCCGAACCATTGTCCTTGAAGTTGTGGCAACCGTGAGGAAGAAGTTAGAGGCAGAAAGGAAGGGCAAGGAAAAATCAGCGACGCTTCCAGCAAGGAAGGTCTTGCCACCTCTCAGGCTGCCTGCAATAGTCAGGCCTTCAGAGGAAGCAGGAGAATTGAAAGAGGAGAGCTCACATACTCTCCTCCCACCTGTCCTGCGAGGCCCTGAGCGAGATGCTCGCCGGCCACCGGAAGACCTTCCGAAGTCCGCGGATTACACCTGCAGAGCCCCAGCAAGGTCTTCGGTGCCCGCGTGTGAAACCCTGCGTATCCTGAGGCCAGGGAGCACGGCAGGCACTCTCCCTTGCACGGGCCCGCAGTTTGCGAGGCAGCCCATGCCTCCAGCGGGTCCGAAGCCCCCTAGCCAGGCAGGAGCATGGTGCAGACCAGTGCGTTTAAAGGTGTTCCTGGAGGAGCCCGTGCAGCCCGAGTCCTTAAAGAGGGCGGTAGCTGGGAGCCTTGTGGAGGGTGTCCTGAGGAGGCGTGCGGCTCCAGGGCCAGAGAGCGCCCGGGCAGCTCCCCCAGGCAGAGAATAGAGAGCTTTCTCCCAGGGGCTTGCTTGTGCCTCTCTTTATTCATGCCAGGCCATACTGCGTCTGGGCATTTTCCCGGCCATGTTTTCCCTCGCCTGCCTCCCTCCTACAGCCTCGGTCAGGCTAAGACACAGTTTTACAGGGCATCTGAAGTAGGGAAGAGAAAAGCAGGCAGCGCTTTTGCCTTGTTTAGAAAGCTTTGTGGCCGGGCTAGCTGAGGGGCTGGTGAAGCTCTGTAAAGCTATACTCATGCCTTCTGTGAGTCCCATCTGTAGGTGCTGTTGAAGGCTGGCGCCTTGCTCTGGGCATTTCTTCTCTCGTCCCATCAAGTCCTCCTTGATGGGCCTTTGGGTTGCCACCCAGGGCCCACTTTTGGTGTCCCATCAAGGGACCGCCCTTCAGCTTTTCATCTTGCCTAGCCCACTGCTCTTCTCCTCTTGTCTCCTCAAGGCGTCTCTGTTTGCCTTTCCATGGGCCCTAGGGCCCAGCGTGGGCCTTTTGGGGCAAGCGAGGGGCCACCAAACGGCCTTGCGCTGCCTCCCAAGACCCTCCATTTCCGTTTGCCCTTTGGTGCGGCCTGGAGCTCTAGATGTGGTGCGGCCCAGAGCCCTGGGTGTGCCTTTGGGTGGCCAGGCCGAGCCCTTTGCATGCCTCTGGGTACCCACCAGGGCCCTCCGGCTGCCTTGCTCTCTGCCCTTGTATCCTGTTTTCCCCTCCAGACTGGCTGGAGTGGCCTCCCAGCCCGTCCTCTACAGGAGAAAGGTGGGGGATGTCTGGGGCACAAATGGCGGTTGGGGGGGCGGGGCTGGGCAGGGGGCCGCCCGTGGAGGTCGGCCTAGGAGGCGCCGTGGGCCAGAGGCCAGAGGGGGCTTCAGTTTGTTCTTCCTTATTTTCAGCATTCTTTGTTTCGGGCAATTCCTGTAACATCTATACTTGTGCCTGCCAGGCATTATTTTGCGGCATATGTGCTCAAACTTTATTCTGATCACGAGTTATCTGTGCTCCCAATTTCTCGGCTGAACCCCTTCCCCTCAGAGGTAGGGGACATTCTGGCATACAGAAGAATTCACGTCTAAGCGCTTTGTTTCCAATGTCACGCTTAGTCGGTTGAAAGAAAGGCCTAGGCCCTCGTTTTCCCCTGGCACCAATTACTGACATAGAGAATTGACTCATAGGTCCTTTACGACTGTTTAATACCGAATACGTTGCTCCTGTGTCATCTAGAAATGTAAGTGTCTCATTCCCCAGTTTAACTGAAAGCAGGGGATCGGCTGGGGAGACCTTCATGTTTTGCCCCGGTGCCCTTCCTTCACTCTGTACCGCCTGATAGAACTTGGCAAGATTTTTAGATCTAGGTACCCCCTCCCTGCTTTACCCGCTACAAAATTAACTGCTGATATTGTTTAATCATCAGTCACCCCGCTCCCGTCTTTGGATTCCAGGCAGGTTCTCGTGCAGGCAGAACACGATCCGGACCATCCCTGGCGTTTAACCTCATGCTGTCCTCCGGAGCTTTTCCTAACACCATTCCCTTCTCCTCGGGGAGAAATAAAGTATTAAGCAACACCTGCACATCTCCCCAGTCCGCGTTACGATTTTCGGCTATCATCTGGAAAGGCTTGGATCGCATCAGAAGTCTCATTCCCTATTTGTTCAGTAAGTGCCAAAATCTTGGCTCTTGCTTTTTCAAGTTCCCTAACTCCTAACCAAGGAAGAAAGCACCTGGTAAGGAATGGAAGCCAGCTGGCCGATCAATTAACGGATTGTGGCTTCTTCGATACCCTTGCCTAGATGTTCTTCTCCATAGCCCTGCGTTCATTTCGTTCCCGATGGTAATATCAGGGCGAAGCGTACCTAGGGTACAAGTCCCAGAGCAGCTGGGCAGCAAGACTTTCCATGCCTTGTTTCCCCATAGCCAAATTTCCACAAATTCCTTTCCGAAGGCAGAAGCGGTCAGTAGTTTTGCTAACTGGAAAATTCCTGTTTCTGCAGGACATGGAGAGCCGGGTGAGCGAGAGCGGGCGGCCCACGTGCGTGTCCAGACGGGCCTGCAGGGTGGCCGGGCAGCAGCTGGGCGGCGGCCTAGCGACGCGCTGATGCAACAATGCAGTGGCCCAGCAACGTGATGATGCAAGAATGGGCGATGGCTCTATGTAGCTGCTCGCTGGGAGACCGGCTGTGGTGGCCAGAGCTGGGGGCCTCTGGAGCAAGAGGAGCCAGCACAGGGTCACAGCTCTCGGCGAGCTCTTGGAAGGAGCCATGGAGCACCGTCTCACTGCTGGCATCGGAAACATGGACGCAGTGCTGAGCACAGCGGGGAAGAGGGGAGAGGTGAGGGACGGTCCGAAGGAGAGGGCTGATCCCGGGAGCCTGGGACATGCAGGGCCGCTCTGGGGGCTTGGGGCGTGCGCGGGGAGCTGGCAGGGATGCAGAGGTGGTTGGGCTGGGGAGAGTTTTCAGGGAGTCCTGCCTCGCTGCCCAGCCTGGCTTGCGGCTAAGCAGGTGGGAGGGGTTGCTGCGAAAGGACGCGGCCGTGGGTTGAGGAAGGGATGGGAGCTGTGGGGCCGTGGTGGAGGAAGCAGAGAGCAGCCTTTGAGTGGGCCGCTCTTGGCGCTCCGCTTGGTTGGAGTCTTCCGAGAGCCTTTCTAGCAAGTGCCGTGCAGGAGGCTTCTGGAGATAGCGGCTGAGTGCTGACGAGCGTCTCCCTCTTTCTAGCTCGGGAAGAGGAGACAGGCAGTGTCAGAAGGAGGGAGTGGGCTGCTGGGCCTCCCGCTTGGTGTCAAAATCCCTCTGCTGCCTGGCTCCAAGCCTGTCTTCTGCAGGACAAAGCTGGGGGAAAAGGTAAAGGAAGCGGAAAGGGGTAGAAGAGCCCTCCTCCTTTCTTTGGCGGGAGTAGAGGGAGGGTCGTGGCTGCCTGGCGCGGACCTGCGTTTTAAGGGCTGGGCTTGAACTTTTCACTCTGAAGGTTCATTTCAGGTGTGCAGTTCTTCCCGGTGGCCTCGGATGCCTACTGTGCTGGTGGGGTTTGTCTTGTCTCCCCGATCCCAGCCCAGCCTAGCCCGGTGCAGCCTAGCGCGGTCCAGCCTGGCCCTGCAGTCTGGCTGTGGGGTTCTGTGTGCCTTCAGAAGGCTGGAGAAGAGTGTTGGTCTTCCAAGTACCTTCCCCTTTCCACAAGTACTGCTTGGCACCTCTTTGCTGCTGTCTCCTGCCTCCTTCATAGTCTGGAAAATGTCTCTTACAGCTTCACCAGCCCTCTGGTTATTTCAATCTGGGAGATCCATGCTGCCGCCAGCTGAGCACCGAATACAACAGCCTGCATGACCCGCATCTGCGGGCCTACCACAATCGCAAGGACAACCTGCGGAGGCTGAAGAGAGAGGGTTCCATCACCAGCGATGGCAAAGTAGGTTTGGACGTCGGGCTGCTGCAACCAGCGCTCATCAAGCGGGGTTCCCAGAGCGCTTGCTGCAGCCGGCTGTTGCTGGCAGAGGGCCCAGGGCTGTGGGGCTGGTTTCCCTGGGAGCAGAAGTGGCGGCAGCATCCCTCTGGCAAGTCCCACTCCTGCTCTTCTCCCTCTGCCCCGCGCTGCCCGAGTGTTGGGGAGGCAGCCGGCGTGAGGCGTGGCGCTGGGGCGAGGAGCACCGCTGAGCCCTGGCGGCGGGGGGAGTCAGGGTCCCCGCCATGGAGGAAGGGAGGGGAGGGGAGGGTGTGGAGAGGAGCAGCTCCTGGGTTTGGGCTGTTTTGGGGAAGAGAGTGTACGTAGGTGGGTTGAGAGTTCTTGGGGGCTATCTCCCCTCCTCTCTCCCTAGGTGGTTTGCACTCTGAAGGAGTTCAATGAGTACAGGCAGTATCTGACCACGCTGAAGCTGGAGGCAGAGAAAATGTTCATGCGAGAGGAGGTAGGCAAAGCGGCGTGTTGGTGGAGCCCTGTGAGCGGCACGGTGCCAAAGGCTGGGGCTTTACTTGCGGCACCTCGCAAGTAAAGGGGAGGCGGTCAGTGCAGAAGAGGTGAGGGCTGTGCGGCTGGGCCAGGCGCTGTGGCAAGGAAAGGACTACCGGGCTGCGAGCTGAGGTAGCGCAGGGTGCAGGGGTGCGGATGGGCAGGAAAGTCACGTGGAAGCCCGCGGAGTCCCGAGGGAAGCGTTTCTCTCCGGCCCTCGTCGCGTGGCCGAAGCAGAGCGCTGTCCTGGGCCCGCGGGACGCCGCAGCACGCAGGGGCGTGAGCGCTTGTCCAGGCACCAGCAAGCCACAGCCTGGTGTCACCTTTCAGAAAAAGCTTCGGCAAGAGCTGGCCCAGTTAGAGGATGCCTGCGAACTGCCGGGAGGGACTGATGTTTCTCGCCTGCGAGAGTGGCTGCTGCAGGAGCAAAGAAAGAGTTTGCCAGGTGGCGAGAGGCAGAGGAGGCAGAGGTAAGCAAAGGCCAAGCAACGGTTGCTCTTGAAGGGGGCGCGTGGTCCCTGAGAGAAGTCCTGGAGCCTCCTGTTGCAGTAAACAACCAAAGCCCGGCGGTGGAAGGAGGCGGTGGCGGCTGCGAACACGTTGGCGCAGTCTGCGTTTGGAGGCTTGGCCAGGCATCTGGAAGCTGCTGCGGGGTCTAGTGGAGCAAAGCAAGCCGGAGCAGGCTGATGGGAGTGTCTGAGCGGAAAATGGCTCCTTCTCAGCTGCCTTCTTTCTCTTGACAGGCATCTGACTGGGATCAAGAAGCGGCTTGAAAGACTGGAGGCTCTTGAAAAAGAGCAACGCCTCCTCCGGCAGGCCGAGTGCCAGCAGCAGCAGCAGCAGCAGCAGCAGCTGGGAGAGAGGAGAGAGCCAGGCACCCGGAGCAGCTCTGAAAAGTCCGCTGTCAAAGGGAAGCCGGTGAGTAGGAGCCGGGTGGATGCAGGGGGCCGCCTCTGCTGTGCGGCAGCTCGTTGGTCCCCGGGCCTCAGGAGAGGGTGCTGGCCCCGCCAGAGGCGCTCGGGGCTTGCAAGCGGTGCCTGGTTGCTGAGGAGGTGGTGCCTGGCTGGTGTGCGATGTGTCCGCGTTTGCGAGTGGCTGTCAGAGACCAAGAAGCGGGCGCTTGCCTTCCTGTGTCCCTCGGACACGAGGCACTGGCCCTTTCTGCCTGTGCCTGGGCACTCTCAGTGGCCACTTCTGCACCCAGACTCGCACATTTAACACGAACCTGTGAGGTGCACTAAATGGCCGCACTCATTTTAGTGTCCAAAGCGTGCCGGAGAAGAAGCGCCTAACAGCATACAGGCTGTGCTGCTGCGGGCTGCGCTGGCAGAAGACCAGGAGCTTAAAGAGGTGGCTGAGACCGTGATCCAGGAAGTGCTGGAGCGGGTGAAGGCGCTGGCTCAGTCCATCCACGTCTTAAGGAGGGCTCCCCGTGAGGTCAGCGGAAGGTTGTTCGGCAGTGCCAGAGAGGCAGAGCCTTTGGACGCTAGTCCCGCGGATCGCCGGGACAAAATTAGACGGGTGGCTGGAGAGACTGTGGCGACCGTGTTGGAGAGGTTGGGGGAGCTTTTGGCATCCTGGACGTGTGCTGCAGCTGAGGCAGGGCCGGCAGCCAGGCGGGGGGAGGCGGAAGTAGCAGCTTCTGAGAGAGCATCTTGGCGGTCTTCTATTGAGCAAAGCACCAAAGAGGCCATTGAAAGCGTTAGCTCCACCTTGTCATCATTTGTAGCTTCTCAGTTTGAAGAGGACTTTTGCTGTCAGTTTTCGGAGATCCTGAAGCTTCAGGGCGTGAGAGAAGGACAAGGCTCAGGCAGAGGCTGGGAAGAGCAGCTGCCAGAAGGAAGCAAGAGAGCAAAGTTGCCCGTGTTGCAACCGCTGCAAAACGCTGCTGCTGTCTCACGAGTGAGTTGTGAGCTTGCCGAGGCGAGCATCCAAAAGGCCATCTCCAGAGTTCAGCAGCTGGATGCGGAATTGATCGGGTATGCCCGAACCATTGTCCTTGAAGTTGTGGCAACCGTGAGGAAGAAGTTAGAGGCAGAAAGGAAGGGCAAGGAAAAATCAGCGACGCTTCCAGCAAGGAAGGTCTTGCCACCTCTCAGGCTGCCTGCAATAGTCAGGCCTTCAGAGGAAGCAGGAGAATTGAAAGAGGAGAGCTCACATACTCTCCTCCCACCTGTCCTGCGAGGCCCTGAGCGAGATGCTCGCCGGCCACCGGAAGACCTTCCGAAGTCCGCGGATTACACCTGCAGAGCCCCAGCAAGGTCTTCGGTGCCCGCGTGTGAAACCCTGCGTATCCTGAGGCCAGGGAGCACGGCAGGCACTCTCCCTTGCACGGGCCCGCAGTTTGCGAGGCAGCCCGTGCCTCCAGCGGGTCCGAAGCCCCCTAGCCAGGCAGGAGCATGGTGCAGACCAGTGCGTTTAAAGGTGTTCCTGGAGGAGCCCGTGCAGCCCGAGTCCTTAAAGAGGGCGGTAGCTGGGAGCCTTGTGGAGGGTGTCCTGAGGAGGCGTGCGGCTCCAGGGCCAGAGAGCGCCCGGGCAGCTCCCCCAGGCAGAGAATAAAGAGCTTTCTCCCAGGGGCTTGCTTGTGCCTCTCTTTATTCATGCCAGGCCATACTGCGTCTGGGCATTTTCCCGGCCATGTTTTCCCTCGCCTGCCTCCCTCCTACAGCCTCGGTCAGGCTAAGACACAGTTTTACAGGGCATCTGAAGTAGGGAAGAGAAAAGCAGGCAGCGCTTTTGCCTTGTTTAGAAAGCTTTGTGGCCGGGCTAGCGGAGGGGCTGGTGAAGCTCTGTAAAGCTATACTCATGCCTTCTGTGAGTCCCATCTGTAGGTGCTGTTGAAGGCTGGTGCCTTGTTCTGGGCATTTCTTCTCTCGTCCCATCAAGTCCTCCTTGATGGGCCTTTGGGTTGCCACCCAGGGCCCACTTTTGGTGTCCCATCAAGGGACCGCCCTTCAGCTTTTCATCTTGCCTAGCCCACTGCTCTTCTCCTCTTGTCTCCTCAAGGCGTCTCTGTTTGCCTTTCCATGGGCCCTAGGGCCCAGCGTGGGCCTTTTGGGGCAAGCGAGGGGCCACCAAACGGCCTTGCGCTGCCTCCCAAGACCCTCCATTTCCGTTTGCCCTTTGGTGCGGCCTGGAGCTCTAGATGTGGTGCGGCCCAGAGCCCTGGGTGTGCCTTTGGGTGGCCAGGCCGAGCCCTTTGCATGCCTCTGGGTACCCACCAGGGCCCTCCGGCTGCCTTGCTCTCTGCCCTTGTATCCTTTTTTCCCCTCCAGACTGGCTGGAGTGGCCTCCCAGCCCGTCCTCTACAGGAGAAAGGTGGGGGATGTCTGGGGCACAAATGGCAGTTGGGGGGGCGGGGCTGGGCAGGGGGCTGCCTGTGGAGGTCGGCCTAGGAGGCGCCGTGGGCCAGAGGCCAGAGGGGGCTTCAGTTTGTTCTTCCTTATTTTCAGCATTCTTTGTTTCGGGCAATTCCTGTAACATCTATACTTGTGCCTGCCAGGCATTATTTTGCGGCATATGTGCTCAAACTTTATTCTGATCACGAGTTATCTGTGCTCCCAATTTCTCGGCTGAACCCCTTCCCCTCAGAGGTAGGGGACATTCTGGCATACAGAAAAATTCACGTCTAAGCGCTTTGTTTCCAATGTCACGCTTAGTCGGTTGAAAGAAAGGCCTAGGCCCTCGTTTTCCCCTGGCACCAATTACTGACATAGAGAATTGACTCATAGGTCCTTTACGACTGTTTAATACTGAATACGTTGCTCCTGTGTCATCTAGAAATGTAAGTGTCTCATTCCCCAGCTTAACTGAAAGCAGGGGATCGGCTGGGGAGACCTTCATGTTTTGCCCCGGTGCCCTTCCTTCACTCTGTACCGCCTGATAGAACTTGGCAAGATTTTTAGATCTAGGTACCCCCTCCCTGCTTTACCCGCTACAAAATTAACTGCTGATATTGTTTAATCATCAGTCACCCCGCTCCCGTCTTTGGATTCCAGGCAGGTTCTCGTGCAGGCAGAACACGATCCGGACCATCCCTGGCGTTTAACCTCATGCTGTCCTCCGGAGCTTTTCCTAACACCATTCCCTTCTCCTCGGGGAGAAATAAAGTATTAAGCAACACCTGCACATCTCCCCAATCCGCGTTACGATTTTCGGCTATCATCTGGAAAGGCTTGGATCGCATCAGAAGTCTCATTCCCTATTTGTTCAGTAAGTGCCAAAATCTTGGCTCTTGCTTTTTCAAGTTCCCTAACTCCTAACCAAGGAAGAAAGCACCTGGTAAGGAATGGAAGCCAGCTGGCCGATCAATTAACGGATTGTGGCTTCTTCGATACCCTTGCCTAGATGTTCTTCTCCATAGCCCTGCGTTCATTTCGTTCCCGATGGTAATATCAGGGCGAAGCGTACCTAGGGTACAAGTCCCAGAGCAGCTGGGCAGCAAGACTTTCCATGCCTTGTTTCCCCATAGCCAAATTTCCACAAATTCCTTTCCGAAGGCAGAAGCGGTCAGTAGTTTTGCTAACTGGAAAATTCCTGTTTCTGCAGGACATGGAGAGCCGGGTGAGCGAGAGCAGGCGGCCCACGTGCGTGTCCAGACGGGCCTGCAGGGTGGCCGGGCAGCAGCTGGGCGGCGGCCTAGCGACGCGCTGATGCAACAATGCAGTGGCCCAGCAACGTGATGATGCAAGAATGGGCGATGGCTCTATAGAGCTGCTCGCTGGGAGACCGGCTGTGGTGGCCAGAGCTGGGTGCCTCTGGAGCAAGAGGAGCCAGCGCAGGGTCACAGCTCTCGGCGAGCTCTTGGAAGGAGCCATGGAGCACCGTCTCACTGCTGGCATCGGAAACATGGACGCAGTGCTGAGCACAGCGGGGAAGAGGGGAGAGGTGAGGGACGGTCCGAAGGAGAGGGCTGATCCCGGGAGCCTAGGACATGCAGGGCCACTCTGGGGGCTTGGGGCGTGCGCGGGGAGCTGGGAGGGATGCAGAGGTGGTTGGGCTGGGGAGAGTTTTCAGGGAGTCCTGCCTCGCTGCCCAGCCTGGCTTGCGGCTAAGCAGGTGGGAGGGGTTGCTGCGAAAGGACGCGGCCGTGGGTTGAGGAAGGGATGGGAGCTGTGGGGCCGTGGTGGAGGAAGCAGAGAGCAGCCTTTGAGTGGGCCGCTCTTGGCGCTCCGCTTGGTTGGAGTCTTCCGAGAGCCTTTCTAGCAAGTGCCGTGCAGGAGGCTTCTGGAGATAGCGGCTGAGTGCTGACGAGCGTCTCCCTCTTTCTAGCTCGGGAAGAGGAGACAGGCAGTGTCAGAAGGAGGGAGTGGGCTGCTGGGCCTCCCGCTTGGTGTCAAGATCCCTCTGCTGCCTGGCTCCAAGCCTGTCTTCTGCAGGACAAAGCTGGGGGAAAAGGTAAAGGAAGTGGAAAGGGGTAGAAGAGCCCTCCTCCTTTCTTTGGCGGGAGTAGAGGGAGGGTCGCGGCTGCCTGGCGCGGACCTGTGTTTTAAGGGCTGGGCTTGAACTTTTCACGCTGAAGGTTCATTTCAGGTGTGCAGTTCTTCCCGGTGGCCTCGGATGCCTACTGTGCTGGTGGGGTTTGTCTTGTCTCCCCGATCCCAGCCCAGCCTAGCCCGGCGCAGCCTAGCGCGGTCCAGCCTGGCCCTGCAGTCTGGCTGTGGGGTTCTGTGTGCCTTCAGAAGGCTGGAGAAGAGTGTTGGTCTTCCAAGTACCTTCCCCTTTCCACAAGTACTGCTTGGCACCTCTTTGCTGCTGTCTCCTGCCTCCTTCATAGTCTGGAAAATGTCTCTTACAGCTTCACCAGCCCTCTGGTTATTTCAATCTGGGAGATCCATGCTGCCGCCAGCTGAGCACCGAATACAACAGCCTGCATGACCCGCATCTGCGGGCCTACCACAATCGCAAGGACAACCTGCGGAGGCTGAAGAGAGAGGGTTCCATCACCAGCGATGGCAAAGTAGGTTTGGACGTCGGGCTGCTGCAACCAGCGCTCATCAAGCGGGGTTCCCAGAGCGCTTGCTGCAGCCGGCTGTTGCTGGCAGAGGGCCCAGGGCTGTGGGGCTGGTTTCCCTGGGAGCAGAAGTGGCGGCAGCATCCCTCTGGCAAGTCCCACTCCTGCTCTTCTCCCTCTGCCCCGCGCTGCCCGAGTGTTGGGGAGGCAGCCGGCGTGAGGCGTGGCGCTGGGGCGAGGAGCACCGCTGAGCCCTGGTGGCGGGGGGAGTCAGGGTCCCCGCCACGGAGGAAGGGAGGGGAGGGGAGGGTGTGGAGAGGAGCAGCTCCTGGGTTTGGGCTGTTTTGGGGAAGAGAGTGTACGTAGGTGGGTTGAGAGTTCTTGGGGGCTATCTCCCCTCCTCTCTCCCTAGGTGGTTTGCACTCTGAAGGAGTTCAATGAGTACAGGCAGTATCTGACCACGCTGAAGCTGGAGGCAGAGAAAATGTTCATGCGAGAGGAGGTAGGCAAAGCGGCGTGTTGGTGGAGCCCTGTGAGCGGCACGGTGCCAAAGGCTGGGGCTTTACTTGCGGCACCTCGCAAGTAAAGGGGAGGCGGTCAGTGCAGAAGAGGTGAGGGCTGTGCGGCTGGGCCAGGCGCTGTGGCAAGGAAAGGACTACCGGGCTGCGAGCTGAGGTAGCGCAGGGTGCAGGGGTGCGGATGGGCAGCAAAGTCACGTGGAAGCCCGCAGAGTCCCGAGGGAAGCGTTTCTCTTCGGCCCTCGTCGCGTGGCCGAAGCAGAGCGCTGTCCTGGGCCCGCGGGACGCCTCAGCACGCAGGGGCGTGAGCGCTTGTCCAGGCACCAGCAAGCCACAGCCTGGTGTCACCTTTCAGAAAAAGCTTCGGCAAGAGCTGGCCCAGTTAGAGGATGCCTGCGAACTGCCGGGAGGGACTGATGTTTCTCGCCTGCGAGAGTGGCTGCTGCAGGAGCAAAGAAAGAGTTTGCCAGGTGGCGAGAGGCAGAGGAGGCAGAGGTAAGCAAAGGCCAAGCAACGGTTGCTCTTGAAGGGGGCGCGTGGTCCCTGAGAGAAGTCCTGGAGCCTCCTGTTGCAGTAAACAACCAAAGCCCGGCGGTGGAAGGAGGCGGTGGCGGCTGCGAACACGTTGGCGCAGTCTGCGTTTGGAGGCTTGGCCAGGCATCTGGAAGCTGCTGCGGGGTCTAGTGGAGCAAAGCAAGCCGGAGCAGGCTGATGGGAGTGTCTGAGCGGAAAATGGCTCCTTCTCAGCTGCCTTCTTTCTCTTGACAGGCATCTGACTGGGATCAAGAAGCGGCTTGAAAGACTGGAGGCTCTTGAAAAAGAGCAACGCCTCCTCCGGCAGGCCGAGTGCCAGCAGCAGCAGCAGCAGCAGCAGCAGCTGGGAGAGAGGAGAGAGCCAGGCACCCGGAGCAGCTCTGAAAAGTCCGCTGTCAAAGGGAAGCCGGTGAGTAGGAGCCGGGTGGATGCAGGGGGCTGCCTCTGCTGTGCGGCAGCTCGTTGGTCCCCGGGCCTCAGGAGAGGGTGCTGGCCCCGCCAGAGGCGCTCGGGGCTTGCAAGCGGTGCCTGGTTGCTGAGGAGGTGGTGCCTGGCTGGTGTGCGATGTGTCCGCGTTTGCGAGTGGCTGTCAGAGACCAAGAAGCGGGCGCTTGCCTTCCTGTGTCCCTCGGACACGAGGCACTGGCCCTTTCTGCCTGTGCCTGGGCACTCTCAGTGGCCACTTCTGCACCCAGACTCGCACATTTAACACGAACCTGTGAGGTGCACTAAATGGCCGCACTCATTTTAGTGTCCAAAGCGTGCCGGAGAAGAAGCGCCTAACAGCATACAGGCTGTGCTGCTGCGGGCTGCGCTGGCAGAAGACCAGGAGCTTAAAGAGGTGGCTGAGACCGTGATCCAGGAAGTGCTGGAGCGGGTGAAGGCGCTGGCTCAGTCCATCCACGTCTTAAGGAGGGCTCCCCGTGAGGCCAGCGGAAGGTTGTTTGGCAGTGCCAGAGAGGCAGAGCCTTTGGACGCTAGTCCCGCGGATCGCCGGGACAAAATTAGACGGGTGGCTGGAGAGATTGTGGCGACCGTGTTGGAGAGGTTGGGGGAGCTTTTGGCATCCTGGACGTGTGCTGCAGCTGAGGCAGGGCCGGCAGCCAGGCAGGGGGAGGCGGAAGTAGCAGCTTCTGAGAGAGCATCTTGGCGGTCTTCTATTGAGCAAAGGACCAAAGAGGCCATTGAAAGCATTAGCTCCACCTTGTCATCGTTTGTAGCTTCTCAGTTTGAAGAGGACTTTTGCTGTCAGTTTTCGGAGATCCTGAAGCTTCAGGGCGTGAGAGAAGGACAAGGCTCAGGCAGAGGCTGGGAAGAGCAGCTGCCAGAAGGAAGCAAGAGAGCAAAGTTGCCCGTGTTGCAACCGCTGCAAAACGCTGCTGCTGTCTCACGAGTGAGTCGTGAGCTTGCCGAGGCGAGCATCCAAAAGGCCATCTCCAGAGTTCAGCAGCTGGATGCGGAATTGATCGGGTATGCCCGAACCATTGTCCTTGAAGTTGTGGCAACCGTGAGGAAGAAGTTAGAGGCAGAAAGGAAGGGCAAGGAAAAATCAGCGACGCTTCCAGCAAGGAAGGTCTTGCCACCTCTCAGGCTGCCTGCAATAGTCAGGCCTTCAGAGGAAGCAGGAGAATTGAAAGAGGAGAGCTCACATACTCTCCTCCCACCTGTCCTGCGAGGCCCTGAGTGAGATGCTCGCCGGCCACCGGAAGACCTTCCGAAGTCCGCGGATTACACCTGCAGAGCCCCAGCAAGGTCTTCGGTGCCCGCGTGTGAAACCCTGCGTATCCTGAGGCCAGGGAGCACGGCAGGCACTCTCCCTTGCACGGGCCCGCAGTTTGCGAGGCAGCCCATGCCTCCAGCGGGTCCGAAGCCCCCTAGCCAGGCAGGAGCATGGCGCAGACCAGTGCGTTTAAAGGTGTTCCTGGAGGAGCCCGTGCAGCCCGAGTCCTTAAAGAGGGCGGTAGCTGGGAGCCTTGTGGAGGGTGTCCTGAGGAGACGTGCGGCTCCAGGGCCAGAGAGCGCCCGGGCAGCTCCCCCAGGCAGAGAATAGAGAGCTTTCTCCCAGGGGCTTGCTTGTGCCTCTCTTTATTCATGCCAGGCCATACTGCGTCTGGGCATTTTCCCGGCCATGTTTTCCCTCGCCTGCCTCCCTCCTACAGCCTCGGTCAGGCTAAGACACAGTTTTACAGGGCATCTGAAGTAGGGAAGAGAAAAGCAGGCAGCGCTTTTGCCTTGTTTAGAAAGCTTTGTGGCCGGGCTAGCGGAGGGGCTGGTGAAGCTCTGTAAAGCTATACTCATGCCTGCTGTGAGTCCCATCTGTAGGTGCTGTTGAAGGCTGGCGCCTTGTTCTGGGCATTTCTTCTCTCGTCCCATCAAGTCCTCCTTGATGGGCCTTTGGGTTGCCACCCAGGGCCCACTTTTGGTGTCCCATCAAGGGACTGCCCTTCAGCTTTTCATCTTGCCTAGCCCACTGCTCTTCTCCTCTTGTCTCCTCAAGGCGTCTCTGTTTGCCTTTCCATGGGCCCTAGGGCCCAGCGTGGGCCTTTTGGGGCAAGCGAGGGGCCACCAAACGGCCTTGCGCTGCCTCCCAAGACCCTCCATTTCCGTTTGCCCTTTGGTGCGGCCTGGAGCTCTAGATGTGGTGCGGCCCAGAGCCCTGGGTGTGCCTTTGGGTGGCCAGGCCGAGCCCTTTGCATGCCTCTGGGTACCCACCAGGGCCCTCCGGCTGCCTTGCTCTCTGCCCTTGTATCCTGTTTTCCCCTCCAGACTGGCTGGAGTGGCCTCCCAGCCCGTCCTCTACAGGAGAAAGGTGGGGGATGTCTGGGGCACAAATGGCGGTTGGGGGGGCGGGGCCCGGCAGGGGGCTGCCTGTGGAGGTCGGCCTAGGAGGCGCCGTGGGCCAGAGGCCAGAGGGGGCTTCAGTTTGTTCTTCCTTATTTTCAGCATTCTTTGTTTCGGGCAATTCCTGTAACATCTATACTTGTGCCTGCCAGGCATTATTTTGCGGCATATGTGCTCAAACTTTATTCTGATCACGAGTTATCTGTGCTCCCAATTTCTCGGCTGAACCCCTTCCCCTCAGAGGTAGGGGACATTCTGGCATACAGAAAAATTCACGTCTAAGCGCTTTGTTTCCAATGTCACGCTTAGTCGGTTGAAAGAAAGGCCTAGGCCCTCGTTTTCCCCTGGCACCAATTACTGACATAGAGAATTGACTCATAGGTCCTTTACGACTGTTTAATACCGAATACGTTGCTCCTGTGTCATCTAGAAATGTAAGTGTCTCATTCCCCAGCTTAACTGAAAGCAGGGGATCGGCTGGGGAGACCTTCATGTTTTGCCCCGGTGCCCTTCCTTCACTCTGTACCGCCTGATAGAACTTGGCAAGATTTTTAGATCTAGGTACCCCCTCCCTGCTTTACCCGCTACAAAATTAACTGCTGATATTGTTTAATCATCAGTCACCCCGCTCCCGTCTTTGGATTCCAGGCAGGTTCTCGTGCAGGCAGAACACGATCCGGACCATCCCTGGCGTTTAACCTCATGCTGTCCTCCGGAGCTTTTCCTAACACCATTCCCTTCTCCTCGGGGAGAAATAAAGTATTAAGCAACACCTGCACATCTCCCCAATCCGCGTTACGATTTTCGGCTATCATCTGGAAAGGCTTGGATTGCATCAGAAGTCTCATTCCCTATTTGTTCAGTAAGTGCCAAAATTTTGGCTCTTGCTTTTTCAAGTTCCCTAACTCCTAACCAAGGAAGAAAGCACCTGGTAAGGAATGGAAGCCAGCTGGCCGATCAATTAACGGATTGTGGCTTCTTCGATACCCTTGCCTAGATGTTCTTCTCCATAGCCCTGCGTTCATTTCGTTCCCCATGGTAATATCAGGGCGAAGCGTACCTAGGGTACAAGTCCCAGAGCAGCTGGGCAGCAAGACTTTCCGTGCCTTGTTTCCCCATAGCCAAATTTCCACAAATTCCTTTCCGAAGGCAGAAGCGGTCAGTAGTTTTGCTAACTGGAAAATTCCTGTTTCTGCAGGACATGGAGAGCCGGGTGAGCGAGAGCAGGCGGCCCACGTGCGTGTCCAGACGGGCCTGCAGGGTGGCCGGGCAGCAGCTGGGCGGCGGCCTAGCGACGCGCTGATGCAACAATGCAGTGGCCCAGCAACGTGATGATGCAAGAATGGGCGATGGCTCTATATAGCTGCTCGCTGGGAGACCGGCTGTGGTGGCCAGAGCTGGGTGCCTCTGGAGCAAGAGGAGCCAGCGCAGGGTCACAGCTCTCGGCGAGCTCTTGGAAGGAGCCATGGAGCACCGTCTCACTGCTGGCATCGGAAACATGGACGCAGTGCTGAGCACAGCGGGGAAGAGGGGAGAGGTGAGGGACGGTCCGAAGGAGAGGGCTGATCCCGGGAGCCTGGGACATGCAGGGCCGCTCTGGGGGCTTGGGGCGTGCGCGGGGAGCTGGGAGGGATGCAGAGGTGGTTGGGCTGGGGAGAGTTTTCAGGGAGTCCTGCCTCGCTGCCCAGCCTGGCTTGCGGCTAAGCAGGTGGGAGGGGTTGCTGCGAAAGGAGGCGGCCGTGGGTTGAGGAAGGGATGGGAGCTGTGGGGCCGTGGTGGAGGAAGCAGAGAGCAGCCTTTGAGTGGGCCGCTCTTGGCGCTCCGCTTGGTTGGAGTCTTCCGAGAGCCTTTCTAGCAAGTGCCGTGCAGGAGGCTTCTGGAGATAGCGGCTGAGTGCTGACGAGCGTCTCCCTCTTTCTAGCTCGGGAAGAGGAGACAGGCAGTGTCAGAAGGAGGGAGTGGGCTGCTGGGCCTCCCGCTTGGTGTCAAGATCCCTCTGCTGCCTGGCTCCAAGCCTGTCTTCTGCAGGACAAAGCTGGGGGAAAAGGTAAAGGAAGTGGAAAGGGGTAGAAGAGCCCTCCTCCTTTCTTTGGCGGGAGTAGAGGGAGGGTCGCGGCTGCCTGGCGCGGACCTGCGTTTTAAGGGCTGGGCTTGAACTTTTCACTCTGAAGGTTCATTTCAGGTGTGCAGTTCTTCCCGGTGGCCTCGGATGCCTACTGTGCTGGTGGGGTTTGTCTTGTCTCCCCGATCCCAGCCCAGCCTAGCCCGGCGCAGCCTAGCGCGGTCCAGCCTGGCCCTGCAGTCTGGCTGTGGGGTTCTGTGTGCCTTCAGAAGGCTGGAGAAGAGTGTTGGTCTTCCAAGTACCTTCCCCTTTCCACAAGTACTGCTTGGCACCTCTTTGCTGCTGTCTCCTGCCTCCTTCATAGTCTGGAAAATGTCTCTTACAGCTTCACCAGCCCTCTGGTTATTTCAATCTGGGAGATCCATGCTGCCGCCAGCTGAGCACCGAATACAACAGCCTGCATGACCCGCATCTGCGGGCCTACCACAATCGCAAGGACAACCTGCGGAGGCTGAAGAGAGAGGGTTCCATCACCAGCGATGGCAAAGTAGGTTTGGACATCGGGCTGCTGCAACCAGCGCTCATCAAGCGGGGTTCCCAGAGCGCTTGCTGCAGCCGGCTGTTGCTGGCAGAGGGCCCAGGGCTGTGGGGCTGGTTTCCCTGGGAGCAGAAGTGGCGGCAGCATCCCTCTGGCAAGTCCCACTCCTGCTCTTCTCCCTCTGCCCCGCGCTGCCCGAGTGTTGGGGAGGCAGCCGGCGTGAGGCGTGGCGCTGGGGCGAGGAGCACTGCTGAGCCCTGGCGGCGGGGGGAGTCAGGGTCCCCGCCACGGAGGAAGGGAGGGGAGGGGAGGGTGTGGAGAGGAGCAGCTCCTGGGTTTGGGCTGTTTTGGGGAAGAGAGTGTACGTAGGTGGGTTGAGAGTTCTTGGGGGCTATCTCCCCTCCTCTCTCCCTAGGTGGTTTGCACTCTGAAGGAGTTCAATGAGTACAGGCAGTATCTGACCACGCTGAAGCTGGAGGCAGAGAAAATGTTCATGCGAGAGGAGGTAGGCAAAGCGGCGTGTTGGTGGAGCCCTGTGAGCGGCACGGTGCCAAAGGCTGGGGCTTTACTTGCGGCACCTCGCAAGTAAAGGGGGGGCGGTCAGTGCAGAAGAGGTGAGGGCTGTGCGGCTGGGCCAGGCGCTGTGGCAAGGAAAGGACTACCGGGCTGCGAGCTGAGGTAGCGCAGGGTGCAGGGGTGCGGATGGGCAGCAAAGTCACGTGGAAGCCCGCAGAGTCCCGAGGGAAGCGTTTCTCTTCGGCCCTCGTCGCGTGGCCGAAGCAGAGCGCTGTCCTGGGCCCGCGGGACGCCGCAGCACGCAGGGGCGTGAGCGCTTGTCCAGGCACCAGCAAGCCACAGCCTGGTGTCACCTTTCAGAAAAAGCTTTGGCAAGAGCTGGCCCAGTTAGAGGATGCCTGCGAACTGCCGGGAGGGACTGATGTTTCTCGCCTGCGAGAGTGGCTGCTGCAGGAGCAAAGAAAGAGTTTGCCAGGTGGCGAGAGGCAGAGGAGGCAGAGGTAAGCAAAGGCCAAGCAACGGTTGCTCTTGAAGGGGGCGCGTGGTCCCTGAGAGAAGTCCTGGAGCCTCCTGTTGCAGTAAACGACCAAAGCCCGGCGGTGGAAGGAGGCGGTGGCGGCTGCGAACACGTTGGCGCAGTCTGCGTTTGGAGGCTTGGCCAGGCATCTGGAAGCTGCTGCGGGGTCTAGTGGAGCAAAGCAAGCCGGAGCAGGCTGATGGGAGTGTCTGAGCGGAAAATGGCTCCTTCTCAGCTGCCTTCTTTCTCTTGACAGGCATCTGACTGGGATCAAGAAGCGGCTTGAAAGACTGGAGGCTCTTGAAAAAGAGCAACGCCTCCTCCGGCAGGCCGAGTGCCAGCAGCAGCAGCAGCAGCAGCAGCAGCAGCTGGGAGAGAGGAGAGAGCCAGGCACCCGGAGCAGCTCTGAAAAGTCCGCTGTCAAAGGGAAGCCGGTGAGTAGGAGCCGGGTGGATGCAGGGGGCCGCCTCTGCTGTGCGGCAGCTCGTTGGTCCCCGGGCCTCAGGAGAGGGTGCTGGCCCCGCCAGAGGCGCTCGGGGCTTGCAAGCGGTGCCTGGTTGCTGAGGAGGTGGTGCCTGGCTGGTGTGCGATGTGTCCGCGTTTGCGAGTGGCTGTCAGAGACCAAGAAGCGGGCGCTTGCCTTCCTGTGTCCCTCGGACACGAGGCACTGGCCCTTTCTGCCTGTGCCTGGGCACTCTCAGTGGCCACTTCTGCACCCAGACTCGCACATTTAACACGAACCTGTGAGGTGCACTAAATGGCCGCACTCATTTTAGTGTCCAAAGCGTGCCGGAGAAGAAGCGCCTAACAGCATACAGGCTGTGCTGCTGCGGGCTGCGCTGGCAGAAGACCAGGAGCTTAAAGAGGTGGCTGAGACCGTGATCCAGGAAGTGCTGGAGCGGGTGAAGGCGCTGGCTCAGTCCATCCACGTCTTAAGGAGGGCTCCCCGTGAGGTCAGCGGAAGGTTGTTCGGCAGTGCCAGAGAGGCAGAGCCTTTGGACGCTAGTCCCGCGGATAGCCGGGACAAAATTAGACGGGTGGCTGGAGAGATTGTGGCGACCGTGTTGGAGAGGTTGGGGGAGCTTTTGGCATCCTGGACGTGTGCTGCAGCTGAGGCAGGGCCGGCAGCCAGGCGGGGGGAGGCGGAAGTAGCAGCTTCTGAGAGAGCATCTTGGCGGTCTTCTATTGAGCAAAGGATCAAAGAGGCCATTGAAAGCGTTAGCTCCACCTTGTCATCGTTTGTAGCTTCTCAGTTTGAAGAGGACTTTTGCTGTCAGTTTTCGGAGATCCTGAAGCTTCAGGGCGTGAGAGAAGGACAAGGCTCAGGCAGAGGCTGGGAAGAGCAGCTGCCAGAAGGAAGCAAGAGAGCAAAGTTGCCCGTGTTGCAACCGCTGCAAAACGCTGCTGCTGTCTCACGAGTGAGTCGTGAGCTTGCCGAGGCGAGCATCCAAAAGGCCATCTCCAGAGTTCAGCAGCTGGATGCGGAATTGATCGGGTATGCCCGAACCATTGTCCTTGAAGTTGTGGCAACCGTGAGGAAGAAGTTAGAGGCAGAAAGGAAGGGCAAGGAAAAATCAGCGACGCTTCCAGCAAGGAAGGTCTTGCCACCTCTCAGGCTGCCTGCAATAGTCAGGCCTTCAGAGGAAGCAGGAGAATTGAAAGAGGAGAGCTCACATACTCTCCTCCCACCTGTCCTGCGAGGCCCTGAGTGAGATGCTCGCCGGCCACCGGAAGACCTTCCGAAGTCCGCGGATTACACCTGCAGAGCCCCAGCAAGGTCTTCGGTGCCCGCGTGTGAAACTCTGCGTATCCTGAGGCCAGGGAGCACGGCAGGCACTCTCCCTTGCACGGGCCCGCAGTTTGCGAGGCAGCCCGTGCCTCCAGCGGGTCCGAAGCCCCCTAGCCAGGCAGGAGCATGGCGCAGACCAGTGCGTTTAAAGGTGTTCCTGGAGGAGCCCGTGCAGCCCGAGTCCTTAAAGAGGGCGGTAGCTGGGAGCCTTGTGGAGGGTGTCCTGAGGAGGCGTGCGGCTCCAGGGCCAGAGAGCGCCCGGGCAGCTCCCCCAGGCAGAGAATAAAGAGCTTTCTCCCAGGGGCTTGCTTGTGCCTCTCTTTATTCATGCCAGGCCATACTGCGTCTGGGCATTTTCCCGGCCATGTTTTCCCTCGCCTGCCTCCCTCCTACAGCCTCGGTCAGGCTAAGACACAGTTTTACAGGGCATCTGAAGTAGGGAAGAGAAAAGCAGGCAGCGCTTTTGCCTTGTTTAGAAAGCTTTGTGGCCGGGCTAGCGGAGGGGCTGGTGAAGCTCTGTAAAGCTATACTCATGCCTTCTGTGAGTCCCATCTGTAGGTGCTGTTGAAGGCTGGCGCCTTGTTCTGGGCATTTCTTCTCTCGTCCCATCAAGTCCTCCTTGATGGGCCTTTGGGTTGCCACCCAGGGCCCACTTTTGGTGTCCCATCAAGGGACCGCCCTTCAGCTTTTCATCTTGCCTAGCCCACTGCTCTTCTCCTCTTGTCTCCTCAAGGCGTCTCTGTTTGCCTTTCCATGGGCCCTAGGGCCCAGCGTGGGCCTTTTGGGGCAAGCGAGGGGCCACCAAACGGCCTTGCGCTGCCTCCCAAGACCCTCCATTTCCGTTTGCCCTTTGGTGCGGCCTGGAGCTCTAGATGTGGTGCGGCCCAGAGCCCTGGGTGTGCCTTTGGGTGGCCAGGCCGAGCCCTTTGCATGCCTCTGGGTACCCACCAGGGCCCTCCGGCTGCCTTGCTCTCTGCCCTTGTATCCTGTTTTCCCCTCCAGACTGGCTGGAGTGGCCTCCCAGCCCGTCCTCTACAGGAGAAAGGTGGGGGATGTCTGGGGCACAAATGGCGGTTGGGGGGGCGGGGCTGGGCAGGGGGCCGCCTGTGGAGGTCGGCCTAGGAGGCGCCGCGGGCCAGAGGCCAGAGGGGGCTTCAGTTTGTTCTTCCTTATTTTCAGCATTCTTTGTTTCGGACAATTCCTGTAACATCTATACTTGTGCCTGCCAGGCATTATTTTGCGGCATATGTGCTCAAACTTTATTCTGATCACGAGTTATCTGTGCTCCCAATTTCTCGGCTGAACCCCTTCCCCTCAGAGGTAGGGGACATTCTGGCATACAGAAAAATTCACGTCTAAGCGCTTTGTTTCCAATGTCACGCTTAGTCGGTTGAAAGAAAGGCCTAGGCCCTCGTTTTCCCCTGGCACCAATTACTGACATAGAGAATTGACTCATAGGTCCTTTACGACTGTTTAATACTGAATACGTTGCTCCTGTGTCATCTAGAAATGTAAGTGTCTCATTCCCCAGCTTAACTGAAAGCAGGGGATCGGCTGGGGAGACCTTCATGTTTTGCCCCGGTGCCCTTCCTTCACTCTGTACCGCCTGATAGAACTTGGCAAGATTTTTAGATCTAGGTACCCCCTCCCTGCTTTACCCGCTACAAAATTAACTGCTGATATTGTTTAATCATCAGTCACCCCGCTCCCGTCTTTGGATTCCAGGCAGGTTCTCGTGCAGGCAGAACACGATCCGGACCATCCCTGGCGTTTAACCTCATGCTGTCCTCCGGAGCTTTTCCTAACACCATTCCCTTCTCCTCGGGGAGAAATAAAGTATTAAGCAACACCTGCACATCTCCCCAATCCGCGTTACGATTTTCGGCTATCATCTGGAAAGGCTTGGATCGCATCAGAAGTCTCATTCCCTATTTGTTCAGTAAGTGCCAAAATCTTGGCTCTTGCTTTTTCAAGTTCCCTAACTCCTAACCAAGGAAGAAAGCACCTGGTAAGGAATGGAAGCCAGCTGGCCGATCAATTAACGGATTGTGGCTTCTTCGATACCCTTGCCTAGATGTTCTTCTCCATAGCCCTGCGTTCATTTCGTTCCCCATGGTAATATCAGGGCGAAGCGTACCTAGGGTACAAGTCCCAGAGCAGCTGGGCAGCAAGACTTTCCATGCCTTGTTTCCCCATAGCCAAATTTCCACAAATTCCTTTCCGAAGGCAGAAGCGGTCAGTAGTTTTGCTAACTGGAAAATTCCTGTTTCTGCAGGACATGGAGAGCCGGGTGAGCGAGAGCAGGCGGCCCACGTGCGTGTCCAGACGGGCCTGCAGGGTGGCCGGGCAGCAGCTGGGCGGCGGCCTAGCGACGCGCTGATGCAACAATGCAGTGGCCCAGCAACGTGATGATGCAAGAATGGGCGATGGCTCTATAGAGCTGCTCGCTGGGAGACCGGCTGTGGTGGCCAGAGCTGGGTGCCTCTGGAGCAAGAGGAGCCAGCGCAGGGTCACAGCTCTCGGCGAGCTCTTGGAAGGAGCCATGGAGCACCGTCTCACTGCTGGCATCGGAAACATGGACGCAGTGCTGAGCACAGCGGGGAAGAGGGGAGAGGTGAGGGACGGTCCGAAGGAGAGGGCTGATCCCGGGAGCCTGGGACATGCAGGGCCGCTCTGGGGGCTTGGGGCGTGCGCGGGGAGCTGGGAGGGATGCAGAGGTGGTTGGGCTGGGGAGAGTTTTCAGGGAGTCCTGCCTCGCTGCCCAGCCTGGCTTGCGGCTAAGCAGGTGGGAGGGGTTGCTGCGAAAGGACGCGGCCGTGGGTTGAGGAAGGGATGGGAGCTGTGGGGCCGTGGTGGAGGAAGCAGAGAGCAGCCTTTGAGTGGGCCGCTCTTGGCGCTCCGCTTGGTTGGAGTCTTCCGAGAGCCTTTCTAGCAAGTGCCGTGCAGGAGGCTTCTGGAGATAGCGGCTGAGTGCTGACGAGCGTCTCCCTCTTTCTAGCTCGGGAAGAGGAGACAGGCAGTGTCAGAAGGAGGGAGTGGGCTGCTGGGCCTCCCGCTTGGTGTCAAGATCCCTCTGCTGCCTGGCTCCAAGCCTGTCTTCTGCAGGACAAAGCTGGGGGAAAAGGTAAAGGAAGTGGAAAGGGGTAGAAGAGCCCTCCTCCTTTCTTTGGCGGGAGTAGAGGGAGGGTCGCGGCTGCCTGGCGCGGACCTGCGTTTTAAGGGCTGGGCTTGAACTTTTCACTCTGAAGGTTCATTTCAGGTGTGCAGTTCTTCCCAGTGGCCTCGGATGCCTACTGTGCTGGTGGGGTTTGTCTTGTCTCCCCGATCCCAGCCCAGCCTAGCCCGGCGCAGCCTAGCGCGGTCCAGCCTGGCCCTGCAGTCTGGCTGTGGGGTTCTGTGTGCCTTCAGAAGGCTGGAGAAGAGTGTTGGTCTTCCAAGTACCTTCCCCTTTCCACAAGTACTGCTTGGCACCTCTTTGCTGCTGTCTCCTGCCTCCTTCATAGTCTGGAAAATGTCTCTTACAGCTTCACCAGCCCTCTGGTTATTTCAATCTGGGAGATCCATGCTGCCGCCAGCTGAGCACCGAATACAACAGCCTGCATGACCCGCATCTGCGGGCCTACCACAATCGCAAGGACAACCTGCGGAGGCTGAAGAGAGAGGGTTCCATCACCAGCGATGGCAAAGTAGGTTTGGACGTCGGGCTGCTGCAACCAGCGCTCATCAAGCGGGGTTCCCAGAGCGCTTGCTGCAGCCGGCTGTTGCTGGCAGAGGGCCCAGGGCTGTGGGGCTGGTTTCCCTGGGAGCAGAAGTGGCGGCAGCATCCCTCTGGCAAGTCCCACTCCTGCTCTTCTCCCTCTGCCCCGCGCTGCCCGAGTGTTGGGGAGGCAGCCGGCGTGAGGCGTGGCGCTGGGGCGAGGAGCACTGCTGAGCCCTGGCGGCGGGGGGAGTCAGGGTCCCCGCCACGGAGGAAGGGAGGGGAGGGGAGGGTGTGGAGAGGAGCAGCTCCTGGGTTTGGGCTGTTTTGGGGAAGAGAGTGTACGTAGGTGGGTTGAGAGTTCTTGGGGGCTATCTCCCCTCCTCTCTCCCTAGGTGGTTTGCACTCTGAAGGAGTTCAATGAGTACAGGCAGTATCTGACCACGCTGAAGCTGGAGGCAGAGAAAATGTTCATGCGAGAGGAGGTAGGCAAAGCGGCGTGTTGGTGGAGCCCTGTGAGCGGCACGGTGCCAAAGGCTGGGGCTTTACTTGCGGCACCTCGCAAGTAAAGGGGGGGCGGTCAGTGCAGAAGAGGTGAGGGCTGTGCGGCTGGGCCAGGCGCTGGGGCAAGGAAAGGACTACCGGGCTGCGAGCTGAGGTAGCGCAGGGTGCAGGGGTGCGGATGGGCAGCAAAGTCACGTGGAAGCCCGCAGAGTCCCGAGGGAAGCGTTTCTCTTCGGCCCTCGTCGCGTGGCCGAAGCAGAGCGCTGTCCTGGGCCCGCGGGACGCCGCAGCACGCAGGGGCGTGAGCGCTTGTCCAGGCACCAGCAAGCCACAGCCTGGTGTCACCTTTCAGAAAAAGCTTTGGCAAGAGCTGGCCCAGTTAGAGGATGCCTGCGAACTGCCGGGAGGGACTGATGTTTCTCGCCTGCGAGAGTGGCTGCTGCAGGAGCAAAGAAAGAGTTTGCCAGGTGGCGAGAGGCAGAGGAGGCAGAGGTAAGCAAAGGCCAAGCAACGGTTGCTCTTGAAGGGGGCGCGTGGTCCCTGAGAGAAGTCCTGGAGCCTCCTGTTGCAGTAAACGACCAAAGCCCGGCGGTGGAAGGAGGCGGTGGCGGCTGCGAACACGTTGGCGCAGTCTGCGTTTGGAGGCTTGGCCAGGCATCTGGAAGCTGCTGCGGGGTCTAGTGGAGCAAAGCAAGCCGGAGCAGGCTGATGGGAGTGTCTGAGCGGAAAATGGCTCCTTCTCAGCTGCCTTCTTTCTCTTGACAGGCATCTGACTGGGATCAAGAAGCGGCTTGAAAGACTGGAGGCTCTTGAAAAAGAGCAACGCCTCCTCCGGCAGGCCGAGTGCCAGCAGCAGCAGCAGCAGCAGCAGCAGCAGCTGGGAGAGAGGAGAGAGCCAGGCACCCGGAGCAGCTCTGAAAAGTCCGCTGTGAAAGGGAAGCCGGTGAGTAGGAGCCGGGTGGATGCAGGGGGCCGCCTCTGCTGTGCGGCAGCTCGTTGGTCCCCGGGCCTCAGGAGAGGGTGCTGGCCCCGCCAGAGGCGCTCGGGGCTTGCAAGCGGTGCCTGGTTGCTGAGGAGGTGGTGCCTGGCTGGTGTGCGATGTGTCCGCGTTTGCGAGTGGCTGTCAGAGACCAAGAAGCGGGCGCTTGCCTTCCTGTGTCCCTCGGACACGAGGCACTGGCCCTTTCTGCCTGTGCCTGGGCACTCTCAGTGGCCACTTCTGCACCCAGACTCGCACATTTAACACGAACCTGTGAGGTGCACTAAATGGCCGCACTCATTTTAGTGTCCAAAGCGTGCCGGAGAAGAAGCGCCTAACAGCATACAGGCTGTGCTGCTGCGGGCTGCGCTGGCAGAAGACCAGGAGCTTAAAGAGGTGGCTGAGACCGTGATCCAGGAAGTGCTGGAGCGGGTGAAGGCGCTGGCTCAGTCCATCCACGTCTTAAGGAGGGCTCCCCGTGAGGTCAGCGGAAGGTTGTTCGGCAGTGCCAGAGAGGCAGAGCCTTTGGACGCTAGTCCCGCGGATAGCCGGGACAAAATTAGACGGGTGGCTGGAGAGATTGTGGCGACCGTGTTGGAGAGGTTGGGGGAGCTTTTGGCATCCTGGACGTGTGCTGCAGCTGAGGCAGGGCCGGCAGCCAGGCGGGGGGAGGCGGAAGTAGCAGCTTCTGAGAGAGCATCTTGGCGGTCTTCTATTGAGCAAAGGACCAAAGAGGCCATTGAAAGCGTTAGCTCCACCTTGTCATCGTTTGTAGCTTCTCAGTTTGAAGAGGACTTTTGCTGTCAGTTTTCGGAGATCCTGAAGCTTCAGGGCGTGAGAGAAGGACAAGGCTCAGGCAGAGGCTGGGAAGAGCAGCTGCCAGAAGGAAGCAAGAGAGCAAAGTTGCCCGTGTTGCAACCGCTGCAAAACGCTGCTGCTGTCTCACGAGTGAGTCGTGAGCTTGCCGAGGCGAGCATCCAAAAGGCCATCTCCAGAGTTCAGCAGCTGGATGCGGAATTGATCGGGTATGCCCGAACCATTGTCCTTGAAGTTGTGGCAACCGTGAGGAAGAAGTTAGAGGCAGAAAGGAAGGGCAAGGAAAAATCAGCGACGCTTCCAGCAAGGAAGGTCTTGCCACCTCTCAGGCTGCCTGCAATAGTCAGGCCTTCAGAGGAAGCAGGAGAATTGAAAGAGGAGAGCTCACATACTCTCCTCCCACCTGTCCTGCGAGGCCCTGAGCGAGATGCTCGCAGGCCACCGGAAGACCTTCCGAAGTCCGCGGATTACACCTGCAGAGCCCCAGCAAGGTCTTCGGTGCCCGCGTGTGAAACTCTGCGTATCCTGAGGCCAGGGAGCACGGCAGGCACTCTCCCTTGCACGGGCCCGCAGTTTGCGAGGCAGCCCGTGCCTCCAGCGGGTCCGAAGCCCCCTAGCCAGGCAGGAGCATGGCGCAGACCAGTGCGTTTAAAGGTGTTCCTGGAGGAGCCCGTGCAGCCCGAGTCCTTAAAGAGGGCGGTAGCTGGGAGCCTTGTGGAGGGTGTCCTGAGGAGGCATGCGGCTCCAGGGCCAGAGAGCGCCCGGGCAGCTCCCCCAGGCAGAGAATAAAGAGCTTTCTCCCAGGGGCTTGCTTGTGCCTCTCTTTATTCATGCCAGGCCATACTGCGTCTGGGCATTTTCCCGGCCATGTTTTCCCTCGCCTGCCTCCCTCCTACAGCCTCGGTCAGGCTAAGACACAGTTTTACAGGGCATCTGAAGTAGGGAAGAGAAAAGCAGGCAGCGCTTTTGCCTTGTTTAGAAAGCTTTGTGGCCGGGCTAGCGGAGGGGCTGGTGAAGCTCTGTAAAGCTATACTCATGCCTTCTGTGAGTCCCATCTGTAGGTGCTGTTGAAGGCTGGCGCCTTGTTCTGGGCATTTCTTCTCTCGTCCCATCAAGTCCTCCTTGATGGGCCTTTGGGTTGCCACCCAGGGCCCACTTTTGGTGTCCCATCAAGGGACCGCCCTTCAGCTTTTCATCTTGCCTAGCCCACTGCTCTTCTC
The DNA here is from genome assembly GCF_965183815.1 of Platalea leucorodia. NCBI lineage: Eukaryota > Metazoa > Chordata > Aves > Pelecaniformes > Threskiornithidae > Platalea > Platalea leucorodia. Next base: position 7,790,562 of record NC_138843.1, read on the forward strand.
CTCTTGTCTCCTCAAGGCGTCTCTGTTTGCCTTTCCATGGGCCCTAGGGCCCAGCGTGGGCCTTTTGGGGCAAGCGAGGGGCCACCAAACGGCCTTGCGCTGCCTCCCAAGACCCTCCATTTCCGTTTGCCCTTTGGTGCGGCCTGGAGCTCTAGATGTGGTGCGGCCCAGAGCCCTGGGTGTGCCTTTGGGTGGCCAGGCCGAGCCCTTTGCATGCCTCTGGGTACCCACCAGGGCCCTCCGGCTGCCTTGCTCTCTGCCCTTGTATCCTTTTTTCCCCTCCAGACTGGCTGGAGTGGCCTCCCAGCCCGTCCTCTACAGGAGAAAGGTGGGGGATGTCTGGGGCACAAATGGCGGTTGGGGGGGCGGGGCCCGGCAGGGGGCTGCCTGTGGAGGTCGGCCTAGGAGGCGCCGTGGGCCAGAGGCCAGAGGGGGCTTCAGTTTGTTCTTCCTTATTTTCAGCATTCTTTGTTTCGGGCAATTCCTGTAACATCTATACTTGTGCCTGCCAGGCATTATTTTGCGGCATATGTGCTCAAACTTTATTCTGATCACGAGTTATCTGTGCTCCCAATTTCTCGGCTGAACCCCTTCCCCTCAGAGGTAGGGGACATTCTGGCATACAGAAAAATTCACGTCTAAGCGCTTTGTTTCCAATGTCACGCTTAGTCGGTTGAAAGAAAGGCCTAGGCCCTCGTTTTCCCCTGGCACCAATTGCTGACATAGAGAATTGACTCATAGGTCCTTTACGACTGTTTAATACCGAATACGTTGCTCCTGTGTCATCTAGAAATGTAAGTGTCTCATTCCCCAGCTTAACTGAAAGCAGGGGATCGGCTGGGGAGACCTTCATGTTTTGCCCCGGTGCCCTTCCTTCACTCTGTACCGCCTGATAGAACTTGGCAAGATTTTTAGATCTAGGTACCCCCTCCCTGCTTTACCCGCTACAAAATTAACTGCTGATATTGTTTAATCATCAGTCACCCCGCTCCCGTCTTTGGATTCCAGGCAGGTTCTCGTGCAGGCAGAACACGATCCGGACCATCCCTGGCGTTTAACCTCATGCTGTCCTCCGGAGCTTTTCCTAACACCATTCCCTTCTCCTCGGGGAGAAATAAAGTATTAAGCAACACCTGCACATCTCCCCAATCCGCGTTACGATTTTCGGCTATCATCTGGAAAGGCTTGGATCGCATCAGAAGTCTCATTCCCTATTTGTTCAGTAAGTGCCAAAATCTTGGCTCTTGCTTTTTCAAGTTCCCTAACTCCTAACCAAGGAAGAAAGCACCTGGTAAGGAATGGAAGCCAGCTGGCCGATCAATTAACGGATTGTGGCTTCTTCGATACCCTTGCCTAGATGTTCTTCTCCATAGCCCTGCGTTCATTTCGTTCCCGATGGTAATATCAGGGCGAAGCGTACCTAGGGTACAAGTCCCAGAGCAGCTGGGCAGCAAGACTTTCCGTGCCTTGTTTCCCCATAGCCAAATTTCCACAAATTCCTTTCCGAAGGCAGAAGCGGTCAGTAGTTTTGCTAACTGGAAAATTCCTGTTTCTGCAGGACATGGAGAGCCGGGTGAGCGAGAGCGGGCGGCCCACGTGCGTGTCCAGACGGGCCTGCAGGGTGGCCGGGCAGCAGCTGGGCGGCGGCCTAGCGACGCGCTGATGCAACAATGCAGTGGCCCAGCAACGTGATGATGCAAGAATGGGCGATGGCTCTATATAGCTGCTCGCTGGGAGACCGGCTGTGGTGGCCAGAGCTGGGGGCCTCTGGAGCAAGAGGAGCCAGCGCAGGGTCACAGCTCTCGGCGAGCTCTTGGAAGGAGCCATGGAGCACCGTCTCACTGCTGGCATCGGAAACATGGACGCAGTGCTGAGCACAGCGGGGAAGAGGGGAGAGGTGAGGGACGGTCCGAAGGAGAGGGCTGATCCCGGGAGCCTGGGACATGCAGGGCCGCTCTGGGGGCTTGGGGCGTGCGCGGGGAGCTGGCAGGGATGCAGAGGTGGTTGGGCTGGGGAGAGTTTTCAGGGAGTCCTGCCTCGCTGCCCAGCCTGGCTTGCGGCTAAGCAGGTGGGAGGGGTTGCTGCGAAAGGACGCGGCCGTGGGTTGAGGAAGGGATGGGAGCTGTGGGGCCGTGGTGGAGGAAGCAGAGAGCAGCCTTTGAGTGGGCCGCTCTTGGCGCTCCGCTTGGTTGGAGTCTTCCGAGAGCCTTTCTAGCAAGTGCCGTGCAGGAGGCTTCTGGAGATAGCGGCTGAGTGCTGACGAGCGTCTCCCTCTTTCTAGCTCGGGAAGAGGAGACAGGCAGTGTCAGAAGGAGGGAGTGGGCTGCTGGGCCTCCCGCTTGGTGTCAAGATCCCTCTGCTGCCTGGCTCCAAGCCTGTCTTCTGCAGGACAAAGCTGGGGGAAAAGGTAAAGGAAGTGGAAAGGGGTAGAAGAGCCCTCCTCCTTTCTTTGGCGGGAGTAGAGGGAGGGTCGTGGCTGCCTGGCGCGGACCTGCGTTTTAAGGGCTGGGCTTGAACTTTTCACTCTGAAGGTTCATTTCAGGTGTGCAGTTCTTCCCGGTGGCCTCGGATGCCTACTGTGCTGGTGGGGTTTGTCTTGTCTCCCCGATCCCAGCCCAGCCTAGCCCGGCGCAGCCTAGCGCGGTCCAGCCTGGCCCTGCAGTCTGGCTGTGGGGTTCTGTGTGCCTTCAGAAGGCTGGAGAAGAGTGTTGGTCTTCCAAGTACCTTCCCCTTTCCACAAGTACTGCTTGGCACCTCTTTGCTGCTGTCTCCTGCCTCCTTCATAGTCTGGAAAATGTCTCTTACAGCTTCACCAGCCCTCTGGTTATTTCAATCTGGGAGATCCATGCTGCCGCCAGCTGAGCACCGAATACAACAGCCTGCATGACCCGCATCTGCGGGCCTACCACAATCGCAAGGACAACCTGCGGAGGCTGAAGAGAGAGGGTTCCATCACCAGCGATGGCAAAGTAGGTTTGGACGTCGGGCTGCTGCAACCAGCGCTCATCAAGCGGGGTTCCCAGAGCGCTTGCTGCAGCCGGCTGTTGCTGGCAGAGGGCCCAGGGCTGTGGGGCTGGTTTCCCTGGGAGCAGAAGTGGCGGCAGCATCCCTCTGGCAAGTCCCACTCCTGCTCTTCTCCCTCTGCCCCGTGCTGCCCGAGTGTTGGGGAGGCAGCCGGCGTGAGGCGTGGCGCTGGGGCGAGGAGCACCGCTGAGCCCTGGCGGCGGGGGGAGTCAGGGTCCCCGCCACGGAGGAAGGGAGGCGAGGGGAGGGTGTGGAGAGGAGCAGCTCCTGGGTTTGGGCTGTTTTGGGGAAGAGAGTGTACGTAGGTGGGTTGAGAGTTCTTGGGGGCTATCTCCCCTCCTCTCTCCCTAGGTGGTTTGCACTCTGAAGGAGTTCAATGAGTACAGGCAGTATCTGACCACGCTGAAGCTGGAGGCAGAGAAAATGTTCATGCGAGAGGAGGTAGGCAAAGCGGCGTGTTGGTGGAGCCCTGTGAGCGGCACGGTGCCAAAGGCTGGGGCTTTACTTGCGGCACCTCGCAAGTAAAGGGGAGGCGGTCAGTGCAGAAGAGGTGAGGGCTGTGCGGCTGGGCCAGGCGCTGTGGCAAGGAAAGGACTACCGGGCTGCGAGCTGAGGTAGCGCAGGGTGCAGGGGTGCGGATGGGCAGCAAAGTCACGTGGAAGCCCGCGGAGTCCCGAGGGAAGCGTTTCTCTCCGGCCCTCGTCGCGTGGCCGAAGCAGAGCGCTGTCCTGGGCCCGCGGGACGCCGCAGCACGCAGGGGCGTGAGCGCTTGTCCAGGCACCAGCAAGCCACAGCCTGGTGTCACCTTTCAGAAAAAGCTTTGGCAAGAGCTGGCCCAGTTAGAGGATGCCTGCGAACTGCCGGGAGGGACTGATGTTTCTCGCCTGCGAGAGTGGCTGCTGCAGGAGCAAAGAAAGAGTTTGCCAGGTGGCGAGAGGCAGAGGAGGCAGAGGTAAGCAAAGGCCAAGCAACGGTTGCTCTTGAAGGGGGCGCGTGGTCCCTGAGAGAAGTCCTGGAGCCTCCTGTTGCAGTAAACAACCAAAGCCCGGCGGTGGAAGGAGGCGGTGGTGGCTGCGAACGCGTTGGCGCAGTCTGCGTTTGGAGGCTTGGCCAGGCATCTGGAAGCTGCTGCGGGGTCTAGTGGAGCAAAGCAAGCCGGAGCAGGCTGATGGGAGCGTCTGAGCGGAAAATGGCTCCTTCTCAGCTGCCTTCTTTCTCTTGACAGGCATCTGACTGGGATCAAGAAGCGGCTTGAAAGACTGGAGGCTCTTGAAAAAGAGCAACGCCTCCTCCGGCAGGCCGAGTGCCAGCAGCAGCAGCAGCAGCAGCAGCTGGGAGAGAGGAGAGAGCCAGGCACCCGGAGCAGCTCTGAAAAGTCCGCTGTCAAAGGGAAGCCGGTGAGTAGGAGCCGGGTGGATGCAGGGGGCCGCCTCTGCTGTGCGGCAGCTCGTTGGTCCCCGGCCCTCAGGAGAGGGTGCTGGCCCCGCCAGAGGCGCTCGGGGCTTGCAAGCGGTGCCTGGTTGCTGAGGAGGTGGTGCCTGGCTGGTGTGCGATGTGTCCGCGTTTGCGAGTGGCTGTCAGAGACCAAGAAGCGGGCGCTTGCCTCCTGTGTCCCTCGGACACGAGGCACTGGCCCTTTCTGCCTGTGCCTGGGCACTCTCAGTGGCCACTTCTGCACCCAGACTCGCACATTTAACACGAACCTGTGAGGTGCACTAAATGGCCGCACTCATTTTAGTGTCCAAAGCGTGCCGGAGAAGAAGCGCCTAACAGCATACAGGCTGTGCTGCTGCGGGCTGCGCTGGCAGAAGACCAGGAGCTTAAAGAGGTGGCTGAGACCGTGATCCAGGAAGTGCTGGAGCGGGTGAAGGCGCTGGCTCAGTCCATCCACGTCTTAAGGAGGGCTCCCCGTGAGGTCAGCGGAAGGTTGTTCGGCAGTGCCAGAGAGGCAGAGCCTTTGGACGCTAGTCCCGCGGATAGCCGGGACAAAATTAGACGGGTGGCTGGAGAGATTGTGGCGACCGTGTTGGAGAGGTTGGGGGAGCTTTTGGCATCCTGGACGTGTGCTGCAGCTGAGGCAGGGCCGGCAGCCAGGCGGGGGGAGGCGGAAGTAGCAGCTTCTGAGAGAGCATCTTGGCGGTCTTCTATTGAGCAAAGGATCAAAGAGGCCATTGAAAGCGTTAGCTCCACCTTGTCATCGTTTGTAGCTTCTCAGTTTGAAGAGGACTTTTGCTGTCAGTTTTCGGAGATCCTGAAGCTTCAGGGCGTGAGAGAAGGACAAGGCTCAGGCAGAGGCTGGGAAGAGCAGCTGCCAGAAGGAAGCAAGAGAGCAAAGTTGCCCGTGTTGCAACCGCTGCAAAACGCTGCTGCTGTCTCACGAGTGAGTCGTGAGCTTGCCGAGGCGAGCATCCAAAAGGCCATCTCCAGAGTTCAGCAGCTGGATGCGGAATTGATCGGGTATGCCCGAACCATTGTCCTTGAAGTTGTGGCAACCGTGAGGAAGAAGTTAGAGGCAGAAAGGAAGGGCAAGGAAAAATCAGCGACGCTTCCAGCAAGGAAGGTCTTGCCACCTCTCAGGCTGCCTGCAATAGTCAGGCCTTCAGAGGAAGCAGGAGAATTGAAAGAGGAGAGCTCACATACTCTCCTCCCACCTGTCCTGCGAGGCCCTGAGCGAGATGCTCGCCGGCCACCGGAAGACCTTCCGAAGTCCGCGGATTACACCTGCAGAGCCCCAGCAAGGTCTTCGGTGCCCGCGTGTGAAACCCTGCGTATCCTGAGGCCAGGGAGCACGGCAGGCACTCTCCCTTGCACGGGCCCGCAGTTTGCGAGGCAGCCCGTGCCTCCAGTGGGTCCGAAGCCCCCTAGCCAGGCAGGAGCATGGTGCAGACCAGTGCGTTTAAAGGTGTTCCTGGAGGAGCCCGTGCAGCCCGAGTCCTTAAAGAGGGCGGTAGCTGGGAGCCTTGTGGAGGGTGTCTTGAGGAGGCGTGCGGCTCCAGGGCCAGAGAGCGCCCGGGCAGCTCCCCCAGGCAGAGAATAAAGAGCTTTCTCCCAGGGGCTTGCTTGTGCCTCTCTTTATTCATGCCAGGCCATACTGCGTCTGGGCATTTTCCCGGCCATGTTTTCCCTCGCCTGCCTCCCTCCTACAGCCTCGGTCAGGCTAAGACACAGTTTTACAGGGCATCTGAAGTAGGGAAGAGAAAAGCAGGCAGCGCTTTTGCCTTGTTTAGAAAGCTTTGTGGCCGGGCTAGCGGAGGGGCTGGTGAAGCTCTGTAAAGCTATACTCATGCCTTCTGTGAGTCCCATCTGTAGGTGCTGTTGAAGGCTGGCGCCTTGTTCTGGGCATTTCTTCTCTCGTCCCATCAAGTCCTCCTTGATGGGCCTTTGGGTTGCCACCCAGGGCCCACTTTTGGTGTCCCATCAAGGGACCGCCCTTCAGCTTTTCATCTTGCCTAGCCCACTGCTCTTCTCCTCTTGTCTCCTCAAGGCGTCTCTGTTTGCCTTTCCATGGGCCCTAGGGCCCAGCGTGGGCCTTTTGGGGCAAGCGAGGGGCCACCAAACGGCCTTGCGCTGCCTCCCAAGACCCTCCATTTCCGTTTGCCCTTTGGTGCGGCCTGGAGCTCTAGATGTGGTGCGGCCCAGAGCCCTGGGTGTGCCTTTGGGTGGCCAGGCCGAGCCCTTTGCATGCCTCTGGGTACCCACCAGGGCCCTCCGTCTGCCTTGCTCTCTGCCCTTGTATCCTGTTTTCCCCTGCAGACTGGCTGGAGTGGCCTCCCAGCCCGTCCTCTACAGGAGAAAGGTGGGGGATGTCTGGGGCACAAATGGCGGTTGGGGGGGCGGGGCCCGGCAGGGGGCTGCCTGTGGAGGTCGGCCTAGGAGGCGCCGCGGGCCAGAAGCCAGAGGGGGCTTCAGTTTGTTCTTCCTTATTTTCAGCATTCTTTGTTTCGGGCAATTCCTGTAACATCTATACTTGTGCCTGCCAGGCATTATTTTGCGGCATATGTGCTCAGACTTTATTCTGATCACGAGTTATCTGTGCTCCCAATTTCTCGGCTGAACCCCTTCCCCTCAGAGGTAGGGGACATTCTGGCATACAGAAGAATTCACGTCTAAGCGCTTTGTTTCCAATGTCACGCTTAGTCGGTTGAAAGAAAGGCCTAGGCCCTCGTTTTCCCCTGGCACCAATTACTGACATAGAGAATTGACTCATAGGTCCTTTACGACTGTTTAATACCGAATACGTTGCTCCTGTGTCATCTAGAAATGTAAGTGTCTCATTCCCCAGCTTAACCGAAAGCAGGGGATCGGCTGGGGAGACCTTCATGTTTTGCCCCGGTGCCCTTCCTTCACTCTGTACCGCCTGATAGAACTTGGCAAGATTTTTAGATCTAGGTACCCCCTCCCTGCTTTACCCGCTACAAAATTAACTGCTGATATTGTTTAATCATCAGTCACCCCGCTCCCGTCTTTGGATTCCAGGCAGGTTCTCGTGCAGGCAGAACACGATCCGGACCATCCCTGGCGTTTAACCTCATGCTGTCCTCCGGAGCTTTTCCTAACACCATTCCCTTCTCCTCGGGGAGAAATAAAGTATTAAGCAACACCTGCACATCTCCCCAATCCGCGTTACGATTTTCGGCTATCATCTGGAAAGGCTTGGATCGCATCAGAAGTCTCATTCCCTATTTGTTCAGTAAGTGCCAAAATCTTGGCTCTTGCTTTTTCAAGTTCCCTAACTCCTAACCAAGGAAGAAAGCACCTGGTAAGGAATGGAAGCCAGCTGGCCGATCAATTAACGGATTGTGGCTTCTTCGATACCCTTGCCTAGATGTTCTTCTCCATAGCCCTGCGTTCATTTCGTTCCCCATGGTAATATCAGGGCGAAGCGTACCTAGGGTACAAGTCCCAGAGCAGCTGGGCAGCAAGACTTTCCGTGCCTTGTTTCCCCATAGCCAAATTTCCACAAATTCCTTTCCGAAGGCAGAAGCGGTCAGTAGTTTTGCTAACTGGAAAATTCCTGTTTCTGCAGGACATGGAGAGCCGGGTGAGCGAGAGCGGGCGGCCCACGTGCGTGTCCAGACGGGCCTGCAGGGTGGCCGGGCAGCAGCTGGGCGGCGGCCTAGCGACGCGCTGATGCAACAATGCAGTGGCCCAGCAACGTGATGATGCAAGAATGGGCGATGGCTCTATATAGCTGCTCGCTGGGAGACCGGCTGTGGTGGCCAGAGCTGGGTGCCTCTGGAGCAAGAGGAGCCAGCGCAGGGTCACAGCTCTCGGCGAGCTCTTGGAAGGAGCCATGGAGCACCGTCTCACTGCTGGCATCGGAAACATGGACGCAGTGCTGAGCACAGCGGGGAAGAGGGGAGAGGTGAGGGACGGTCCGAAGGAGAGGGCTGATCCCGGGAGCCTGGGACATGCAGGGCCGCTCTGGGGGCTTGGGGCGTGCGCGGGGAGCTGGGAGGGATGCAGAGGTGGTTGGGCTGGGGAGAGTTTTCAGGGAGTCCTGCCTCGCTGCCCAGCCTGGCTTGCGGCTAAGCAGGTGGGAGGGGTTGCTGCGAAAGGAGGCGGCCGTGGGTTGAGGAAGGGATGGGAGCTGTGGGGCCGTGGTGGAGGAAGCAGAGAGCAGCCTTTGAGTGGGCCGCTCTTGGCGCTCCGCTTGGTTGGAGTCTTCCGAGAGCCTTTCTAGCAAGTGCCGTGCAGGAGGCTTCTGGAGATAGCGGCTGAGTGCTGACGAGCGTCTCCCTCTTTCTAGCTCGGGAAGAGGAGACAGGCAGTGTCAGAAGGAGGGAGTGGGCTGCTGGGCCTCCCGCTTGGTGTCAAGATCCCTCTGCTGCCTGGCTCCAAGCCTGTCTTCTGCAGGACAAAGCTGGGGGAAAAGGTAAAGGAAGTGGAAAGGGGTAGAAGAGCCCTCCTCCTTTCTTTGGCGGGAGTAGAGGGAGGGTCGTGGCTGCCTGGCGCGGACCTGCGTTTTAAGGGCTGGGCTTGAACTTTTCACTCTGAAGGTTCATTTCAGGTGTGCAGTTCTTCCCGGTGGCCTCGGATGCCTACTGTGCTGGTGGGGTTTGTCTTGTCTCCCCGATCCCAGCCCAGCCTAGCCCGGCGCAGCCTAGCGCGGTCCAGCCTGGCCCTGCAGTCTGGCTGTGGGGTTCTGTGTGCCTTCAGAAGGCTGGAGAAGAGTGTTGGTCTTCCAAGTACCTTCCCCTTTCCACAAGTACTGCTTGGCACCTCTTTGCTGCTGTCTCCTGCCTCCTTCATAGTCTGGAAAATGTCTCTTACAGCTTCACCAGCCCTCTGGTTATTTCAATCTGGGAGATCCATGCTGCCGCCAGCTGAGCACCGAATACAACAGCCTGCATGACCCGCATCTGCGGGCCTACCACAATCGCAAGGACAACCTGCGGAGGCTGAAGAGAGAGGGTTCCATCACCAGCGATGGCAAAGTAGGTTTGGACGTCGGGCTGCTGCAACCAGCGCTCATCAAGCGGGGTTCCCAGAGCGCTTGCTGCAGCCGGCTGTTGCTGGCAGAGGGCCCAGGGCTGTGGGGCTGGTTTCCCTGGGAGCAGAAGTGGCGGCAGCATCCCTCTGGCAAGTCCCACTCCTGCTCTTCTCCCTCTGCCCCGCGCTGCCCGAGTGTTGGGGAGGCAGCCGGCGTGAGGCGTGGCGCTGGGGCGAGGAGCACCGCTGAGCCCTGGCGGCGGGGGGAGTCAGGGTCCCCGCCACGGAGGAAGGGAGGCGAGGGGAGGGTGTGGAGAGGAGCAGCTCCTGGGTTTGGGCTGTTTTGGGGAAGAGAGTGTACGTAGGTGGGTTGAGAGTTCTTGGGGGCTATCTCCCCTCCTCTCTCCCTAGGTGGTTTGCACTCTGAAGGAGTTCAATGAGTACAGGCAGTATCTGACCACGCTGAAGCTGGCGGCAGAGAAAATGTTCATGCGAGAGGAGGTAGGCAAAGCGGCGTGTTGGTGGAGCCCTGTGAGCGGCACGGTGCCAAAGGCTGGGGCTTTACTTGCGGCACCTCGCAAGTAAAGGGGAGGCGGTCAGTGCAGAAGAGGTGAGGGCTGTGCGGCTGGGCCAGGCGCTGGGGCAAGGAAAGGACTACCGGGCTGCGAGCTGAGGTAGCGCAGGGTGCAGGGGTGCGGATGGGCAGGAAAGTCACGTGGAAGCCCGCGGAGTCCCGAGGGAAGCGTTTCTCTCCGGCCCTCGTCGCGTGGCCGAAGCAGAGCGCTGTCCTGGGCCCGCGGGACGCCGCAGCACGCAGGGGCGTGAGCGCTTGTCCAGGCACCAGCAAGCCACAGCCTGGTGTCACCTTTCAGAAAAAGCTTCGGCAAGAGCTGGCCCAGTTAGAGGATGCCTGCGAACTGCCGGGAGGGACTGATGTTTCTCGCCTGCGAGAGTGGCTGCTGCAGGAGCAAAGAAAGAGTTTGCCAGGTGGCGAGAGGCAGAGGAGGCAGAGGTAAGCAAAGGCCAAGCAACGGTTGCTCTTGAAGGGGGCGCGTGGTCCCTGAGAGAAGTCCTGGAGCCTCCTGTTGCAGTAAACAACCAAAGCCCGGCGGTGGAAGGAGGCGGTGGCGGCTGCGAACGCGTTGGCGCAGTCTGCGTTTGGAGGCTTGGCCAGGCATCTGGAAGCTGCTGCGGGGTCTAGTGGAGCAAAGCAAGCCGGAGCAGGCTGATGGGAGCGTCTGAGCGGAAAATGGCTCCTTCTCAGCTGCCTTCTTTCTCTTGACAGGCATCTGACTGGGATCAAGAAGCGGCTTGAAAGACTGGAGGCTCTTGAAAAAGAGCAACGCCTCCTCCGGCAGGCCGAGTGCCAGCAGCAGCAGCAGCAGCAGCAGCTGGGAGAGAGGAGAGAGCCAGGCACCCGGAGCAGCTCTGAAAAGTCCGCTGTCAAAGGGAAGCCGGTGAGTAGGAGCCGGGTGGATGCAGGGGGCCGCCTCTGCTGTGCGGCAGCTCGTTGGTCCCCGGGCCTCAGGAGAGGGTGCTGGCCCCGCCAGAGGCACTCGGGGCTTGCAAGCGGTGCCTGGTTGCTGAGGAGGTGGTGCCTGGCTGGTGTGCGATGTGTCCGCGTTTGCGAGTGGCTGTCAGAGACCAAGAAGCGGGCGCTTGCCTTCCTGTGTCCCTCGGACACGAGGCACTGGCCCTTTCTGCCTGTGCCTGGGCACTCTCAGTGGCCACTTCTGCACCCAGACTCGCACATTTAACACGAACCTGTGAGGTGCACTAAATGGCCGCACTCATTTTAGTGTCCAAAGCGTGCCGGAGAAGAAGCGCCTAACAGCATACAGGCTGTGCTGCTGCGGGCTGCGCTGGCAGAAGACCAAGAGCTTAAAGAGGTGGCTGAGACCGTGATCCAGGAAGTGCTGGAGCGGGTGAAGGCGCTGGCTCAGTCCATCCACGTCTTAAGGAGGGCTCCCCGTGAGGTCAGCGGAAGGTTGTTCGGCAGTGCCAGAGAGGCAGAGCCTTTGGACGCTAGTCCCGCGGATTGCCGGGACAAAATTAGACGGGTGGCTGGAGAGATTGTGGCGACCGTGTTGGAGAGGTTGGGGGAGCTTTTGGCATCCTGGACGTGTGCTGCAGCTGAGGCAGGGCCGGCAGCCAGGCGGGGGGAGGCGGAAGTAGCAGCTTCTGAGAGAGCATCTTGGCGGTCTTCTATTGAGCAAAGGACCAAAGAGGCCATTGAAAGCGTTAGCTCCACCTTGTCATCGTTTGTAGCTTCTCAGTTTGAAGAGGACTTTTGCTGTCAGTTTTCGGAGATCCTGAAGCTTCAGGGCGTGAGAGAAGGACAAGGATCAGGCAGAAGCTGGGAAGAGCAGCTGCCAGAAGGAAGCAAGAGAGCAAAGTTGCCCGTGTTGCAACCGCTGCAAAACGCTGCTGCTGTATCACGAGTGAGTCGTGAGCTTGCCGAGGCGAGCATCCAAAAGGCCATCTCCAGAGTTCAGCAGCTGGATGCGGAATTGATCGGGTATGCCCGAACCATTGTCCTTGAAGTTGTGGCAACCGTGAGGAAGAAGTTAGAGGCAGAAAGGAAGGGCAAGGAAAAATCAGCGACGCTTCCAGCAAGGAAGGTCTTGCCACCTCTCAGGCTGCCTGCAATAGTCAGGCCTTCAGAGGAAGCAGGAGAATTGAAAGAGGAGAGCTCACATACTCTCCTCCCACCTGTCCTGCGAGGCCCTGAGCAAGATGCTCGCCGGCCACCGGAAGACCTTCCGAAGTCCGCGGATTACACCTGCAGAGCCCCAGCAAGGTCTTCGGTGCCCGCGTGTGAAACCCTGCGTATCCTGAGGCCAGGGAGCACGGCAGGCACTCTCCCTTGCACGGGCCCGCAGTTTGCGAGGCAGCCCGTGCCTCCAGCGGGTCCGAAGCCCCCTAGCCAGGCAGGAGCATGGCGCAGACCAGTGCGTTTAAAGGTGTTCCTGGAGGAGCCCGTGCAGCCCGAGTCCTTAAAGAGGGCGGTAGCTGGGAGCCTTGTGGAGGGTGTCCTGAGGAGGCGTGCGGCTCCAGGGCCAGAGAGCGCCCGGGCAGCTCCCCCAGGCAGAGAATAAAGAGCTTTCTCCCAGGGGCTTGCTTGTGCCTCTCTTTATTCATGCCAGGCCATACTGCGTCTGGGCATTTTCCCGGCCATGTTTTCCCTCGCCTGCCTCCCTCCTACAGCCTCGGTCAGGCTAAGACACAGTTTTACAGGGCATCTGAAGTAGGGAAGAGAAAAGCAGGCAGCGCTTTTGCCTTGTTTAGAAAGCTTTGTGGCCGGGCTAGCGGAGGGGCTGGTGAAGCTCTGTAAAGCTATACTCATGCCTTCTGTGAGTCCCATCTGTAGGTGCTGTTGAAGGCTGGCGCCTTGTTCTGGGCATTTCTTCTCTCGTCCCATCAAGTCCTCCTTGATGGGCCTTTGGGTTGCCACCCAGGGCCCACTTTTGGTGTCCCATCAAGGGACCGCCCTTCAGCTTTTCATCTTGCCTAGCCCACTGCTCTTCTCCTCTTGTCTCCTCAAGGCGTCTCTGTTTGCCTTTCCATGGGCCCTAGGGCCCAGCGTGGGCCTTTTGGGGCAAGCGAGGGGCCACCAAACGGCCTTGCGCTGCCTCCCAAGACCCTCCATTTCCGTTTGCCCTTTGGTGCGGCCTGGAGCTCTAGATGTGGTGCGGCCCAGAGCCCTGGGTGTGCCTTTGGGTGGCCAGGCCGAGCCCTTTGCATGCCTCTGGGTACCCACCAGGGCCCTCCGGCTGCCTTGCTCTCTGCCCTTGTATCCTGTTTTCCCCTCCAGACTGGCTGGAGTGGCCTCCCAGCCCGTCCTCTACAGGAGAAAGGTGGGGGATGTCTGGGGCACAAATGGCGGTTGGGGGGGCGGGGCTGGGCAGGGGGCCGCCTGTGGAGGTCGGCCTAGGAGGCGCCGCGGGCCAGAGGCCAGAGGGGGCTTCAGTTTGTTCTTCCTTATTTTCAGCATTCTTTGTTTCGGGCAATTCCTGTAACATCTATACTTGTGCCTGCCAGGCATTATTTTGCGGCATATGTGCTCAAACTTTATTCTGATCACGAGTTATCTGTGCTCCCAATTTCTCGGCTGAACCCCTTCCCCTCAGAGGTAGGGGACATTCTGGCATACAGAAAAATTCACGTCTAAGCGCTTTGTTTCCAATGTCACGCTTAGTCGGTTGAAAGAAAGGCCTAGGCCCTCGTTTTCCCCTGGCACCAATTACTGACATAGAGAATTGACTCATAGGTCCTTTACGACTGTTTAATACCGAATACGTTGCTCCTGTGTCATCTAGAAATGTAAGTGTCTCATTCCCCAGCTTAACTGAAAGCAGGGGATCGGCTGGGGAGACCTTCATGTTTTGCCCCGGTGCCCTTCCTTCACTCTGTACCGCCTGATAGAACTTGGCAAGATTTTTAGATCTAGGTACCCCCTGCTTTACCCGCTACAAAATTAACTGCTGATATTGTTTAATCATCAGTCACCCCGCTCCCGTCTTTGGATTCCAGGCAGGTTCTCGTGCAGGCAGAACACGATCCGGACCATCCCTGGCGTTTAACCTCATGCTGTCCTCCGGAGCTTTTCCTAACACCATTCCCTTCTCCTCGGGGAGAAATATATTAAGCAACACCTGCACATCTCCCCAATCCGCGTTACGATTTTCGGCTATCATCTGGAAAGGCTTGGATTGCATCAGAAGTCTCATTCCCTATTTGTTCAGTAAGTGCCAAAATCTTGGCTCTTGCTTTTTCAAGTTCCCTAACTCCTAACCAAGGAAGAAAGCACCTGGTAAGGAATGGAAGCCAGCTGGCCGATCAATTAACGGATTGTGGCTTCTTCGATACCCTTGCCTAGATGTTCTTCTCCATAGCCCTGCGTTCATTTCGTTCCCGATGGTAATATCAGGGCGAAGCGTACCTAGGGTACAAGTCCCAGAGCAGCTGGGCAGCAAGACTTTCCGTGCCTTGTTTCCCCATAGCCAAATTTCCACAAATTCCTTTCCGAAGGCAGAAGCGGTCAGTAGTTTTGCTAACTGGAAAATTCCTGTTTCTGCAGGACATGGAGAGCCGGGTGAGCGAGAGCGGGCGGCCCACGTGCGTGTCCAGACGGGCCTGCAGGGTGGCCGGGCAGCAGCTGGGCGGCGGCCTAGCGACGCGCTGATGCAACAATGCAGTGGCCCAGCAACGTGATGATGCAAGAATGGGCGATGGCTCTATAGAGCTGCTCGCTGGGAGACCGGCTGTGGTGGCCAGAGCTGGGTGCCTCTGGAGCAAGAGGAGCCAGCGCAGGGTCACAGCTCTCGGCGAGCTCTTGGAAGGAGCCATGGAGCACCGTCTCACTGCTGGCATCGGAAACATGGACGCAGTGCTGAGCACAGCGGGGAAGAGGGGAGAGGTGAGGGACGGTCCGAAGGAGAGGGCTGCTCCCGGGAGCCTGGGACATGCAGGGCCGCTCTGGGGGCTTGGGGCGTGCGCGGGGAGCTGGCAGGGATGCAGAGGTGGTTGGGCTGGGGAGAGTTTTCAGGGAGTCCTGCCTCGCTGCCCAGCCTGGCTTGCGGCTAAGCAGGTGGGAGGGGTTGCTGCGAAAGGACGCGGCCGTGGGTTGAGGAAGGGATGGGAGCTGTGGGGCCGTGGTGGAGGAAGCAGAGAGCAGCCTTTGAGTGGGCCGCTCTTGGCGCTCCGCTTGGTTGGAGTCTTCCGAGAGCCTTTCTAGCAAGTGCCGTGCAGGAGGCTTCTGGAGATAGCGGCTGAGTGCTGACGAGCGTCTCCCTCTTTCTAGCTCGGGAAGAGGAGACAGGCAGTGTCAGAAGGAGGGAGTGGGCTGCTGGGCCTCCCGCTTGGTGTCAAGATCCCTCTGCTGCCTGGCTCCAAGCCTGTCTTCTGCAGGACAAAGCTGGGGGAAAAGGTAAAGGAAGTGGAAAGGGGTAGAAGAGCCCTCCTCCTTTCTTTGGCGGGAGTAGAGGGAGGGTCGTGGCTGCCTGGCGCGGACCTGCGTTTTAAGGGCTGGGCTTGAACTTTTCACTCTGAAGGTTCATTTCAGGTGTGCAGTTCTTCCCGGTGGCCTCGGATGCCTACTGTGCTGGTGGGGTTTGTCTTGTCTCCCCGATCCCAGCCCAGCCTAGCCCGGCGCAGCCTAGCGCGGTCCAGCCTGGCCCTGCAGTCTGGCTGTGGGGTTCTGTGTGCCTTCAGAAGGCTGGAGAAGAGTGTTGGTCTTCCAAGTACCTTCCCCTTTCCACAAGTACTGCTTGGCACCTCTTTGCTGCTGTCTCCTGCCTCCTTCATAGTCTGGAAAATGTCTCTTACAGCTTCACCAGCCCTCTGGTTATTTCAATCTGGGAGATCCATGCTGCCGCCAGCTGAGCACCGAATACAACAGCCTGCATGACCCGCATCTGCGGGCCTACCACAATCGCAAGGACAACCTGCGGAGGCTGAAGAGAGAGGGTTCCATCACCAGCGATGGCAAAGTAGGTTTGGACGTCGGGCTGCTGCAACCAGCGCTCATCAAGCGGGGTTCCCAGAGCGCTTGCTGCAGCCGGCTGTTGCTGGCAGAGGGCCCAGGGCTGTGGGGCTGGTTTCCCTGGGAGCAGAAGTGGCGGCAGCATCCCTCTGGCAAGTCCCACTCCTGCTCTTCTCCCTCTGCCCCGCGCTGCCCGAGTGTTGGGGAGGCAGCCGGCGTGAGGCGTGGCGCTGGGGCGAGGAGCACCGCTGAGCCCTGGCGGCGGGGGGAGTCAGGGTCCCCGCCACGGAGGAAGGGAGGGGAGGGGAGGGTGTGGAGAGGAGCAGCTCCTGGGTTTGGGCTGTTTTGGGGAAGAGAGTGTACGTAGGTGGGTTGAGAGTTCTTGGGGGCTATCTCCCCTCCTCTCTCCCTAGGTGGTTTGCACTCTGAAGGAGTTCAATGAGTACAGGCAGTATCTGACCACGCTGAAGCTGGAGGCAGAGAAAATGTTCATGCGAGAGGAGGTAGGCAAAGCGGCGTGTTGGTGGAGCCCTGTGAGCGGCACGGTGCCAAAGGCTGGGGCTTTACTTGCGGCACCTCGCAAGTAAAGGGGAGGCGGTCAGTGCAGAAGAGGTGAGGGCTGTGCGGCTGGGCCAGGCGCTGGGGCAAGGAAAGGACTACCGGGCTGCGAGCTGAGGTAGCGCAGGGTGCAGGGGTGCGGATGGGCAGGAAAGTCACGTGGAAGCCCGCGGAGTCCCGAGGGAAGCGTTTCTCTCCGGCCCTCGTCGCGTGGCCGAAGCAGAGCGCTGTCCTGGGCCCGCGGGACGCCGCAGCACGCAGGGGCGTGAGCGCTTGTCCAGGCACCAGCAAGCCACAGCCTGGTGTCACCTTTCAGAAAAAGCTTCGGCAAGAGCTGGCCCAGTTAGAGGATGCCTGCGAACTGCCGGGAGGGACTGATGTTTCTCGCCTGCGAGAGTGGCTGCTGCAGGAGCAAAGAAAGAGTTTGCCAGGTGGCGAGAGGCAGAGGAGGCAGAGGTAAGCAAAGGCCAAGCAACGGTTGCTCTTGAAGGGGGCGCGTGGTCCCTGAGAGAAGTCCTGGAGCCTCCTGTTGCAGTAAACGACCAAAGCCCGGCGGTGGAAGGAGGCGGTGGCGGCTGCAAACACGTTGGCGCAGTCTGCGTTTGGAGGCTTGGCCAGGCATCTGGAAGCTGCTGCGGGGTCTAGTGGAGCAAAGCAAGCCGGAGCAGGCTGATGGGAGTGTCTGAGCGGAAAATGGCTCCTTCTCAGCTGCCTTCTTTCTCTTGACAGGCATCTGACTGGGATCAAGAAGCGGCTTGAAAGACTGGAGGCTCTTGAAAAAGAGCAACGCCTCCTCCGGCAGGCCGAGTGCCAGCAGCAGCAGCAGCAGCAGCAGCAGCAGCTGGGAGAGAGGAGAGAGCCAGGCACCCGGAGCAGCTCTGAAAAGTCCGCTGTCAAAGGGAAGCCGGTGAGTAGGAGCCGGGTGGATGCAGGGGGCCGCCTCTGCTGTGCGGCAGCTCGTTGGTCCCCGGGCCTCAGGAGAGGGTGCTGGCCCCGCCAGAGGCGCTCGGGGCTTGCAAGCGGTGCCTGGTTGCTGAGGAGGTGGTGCCTGGCTGGTGTGCGATGTGTCCGCGTTTGCGAGTGGCTGTCAGAGACCAAGAAGCGGGCGCTTGCCTTCCTGTGTCCCTCGGACACGAGGCACTGGCCCTTTCTGCCTGTGCCTGGGCACTCTCAGTGGCCACTTCTGCACCCAGACTCGCACATTTAACACGAACCTGTGAGGTGCACTAAATGGCCGCACTCATTTTAGTGTCCAAAGCGTGCCGGAGAAGAAGCGCCTAACAGCATACAGGCTGTGCTGCTGCGGGCTGCGCTGGCAGAAGACCAAGAGCTTAAAGAGGTGGCTGAGACCGTGATCCAGGAAGTGCTGGAGCGGGTGAAGGCGCTGGCTCAGTCCATCCACGTCTTAAGGAGGGCTCCCCGTGAGGTCAGCGGAAGGTTGTTCGGCAGTGCCAGAGAGGCAGAGCCTTTGGACGCTAGTCCCGCGGATAGCCGGGACAAAATTAGACGGGTGGCTGGAGAGATTGTGGCGACCGTGTTGGAGAGGTTGGGGGAGCTTTTGGCATCCTGGACGTGTGCTGCAGCTGAGGCAGGGCCGGCAGCCAGGCGGGGGGAGGCGGAAGTAGCAGCTTCTGAGAGAGCATCTTGGCGGTCTTCTATTGAGCAAAGGATCAAAGAGGCCATTGAAAGCGTTAGCTCCACCTTGTCATCGTTTGTAGCTTCAGTTTGAAGAGGACTTTTGCTGTCAGTTTTCGGAGATCCTGAAGCTTCAGGGCGTGAGAGAAGGACAAGGCTCAGGCAGAGGCTGGGAAGAGCAGCTGCCAGAAGGAAGCAAGAGAGCAAAGTTGCCCGTGTTGCAACCGCTGCAAAACGCTGCTGCTGTCTCACGAGTGAGTCGTGAGCTTGCCGAGGCGAGCATCCAAAAGGCCATCTCCAGAGTTCAGCAGCTGGATGCGGAATTGATCGGGTATGCCCGAACCATTGTCCTTGAAGTTGTGGCAACCGTGAGGAAGAAGTTAGAGGCAGAAACGAAGGGCAAGGAAAAATCAGCGACGCTTCCAGCAAGGAAGGTCTTGCCACCTCTCAGGCTGCCTGCAATAGTCAGGCCTTCAGAGGAAGCAGGAGAATTGAAAGAGGAGAGCTCACATACTCTCCTCCCACCTGTCCTGCGAGGCCCTGAGCGAGATGCTCGCCGGCCACCGGAAGACCTTCCGAAGTCCGCGGATTACACCTGCAGAGCCCCAGCAAGGTCTTCGGTGCCCGCGTGTGAAACCCTGCGTATCCTGAGGCCAGGGAGCACGGCAGGCACTCTCCCTTGCACGGGCCCGCAGTTTGCGAGGCAGCCCGTGCCTCCAGCGGGTCCGAAGCCCCCTAGCCAGGCAGGAGCATGGCGCAGACCAGTGCGTTTAAAGGTGTTCCTGGAGGAGCCCGTGCAGCCCGAGTCCTTAAAGAGGGCGGTAGCTGGGAGCCTTGTGGAGGGTGTCCTGAGGAGGCGTGCGGCTCCAGGGCCAGAGAGCGCCCGGGCAGCTCCCCCAGGCAGAGAATAAAGAGCTTTCTCCCAGGGGCTTGCTTGTGCCTCTCTTTATTCATGCCAGGCCATACTGCGTCTGGGCATTTTCCCGGCCATGTTTTCCCTCACCTGCCTCCCTCCTACAGCCTCGGTCAGGCTAAGACACAGTTTTACAGGGCATCTGAAGTAGGGAAGAGAAAAGCAGGCAGCGCTTTTGCCTTGTTTAGAAAGCTTTGTGGCCGGGCTAGCGGAGGGGCTGGTGAAGCTCTGTAAAGCTATACTCATGCCTTCTGTGAGTCCCATCTGTAGGTGCTGTTGAAGGCTGGCGCCTTGTTCTGGGCATTTCTTCTCTCGTCCCATCAAGTCCTCCTTGATGGGCCTTTGGGTTGCCACCCAGGGCCCACTTTTGGTGTCCCATCAAGGGACCGCCCTTCAGCTTTTCATCTTGCCTAGCCCACTGCTCTTCTCCTCTTGTCTCCTCAAGGCGTCTCTGTTTGCCTTTCCATGGGCCCTAGGGCCCAGCGTGGGCCTTTTGGGGCAAGCGAGGGGCCACCAAACGGCCTTGCGCTGCCTCCCAAGACCCTCCATTTCCGTTTGCCCTTTGGTGCGGCCTGGAGCTCTAGATGTGGTGCGGCCCAGAGCCCTGGGTGTGCCTTTGGGTGGCCAGGCCGAGCCCTTTGCATGCCTCTGGGTACCCACCAGGGCCCTCCGGCTGCCTTGCTCTCTGCCCTTGTATCCTGTTTTCCCCTCCAGACTGGCTGGAGTGGCCTCCCAGCCCGTCCTCTACAGGAGAAAGGTGGGGGATGTCTGGGGCACAAATGGCGGTTGGGGGGGCGGGGCCCGGCAGGGGGCTGCCTGTGGAGGTCGGCCTAGGAGGCGCCGTGGGCCAGAGGCCAGAGGGGGCTTCAGTTTGTTCTTCCTTATTTTCAGCATTCTTTGTTTCGGGCAATTCCTGTAACATCTATACTTGTGCCTGCCAGGCATTATTTTGCGGCATATGTGCTCAAACTTTATTCTGATCACGAGTTATCTGTGCTCCCAATTTCTCGGCTGAACCCCTTCCCCTCAGAGGTAGGGGACATTCTGGCATACAGAAAAATTCACGTCTAAGCGCTTTGTTTCCAATGTCACGCTTAGTCGGTTGAAAGAAAGGCCTAGGCCCTCGTTTTCCCCTGGCACCAATTACTGACATAGAGAATTGACTCATAGGTCCTTTACGACTGTTTAATACCGAATACGTTGCTCCTGTGTCATCTAGAAATGTAAGTGTCTCATTCCCCAGCTTAACTGAAAGCAGGGGATCGGCTGGGGAGACCTTCATGTTTTGCCCCGGTGCCCTTCCTTCACTCTGTACCGCCTGATAGAACTTGGCAAGATTTTTAGATCTAGGTACCCCCTCCCTGCTTTACCCGCTACAAAATTAACTGCTGATATTGTTTAATCATCAGTCACCCCGCTCCCGTCTTTGGATTCCAGGCAGGTTCTCGTGCAGGCAGAACACGATCCGGACCATCCCTGGCGTTTAACCTCATGCTGTCCTCCGGAGCTTTTCCTAACACCATTCCCTTCTCCTCGGGGAGAAATAAAGTATTAAGCAACACCTGCACATCTCCCCAATCCGCGTTACGATTTTCGGCTATCATCTGGAAAGGCTTGGATCGCATCAGAAGTCTCATTCCCTATTTGTTCAGTAAGTGCCAAAATCTTGGCTCTTGCTTTTTCAAGTTCCCTAACTCCTAACCAAGGAAGAAAGCACCTGGTAAGGAATGGAAGCCAGCTGGCCGATCAATTAACGGATTGTGGCTTCTTCGATACCCTTGCCTAGATGTTCTTCTCCATAGCCCTGCGTTCATTTCGTTCCCCATGGTAATATCAGGGCGAAGCGTACCTAGGGTACAAGTCCCAGAGCAGCTGGGCAGCAAGACTTTCCATGCCTTGTTTCCCCATAGCCAAATTTCCACAAATTCCTTTCCGAAGGCAGAAGCGGTCAGTAGTTTTGCTAACTGGAAAATTCCTGTTTCTGCAGGACATGGAGAGCCGGGTGAGCGAGAGCGGGCGGCCCACGTGCGTGTCCAGACGGGCCTGCAGGGTGGCCGGGCAGCAGCTGGGCGGCGGCCTAGCGACGCGCTGATGCAACAATGCAGTGGCCCAGCAACGTGATGATGCAAGAATGGGCGATGGCTCTATATAGCTGCTCGCTGGGAGACCGGCTGTGGTGGCCAGAGCTGGGTGCCTCTGGAGCAAGAGGAGCCAGCGCAGGGTCACAGCTCTCGGCGAGCTCTTGGAAGGAGCCATGGAGCACCGTCTCACTGCTGGCATCGGAAACATGGACGCAGTGCTGAGCACAGCGGGGAAGAGGGGAGAGGTGAGGGACGGTCCGAAGGAGAGGGCTGATCCCGGGAGCCTGGGACATGCAGGGCCGCTCTGGGGGCTTGGGGCGTGCGCGGGGAGCTGGGAGGGATGCAGAGGTGGTTGGGCTGGGGAGAGTTTTCAGGGAGTCCTGCCTCGCTGCCCAGCCTGGCTTGCGGCTAAGCAGGTGGGAGGGGTTGCTGCGAAAGGACGCGGCCGTGGGTTGAGGAAGGGATGGGAGCTGTGGGGCCGTGGTGGAGGAAGCAGAGAGCAGCCTTTGAGTGGGCCGCTCTTGGCGCTCCGCTTGGTTGGAGTCTTCCGAGAGCCTTTCTAGCAAGTGCCGTGCAGGAGGCTTCTGGAGATAGCGGCTGAGTGCTGACGAGCGTCTCCCTCTTTCTAGCTCGGGAAGAGGAGACAGGCAGTGTCAGAAGGAGGGAGTGGGCTGCTGGGCCTCCCGCTTGGTGTCAAGATCCCTCTGCTGCCTGGCTCCAAGCCTGTCTTCTGCAGGACAAAGCTGGGGGAAAAGGTAAAGGAAGTGGAAAGGGGTAGAAGAGCCCTCCTCCTTTCTTTGGCGGGAGTAGAGGGAGGGTCGCGGCTGCCTGGCGCGGACCTGCGTTTTAAGGGCTGGGCTTGAACTTTTCACTCTGAAGGTTCATTTCAGGTGTGCAGTTCTTCCCGGTGGCCTCGGATGCCTACTGTGCTGGTGGGGTTTGTCTTGTCTCCCCGATCCCAGCCCAGCCTAGCCCGGCGCAGCCTAGCGCGGTCCAGCCTGGCCCTGCAGTCTGGCTGTGGGGTTCTGTGTGCCTTCAGAAGGCTGGAGAAGAGTGTTGGTCTTCCAAGTACCTTCCCCTTTCCACAAGTACTGCTTGGCACCTCTTTGCTGCTGTCTCCTGCCTCCTTCATAGTCTGGAAAATGTCTCTTACAGCTTCACCAGCCCTCTGGTTATTTCAATCTGGGAGATCCATGCTGCCGCCAGCTGAGCACCGAATACAACAGCCTGCATGACCCGCATCTGCGGGCCTACCACAATCGCAAGGACAACCTGCGGAGGCTGAAGAGAGAGGGTTCCATCACCAGCGATGGCAAAGTAGGTTTGGACGTCGGGCTGCTGCAACCAGCGCTCATCAAGCGGGGTTCCCAGAGCGCTTGCTGCAGCCGGCTGTTGCTGGCAGAGGGCCCAGGGCTGTGGGGCTGGTTTCCCTGGGAGCAGAAGTGGCGGCAGCATCCCTCTGGCAAGTCCCACTCCTGCTCTTCTCCCTCTGCCCCGCGCTGCCCGAGTGTTGGGGAGGCAGCCGGCGTGAGGCGTGGCGCTGGGGCGAGGAGCACCGCTGAGCCCTGGCGGCGGGGGGAGTCAGGGTCCCCGCCACGGAGGAAGGGAGGGGAGGGGAGGGTGTGGAGAGGAGCAGCTCCTGGGTTTGGGCTGTTTTGGGGAAGAGAGTGTACGTAGGTGGGTTGAGAGTTCTTGGGGGCTATCTCCCCTCCTCTCTCCCTAGGTGGTTTGCACTCTGAAGGAGTTCAATGAGTACAGGCAGTATCTGACCACGCTGAAGCTGGAGGCAGAGAAAATGTTCATGCGAGAGGAGGTAGGCAAAGCGGCGTGTTGGTGGAGCCCTGTGAGCGGCACGGTGCCAAAGGCTGGGGCTTTACTTGCGGCACCTCGCAAGTAAAGGGGAGGCGGTCAGTGCAGAAGAGGTGAGGGCTGTGCGGCTGGGCCAGGCGCTGTGGCAAGGAAAGGACTACCGGGCTGCGAGCTGAGGTAGCGCAGGGTGCTGGGGTGTGGATGGGCAGGAAGCGCCTAACAGCATACAGGCTGTGCTGCTGCGGGCTGCGCTGGCAGAAGACCAAGAGCTTAAAGAGGTGGCTGAGACCGTGATCCAGGAAGTGCTGGAGCGGGTGAAGGCGCTGGCTCAGTCCATCCACGTCTTAAGGAGGGCTCCCCGTGAGGTCAGCGGAAGGTTGTTCGGCAGTGCCAGAGAGGCAGAGCCTTTGGACGCTAGTCCCGCGGATAGCCGGGACAAAATTAGACGGGTGGCTGGAGAGATTGTGGCGACCGTGTTGGAGAGGTTGGGGGAGCTTTTGGCATCCTGGACGTGTGCTGCAGCTGAGGCAGGGCCGGCAGCCAGGCGGGGGGAGGCGGAAGTAGCAGCTTCTGAGAGAGCATCTTGGCGGTCTTCTATTGAGCAAAGGATCAAAGAGGCCATTGAAAGCGTTAGCTCCACCTTGTCATCGTTTGTAGCTTCTCAGTTTGAAGAGGACTTTTGCTGTCAGTTTTCGGAGATCCTGAAGCTTCAGGGCGTGAGAGAAGGACAAGGCTCAGGCAGAGGCTGGGAAGAGCAGCTGCCAGAAGGAAGCAAGAGAGCAAAGTTGCCCGTGTTGCAACCGCTGCAAAACGCTGCTGCTGTCTCACGAGTGAGTCGTGAGCTTGCCGAGGCGAGCATCCAAAAGGCCATCTCCAGAGTTCAGCAGCTGGATGCGGAATTGATCGGGTATGCCCGAACCATTGTCCTTGAAGTTGTGGCAACCGTGAGGAAGAAGTTAGAGGCAGAAAGGAAGGGCAAGGAAAAATCAGCGACGCTTCCAGCAAGGAAGGTCTTGCCACCTCTCAGGCTGCCTGCAATAGTCAGGCCTTCAGAGGAAGCAGGAGAATTGAAAGAGGAGAGCTCACATACTCTCCTCCCACCTGTCCTGCGAGGCCCTGAGCGAGATGCTCGCCGGCCACCGGAAGACCTTCCGAAGTCCGCGGATTACACCTGCAGAGCCCCAGCAAGGTCTTCGGTGCCCGCGTGTGAAACCCTGCGTATCCTGAGGCCAGGGAGCACGGCAGGCACTCTCCCTTGCACGGGCCCGCAGTTTGCGAGGCAGCCCGTGCCTCCAGCGGGTCCGAAGCCCCCTAGCCAGGCAGGAGCATGGCGCAGACCAGTGCGTTTAAAGGTGTTCCTGGAGGAGCCCGTGCAGCCCGAGTCCTTAAAGAGGGCGGTAGCTGGGAGCCTTGTGGAGGGTGTCCTGAGGAGGCGTGCGGCTCCAGGGCCAGAGAGCGCCCGGGCAGCTCCCCCAGGCAGAGAATAAAGAGCTTTCTCCCAGGGGCTTGCTTGTGCCTCTCTTTATTCATGCCAGGCCATACTGCGTCTGGGCATTTTCCCGGCCATGTTTTCCCTCGCCTGCCTCCCTCCTACAGCCTCGGTCAGGCTAAGACACAGTTTTACAGGGCATCTGAAGTAGGGAAGAGAAAAGCAGGCAGCGCTTTTGCCTTGTTTAGAAAGCTTTGTGGCCGGGCTAGCGGAGGGGCTGGTGAAGCTCTGTAAAGCTATACTCATGCCTTCTGTGAGTCCCATCTGTAGGTGCTGTTGAAGGCTGGCGCCTTGTTCTGGGCATTTCTTCTCTCGTCCCATCAAGTCCTCCTTGATGGGCCTTTGGGTTGCCACCCAGGGCCCACTTTTGGTGTCCCATCAAGGGACCGCCCTTCAGCTTTTCATCTTGCCTAGCCCACTGCTCTTCTCCTCTTGTCTCCTCAAGGCGTCTCTGTTTGCCTTTCCATGGGCCCTAGGGCCCAGCGTGGGCCTTTTGGGGCAAGCGAGGGGCCACCAAACGGCCTTGCGCTGCCTCCCAAGACCCTCCATTTCCGTTTGCCCTTTGGTGCGGCCTGGAGCTCTAGATGTGGTGCGGCCCAGAGCCCTGGGTGTGCCTTTGGGTGGCCAGGCCGAGCCCTTTGCATGCCTCTGGGTACCCACCAGGGCCCTCCGGCTGCCTTGCTCTCTGCCCTTGTATCCTGTTTTCCCCTCCAGACTGGCTGGAGTGGCCTCCCAGCCCGTCCTCTACAGGAGAAAGGTGGGGGATGTCTGGGGCACAAATGGCGGTTGGGGGGGCGGGGCCCGGCAGGGGGCCGCCCGTGGAGGTTGGCCTAGGAGGCGCCGTGGGCCAGAGGCCAGAGGGGGCTTCAGTTTGTTCTTCCTTATTTTCAGCATTCTTTGTTTCGGGCAATTCCTGTAACATCTATACTTGTGCCTGCCAGGCATTATTTTGCGGCATATGTGCTCAAACTTTATTCTGATCACGAGTTATCTGTGCTCCCAATTTCTCGGCTGAACCCCTTCCCCTCAGAGGTAGGGGACATTCTGGCATACAGAAAAATTCACGTCTAAGCGCTTTGTTTCCAATGTCACGCTTAGTCGGTTGAAAGAAAGGCCTAGGCCCTCGTTTTCCCCTGGCACCAATTACTGACATAGAGAATTGACTCATAGGTCCTTTACGACTGTTTAATACCGAATACGTTGCTCCTGTGTCATCTAGAAATGTAAGTGTCTCATTCCCCAGCTTAACTGAAAGCAGGGGATCGGCTGGGGAGACCTTCATGTTTTGCCCCGGTGCCCTTCCTTCACTCTGTACCGCCTGATAGAACTTGGCAAGATTTTTAGATCTAGGTACCCCCTCCCTGCTTTACCCGCTACAAAATTAACTGCTGATATTGTTTAATCATCAGTCACCCCGCTCCCGTCTTTGGATTCCAGGCAGGTTCTCGTGCAGGCAGAACACGATCCGGACCATCCCTGGCGTTTAACCTCATGCTGTCCTCCGGAGCTTTTCCTAACACCATTCCCTTCTCCTCGGGGAGAAATAAAGTATTAAGCAACACCTGCACATCTCCCCAATCCGCGTTACGATTTTCGGCTATCATCTGGAAAGGCTTGGATCGCATCAGAAGTCTCATTCCCTATTTGTTCAGTAAGTGCCAAAATCTTGGCTCTTGCTTTTTCAAGTTCCCTAACTCCTAACCAAGGAAGAAAGCACCTGGTAAGGAATGGAAGCCAGCTGGCCGATCAATTAACGGATTGTGGCTTCTTCGATACCCTTGCCTAGATGTTCTTCTCCATAGCCCTGCGTTCATTTCGTTCCCCATGGTAATATCAGGGCGAAGCGTACCTAGGGTACAAGTCCCAGAGCAGCTGGGCAGCAAGACTTTCCGTGCCTTGTTTCCCCATAGCCAAATTTCCACAAATTCCTTTCCGAAGGCAGAAGCGGTCAGTAGTTTTGCTAACTGGAAAATTCCTGTTTCTGCAGGACATGGAGAGCCGGGTGAGTGAGAGCGGGCGGCCCACGTGCGTGTCCAGACGGGCCTGCAGGGTGGCCGGGCAGCAGCTGGGCGGCGGCCTAGCGACGCGCTGATGCAACAATGCAGTGGCCCAGCAACGTGATGATGCAAGAATGGGCGATGGCTCTATATAGCTGCTCGCTGGGAGACCGGCTGTGGTGGCCAGAGCTGGGTGCCTCTGGAGCAAGAGGAGCCAGCGCAGGGTCACAGCTCTCGGCGAGCTCTTGGAAGGAGCCATGGAGCACCGTCTCACTGCTGGCATCGGAAACATGGACGCAGTGCTGAGCACAGCGGGGAAGAGGGGAGAGGTGAGGGACGGTCCGAAGGAGAGGGCTGATCCCGGGAGCCTGGGACATGCAGGGCCGCTCTGGGGGCTTGGGGCGTGCGCGGGGAGCTGGGAGGGATGCAGAGGTGGTTGGGCTGGGGAGAGTTTTCAGGGAGTCCTGCCTCGCTGCCCAGCCTGGCTTGCGGCTAAGCAGGTGGGAGGGGTTGCTGCGAAAGGACGCGGCCGTGGGTTGAGGAAGGGATGGGAGCTGTGGGGCCGTGGTGGAGGAAGCAGAGAGCAGCCTTTGAGTGGGCCGCTCTTGGCGCTCCGCTTGGTTGGAGTCTTCCGAGAGCCTTTCTAGCAAGTGCCGTGCAGGAGGCTTCTGGAGATAGCGGCTGAGTGCTGACGAGCGTCTCCCTCTTTCTAGCTCGGGAAGAGGAGACAGGCAGTGTCAGAAGGAGGGAGTGGGCTGCTGGGCCTCCCGCTTGGTGTCAAGATCCCTCTGCTGCCTGGCTCCAAGCCTGTCTTCTGCAGGACAAAGCTGGGGGAAAAGGTAAAGGAAGTGGAAAGGGGTAGAAGAGCCCTCCTCCTTTCTTTGGCGGGAGTAGAGGGAGGGTCGCGGCTGCCTGGCGCGGACCTGCGTTTTAAGGGCTGGGCTTGAACTTTTCACTCTGAAGGTTCATTTCAGGTGTGCAGTTCTTCCCGGTGGCCTCGGATGCCTACTGTGCTGGTGGGGTTTGTCTTGTCTCCCCGATCCCAGCCCAGCCTAGCCCGGCGCAGCCTAGCGCGGTCCAGCCTGGCCCTGCAGTCTGGCTGTGGGGTTCTGTGTGCCTTCAGAAGGCTGGAGAAGAGTGTTGGTCTTCCAAGTACCTTCCCCTTTCCACAAGTACTGCTTGGCACCTCTTTGCTGCTGTCTCCTGCCTCCTTCATAGTCTGGAAAATGTCTCTTACAGCTTCACCAGCCCTCTGGTTATTTCAATCTGGGAGATCCATGCTGCCGCCAGCTGAGCACCGAATACAACAGCCTGCATGACCCGCATCTGCGGGCCTACCACAATCGCAAGGACAACCTGCGGAGGCTGAAGAGAGAGGGTTCCATCACCAGCGATGGCAAAGTAGGTTTGGACGTCGGGCTGCTGCAACCAGCGCTCATCAAGCGGGGTTCCCAGAGCGCTTGCTGCAGCCGGCTGTTGCTGGCAGAGGGCCCAGGGCTGTGGGGCTGGTTTCCCTGGGAGCAGAAGTGGCGGCAGCATCCCTCTGGCAAGTCCCACTCCTGCTCTTCTCCCTCTGCCCCGCGCTGCCCGAGTGTTGGGGAGGCAGCCGGCGTGAGGCGTGGCGCTGGGGCGAGGAGCACCGCTGAGCCCTGGCGGCGGGGGGAGTCAGGGTCCCCGCCACGGAGGAAGGGAGGGGAGGGGAGGGTGTGGAGAGGAGCAGCTCCTGGGTTTGGGCTGTTTTGGGGAAGAGAGTGTACGTAGGTGGGTTGAGAGTTCTTGGGGGCTATCTCCCCTCCTCTCTCCCTAGGTGGTTTGCACTCTGAAGGAGTTCAATGAGTACAGGCAGTATCTGACCACGCTGAAGCTGGAGGCAGAGAAAATGTTCATGCGAGAGGAGGTAGGCAAAGCGGCGTGTTGGTGGAGCCCTGTGAGCGGCACGGTGCCAAAGGCTGGGGCTTTACTTGCAGCACCTCGCAAGTAAAGGGGAGGCGGTCAGTGCAGAAGAGGTGAGGGCTGTGCGGCTGGGCCAGGCGCTGTGGCAAGGAAAGGACTACCGGGCTGCGAGCTGAGGTAGCGCAGGGTGCTGGGGTGTGGATGGGCAGGAAGCGCCTAACAGCATACAGGCTGTGCTGCTGCGGGCTGCGCTGGCAGAAGACCAAGAGCTTAAAGAGGTGGCTGAGACCGTGATCCAGGAAGTGCTGGAGCGGGTGAAGGCGCTGGCTCAGTCCATCCACGTCTTAAGGAGGGCTCCCCGTGAGGTCAGCGGAAGGTTGTTCGGCAGTGCCAGAGAGGCAGAGCCTTTGGACGCTAGTCCCGCGGATAGCCGGGACAAAATTAGACGGGTGGCTGGAGAGATTGTGGCGACCGTGTTGGAGAGGTTGGGGGAGCTTTTGGCATCCTGGACGTGTGCTGCAGCTGAGGCAGGGCCGGCAGCCAGGCGGGGGGAGGCGGAAGTAGCAGCTTCTGAGAGAGCATCTTGGCGGTCTTCTATTGAGCAAAGGATCAAAGAGGCCATTGAAAGCGTTAGCTCCACCTTGTCATCGTTTGTAGCTTCTCAGTTTGAAGAGGACTTTTGCTGTCAGTTTTCGGAGATCCTGAAGCTTCAGGGCGTGAGAGAAGGACAAGGCTCAGGCAGAGGCTGGGAAGAGCAGCTGCCAGAAGGAAGCAAGAGAGCAAAGTTGCCCGTGTTGCAACCGCTGCAAAACGCTGCTGCTGTCTCACGAGTGAGTCGTGAGCTTGCCGAGGCGAGCATCCAAAAGGCCATCTCCAGAGTTCAGCAGCTGGATGCGGAATTGATCGGGTATGCCCGAACCATTGTCCTTGAAGTTGTGGCAACCGTGAGGAAGAAGTTAGAGGCAGAAAGGAAGGGCAAGGAAAAATCAGCGACGCTTCCAGCAAGGAAGGTCTTGCCACCTCTCAGGCTGCCTGCAATAGTCAGGCCTTCAGAGGAAGCAGGAGAATTGAAAGAGGAGAGCTCACATACTCTCCTCCCACCTGTCCTGCGAGGCCCTGAGCGAGATGCTCGCCGGCCACCGGAAGACCTTCCGAAGTCCGCGGATTACACCTGCAGAGCCCCAGCAAGGTCTTCGGTGCCCGCGTGTGAAACCCTGCGTATCCTGAGGCCAGGGAGCACGGCAGGCACTCTCCCTTGCACGGGCCCGCAGTTTGCGAGGCAGCCCGTGCCTCCAGCGGGTCCGAAGCCCCCTAGCCAGGCAGGAGCATGGCGCAGACCAGTGCGTTTAAAGGTGTTCCTGGAGGAGCCCGTGCAGCCCGAGTCCTTAAAGAGGGCGGTAGCTGGGAGCCTTGTGGAGGGTGTCCTGAGGAGGCGTGCGGCTCCAGGGCCAGAGAGCGCCCGGGCAGCTCCCCCAGGCAGAGAATAAAGAGCTTTCTCCCAGGGGCTTGCTTGTGCCTCTCTTTATTCATGCCAGGCCATACTGCGTCTGGGCATTTTCCCGGCCATGTTTTCCCTCGCCTGCCTCCCTCCTACAGCCTCGGTCAGGCTAAGACACAGTTTTACAGGGCATCTGAAGTAGGGAAGAGAAAAGCAGGCAGCGCTTTTGCCTTGTTTAGAAAGCTTTGTGGCCGGGCTAGCGGAGGGGCTGGTGAAGCTCTGTAAAGCTATACTCATGCCTTCTGTGAGTCCCATCTGTAGGTGCTGTTGAAGGCTGGCGCCTTGTTCTGGGCATTTCTTCTCTCGTCCCATCAAGTCCTCCTTGATGGGCCTTTGGGTTGCCACCCAGGGCCCACTTTTGGTGTCCCATCAAGGGACCGCCCTTCAGCTTTTCATCTTGCCTAGCCCACTGCTCTTCTCCTCTTGTCTCCTCAAGGCGTCTCTGTTTGCCTTTCCATGGGCCCTAGGGCCCAGCGTGGGCCTTTTGGGGCAAGCGAGGGGCCACCAAACGGCCTTGCGCTGCCTCCCAAGACCCTCCATTTCCGTTTGCCCTTTGGTGCGGCCTGGAGCTCTAGATGTGGTGCGGCCCAGAGCCCTGGGTGTGCCTTTGGGTGGCCAGGCCGAGCCCTTTGCATGCCTCTGGGTACCCACCAGGGCCCTCCGGCTGCCTTGCTCTCTGCCCTTGTATCCTGTTTTCCCCTCCAGACTGGCTGGAGTGGCCTCCCAGCCCGTCCTCTACAGGAGAAAGGTGGGGGATGTCTGGGGCACAAATGGCGGTTGGGGGGGCGGGGCCCGGCAGGGGGCCGCCCGTGGAGGTTGGCCTAGGAGGCGCCGTGGGCCAGAGGCCAGAGGGGGCTTCAGTTTGTTCTTCCTTATTTTCAGCATTCTTTGTTTCGGGCAATTCCTGTAACATCTATACTTGTGCCTGCCAGGCATTATTTTGCGGCATATGTGCTCAAACTTTATTCTGATCACGAGTTATCTGTGCTCCCAATTTCTCGGCTGAACCCCTTCCCCTCAGAGGTAGGGGACATTCTGGCATACAGAAAAATTCACGTCTAAGCGCTTTGTTTCCAATGTCACGCTTAGTCGGTTGAAAGAAAGGCCTAGGCCCTCGTTTTCCCCTGGCACCAATTACTGACATAGAGAATTGACTCATAGGTCCTTTACGACTGTTTAATACCGAATACGTTGCTCCTGTGTCATCTAGAAATGTAAGTGTCTCATTCCCCAGCTTAACTGAAAGCAGGGGATCGGCTGGGGAGACCTTCATGTTTTGCCCCGGTGCCCTTCCTTCACTCTGTACCGCCTGATAGAACTTGGCAAGATTTTTAGATCTAGGTACCCCCTCCCTGCTTTACCCGCTACAAAATTAACTGCTGATATTGTTTAATCATCAGTCACCCCGCTCCCGTCTTTGGATTCCAGGCAGGTTCTCGTGCAGGCAGAACACGATCCGGACCATCCCTGGCGTTTAACCTCATGCTGTCCTCCGGAGCTTTTCCTAACACCATTCCCTTCTCCTCGGGGAGAAATAAAGTATTAAGCAACACCTGCACATCTCCCCAATCCGCGTTACGATTTTCGGCTATCATCTGGAAAGGCTTGGATCGCATCAGAAGTCTCATTCCCTATTTGTTCAGTAAGTGCCAAAATCTTGGCTCTTGCTTTTTCAAGTTCCCTAACTCCTAACCAAGGAAGAAAGCACCTGGTAAGGAATGGAAGCCAGCTGGCCGATCAATTAACGGATTGTGGCTTCTTCGATACCCTTGCCTAGATGTTCTTCTCCATAGCCCTGCGTTCATTTCGTTCCCCATGGTAATATCAGGGCGAAGCGTACCTAGGGTACAAGTCCCAGAGCAGCTGGGCAGCAAGACTTTCCGTGCCTTGTTTCCCCATAGCCAAATTTCCACAAATTCCTTTCCGAAGGCAGAAGCGGTCAGTAGTTTTGCTAACTGGAAAATTCCTGTTTCTGCAGGACATGGAGAGCCGGGTGAGCGAGAGCGGGCGGCCCACGTGCGTGTCCAGACGGGCCTGCAGGGTGGCCGGGCAGCAGCTGGGCGGCGGCCTAGCGACGCGCTGATGCAACAATGCAGTGGCCCAGCAACGTGATGATGCAAGAATGGGCGATGGCTCTATATAGCTGCTCGCTGGGAGACCGGCTGTGGTGGCCAGAGCTGGGTGCCTCTGGAGCAAGAGGAGCCAGCGCAGGGTCACAGCTCTCGGCGAGCTCTTGGAAGGAGCCATGGAGCACCGTCTCACTGCTGGCATCGGAAACATGGACGCAGTGCTGAGCACAGCGGGGAAGAGGGGAGAGGTGAGGGACGGTCCGAAGGAGAGGGCTGATCCCGGGAGCCTGGGACATGCAGGGCCGCTCTGGGGGCTTGGGGCGTGCGCGGGGAGCTGGGAGGGATGCAGAGGTGGTTGGGCTGGGGAGAGTTTTCAGGGAGTCCTGCCTCGCTGCCCAGCCTGGCTTGCGGCTAAGCAGGTGGGAGGGGTTGCTGCGAAAGGACGCGGCCGTGGGTTGAGGAAGGGATGGGAGCTGTGGGGCCGTGGTGGAGGAAGCAGAGAGCAGCCTTTGAGTGGGCCGCTCTTGGCGCTCCGCTTGGTTGGAGTCTTCCGAGAGCCTTTCTAGCAAGTGCCGTGCAGGAGGCTTCTGGAGATAGCGGCTGAGTGCTGACGAGCGTCTCCCTCTTTCTAGCTCGGGAAGAGGAGACAGGCAGTGTCAGAAGGAGGGAGTGGGCTGCTGGGCCTCCCGCTTGGTGTCAAGATCCCTCTGCTGCCTGGCTCCAAGCCTGTCTTCTGCAGGACAAAGCTGGGGGAAAAGGTAAAGGAAGTGGAAAGGGGTAGAAGAGCCCTCCTCCTTTCTTTGGCGGGAGTAGAGGGAGGGTCGCGGCTGCCTGGCGCGGACCTGCGTTTTAAGGGCTGGGCTTGAACTTTTCACTCTGAAGGTTCATTTCAGGTGTGCAGTTCTTCCCGGTGGCCTCGGATGCCTACTGTGCTGGTGGGGTTTGTCTTGTCTCCCCGATCCCAGCCCAGCCTAGCCCGGCGCAGCCTAGCGCGGTCCAGCCTGGCCCTGCAGTCTGGCTGTGGGGTTCTGTGTGCCTTCAGAAGGCTGGAGAAGAGTGTTGGTCTTCCAAGTACCTTCCCCTTTCCACAAGTACTGCTTGGCACCTCTTTGCTGCTGTCTCCTGCCTCCTTCATAGTCTGGAAAATGTCTCTTACAGCTTCACCAGCCCTCTGGTTATTTCAATCTGGGAGATCCATGCTGCCGCCAGCTGAGCACCGAATACAACAGCCTGCATGACCCGCATCTGCGGGCCTACCACAATCGCAAGGACAACCTGCGGAGGCTGAAGAGAGAGGGTTCCATCACCAGCGATGGCAAAGTAGGTTTGGACGTCGGGCTGCTGCAACCAGCGCTCATCAAGCGGGGTTCCCAGAGCGCTTGCTGCAGCCGGCTGTTGCTGGCAGAGGGCCCAGGGCTGTGGGGCTGGTTTCCCTGGGAGCAGAAGTGGCGGCAGCATCCCTCTGGCAAGTCCCACTCCTGCTCTTCTCCCTCTGCCCCGCGCTGCCCGAGTGTTGGGGAGGCAGCCGGCGTGAGGCGTGGCGCTGGGGCGAGGAGCACCGCTGAGCCCTGGCGGCGGGGGGAGTCAGGGTCCCCGCCACGGAGGAAGGGAGGGGAGGGGAGGGTGTGGAGAGGAGCAGCTCCTGGGTTTGGGCTGTTTTGGGGAAGAGAGTGTACGTAGGTGGGTTGAGAGTTCTTGGGGGCTATCTCCCCTCCTCTCTCCCTAGGTGGTTTGCACTCTGAAGGAGTTCAATGAGTACAGGCAGTATCTGACCACGCTGAAGCTGGAGGCAGAGAAAATGTTCATGCGAGAGGAGGTAGGCAAAGCGGCGTGTTGGTGGAGCCCTGTGAGCGGCACGGTGCCAAAGGCTGGGGCTTTACTTGCGGCACCTCGCAAGTAAAGGGGAGGCGGTCAGTGCAGAAGAGGTGAGGGCTGTGCGGCTGGGCCAGGCGCTGGGGCAAGGAAAGGACTACCGGGCTGCGAGCTGAGGTAGCGCAGGGTGCAGGGGTGCGGATGGGCAGGAAAGTCACGTGGAAGCCCGCGGAGTCCCGAGGGAAGCGTTTCTCTCCGGCCCTCGTCGCGTGGCCGAAGCAGAGCGCTGTCCTGGGCCCGCGGGACGCCGCAGCACGCAGGGGCGTGAGCGCTTGTCCAGGCACCAGCAAGCCACAGCCTGGTGTCACCTTTCAGAAAAAGCTTCGGCAAGAGCTGGCCCAGTTAGAGGATGCCTGCGAACTGCCGGGAGGGACTGATGTTTCTCGCCTGCGAGAGTGGCTGCTGCAGGAGCAAAGAAAGAGTTTGCCAGGTGGCGAGAGGCAGAGGAGGCAGAGGTAAGCAAAGGCCAAGCAACGGTTGCTCTTGAAGGGGGCGCGTGGTCCCTGAGAGAAGTCCTGGAGCCTCCTGTTGCAGTAAACAACCAAAGCCCGGCGGTGGAAGGAGGCGGTGGCGGCTGCGAACACGTTGGCGCAGTCTGCGTTTGGAGGCTTGGCCAGGCATCTGGAAGCTGCTGCGGGGTCTAGTGGAGCAAAGCAAGCCGGAGCAGGCTGATGGGAGCGTCTGAGCGGAAAATGGCTCCTTCTCAGCTGCCTTCTTTCTCTTGACAGGCATCTGACTGGGATCAAGAAGCGGCTTGAAAGACTGGAGGCTCTTGAAAAAGAGCAACGCCTCCTCCGGCAGGCCGAGTGCCAGCAGCAGCAGCAGCAGCAGCAGCTGGGAGAGAGGAGAGAGCCAGGCACCCGGAGCAGCTCTGAAAAGTCCGCTGTCAAAGGGAAGCCGGTGAGTAGGAGCCGGGTGGATGCAGGGGGCCGCCTCTGCTGTGCGGCAGCTCGTTGGTCCCCGGGCCTCAGGAGAGGGTGCTGGCCCCGCCAGAGGCGCTCGGGGCTTGCAAGCGGTGCCTGGTTGCTGAGGAGGTGGTGCCTGGCTGGTGTGCGATGTGTCCGCGTTTGCGAGTGGCTGTCAGAGACCAAGAAGCGGGCGCTTGCCTTCCTGTGTCCCTCGGACACGAGGCACTGGCCCTTTCTGCCTGTGCCTGGGCACTCTCAGTGGCCACTTCTGCACCCAGACTCGCACATTTAACGCGAACCTGTGAGGTGCACTAAATGGCCGCACTCGTTTTAGTGTCCAAAGCGTGCCGGAGAAGAAGCGCCTAACAGCATACAGGCTGTGCTGCTGCGGGCTGCGCTGGCAGAAGACCAGGAGCTTAAAGAGGTGGCTGAGACCGTGATCCAGGAAGTGCTGGAGCGGGTGAAGGCGCTGGCTCAGTCCATCCACGTCTTAAGGAGGGCTCCCCGTGAGGTCAGCGGAAGGTTGTTCGGCAGTGCCAGAGAGGCAGAGCCTTTGGACGCTAGTCCCGCGGATAGCCGGGACAAAATTAGACGGGTGGCTGGAGAGATTGTGGCGACCGTGTTGGAGAGGTTGGGGGAGCTTTTGGCATCCTGGACGTGTGCTGCAGCTGAGGCAGGGCCGGCAGCCAGGCGGGGGGAGGCGGAAGTAGCAGCTTCTGAGAGAGCATCTTGGCGGTCTTCTATTGAGCAAAGGATCAAAGAGGCCATTGAAAGCGTTAGCTCCACCTTGTCATCGTTTGTAGCTTCTCAGTTTGAAGAGGACTTTTGCTGTCAGTTTTCGGAGATCCTGAAGCTTCAGGGCGTGAGAGAAGGACAAGGCTCAGGCAGAGGCTGGGAAGAGCAGCTGCCAGAAGGAAGCAAGAGAGCAAAGTTGCCCGTGTTGCAACCGCTGCAAAACGCTGCTGCTGTCTCACGAGTGAGTCGTGAGCTTGCCGAGGCGAGCATCCAAAAGGCCATCTCCAGAGTTCAGCAGCTGGATGCGGAATTGATCGGGTATGCCCGAACCATTGTCCTTGAAGTTGTGGCAACCGTGAGGAAGAAGTTAGAGGCAGAAAGGAAGGGCAAGGAAAAATCAGCGACGCTTCCAGCAAGGAAGGTCTTGCCACCTCTCAGGCTGCCTGCAATAGTCAGGCCTTCAGAGGAAGCAGGAGAATTGAAAGAGGAGAGCTCACATACTCTCCTCCCACCTGTCCTGCGAGGCCCTGAGCGAGATGCTCGCCGGCCACCGGAAGACCTTCCGAAGTCCGCGGATTACACCTGCAGAGCCCCAGCAAGGTCTTCGGTGCCCGCGTGTGAAACCCTGCGTATCCTGAGGCCAGGGAGCACGGCAGGCACTCTCCCTTGCACGGGCCCGCAGTTTGCGAGGCAGCCCGTGCCTCCAGCGGGTCCGAAGCCCCCTAGCCAGGCAGGAGCATGGTGCAGACCAGTGCGTTTAAAGGTGTTCCTGGAGGAGCCCGTGCAGCCCGAGTCCTTAAAGAGGGCGGTAGCTGGGAGCCTTGTGGAGGGTGTCCTGAGGAGGCGTGCGGCTCCAGGGCCAGAGAGCGCCCGGGCAGCTCCCCCAGGCAGAGAATAAAGAGCTTTCTCCCAGGGGCTTGCTTGTGCCTCTCTTTATTCATGCCAGGCCATACTGCGTCTGGGCATTTTCCCGGCCATGTTTTCCCTCGCCTGCCTCCCTCCTACAGCCTCGGTCAGGCTAAGACACAGTTTTACAGGGCATCTGAAGTAGGGAAGAGAAAAGCAGGCAGCGCTTTTGCCTTGTTTAGAAAGCTTTGTGGCCGGGCTAGCGGAGGGGCTGGTGAAGCTCTGTAAAGCTATACTCATGCCTTCTGTGAGTCCCATCTGTAGGTGCTGTTGAAGGCTGGCGCCTTGTTCTGGGCATTTCTTCTCTCGTCCCATCAAGTCCTCCTTGATGGGCCTTTGGGTTGCCACCCAGGGCCCACTTTTGGTGTCCCATCAAGGGACCGCCCTTCAGCTTTTCATCTTGCCTAGCCCACTGCTCTTCTCCTCTTGTCTCCTCAAGGCGTCTCTGTTTGCCTTTCCATGGGCCCTAGGGCCCAGCGTGGGCCTTTTGGGGCAAGCGAGGGGCCACCAAACGGCCTTGCGCTGCCTCCCAAGACCCTCCATTTCCGTTTGCCCTTTGGTGCGGCCTGGAGCTCTAGATGTGGTGCGGCCCAGAGCCCTGGGTGTGCCTTTGGGTGGCCAGGCCGAGCCCTTTGCATGCCTCTGGGTACCCACCAGGGCCCTCCGGCTGCCTTGCTCTCTGCCCTTGTATCCTGTTTTCCCCTCCAGACTGGCTGGAGTGGCCTCCCAGCCCGTCCTCTACAGGAGAAAGGTGGGGGATGTCTGGGGCACAAATGGCGGTTGGGGGGGCGGGGCCCGGCAGGGGGCTGCCTGTGGAGGTCGGCCTAGGAGGCGCCGTGGGCCAGAGGCCAGAGGGGGCTTCAGTTTGTTCTTCCTTATTTTCAGCATTCTTTGTTTCGGGCAATTCCTGTAACATCTATACTTGTGCCTGCCAGGCATTATTTTGCGGCATATGTGCTCAAACTTTATTCTGATCACGAGTTATCTGTGCTCCCAATTTCTCGGCTGAACCCCTTCCCCTCAGAGGTAGGGGACATTCTGGCATACAGAAAAATTCACGTCTAAGCGCTTTGTTTCCAATGTCACGCTTAGTCGGTTGAAAGAAAGGCCTAGGCCCTCGTTTTCCCCTGGCACCAATTACTGACATAGAGAATTGACTCATAGGTCCTTTACGACTGTTTAATACCGAATACGTTGCTCCTGTGTCATCTAGAAATGTAAGTGTCTCATTCCCCAGCTTAACTGAAAGCAGGGGATCGGCTGGGGAGACCTTCATGTTTTGCCCCGGTGCCCTTCCTTCACTCTGTACCGCCTGATAGAACTTGGCAAGATTTTTAGATCTAGGTACCCCCTCCCTGCTTTACCCGCTACAAAATTAACTGCTGATATTGTTTAATCATCAGTCACCCCGCTCCCGTCTTTGGATTCCAGGCAGGTTCTCGTGCAGGCAGAACACGATCCGGACCATCCCTGGCGTTTAACCTCATGCTGTCCTCCGGAGCTTTTCCTAACACCATTCCCTTCTCCTCGGGGAGAAATAAAGTATTAAGCAACACCTGCACATCTCCCCAATCCGCGTTACGATTTTCGGCTATCATCTGGAAAGGCTTGGATCGCATCAGAAGTCTCATTCCCTATTTGTTCAGTAAGTGCCAAAATCTTGGCTCTTGCTTTTTCAAGTTCCCTAACTCCTAACCAAGGAAGAAAGCACCTGGTAAGGAATGGAAGCCAGCTGGCCGATCAATTAACGGATTGTGGCTTCTTCGATACCCTTGCCTAGATGTTCTTCTCCATAGCCCTGCGTTCATTTCGTTCCCCATGGTAATATCAGGGCGAAGCGTACCTAGGGTACAAGTCCCAGAGCAGCTGGGCAGCAAGACTTTCCATGCCTTGTTTCCCCATAGCCAAATTTCCACAAATTCCTTTCCGAAGGCAGAAGCGGTCAGTAGTTTTGCTAACTGGAAAATTCCTGTTTCTGCAGGACATGGAGAGCCGGGTGAGCGAGAGCGGGCGGCCCACGTGCGTGTCCAGACGGGCCTGCAGGGTGGCCGGGCAGCAGCTGGGCGGCGGCCTAGCGACGCGCTGATGCAACAATGCAGTGGCCCAGCAACGTGATGATGCAAGAATGGGCGATGGCTCTATAGAGCTGCTCGCTGGGAGACCGGCTGTGGTGGCCAGAGCTGGGTGCCTCTGGAGCAAGAGGAGCCAGCGCAGGGTCACAGCTCTCGGCGAGCTCTTGGAAGGAGCCATGGAGCACCGTCTCACTGCTGGCATCGGAAACATGGACGCAGTGCTGAGCACAGCGGGGAAGAGGGGAGAGGTGAGGGACGGTCCGAAGGAGAGGGCTGATCCCGGGAGCCTGGGACATGCAGGGCCGCTCTGGGGGCTTGGGGCGTGCGCGGGGAGCTGGGAGGGATGCAGAGGTGGTTGGGCTGGGGAGAGTTTTCAGGGAGTCCTGCCTCGCTGCCCAGCCTGGCTTGCGGCTAAGCAGGTGGGAGGGGTTGCTGCGAAAGGAGGCGGCCGTGGGTTGAGGAAGGGATGGGAGCTGTGGGGCCGTGGTGGAGGAAGCAGAGAGCAGCCTTTGAGTGGGCCGCTCTTGGCGCTCCGCTTGGTTGGAGTCTTCCGAGAACCTTTCTAGCAAGTGCCGTGCAGGAGGCTTCTGGAGATAGCGGCTGAGTGCTGACGAGCGTCTCCCTCTTTCTAGCTCGGGAAGAGGAGACAGGCAGTGTCAGAAGGAGGGAGTGGGCTGCTGGGCCT
The DNA here is from genome assembly GCF_965183815.1 of Platalea leucorodia. Taxonomy (NCBI): domain Eukaryota; kingdom Metazoa; phylum Chordata; class Aves; order Pelecaniformes; family Threskiornithidae; genus Platalea; species Platalea leucorodia. The sequence continues at coordinate 7,829,622 of NC_138843.1, forward strand.
CCCGCTTGGTGTCAAGATCCCTCTGCTGCCTGGCTCCAAGCCTGTCTTCTGCAGGACAAAGCTGGGGGAAAAGGTAAAGGAAGTGGAAAGGGGTAGAAGAGCCCTCCTCCTTTCTTTGGCGGGAGTAGAGGGAGGGTCGTGGCTGCCTGGCGCGGACCTGCGTTTTAAGGGCTGGGCTTGAACTTTTCACTCTGAAGGTTCATTTCAGGTGTGCAGTTCTTCCCGGTGGCCTCGGATGCCTACTGTGCTGGTGGGGTTTGTCTTGTCTCCCCGATCCCAGCCCAGCCTAGCCCGGCGCAGCCTAGCGCGGTCCAGCCTGGCCCTGCAGTCTGGCTGTGGGGTTCTGTGTGCCTTCAGAAGGCTGGAGAAGAGTGTTGGTCTTCCAAGTACCTTCCCCTTTCCACAAGTACTGCTTGGCACCTCTTTGCTGCTGTCTCCTGCCTCCTTCATAGTCTGGAAAATGTCTCTTACAGCTTCACCAGCCCTCTGGTTATTTCAATCTGGGAGATCCATGCTGCCGCCAGCTGAGCACCGAATACAACAGCCTGCATGACCCGCATCTGCGGGCCTACCACAATCGCAAGGACAACCTGCGGAGGCTGAAGAGAGAGGGTTCCATCACCAGCGATGGCAAAGTAGGTTTGGACGTCGGGCTGCTGCAACCAGCGCTCATCAAGCGGGGTTCCCAGAGCGCTTGCTGCAGCCGGCTGTTGCTGGCAGAGGGCCCAGGGCTGTGGGGCTGGTTTCCCTGGGAGCAGAAGTGGCGGCAGCATCCCTCTGGCAAGTCCCACTCCTGCTCTTCTCCCTCTGCCCCGCGCTGCCCGAGTGTTGGGGAGGCAGCCGGCGTGAGGCGTGGCGCTGGGGCGAGGAGCACCGCTGAGCCCTGGCGGCGGGGGGAGTCAGGGTCCCCGCCACGGAGGAAGGGAGGGGAGGGGAGGGTGTGGAGAGGAGCAGCTCCTGGGTTTGGGCTGTTTTGGGGAAGAGAGTGTACGTAGGTGGGTTGAGAGTTCTTGGGGGCTATCTCCCCTCCTCTCTCCCTAGGTGGTTTGCACTCTGAAGGAGTTCAATGAGTACAGGCAGTATCTGACCACGCTGAAGCTGGAGGCAGAGAAAATGTTCATGCGAGAGGAGGTAGGCAAAGCGGCGTGTTGGTGGAGCCCTGTGAGCGGCACGGTGCCAAAGGCTGGGGCTTTACTTGCGGCACCTCGCAAGTAAAGGGGAGGCGGTCAGTGCAGAAGAGGTGAGGGCTGTGCGGCTGGGCCAGGCGCTGTGGCAAGGAAAGGACTACCGGGCTGCGAGCTGAGGTAGTGCAGGGTGCAGGGGTGCGGATGGGCAGGAAAGTCACGTGGAAGCCCGCGGAGTCCCGAGGGAAGCGTTTCTCTCCGGCCCTCGTCGCGTGGCCGAAGCAGAGCGCTGTCCTGGGCCCGCGGGACGCCGCAGCACGCAGGGGCGTGAGCGCTTGTCCAGGCACCAGCAAGCCACAGCCTGGTGTCACCTTTCAGAAAAAGCTTCGGCAAGAGCTGGCCCAGTTAGAGGATGCCTGCGAACTGCCGGGAGGGACTGATGTTTCTCGCCTGCGAGAGTGGCTGCTGCAGGAGCAAAGAAAGAGTTTGCCAGGTGGCGAGAGGCAGAGGAGGCAGAGGTAAGCAAAGGCCAAGCAACGGTTGCTCTTGAAGGGGGCGCGTGGTCCCTGAGAGAAGTCCTGGAGCCTCCTGTTGCAGTAAACAACCAAAGCCCGGCGGTGGAAGGAGGCGGTGGCGGCTGCGAACACGTTGGCGCAGTCTGCGTTTGGAGGCTTGGCCAGGCATCTGGAAGCTGCTGCGGGGTCTAGTGGAGCAAAGCAAGCCGGAGCAGGCTGATGGGAGCGTCTGAGCGGAAAATGGCTCCTTCTCAGCTGCCTTCTTTCTCTTGACAGGCATCTGACTGGGATCAAGAAGCGGCTTGAAAGACTGGAGGCTCTTGAAAAAGAGCAACGCCTCCTCCGGCAGGCCGAGTGCCAGCAGCAGCAGCAGCAGCTGGGAGAGAGGAGAGAGCCAGGCACCCGGAGCAGCTCTGAAAGGTCCGCTGTCAAAGGGAAGCCGGTGAGTAGGAGCCGGGTGGATGCAGGGGGCCGCCTCTGCTGTGCGGCAGCTCGTTGGTCCCCGGGCCTCAGGAGAGGGTGCTGGCCCCGCCAGAGGCGCTCGGGGCTTGCAAGCGGTGCCTGGTTGCTGAGGAGGTGGTGCCTGGCTGGTGTGCGATGTGTCCGCGTTTGCGAGTGGCTGTCAGAGACCAAGAAGCGGGCGCTTGCCTTCCTGTGTCCCTCGGACACGAGGCACTGGCCCTTTCTGCCTGTGCCTGGGCACTCTCAGTGGCCACTTCTGCACCCAGACTCGCACATTTAACACGAACCTGTGAGGTGCACTAAATGGCCGCACTCATTTTAGTGTCCAAAGCGTGCCGGAGAAGAAGCGCCTAACAGCATACAGGCTGTGCTGCTGCGGGCTGTGCTGGCAGAAGACCAGGAGCTTAAAGAGGTGGCTGAGACCGTGATCCAGGAAGTGCTGGAGCGGGTGAAGGCGCTGGCTCAGTCCATCCACGTCTTAAGGAGGGCTCCCCGTGAGGTCAGCGGAAGGTTGTTCGGCAGTGCCAGAGAGGCAGAGCCTTTGGACGCTAGTCCCGCGGATAGCCGGGACAAAATTAGACGGGTGGCTGGAGAGATTGTGGCGACCGTGTTGGAGAGGTTGGGGGAGCTTTTGGCATCCTGGACGTGTGCTGCAGCTGAGGCAGGGCCGGCAGCCAGGCGGGGGGAGGCGGAAGTAGCAGCTTCTGAGAGAGCATCTTGGCGGTCTTCTATTGAGCAAAGGATCAAAGAGGCCATTGAAAGCGTTAGCTCCACCTTGTCATCGTTTGTAGCTTCTCAGTTTGAAGAGGACTTTTGCTGTCAGTTTTCGGAGATCCTGAAGCTTCAGGGCGTGAGAGAAGGACAAGGCTCAGGCAGAGGCTGGGAAGAGCAGCTGCCAGAAGGAAGCAAGAGAGCAAAGTTGCCCGTGTTGCAACCGCTGCAAAACGCTGCTGCTGTCTCACGAGTGAGTCGTGAGCTTGCCGAGGCGAGCATCCAAAAGGCCATCTCCAGAGTTCAGCAGCTGGATGCGGAATTGATCGGGTATGCCCGAACCATTGTCCTTGAAGTTGTGGCAACCGTGAGGAAGAAGTTAGAGGCAGAAAGGAAGGGCAAGGAAAAATCAGCGACGCTTCCAGCAAGGAAGGTCTTGCCACCTCTCAGGCTGCCTGCAATAGTCAGGCCTTCAGAGGAAGCAGGAGAATTGAAAGAGGAGAGCTCACATACTCTCCTCCCACCTGTCCTGCGAGGCCCTGAGCAAGATGCTCGCCGGCCACCGGAAGACCTTCCGAAGTCCGCGGATTACACCTGCAGAGCCCCAGCAAGGTCTTCGGTGCCCGCGTGTGAAACCCTGCGTATCCTGAGGCCAGGGAGCACGGCAGGCACTCTCCCTTGCACGGGCCCGCAGTTTGCGAGGCAGCCCGTGCCTCCAGCGGGTCCGAAGCCCCCTAGCCAGGCAGGAGCATGGCGCAGACCAGTGCGTTTAAAGGTGTTCCTGGAGGAGCCCATGCAGCCCGAGTCCTTAAAGAGGGCGGTAGCTGGGAGCCTTGTGGAGGGTGTCCTGAGGAGGCGTGCGGCTCCAGGGCCAGAGAGCGCCCGGGCAGCTCCCCCAGGCAGAGAATAAAGAGCTTTCTCCCAGGGGCTTGCTTGTGCCTCTCTTTATTCATGCCAGGCCATACTGCGTCTGGGCATTTTCCCGGCCATGTTTTCCCTCGCCTGCCTCCCTCCTACAGCCTCGGTCAGGCTAAGACACAGTTTTACAGGGCATCTGAAGTAGGGAAGAGAAAAGCAGGCAGCGCTTTTGCCTTGTTTAGAAAGCTTTGTGGCCGGGCTAGCGGAGGGGCTGGTGAAGCTCTGTAAAGCTATACTCATGCCTTCTGTGAGTCCCATCTGTAGGTGCTGTTGAAGGCTGGCGCCTTGTTCTGGGCATTTCTTCTCTCGTCCCATCAAGTCCTCCTTGATGGGCCTTTGGGTTGCCACCCAGGGCCCACTTTTGGTGTCCCATCAAGGGACCGCCCTTCAGCTTTTCATCTTGCCTAGCCCACTGCTCTTCTCCTCTTGTCTCCTCAAGGCGTCTCTGTTTGCCTTTCCATGGGCCCTAGGGCCCAGCGTGGGCCTTTTGGGGCAAGCGAGGGGCCACCAAACGGCCTTGCGCTGCCTCCCAAGACCCTCCATTTCCGTTTGCCCTTTGGTGCGGCCTGGAGCTCTAGATGTGGTGCGGACCAGAGCCCTGGGTGTGCCTTTGGGTGGCCAGGCCGAGCCCTTTGCATGCCTCTGGGTACCCACCAGGGCCCTCCGGCTGCCTTGCTCTCTGCCCTTGTATCCTGTTTTCCCCTCCAGACTGGCTGGAGTGGCCTCCCAGCCCGTCCTCTACAGAAGAAAGGTGGGGGATGTCTGGGGCACAAATGGCGGTTGGGGGGGCGGGGCCCGGCAGGGGGCTGCCTGTGGAGGTCGGCCTAGGAGGTGCCGTGGGCCAGAGGCCAGAGGGGGCTTCAGTTTGTTCTTCCTTATTTTCAGCATTCTTTGTTTCGGGCAATTCCTGTAACATCTATACTTGTGCCTGCCAGGCATTATTTTGCGGCATATGTGCTCAAACTTTATTCTGATCACGAGTTATCTGTGCTCCCAATTTCTCGGCTGAACCCCTTCCCCTCAGAGGTAGGGGACGTTCTGGCATACAGAAAAATTCACGTCTAAGCGCTTTGTTTCCAATGTCACGCTTAGTCGGTTGAAAGAAAGGCCTAGGCCCTCGTTTTCCCCTGGCACCAATTACTGACATAGAGAATTGACTCATAGGTCCTTTACGACTGTTTAATACCGAATACGTTGCTCCTGTGTCATCTAGAAATGTAAGTGTCTCATTCCCCAGCTTAACTGAAAGCAGGGGATCGGCTGGGGAGACCTTCATGTTTTGCCCCGGTGCCCTTCCTTCACTCTGTACCGCCTGATAGAACTTGGCAAGATTTTTAGATCTAGGTACCCCCTCCCTGCTTTACCCGCTACAAAATTAACTGCTGATATTGTTTAATCATCAGTCACCCCGCTCCCGTCTTTGGATTCCAGGCAGGTTCTCGTGCAGGCAGAACACGATCCGGACCATCCCTGGCGTTTAACCTCATGCTGTCCTCCGGAGCTTTTCCTAACACCATTCCCTTCTCCTCGGGGAGAAATAAAGTATTAAGCAACACCTGCACATCTCCCCAATCCGCGTTACGATTTTCGGCTATCATCTGGAAAGGCTTGGATCGCATCAGAAGTCTCATTCCCTATTTGTTCAGTAAGTGCCAAAATCTTGGCTCTTGCTTTTTCAAGTTCCCTAACTCCTAACCAAGGAAGAAAGCACCTGGTAAGGAATGGAAGCCAGCTGGCCGATCAATTAACGGATTGTGGCTTCTTCGATACCCTTGCCTAGATGTTCTTCTCCATAGCCCTGCGTTCATTTCGTTCCCCATGGTAATATCAGGGCGAAGCGTACCTAGGGTACAAGTCCCAGAGCAGCTGGGCAGCAAGACTTTCCATGCCTTGTTTCCCCATAGCCAAATTTCCACAAATTCCTTTCCGAAGGCAGAAGCGGTCAGTAGTTTTGCTAACTGGAAAATTCCTGTTTCTGCAGGACATGGAGAGCCGGGTGAGCGAGAGCGGGCGGCCCACGTGCGTGTCCAGACGGGCCTGCAGGGTGGCCGGGCAGCAGCTGGGCGGCGGCCTAGCGACGCGCTGATGCAACAATGCAGTGGCCCAGCAACGTGATGATGCAAGAATGGGCGATGGCTCTATAGAGCTGCTCGCTGGGAGACCGGCTGTGGTGGCCAGAGCTGGGTGCCTCTGGAGCAAGAGGAGCCAGCGCAGGGTCACAGCTCTCGGCGAGCTCTTGGAAGGAGCCATGGAGCACCGTCTCACTGCTGGCATCGGAAACATGGACGCAGTGCTGAGCACAGCGGGGAAGAGGGGAGAGGTGAGGGACGGTCCGAAGGAGAGGGCTGATCCCGGGAGCCTGGGACATGCAGGGCCGCTCTGGGGGCTTGGGGCGTGCGCGGGGAGCTGGGAGGGATGCAGAGGTGGTTGGGCTGGGGAGAGTTTTCAGGGAGTCCTGCCTCGCTGCCCAGCCTGGCTTGCGGCTAAGCAGGTGGGAGGGGTTGCTGCGAAAGGAGGCGGCCGTGGGTTGAGGAAGGGATGGGAGCTGTGGGGCCGTGGTGGAGGAAGCAGAGAGCAGCCTTTGAGTGGGCCGCTCTTGGCGCTCCGCTTGGTTGGAGTCTTCCGAGAGCCTTTCTAGCAAGTGCCGTGCAGGAGGCTTCTGGAGATAGCGGCTGAGTGCCGACGAGCGTCTCCCTCTTTCTAGCTCGGGAAGAGAAGACAGGCAGTGTCAGAAGGAGGGAGTGGGCTGCTGGGCCTCCCGCTTGGTGTCAAGATCCCTCTGCTGCCTGGCTCCAAGCCTGTCTTCTGCAGGACAAAGCTGGGGGAAAAGGTAAAGGAAGTGGAAAGGGGTAGAAGAGCCCTCCTCCTTTCTTTGGCGGGAGTAGAGGGAGGGTCGTGGCTGCCTGGCGCGGACCTGCGTTTTAAGGGCTGGGCTTGAACTTTTCACTCTGAAGGTTCATTTCAGGTGTGCAGTTCTTCCCGGTGGCCTCGGATGCCTACTGTGCTGGTGGGGTTTGTCTTGTCTCCCCGATCCCAGCCCAGCCTAGCCCGGCGCAGCCTAGCACGGTCCAGCCTGGCCCTGCAGTCTGGCTGTGGGGTTCTGTGTGCCTTCAGAAGGCTGGAGAAGAGTGTTGGTCTTCCAAGTACCTTCCCCTTTCCACAAGTACTGCTTGGCACCTCTTTGCTGCTGTCTCCTGCCTCCTTCATAGTCTGGAAAATGTCTCTTACAGCTTCACCAGCCCTCTGGTTATTTCAATCTGGGAGATCCATGCTGCCGCCAGCTGAGCACCGAATACAACAGCCTGCATGACCCGCATCTGCGGGCCTACCACAATCGCAAGGACAACCTGCGGAGGCTGAAGAGAGAGGGTTCCATCACCAGCGATGGCAAAGTAGGTTTGGACGTCGGGCTGCTGCAACCAGCGCTCATCAAGCGGGGTTCCCAGAGCGCTTGCTGCAGCCGGCTGTTGCTGGCAGAGGGCCCAGGGCTGTGGGGCTGGTTTCCCTGGGAGCAGAAGTGGCGGCAGCATCCCTCTGGCAAGTCCCACTCCTGCTCTTCTCCCTCTGCCCCGCGCTGCCCGAGTGTTGGGGAGGCAGCCGGCGTGAGGCGTGGCGCTGGGGCGAGGAGCACCGCTGAGCCCTGGCGGCGGGGGGAGTCAGGGTCCCCGCCACGGAGGAAGGGAGGGGAGGGGAGGGTGTGGAGAGGAGCAGCTCCTGGGTTTGGGCTGTTTTGGGGAAGAGAGTGTACGTAGGTGGGTTGAGAGTTCTTGGGGGCTATCTCCCCTCCTCTCTCCCTAGGTGGTTTGCACTCTGAAGGAGTTCAATGAGTACAGGCAGTATCTGACCACGCTGAAGCTGGAGGCAGAGAAAATGTTCATGCGAGAGGAGGTAGGCAAAGCGGCGTGTTGGTGGAGCCCTGTGAGCGGCACGGTGCCAAAGGCTGGGGCTTTACTTGCGGCACCTCGCAAGTAAAGGGGAGGCGGTCAGTGCAGAAGAGGTGAGGGCTGTGCGGCTGGGCCAGGCGCTGTGGCAAGGAAAGGACTACCGGGCTGCGAGCTGAGGTAGTGCAGGGTGCAGGGGTGCGGATGGGCAGGAAAGTCACGTGGAAGCCCGCGGAGTCCCGAGGGAAGCGTTTCTCTTCGGCCCTCGTCGCGTGGCCGAAGCAGAGCGCTGTCCTGGGCCCGCGGGACGCCACAGCACGCAGGGGTGTGAGCGCTTGTCCAGGCACCAGCAAGCCACAGCCTGGTGTCACCTTTCAGAAAAAGCTTCGGCAAGAGCTGGCCCAGTTAGAGGATGCCTGCGAACTGCCGGGAGGGACTGATGTTTCTCGCCTGCGAGAGTGGCTGCTGCAGGAGCAAAGAAAGAGTTTGCCAGGTGGCGAGAGGCAGAGGAGGCAGAGGTAAGCAAAGGCCAAGCAACGGTTGCTCTTGAAGGGGGCGCGTGGTCCCTGAGAGAAGTCCTGGAGCCTCCTGTTGCAGTAAACGACCAAAGCCCGGCGGTGGAAGGAGGCGGTGGCGGCTGCGAACACGTTGGCGCAGTCTGCGTTTGGAGGCTTGGCCAGGCATCTGGAAGCTGCTGCGGGGTCTAGTGGAGCAAAGCAAGCCGGAGCAGGCTGATGGGAGCGTCTGAGCGGAAAATGGCTCCTTCTCAGCTGCCTTCTTTCTCTTGACAGGCATCTGACTGGGATCAAGAAGCGGCTTGAAAGACTGGAGGCTCTTGAAAAAGAGCAACGCCTCCTCCGGCAGGCCAAGTGCCAGCAGCAGCAGCAGCAGCAGCAGCTGGGAGAGAGGAGAGAGCCAGGCACCCGGAGCAGCTCTGAAAAGTCCGCTGTCAAAGGGAAGCCGGTGAGTAGGAGCCGGGTGGATGCAGGGGGCCGCCTCTGCTGTGCGGCAGCTCGTTGGTCCCCGGGCCTCAGGAGAGGGTGCTGGCCCCGCCAGAGGCGCTCGGGGCTTGCAAGCGGTGCCTGGTTGCTGAGGAGGTGGTGCCTGGCTGGTGTGCGATGTGTCCGCGTTTGCGAGTGGCTGTCAGAGACCAAGAAGCGGGCGCTTGCCTTCCTGTGTCCCTCGGACACGAGGCACTGGCCCTTTCTGCCTGTGCCTGGGCACTCTCAGTGGCCACTTCTGCACCCAGACTCGCACATTTAAGACGAACCTGTGAGGTGCACTAAATGGCCGCACTCATTTTAGTGTCCAAAGCGTGCCGGAGAAGAAGCGCCTAACAGCATACAGGCTGTGCTGCTGCGGGCTGTGCTGGCAGAAGACCAGGAGCTTAAAGAGGTGGCTGAGACCGTGATCCAGGAAGTGCTGGAGCGGGTGAAGGCGCTGGCTCAGTCCATCCACGTCTTAAGGAGGGCTCCCCGTGAGGTCAGCGGAAGGTTGTTCGGCAGTGCCAGAGAGGCAGAGCCTTTGGACGCTAGTCCCGCGGATAGCCGGGACAAAATTAGACGGGTGGCTGGAGAGATTGTGGCGACCGTGTTGGAGAGGTTGGGGGAGCTTTTGGCATCCTGGACGTGTGCTGCAGCTGAGGCAGGGCCGGCAGCCAGGCGGGGGGAGGCGGAAGTAGCAGCTTCTGAGAGAGCATCTTGGCGGTCTTCTATTGAGCAAAGGATCAAAGAGGCCATTGAAAGCGTTAGCTCCACCTTGTCATCGTTTGTAGCTTCTCAGTTTGAAGAGGACTTTTGCTGTCAGTTTTCGGAGATCCTGAAGCTTCAGGGCGTGAGAGAAGGACAAGGCTCAGGCAGAGGCTGGGAAGAGCAGCTGCCAGAAGGAAGCAAGAGAGCAAAGTTGCCCGTGTTGCAACCGCTGCAAAACGCTGCTGCTGTCTCACGAGTGAGTCGTGAGCTTGCCGAGGCGAGCATCCAAAAGGCCATCTCCAGAGTTCAGCAGCTGGATGCGGAATTGATCGGGTATGCCCGAACCATTGTCCTTGAAGTTGTGGCAACCGTGAGGAAGAAGTTAGAGGCAGAAAGGAAGGGCAAGGAAAAATCAGCGACGCTTCCAGCAAGGAAGGTCTTGCCACCTCTCAGGCTGCCTGCAATAGTCAGGCCTTCAGAGGAAGCAGGAGAATTGAAAGAGGAGAGCTCACATACTCTCCTCCCACCTGTCCTGCGAGGCCCTGAGCAAGATGCTCGCCGGCCACCGGAAGACCTTCCGAAGTCCGCGGATTACACCTGCAGAGCCCCAGCAAGGTCTTCGGTGCCCGCGTGTGAAACCCTGCGTATCCTGAGGCCAGGGAGCACGGCAGGCACTCTCCCTTGCACGGGCCCGCAGTTTGCGAGGCAGCCCGTGCCTCCAGCGGGTCCGAAGCCCCCTAGCCAGGCAGGAGCATGGCGCAGACCAGTGCGTTTAAAGGTGTTCCTGGAGGAGCCCGTGCAGCCCGAGTCCTTAAAGAGGGCGGTAGCTGGGAGCCTTGTGGAGGGTGTCCTGAGGAGGCGTGCGGCTCCAGGGCCAGAGAGCGCCCGGGCAGCTCCCCCAGGCAGAGAATAAAGAGCTTTCTCCCAGGGGCTTGCTTGTGCCTCTCTTTATTCATGCCAGGCCATACTGCGTCTGGGCATTTTCCCGGCCATGTTTTCCCTCGCCTGCCTCCCTCCTACAGCCTCGGTCAGGCTAAGACACAGTTTTACAGGGCATCTGAAGTAGGGAAGAGAAAAGCAGGCAGCGCTTTTGCCTTGTTTAGAAAGCTTTGTGGCCGGGCTAGCGGAGGGGCTGGTGAAGCTCTGTAAAGCTATACTCATGCCTTCTGTGAGTCCCATCTGTAGGTGCTGTTGAAGGCTGGCGCCTTGTTCTGGGCATTTCTTCTCTCGTCCCATCAAGTCCTCCTTGATGGGCCTTTGGGTTGCCACCCAGGGCCCACTTTTGGTGTCCCATCAAGGGACCGCCCTTCAGCTTTTCATCTTGCCTAGCCCACTGCTCTTCTCCTCTTGTCTCCTCAAGGCGTCTCTGTTTGCCTTTCCATGGGCCCTAGGGCCCAGCGTGGGCCTTTTGGGGCAAGCGAGGGGCCACCAAACGGCCTTGCGCTGCCTCCCAAGACCCTCCATTTCCGTTTGCCCTTTGGTGCGGCCTGGAGCTCTAGATGTGGTGCGGACCAGAGCCCTGGGTGTGCCTTTGGGTGGCCAGGCCGAGCCCTTTGCATGCCTCTGGGTACCCACCAGGGCCCTCCGGCTGCCTTGCTCTCTGCCCTTGTATCCTGTTTTCCCCTCCAGACTGGCTGGAGTGGCCTCCCAGCCCGTCCTCTACAGAAGAAAGGTGGGGGATGTCTGGGGCACAAATGGCGGTTGGGGGGGCGGGGCCCGGCAGGGGGCTGCCTGTGGAGGTCGGCCTAGGAGGTGCCGTGGGCCAGAGGCCAGAGGGGGCTTCAGTTTGTTCTTCCTTATTTTCAGCATTCTTTGTTTCGGGCAATTCCTGTAACATCTATACTTGTGCCTGCCAGGCATTATTTTGCGGCATATGTGCTCAAACTTTATTCTGATCACGAGTTATCTGTGCTCCCAATTTCTCGGCTGAACCCCTTCCCCTCAGAGGTAGGGGACGTTCTGGCATACAGAAAAATTCACGTCTAAGCGCTTTGTTTCCAATGTCACGCTTAGTCGGTTGAAAGAAAGGCCTAGGCCCTCGTTTTCCCCTGGCACCAATTACTGACATAGAGAATTGACTCATAGGTCCTTTACGACTGTTTAATACCGAATACGTTGCTCCTGTGTCATCTAGAAATATAAGTGTCTCATTCCCCAGCTTAACTGAAAGCAGGGGATCGGCTGGGGAGACCTTCATGTTTTGCCCCGGTGCCCTTCCTTCACTCTGTACCGCCTGATAGAACTTGGCAAGATTTTTAGATCTAGGTACCCCCTCCCTGCTTTACCCGCTACAAAATTAACTGCTGATATTGTTTAATCATCAGTCACCCCGCTCCCGTCTTTGGATTCCAGGCAGGTTCTCGTGCAGGCAGAACACGATCCGGACCATCCCTGGCGTTTAACCTCATGCTGTCCTCCGGAGCTTTTCCTAACACCATTCCCTTCTCCTCGGGGAGAAATATATTAAGCAACACCTGCACATCTCCCCAATCCGCGTTACGATTTTCGGCTATCATCTGGAAAGGCTTGGATTGCATCAGAAGTCTCATTCCCTATTTGTTCAGTAAGTGCCAAAATCTTGGCTCTTGCTTTTTCAAGTTCCCTAACTCCTAACCAAGGAAGAAAGCACCTGGTAAGGAATGGAAGCCAGCTGGCCGATCAATTAACGGATTGTGGCTTCTTCGATACCCTTGCCTAGATGTTCTTCTCCATAGCCCTGCGTTCATTTCGTTCCCCATGGTAATATCAGGGCGAAGCGTACCTAGGGTACAAGTCCCAGAGCAGCTGGGCAGCAAGACTTTCCGTGCCTTGTTTCCCCATAGCCAAATTTCCACAAATTCCTTTCCGAAGGCAGAAGCGGTCAGTAGTTTTGCTAACTGGAAAATTCCTGTTTCTGCAGGACATGGAGAGCCGGGTGAGCGAGAGCGGGCGGCCCACGTGCGTGTCCAGACGGGCCTGCAGGGTGGCCGGGCAGCAGCTGGGCGGCGGCCTAGCGACGCGCTGATGCAACAATGCAGTGGCCCAGCAACGTGATGATGCAAGAATGGGCGATGGCTCTATAGAGCTGCTCGCTGGGAGACCGGCTGTGGTGGCCAGAGCTGGGTGCCTCTGGAGCAAGAGGAGCCAGCGCAGGGTCACAGCTCTCGGCGAGCTCTTGGAAGGAGCCATGGAGCACCGTCTCACTGCTGGCATCGGAAACATGGACGCAGTGCTGAGCACAGCGGGGAAGAGGGGAGAGGTGAGGGACGGTCCGAAGGAGAGGGCTGATCCCGGGAGCCTGGGACATGCAGGGCCGCTCTGGGGGCTTGGGGCGTGCGCGGGGAGCTGGGAGGGATGCAGAGGTGGTTGGGCTGGGGAGAGTTTTCAGGGAGTCCTGCCTCGCTGCCCAGCCTGGCTTGCGGCTAAGCAGGTGGGAGGGGTTGCTGCGAAAGGACGCGGCCGTGGGTTGAGGAAGGGATGGGAGCTGTGGGGCCGTGGTGGAGGAAGCAGAGAGCAGCCTTTGAGTGGGCCGCTCTTGGCGCTCCGCTTGGTTGGAGTCTTCCGAGAGCCTTTCTAGCAAGTGCCGTGCAGGAGGCTTCTGGAGATAGCGGCTGAGTGCCGACGAGCGTCTCCCTCTTTCTAGCTCGGGAAGAGGAGACAGGCAGTGTCAGAAGGAGGGAGTGGGCTGCTGGGCCTCCCGCTTGGTGTCAAGATCCCTCTGCTGCCTGGCTCCAAGCCTGTCTTCTGCAGGACAAAGCTGGGGGAAAAGGTAAAGGAAGTGGAAAGGGGTAGAAGAGCCCTCCTCCTTTCTTTGGCGGGAGTAGAGGGAGGGTCGTGGCTGCCTGGCGCGGACCTGCGTTTTAAGGGCTGGGCTTGAACTTTTCACTCTGAAGGTTCATTTCAGGTGTGCAGTTCTTCCCGGTGGCCTCGGATGCCTACTGTGCTGGTGGGGTTTGTCTTGTCTCCCCGATCCCAGCCCAGCCTAGCCCGGCGCAGCCTAGCACGGTCCAGCCTGGCCCTGCAGTCTGGCTGTGGGGTTCTGTGTGCCTTCAGAAGGCTGGAGAAGAGTGTTGGTCTTCCAAGTACCTTCCCCTTTCCACAAGTACTGCTTGGCACCTCTTTGCTGCTGTCTCCTGCCTCCTTCATAGTCTGGAAAATGTCTCTTACAGCTTCACCAGCCCTCTGGTTATTTCAATCTGGGAGATCCATGCTGCCGCCAGCTGAGCACCGAATACAACAGCCTGCATGACCCGCATCTGCGGGCCTACCACAATCGCAAGGACAACCTGCGGAGGCTGAAGAGAGAGGGTTCCATCACCAGCGATGGCAAAGTAGGTTTGGACGTCGGGCTGCTGCAACCAGCGCTCATCAAGCGGGGTTCCCAGAGCGCTTGCTGCAGCCGGCTGTTGCTGGCAGAGGGCCCAGGGCTGTGGGGCTGGTTTCCCTGGGAGCAGAAGTGGCGGCAGCATCCCTCTGGCAAGTCCCACTCCTGCTCTTCTCCCTCTGCCCCGCGCTGCCCGAGTGTTGGGGAGGCAGCCGGCGTGAGGCGTGGCGCTGGGGCGAGGAGCACCGCTGAGCCCTGGCGGCGGGGGGAGTCAGGGTCCCCGCCACGGAGGAAGGGAGGGGAGGGGAGGGTGTGGAGAGGAGCAGCTCCTGGGTTTGGGCTGTTTTGGGGAAGAGAGTGTACGTAGGTGGGTTGAGAGTTCTTGGGGGCTATCTCCCCTCCTCTCTCCCTAGGTGGTTTGCACTCTGAAGGAGTTCAATGAGTACAGGCAGTATCTGACCACGCTGAAGCTGGAGGCAGAGAAAATGTTCATGCGAGAGGAGGTAGGCAAAGCGGCGTGTTGGTGGAGCCCTGTGAGCGGCACGGTGCCAAAGGCTGGGGCTTTACTTGCGGCACCTCGCAAGTAAAGGGGAGGCGGTCAGTGCAGAAGAGGTGAGGGCTGTGCGGCTGGGCCAGGCGCTGGGGCAAGGAAAGGACTACCGGGCTGCGAGCTGAGGTAGTGCAGGGTGCAGGGGTGCGGATGGGCAGCAAAGTCACGTGGAAGCCCGCGGAGTCCCGAGGGAAGCGTTTCTCTCCGGCCCTCGTCGCGTGGCCGAAGCAGAGCGCTGTCCTGGGCCCACGGGACGCCTCAGCACGCAGGGGCGTGAGCGCTTGTCCAGGCACCAGCAAGCCACAGCCTGGTGTCACCTTTCAGAAAAAGCTTCGGCAAGAGCTGGCCCAGTTAGAGGATGCCTGCGAACTGCCGGGAGGGACTGATGTTTCTCGCCTGCGAGAGTGGCTGCTGCAGGAGCAAAGAAAGAGTTTGCCAGGTGGCGAGAGGCAGAGGAGGCAGAGGTAAGCAAAGGCCAAGCAACGGTTGCTCTTGAAGGGGGCGCGTGGTCCCTGAGAGAAGTCCTGGAGCCTCCTGTTGCAGTAAACGACCAAAGCCCGGCGGTGGAAGGAGGCGGTGGCGGCTGCAAACACGTTGGCGCAGTCTGCGTTTGGAGGCTTGGCCAGGCATCTGGAAGCTGCTGCGGGGTCTAGTGGAGCAAAGCAAGCCGGAGCAGGCTGATGGGAGTGTCTGAGCGGAAAATGGCTCCTTCTCAGCTGCCTTCTTTCTCTTGACAGGCATCTGACTGGGATCAAGAAGCGGCTTGAAAGACTGGAGGCTCTTGAAAAAGAGCAACGCCTCCTCCGGCAGGCCGAGTGCCAGCAGCAGCAGCAGCAGCAGCAGCAGCAGCTGGGAGAGAGGAGAGAGCCAGGCACCCGGAGCAGCTCTGAAAAGTCCGCTGTCAAAGGGAAGCCGGTGAGTAGGAGCCGGGTGGATGCAGGGGGCCGCCTCTGCTGTGCGGCAGCTCGTTGGTCCCCGGGCCTCAGGAGAGGGTGCTGGCCCCGCCAGAGGCGCTCGGGGCTTGCAAGCGGTGCCTGGTTGCTGAGGAGGTGGTGCCTGGCTGGTGTGCGATGTGTCCGCATTTGCGAGTGGCTGTCAGAGACCAAGAAGCGGGCGCTTGCCTTCCTGTGTCCCTCGGACACGAGGCACTGGCCCTTTCTGCCTGTGCCTGGGCACTCTCAGTGGCCACTTCTGCACCCAGACTCGCACATTTAACGCGAACCTGTGAGGTGCACTAAATGGCCGCACTCGTTTTAGTGTCCAAAGCGTGCCGGAGAAGAAGCGCCTAACAGCATACAGGCTGTGCTGCTGCGGGCTGTGCTGGCAGAAGACCAGGAGCTTAAAGAGGTGGCTGAGACCGTGATCCAGGAAGTGCTGGAGCGGGTGAAGGCGCTGGCTCAGTCCATCCACGTCTTAAGGAGGGCTCCCCGTGAGGTCAGCGGAAGGTTGTTCGGCAGTGCCAGAGAGGCAGAGCCTTTGGACGCTAGTCCCGCGGATTGCCGGGACAAAATTAGACGGGTGGCTGGAGAGATTGTGGCGACCGTGCTGGAGAGGTTGGGGGAGCTTTTGGCATCCTGGACGTGTGCTGCAGCTGAGGCAGGGCCGGCAGCCAGGCGGGGGGAGGCGGAAGTAGCAGCTTCTGAGAGAGCATCTTGGCGGTCTTCTATTGAGCAAAGGACCAAAGAGGCCATTGAAAGCGTTAGCTCCACCTTGTCATCGTTTGTAGCTTCTCAGTTTGAAGAGGACTTTTGCTGTCAGTTTTCGGAGATCCTGAAGCTTCAGGGCGTGAGAGAAGGACAAGGCTCAGGCAGAGGCTGGGAAGAGCAGCTGCCAGAAGGAAGCAAGAGAGCAAAGTTGCCCGTGCTGCAACCGCTGCAAAACGCTGCTGCTGTCTCACGAGTGAGTCGTGAGCTTGCCGAGGCGAGCATCCAAAAGGCCATCTCCAGAGTTCAGCAGCTGGATGCGGAATTGATCGGGTATGCCCGAACCATTGTCCTTGAAGTTGTGGCAACCGTGAGGAAGAAGTTAGAGGCAGAAAGGAAGGGCAAGGAAAAATCAGCGACGCTTCCAGCAAGGAAGGTCTTGCCACCTCTCAGGCTGCCTGCAATAGTCAGGCCTTCAGAGGAAGCAGGAGAATTGAAAGAGGAGAGCTCACATACTCTCCTCCCACCTGTCCTGCGAGGCCCTGAGCAAGATGCTCGCCGACCACCGGAAGACCTTCCGAAGTCCGCGGATTACACCTGCAGAGCCCCAGCAAGGTCTTCGGTGCCCGCGTGTGAAACTCTGCGTATCCTGAGGCCAGGGAGCACGGCAGGCACTCTCCCTTGCACGGGCCCGCAGTTTGCGAGGCAGCCCGTGCCTCCAGCGGGTCCGAAGCCCCCTAGCCAGGCAGGAGCATGGCGCAGACCAGTGCGTTTAAAGGTGTTCCTGGAGGAGCCCGTGCAGCCCGAGTCCTTAAAGAGGGCGGTAGCTGGGAGCCTTGTGGAGGGTGTCCTGAGGAGGCGTGCGGCTCCAGGGCCAGAGAGCGCCCGGGCAGCTCCCCCAGGCAGAGAATAAAGAGCTTTCTCCCAGGGGCTTGCTTGTGCCTCTCTTTATTCATGCCAGGCCATACTGCGTCTGGGCATTTTCCCGGCCATGTTTTCCCTCGCCTGCCTCCCTCCTACAGCCTCGGTCAGGCTAAGACACAGTTTTACAGGGCATCTGAAGTAGGGAAGAGAAAAGCAGGCAGCGCTTTTGCCTTGTTTAGAAAGCTTTGTGGCCGGGCTAGCGGAGGGGCTGGTGAAGCTCTGTAAAGCTATACTCATGCCTTCTGTGAGTCCCATCTGTAGGTGCTGTTGAAGGCTGGCGCCTTGTTCTGGGCATTTCTTCTCTCGTCCCATCAAGTCCTCCTTGATGGGCCTTTGGGTTGCCACCCAGGGCCCACTTTTGGTGTCCCATCAAGGGACCGCCCTTCAGCTTTTCATCTTGCCTAGCCCACTGCTCTTCTCCTCTTGTCTCCTCAAGGCGTCTCTGTTTGCCTTTCCATGGGCCCTAGGGCCCAGCGTGGGCCTTTTGGGGCAAGCGAGGGGCCACCAAACGGCCTTGCGCTGCCTCCCAAGACCCTCCATTTCCGTTTGCCCTTTGGTGCGGCCTGGAGCTCTAGATGTGGTGCGGCCCAGAGCCCTGGGTGTGCCTTTGGGTGGCCAGGCCGAGCCCTTTGCATGCCTCTGGGTACCCACCAGGGCCCTCCGGCTGCCTTGCTCTCTGCCCTTGTATCCTGTTTTCCCCTCCAGACTGGCTGGAGTGGCCTCCCAGCCCGTCCTCTACAGGAGAAAGGTGGGGGATGTCTGGGGCACAAATGGCGGTTGGGGGGGCGGGGCCCGGCAGGGGGCTGCCTGTGGAGGTCGGCCTAGGAGGCGCCGTGGGCCAGAGGCCAGAGGGGGCTTCAGTTTGTTCTTCCTTATTTTCAGCATTCTTTGTTTCGGGCAATTCCTGTAACATCTATACTTGTGCCTGCCAGGCATTATTTTGCGGCATATGTGCTCAAACTTTATTCTGATCACGAGTTATCTGTGCTCCCAATTTCTCGGCTGAACCCCTTCCCCTCAGAGGTAGGGGACATTCTGGCATACAGAAAAATTCACGTCTAAGCGCTTTGTTTCCAATGTCACGCTTAGTCGGTTGAAAGAAAGGCCTAGGCCCTCGTTTTCCCCTGGCACCAATTACTGACATAGAGAATTGACTCATAGGTCCTTTACGACTGTTTAATACCGAATACGTTGCTCCTGTGTCATCTAGAAATGTAAGTGTCTCATTCCCCAGCTTAACTGAAAGCAGGGGATCGGCTGGGGAGACCTTCATGTTTTGCCCCGGTGCCCTTCCTTCACTCTGTACCGCCTGATAGAACTTGGCAAGATTTTTAGATCTAGGTACTCCCTGCTTTACCCGCTACAAAATTAACTGCTGATATTGTTTAATCATCAGTCACCCCGCTCCCGTCTTTGGATTCCAGGCAGGTTCTCGTGCAGGCAGAACACGATCCGGACCATCCCTGGCGTTTAACCTCATGCTGTCCTCCGGAGCTTTTCCTAACACCATTCCCTTCTCCTCGGGGAGAAATAAAGTATTAAGCAACACCTGCACATCTCCCCAATCCGCGTTACGATTTTCGGCTATCATCTGGAAAGGCTTGGATCGCATCAGAAGTCTCATTCCCTATTTGTTCAGTAAGTGCCAAAATCTTGGCTCTTGCTTTTTCAAGTTCCCTAACTCCTAACCAAGGAAGAAAGCACCTGGTAAGGAATGGAAGCCAGCTGGCCGATCAATTAACGGATTGTGGCTTCTTCGATACCCTTGCCTAGATGTTCTTCTCCATAGCCCTGCGTTCATTTCGTTCCCCATGGTAATATCAGGGCGAAGCGTACCTAGGGTACAAGTCCCAGAGCAGCTGGGCAGCAAGACTTTCCATGCCTTGTTTCCCCATAGCCAAATTTCCACAAATTCCTTTCCGAAGGCAGAAGCGGTCAGTAGTTTTGCTAACTGGAAAATTCCTGTTTCTGCAGGACATGGAGAGCCGGGTGAGCGAGAGCGGGCGGCCCACGTGCGTGTCCAGACGGGCCTGCAGGGTGGCCGGGCAGCAGCTGGGCGGCGGCCTAGCGACGCGCTGATGCAACAATGCAGTGGCCCAGCAATGTGATGATGCAAGAATGGGCGATGGCTCTATATAGCTGCTCGCTGGGAGAGACCGGCTGTGGTGGCCAGAGCTGGGTGCCTCTGGAGCAAGAGGAGCCAGCGCAGGGTCACAGCTCTCGGCGAGCTCTTGGAAGGAGCCATGGAGCACCGTCTCACTGCTGGCATCGGAAACATGGACGCAGTGCTGAGCACAGCGGGGAAGAGGGGAGAGGTGAGGGACGGTCCGAAGGAGAGGGCTGATCCCGGGAGCCTGGGACATGCAGGGCCGCTCTGGGGGCTTGGGGCGTGCGCGGGGAGCTGGGAGGGATGCAGAGGTGGTTGGGCTGGGGAGAGTTTTCAGGGAGTCCTGCCTCGCTGCCCAGCCTGGCTTGCGGCTAAGCAGGTGGGAGGGGTTGCTGCGAAAGGACGCGGCCGTGGGTTGAGGAAGGGATGGGAGCTGTGGGGCCGTGGTGGAGGAAGCAGAGAGCAGCCTTTGAGTGGGCCGCTCTTGGCGCTCCGCTTGGTTGGAGTCTTCCGAGAGCCTTTCTAGCAAGTGCCGTGCAGGAGGCTTCTGGAGATAGCGGCTGAGTGCTGACGAGCGTCTCCCTCTTTCTAGCTCGGGAAGAGGAGACAGGCAGTGTCAGAAGGAGGGAGTGGGCTGCTGGGCCTCCCGCTTGGTGTCAAGATCCCTCTGCTGCCTGGCTCCAAGCCTGTCTTCTGCAGGACAAAGCTGGGGGAAAAGGTAAAGGAAGTGGAAAGGGGTAGAAGAGCCCTCCTCCTTTCTTTGGCGGGAGTAGAGGGAGGGTCGTGGCTGCCTGGCGCGGACCTGCGTTTTAAGGGCTGGGCTTGAACTTTTCACTCTGAAGGTTCATTTCAGGTGTGCAGTTCTTCCCGGTGGCCTCGGATGCCTACTGTGCTGGTGGGGTTTGTCTTGTCTCCCCGATCCCAGCCCAGCCTAGCCCGGCGCAGCCTAGCGCGGTCCAGCCTGGCCCTGCAGTCTGGCTGTGGGGTTCTGTGTGCCTTCAGAAGGCTGGAGAAGAGTGTTGGTCTTCCAAGTACCTTCCCCTTTTCACAAGTACTGCTTGGCACCTCTTTGCTGCTGTCTCCTGCCTCCTTCATAGTCTGGAAAATGTCTCTTACAGCTTCACCAGCCCTCTGGTTATTTCAATCTGGGAGATCCATGCTGCCGCCAGCTGAGCACCGAATACAACAGCCTGCATGACCCGCATCTGCGGGCCTACCACAATCGCAAGGACAACCTGCGGAGGCTGAAGAGAGAGGGTTCCATCACCAGCGATGGCAAAGTAGGTTTGGACGTCGGGCTGCTGCAACCAGCGCTCATCAAGCGGGGTTCCCAGAGCGCTTGCTGCAGCCGGCTGTTGCTGGCAGAGGGCCCAGGGCTGTGGGGCTGGTTTCCCTGGGAGCAGAAGTGGCGGCAGCATCCCTCTGGCAAGTCCCACTCCTGCTCTTCTCCCTCTGCCCCGCGCTGCCCGAGTGTTGGGGAGGCAGCCGGCGTGAGGCGTGGCGCTGGGGCGAGGAGCACCGCTGAGCCCTGGCGGCGGGGGGAGTCAGGGTCCCCGCCACGGAGGAAGGGAGGGGAGGGGAGGGTGTGGAGAGGAGCAGCTCCTGGGTTTGGGCTGTTTTGGGGAAGAGAGTGTACGTAGGTGGGTTGAGAGTTCTTGGGGGCTATCTCCCCTCCTCTCTCCCTAGGTGGTTTGCACTCTGAAGGAGTTCAATGAGTACAGGCAGTATCTGACCACGCTGAAGCTGGAGGCAGAGAAAATGTTCATGCGAGAGGAGGTAGGCAAAGCGGCGTGTTGGTGGAGCCCTGTGAGCGGCACGGTGCCAAAGGCTGGGGCTTTACTTGCGGCACCTCGCAAGTAAAGGGGAGGCGGTCAGTGCAGAAGAGGTGAGGGCTGTGCGGCTGGGCCAGGCGCTGGGGCAAGGAAAGGACTACCGGGCTGCGAGCTGAGGTAGTGCAGGGTGCAGGGGTGCGGATGGGCAGCAAAGTCACGTGGAAGCCCGCGGAGTCCCGAGGGAAGCGTTTCTCTCCGGCCCTCGTCGCGTGGCCGAAGCAGAGCGCTGTCCTGGGCCCACGGGACGCCTCAGCACGCAGGGGCGTGAGCGCTTGTCCAGGCACCAGCAAGCCACAGCCTGGTGTCACCTTTCAGAAAAAGCTTCGGCAAGAGCTGGCCCAGTTAGAGGATGCCTGCGAACTGCCGGGAGGGACTGATGTTTCTCGCCTGCGAGAGTGGCTGCTGCAGGAGCAAAGAAAGAGTTTGCCAGGTGGCGAGAGGCAGAGGAGGCAGAGGTAAGCAAAGGCCAAGCAACGGTTGCTCTTGAAGGGGGCGCGTGGTCCCTGAGAGAAGTCCTGGAGCCTCCTTGTTGCAGTAAACGACCAAAGCCCGGCGGTGGAAGGAGGCGGTGGCGGCTGCAAACACGTTGGCGCAGTCTGCGTTTGGAGGCTTGGCCAGGCATCTGGAAGCTGCTGCGGGGTCTAGTGGAGCAAAGCAAGCCGGAGCAGGCTGATGGGAGTGTCTGAGTGGAAAATGGCTCCTTCTCAGCTGCCTTCTTTCTCTTGACAGGCATCTGACTGGGATCAAGAAGCGGCTTGAAAGACTGGAGGCTCTTGAAAAAGAGCAACGCCTCCTCCGGCAGGCCGAGTGCCAGCAGCAGCAGCAGCAGCAGCAGCAGCAGCTGGGAGAGAGGAGAGAGCCAGGCACCCGGAGCAGCTCTGAAAAGTCCGCTGTCAAAGGGAAGCCGGTGAGTAGGAGCCGGGTGGATGCAGGGGGCCGCCTCTGCTGTGCGGCAGCTCGTTGGTCCCCGGGCCTCAGGAGAGGGTGCTGGCCCCGCCAGAGGCGCTCGGGGCTTGCAAGCGGTGCCTGGTTGCTGAGGAGGTGGTGCCTGGCTGGTGTGCGATGTGTCCGCATTTGCGAGTGGCTGTCAGAGACCAAGAAGCGGGCGCTTGCCTTCCTGTGTCCCTCGGACACGAGGCACTGGCCCTTTCTGCCTGTGCCTGGGCACTCTCAGTGGCCACTTCTGCACCCAGACTCGCACATTTAACGCGAACCTGTGAGGTGCACTAAATGGCCGCACTCGTTTTAGTGTCCAAAGCGTGCCGGAGAAGAAGCGCCTAACAGCATACAGGCTGTGCTGCTGCGGGCTGTGCTGGCAGAAGACCAGGAGCTTAAAGAGGTGGCTGAGACCGTGATCCAGGAAGTGCTGGAGCGGGTGAAGGCGCTGGCTCAGTCCATCCACGTCTTAAGGAGGGCTCCCCGTGAGGTCAGCGGAAGGTTGTTCGGCAGTGCCAGAGAGGCAGAGCCTTTGGACGCTAGTCCCGCGGATTGCCGGGACAAAATTAGACGGGTGGCTGGAGAGATTGTGGCGACCGTGCTGGAGAGGTTGGGGGAGCTTTTGGCATCCTGGACGTGTGCTGCAGCTGAGGCAGGGCCGGCAGCCAGGCGGGGGGAGGCGGAAGTAGCAGCTTCCGAGAGAGCATCTTGGCGGTCTTCTGTTGAGCAAAGGACCAGAGAGGCCATTGAAAGCGTTAGCTCCACCTTGTCATCGTTTGTAGCTTCTCAGTTTGAAGAGGACTTTTGCTGTCAGTTTTCGGAGATCCTGAAGCTTCAGGGCGTGAGAGAAGGACAAGGCTCAGGCAGAGGCTGGGAAGAGCAGCTGCCAGAAGGAAGCAAGAGAGCAAAGTTGCCCGTGCTGCAACCGCTGCAAAACGCTGCTGCTGTCTCACGAGTGAGTCGTGAGCTTGCCGAGGCGAGCATCCAAAAGGCCATCTCCAGAGTTCAGCAGCTGGATGCGGAATTGATCGGGTATGCCCGAACCATTGTCCTTGAAGTTGTGGCAACCGTGAGGAAGAAGTTAGAGGCAGAAAGGAAGGGCAAGGAAAAATCAGCGACGCTTCCAGCAAGGAAGGTCTTGCCACCTCTCAGGCTGCCTGCAATAGTCAGGCCTTCAGAGGAAGCAGGAGAATTGAAAGAGGAGAGCTCACATACTCTCCTCCCACCTGTCCTGCGAGGCCCTGAGCGAGATGCTCGCCGACCACCGGAAGACCTTCCGAAGTCCGCGGATTACACCTGCAGAGCCCCAGCAAGGTCTTCGGTGCCCGCATGTGAAACTCTGCGTATCCTGAGGCCAGGGAGCACGGCAGGCACTCTCCCTTGCACGGGCCCGCAGTTTGCGAGGCAGCCCGTGCCTCCAGCGGGTCCGAAGCCCCCTAGCCAGGCAGGAGCATGGCGCAGACCAGTGCGTTTAAAGGTGTTCCTGGAGGAGCCCATGCAGCCCGAGTCCTTAAAGAGGGCGGTAGCTGGGAGCCTTGTGGAGGGTGTCCTGAGGAGGCGTGCGGCTCCAGGGCCAGAGAGCGCCCGGGCAGCTCCCCCAGGCAGAGAATAAAGAGCTTTCTCCCAGGGGCTTGCTTGTGCCTCTCTTTATTCATGCCAGGCCATACTGCGTCTGGGCATTTTCCCGGCCATGTTTTCCCTCGCCTGCCTCCCTCCTACAGCCTCGGTCAGGCTAAGACACAGTTTTACAGGGCATCTGAAGTAGGGAAGAGAAAAGCAGGCAGCGCTTTTGCCTTGTTTAGAAAGCTTTGTGGCCGGGCTAGCGGAGGGGCTGGTGAAGCTCTGTAAAGCTATACTCATGCCTTCTGTGAGTCCCATCTGTAGGTGCTGTTGAAGGCTGGCGCCTTGTTCTGGGCATTTCTTCTCTCGTCCCATCAAGTCCTCCTTGATGGGCCTTTGGGTTGCCACCCAGGGCCCACTTTTGGTGTCCCATCAAGGGACCGCCCTTCAGCTTTTCATCTTGCCTAGCCCACTGCTCTTCTCCTCTTGTCTCCTCAAGGCGTCTCTGTTTGCCTTTCCATGGGCCCTAGGGCCCAGCGTGGGCCTTTTGGGGCAAGCGAGGGGCCACCAAACGGCCTTGCGCTGCCTCCCAAGACCCTCCATTTCCGTTTGCCCTTTGGTGCGGCCTGGAGCTCTAGATGTGGTGCGGCCCAGAGCCCTGGGTGTGCCTTTGGGTGGCCAGGCCGAGCCCTTTGCATGCCTCTGGGTACCCACCAGGGCCCTCCGTCTGCCTTGCTCTCTGCCCTTGTATCCTGTTTTCCCCTCCAGACTGGCTGGAGTGGCCTCCCAGCCCGTCCTCTACAGGAGAAAGGTGGGGGATGTCTGGGGCACAAATGGCGGTTGGGGGGGCGGGGCTGGGCAGGGGGCCGCCTGTGGAGGTCGGCCTAGGAGGCGCCGTGGGCCAGAGGCCAGAGGGGGCTTCAGTTTGTTCTTCCTTATTTTCAGCATTCTTTGTTTCGGGCAATTCCTGTAACATCTATACTTGTGCCTGCCAGGCATTATTTTGCGGCATATGTGCTCAAACTTTATTCTGATCACGAGTTATCTGTGCTCCCAATTTCTCGGCTGAACCCCTTCCCCTCAGAGGTAGGGGACGTTCTGGCATACAGAAAAATTCACGTCTAAGCGCTTTGTTTCCAATGTCACGCTTAGTCGGTTGAAAGAAAGGCCTAGGCCCTCGTTTTCCCCTGGCACCAATTACTGACATAGAGAATTGACTCATAGGTCCTTTACGACTGTTTAATACCGAATACGTTGCTCCTGTGTCATCTAGAAATGTAAGTGTCTCATTCCCCAGCTTAACTGAAAGCAGGGGATCGGCTGGGGAGACCTTCATGTTTTGCCCCGGTGCCCTTCCTTCACTCTGTACCGCCTGATAGAACTTGGCAAGATTTTTAGATCTAGGTACCCCCTCCCTGCTTTACCCGCTACAAAATTAACTGCTGATATTGTTTAATCATCAGTCACCCCGCTCCCGTCTTTGGATTCCAGGCAGGTTCTCGTGCAGGCAGAACACGATCCGGACCATCCCTGGCGTTTAACCTCATGCTGTCCTCCGGAGCTTTTCCTAACACCATTCCCTTCTCCTCGGGGAGAAATAAAGTATTAAGCAACACCTGCACATCTCCCCAATCCGCGTTACGATTTTCGGCTATCATCTGGAAAGGCTTGGATCGCATCAGAAGTCTCATTCCCTATTTGTTCAGTAAGTGCCAAAATCTTGGCTCTTGCTTTTTCAAGTTCCCTAACTCCTAACCAAGGAAGAAAGCACCTGGTAAGGAATGGAAGCCAGCTGGCCGATCAATTAACGGATTGTGGCTTCTTCGATACCCTTGCCTAGATGTTCTTCTCCATAGCCCTGCGTTCATTTCGTTCCCCATGGTAATATCAGGGCGAAGCGTACCTAGGGTACAAGTCCCAGAGCAGCTGGGCAGCAAGACTTTCCGTGCCTTGTTTCCCCATAGCCAAATTTCCACAAATTCCTTTCCGAAGGCAGAAGCGGTCAGTAGTTTTGCTAACTGGAAAATTCCTGTTTCTGCAGGACATGGAGAGCCGGGTGAGCGAGAGCGGGCGGCCCACGTGCGTGTCCAGACGGGCCTGCAGGGTGGCCGGGCAGCAGCTGGGCGGCGGCCTAGCGACGCGCTGATGCAACAATGCAGTGGCCCAGCAACGTGATGATGCAAGAATGGGCGATGGCTCTATATAGCTGCTCGCTGGGAGACCGGCTGTGGTGGCCAGAGCTGGGTGCCTCTGGAGCAAGAGGAGCCAGCGCAGGGTCACAGCTCTCGGCGAGCTCTTGGAAGGAGCCATGGAGCACCGTCTCACTGCTGGCATCGGAAACATGGACGCAGTGCTGAGCACAGCGGGGAAGAGGGGAGAGGTGAGGGACGGTCCGAAGGAGAGGGCTGATCCCGGGAGCCTGGGACATGCAGGGCCGCTCTGGGGGCTTGGGGCGTGCGCGGGGAGCTGGGAGGGATGCAGAGGTGGTTGGGCTGGGGAGAGTTTTCAGGGAGTCCTGCCTCGCTGCCCAGCCTGGCTTGCGGCTAAGCAGGTGGGAGGGGTTGCTGCGAAAGGACGCGGCCGTGGGTTGAGGAAGGGATGGGAGCTGTGGGGCCGTGGTGGAGGAAGCAGAGAGCAGCCTTTGAGTGGGCCGCTCTTGGCGCTCCGCTTGGTTGGAGTCTTCCGAGAGCCTTTCTAGCAAGTGCCGTGCAGGAGGCTTCTGGAGATAGCGGCTGAGTGCCGACGAGCGTCTCCCTCTTTCTAGCTCGGGAAGAGGAGACAGGCAGTGTCAGAAGGAGGGAGTGGGCTGCTGGGCCTCCCGCTTGGTGTCAAGATCCCTCTGCTGCCTGGCTCCAAGCCTGTCTTCTGCAGGACAAAGCTGGGGGAAAAGGTAAAGGAAGTGGAAAGGGGTAGAAGAGCCCTCCTCCTTTCTTTGGCGGGAGTAGAGGGAGGGTCGTGGCTGCCTGGCGCGGACCTGCGTTTTAAGGGCTGGGCTTGAACTTTTCACTCTGAAGGTTCATTTCAGGTGTGCAGTTCTTCCCGGTGGCCTCGGATGCCTACTGTGCTGGTGGGGTTTGTCTTGTCTCCCCGATCCCAGCCCAGCCTAGCCCGGCGCAGCCTAGCGCGGTCCAGCCTGGCCCTGCAGTCTGGCTGTGGGGTTCTGTGTGCCTTCAGAAGGCTGGAGAAGAGTGTTGGTCTTCCAAGTACCTTCCCCTTTCCACAAGTACTGCTTGGCACCTCTTTGCTGCTGTCTCCTGCCTCCTTCATAGTCTGGAAAATGTCTCTTACAGCTTCACCAGCCCTCTGGTTATTTCAATCTGGGAGATCCATGCTGCCGCCAGCTGAGCACCGAATACAACAGCCTGCATGACCCGCATCTGCGGGCCTACCACAATCGCAAGGACAACCTGCGGAGGCTGAAGAGAGAGGGTTCCATCACCAGCGATGGCAAAGTAGGTTTGGACGTCGGGCTGCTGCAACCAGCGCTCATCAAGCGGGGTTCCCAGAGCGCTTGCTGCAGCCGGCTGTTGCTGGCAGAGGGCCCAGGGCTGTGGGGCTGGTTTCCCTGGGAGCAGAAGTGGCGGCAGCATCCCTCTGGCAAGTCCCACTCCTGCTCTTCTCCCTCTGCCCCGCGCTGCCCGAGTGTTGGGGAGGCAGCCGGCGTGAGGCGTGGCGCTGGGGCGAGGAGCACCGCTGAGCCCTGGCGGCGGGGGGAGTCAGGGTCCCCGCCACGGAGGAAGGGAGGGGAGGGGAGGGTGTGGAGAGGAGCAGCTCCTGGGTTTGGGCTGTTTTGGGGAAGAGAGTGTACGTAGGTGGGTTGAGAGTTCTTGGGGGCTATCTCCCCTCCTCTCTCCCTAGGTGGTTTGCACTCTGAAGGAGTTCAATGAGTACAGGCAGTATCTGACCACGCTGAAGCTGGAGGCAGAGAAAATGTTCATGCAAGAGGAGGTAGGCAAAGCGGCGTGTTGGTGGAGCCCTGTGAGCGGCACGGTGCCAAAGGCTGGGGCTTTACTTGCGGCACCTCGCAAGTAAAGGGGAGGCGGTCAGTGCAGAAGAGGTGAGGGCTGTGCGGCTGGGCCAGGCGCTGGGGCAAGGAAAGGACTACCGGGCTGCGAGCTGAGGTAGTGCAGGGTGCAGGGGTGCGGATGGGCAGCAAAGTCACGTGGAAGCCCGCGGAGTCCCGAGGGAAGCGTTTCTCTCCGGCCCTCGTCGCGTGGCCGAAGCAGAGCGCTGTCCTGGGCCCACGGGACGCCTCAGCACGCAGGGGCGTGAGCGCTTGTCCAGGCACCAGCAAGCCACAGCCTGGTGTCACCTTTCAGAAAAAGCTTCGGCAAGAGCTGGCCCAGTTAGAGGATGCCTGCGAACTGCCGGGAGGGACTGATGTTTCTCGCCTGCGAGAGTGGCTGCTGCAGGAGCAAAGAAAGAGTTTGCCAGGTGGCGAGAGGCAGAGGAGGCAGAGGTAAGCAAAGGCCAAGCAACGGTTGCTCTTGAAGGGGGCGCGTGGTCCCTGAGAGAAGTCCTGGAGCCTCCTGTTGCAGTAAACGACCAAAGCCCGGCGGTGGAAGGAGGCGGTGGCGGCTGCAAACACGTTGGCGCAGTCTGCGTTTGGAGGCTTGGCCAGGCATCTGGAAGCTGCTGCGGGGTCTAGTGGAGCAAAGCAAGCCGGAGCAGGCTGATGGGAGTGTCTGAGCGGAAAATGGCTCCTTCTCAGCTGCCTTCTTTCTCTTGACAGGCATCTGACTGGGATCAAGAAGCGGCTTGAAAGACTGGAGGCTCTTGAAAAAGAGCAACGCCTCCTCCGGCAGGCCGAGTGCCAGCAGCAGCAGCAGCAGCAGCAGCAGCAGCTGGGAGAGAGGAGAGAGCCAGGCACCCGGAGCAGCTCTGAAAAGTCCGCTGTCAAAGGGAAGCCGGTGAGTAGGAGCCGGGTGGATGCAGGGGGCCGCCTCTGCTGTGCGGCAGCTCGTTGGTCCCCGGGCCTCAGGAGAGGGTGCTGGCCCCGCCAGAGGCGCTCGGGGCTTGCAAGCGGTGCCTGGTTGCTGAGGAGGTGGTGCCTGGCTGGTGTGCGATGTGTCCGCATTTGCGAGTGGCTGTCAGAGACCAAGAAGCGGGCGCTTGCCTTCCTGTGTCCCTCGGACACGAGGCACTGGCCCTTTCTGCCTGTGCCTGGGCACTCTCAGTGGCCACTTCTGCACCCAGACTCGCACATTTAACGCGAACCTGTGAGGTGCACTAAATGGCCGCACTCGTTTTAGTGTCCAAAGCGTGCCGGAGAAGAAGCGCCTAACAGCATACAGGCTGTGCTGCTGCGGGCTGTGCTGGCAGAAGACCAGGAGCTTAAAGAGGTGGCTGAGACCGTGATCCAGGAAGTGCTGGAGCGGGTGAAGGCGCTGGCTCAGTCCATCCACGTCTTAAGGAGGGCTCCCCGTGAGGTCAGCGGAAGGTTGTTCGGCAGTGCCAGAGAGGCAGAGCCTTTGGACGCTAGTCCCGCGGATTGCCGGGACAAAATTAGACGGGTGGCTGGAGAGATTGTGGCGACCGTGCTGGAGAGGTTGGGGGAGCTTTTGGCATCCTGGACGTGTGCTGCAGCTGAGGCAGGGCCGGCAGCCAGGCGGGGGGAGGCGGAAGTAGCAGCTTCTGAGAGAGCATCTTGGCGGTCTTCTATTGAGCAAAGGACCAAAGAGGCCATTGAAAGCGTTAGCTCCACCTTGTCATCGTTTGTAGCTTCTCAGTTTGAAGAGGACTTTTGCTGTCAGTTTTCGGAGATCCTGAAGCTTCAGGGCGTGAGAGAAGGACAAGGCTCAGGCAGAGGCTGGGAAGAGCAGCTGCCAGAAGGAAGCAAGAGAGCAAAGTTGCCCGTGCTGCAACCGCTGCAAAACGCTGCTGCTGTCTCACGAGTGAGTCGTGAGCTTGCCGAGGCGAGCATCCAAAAGGCCATCTCCAGAGTTCAGCAGCTGGATGCGGAATTGATCGGGTATGCCCGAACCATTGTCCTTGAAGTTGTGGCAACCGTGAGGAAGAAGTTAGAGGCAGAAAGGAAGGGCAAGGAAAAATCAGCGACGCTTCCAGCAAGGAAGGTCTTGCCACCTCTCAGGCTGCCTGCAATAGTCAGGCCTTCAGAGGAAGCAGGAGAATTGAAAGAGGAGAGCTCACATACTCTCCTCCCACCTGTCCTGCGAGGCCCTGAGCGAGATGCTCGCCGACCACCGGAAGACCTTCCGAAGTCCGCGGATTACACCTGCAGAGCCCCAGCAAGGTCTTCGGTGCCCGCGTGTGAAACTCTGCGTATCCTGAGGCCAGGGAGCACGGCAGGCACTCTCCCTTGCACGGGCCCGCAGTTTGCGAGGCAGCCCGTGCCTCCAGCGGGTCCGAAGCCCCCTAGCCAGGCAGGAGCATGGCGCAGACCAGTGCGTTTAAAGGTGTTCCTGGAGGAGCCCGTGCAGCCCGAGTCCTTAAAGAGGGCGGTAGCTGGGAGCCTTGTGGAGGGTGTCCTGAGGAGGCGTGCGGCTCCAGGGCCAGAGAGCGCCCGGGCAGCTCCCCCAGGCAGAGAATAAAGAGCTTTCTCCCAGGGGCTTGCTTGTGCCTCTCTTTATTCATGCCAGGCCATACTGCGTCTGGGCATTTTCCCGGCCATGTTTTCCCTCGCCTGCCTCCCTCCTACAGCCTCGGTCAGGCTAAGACACAGTTTTACAGGGCATCTGAAGTAGGGAAGAGAAAAGCAGGCAGCGCTTTTGCCTTGTTTAGAAAGCTTTGTGGCCGGGCTAGCGGAGGGGCTGGTGAAGCTCTGTAAAGCTATACTCATGCCTTCTGTGAGTCCCATCTGTAGGTGCTGTTGAAGGCTGGCGCCTTGTTCTGGGCATTTCTTCTCTCGTCCCATCAAGTCCTCCTTGATGGGCCTTTGGGTTGCCACCCAGGGCCCACTTTTGGTGTCCCATCAAGGGACCGCCCTTCAGCTTTTCATCTTGCCTAGCCCACTGCTCTTCTCCTCTTGTCTCCTCAAGGCGTCTCTGTTTGCCTTTCCATGGGCCCTAGGGCCCAGCGTGGGCCTTTTGGGGCAAGCGAGGGGCCACCAAACGGCCTTGCGCTGCCTCCCAAGACCCTCCATTTCCGTTTGCCCTTTGGTGCGGCCTGGAGCTCTAGATGTGGTGCGGCCCAGAGCCCTGGGTGTGCCTTTGGGTGGCCAGGCCGAGCCCTTTGCATGCCTCTGGGTACCCACCAGGGCCCTCCGGCTGCCTTGCTCTCTGCCCTTGTATCCTGTTTTCCCCTCCAGACTGGCTGGAGTGGCCTCCCAGCCCGTCCTCTACAGGAGAAAGGTGGGGGATGTCTGGGGCACAAATGGCGGTTGGGGGGGCGGGGCCCGGCAGGGGGCTGCCTGTGGAGGTCGGCCTAGGAGGCGCCGTGGGCCAGAGGCCAGAGGGGGCTTCAGTTTGTTCTTCCTTATTTTCAGCATTCTTTGTTTCGGGCAATTCCTGTAACATCTATACTTGTGCCTGCCAGGCATTATTTTGCGGCATATGTGCTCAAACTTTATTCTGATCACGAGTTATCTGTGCTCCCAATTTCTCGGCTGAACCCCTTCCCCTCAGAGGTAGGGGACATTCTGGCATACAGAAAAATTCACGTCTAAGCGCTTTGTTTCCAATGTCACGCTTAGTCGGTTGAAAGAAAGGCCTAGGCCCTCGTTTTCCCCTGGCACCAATTACTGACATAGAGAATTGACTCACAGGTCCTTTACGACTGTTTAATACCGAATACGTTGCTCCTGTGTCATCTAGAAATGTAAGTGTCTCATTCCCCAGCTTAACTGAAAGCAGGGGATCGGCTGGGGAGACCTTCATGTTTTGCCCCGGTGCCCTTCCTTCACTCTGTACCGCCTGATAGAACTTGGCAAGATTTTTAGATCTAGGTACTCCCTGCTTTACCCGCTACAAAATTAACTGCTGATATTGTTTAATCATCAGTCACCCCGCTCCCGTCTTTGGATTCCAGGCAGGTTCTCGTGCAGGCAGAACACGATCCGGACCATCCCTGGCGTTTAACCTCATGCTGTCCTCCGGAGCTTTTCCTAACACCATTCCCTTCTCCTCGGGGAGAAATAAAGTATTAAGCAACACCTGCACATCTCCCCAATCCGCGTTACGATTTTCGGCTATCATCTGGAAAGGCTTGGATCGCATCAGAAGTCTCATTCCCTATTTGTTCAGTAAGTGCCAAAATCTTGGCTCTTGCTTTTTCAAGTTCCCTAACTCCTAACCAAGGAAGAAAGCACCTGGTAAGGAATGGAAGCCAGCTGGCCGATCAATTAACGGATTGTGGCTTCTTCGATACCCTTGCCTAGATGTTCTTCTCCATAGCCCTGCGTTCATTTCGTTCCCCATGGTAATATCAGGGCGAAGCGTACCTAGGGTACAAGTCCCAGAGCAGCTGGGCAGCAAGACTTTCCATGCCTTGTTTCCCCATAGCCAAATTTCCACAAATTCCTTTCCGAAGGCAGAAGCGGTCAGTAGTTTTGCTAACTGGAAAATTCCTGTTTCTGCAGGACATGGAGAGCCGGGTGAGCGAGAGCGGGCGGCCCACGTGCGTGTCCAGACGGGCCTGCAGGGTGGCCGGGCAGCAGCTGGGCGGCGGCCTAGCGACGCGCTGATGCAACAATGCAGTGGCCCAGCAATGTGATGATGCAAGAATGGGCGATGGCTCTATATAGCTGCTCGCTGGGAGAGACCGGCTGTGGTGGCCAGAGCTGGGTGCCTCTGGAGCAAGAGGAGCCAGCGCAGGGTCACAGCTCTCGGCGAGCTCTTGGAAGGAGCCATGGAGCACCGTCTCACTGCTGGCATCGGAAACATGGACGCAGTGCTGAGCACAGCGGGGAAGAGGGGAGAGGTGAGGGACGGTCCGAAGGAGAGGGCTGATCCCGGGAGCCTGGGACATGCAGGGCCGCTCTGGGGGCTTGGGGCGTGCGCGGGGAGCTGGGAGGGATGCAGAGGTGGTTGGGCTGGGGAGAGTTTTCAGGGAGTCCTGCCTCGCTGCCCAGCCTGGCTTGCGGCTAAGCAGGTGGGAGGGGTTGCTGCGAAAGGACGCGGCCGTGGGTTGAGGAAGGGATGGGAGCTGTGGGGCCGTGGTGGAGGAAGCAGAGAGCAGCCTTTGAGTGGGCCGCTCTTGGCGCTCCGCTTGGTTGGAGTCTTCCGAGAGCCTTTCTAGCAAGTGCCGTGCAGGAGGCTTCTGGAGATAGCGGCTGAGTGCTGACGAGCGTCTCCCTCTTTCTAGCTCGGGAAGAGGAGACAGGCAGTGTCAGAAGGAGGGAGTGGGCTGCTGGGCCTCCCGCTTGGTGTCAAGATCCCTCTGCTGCCTGGCTCCAAGCCTGTCTTCTGCAGGACAAAGCTGGGGGAAAAGGTAAAGGAAGTGGAAAGGGGTAGAAGAGCCCTCCTCCTTTCTTTGGCGGGAGTAGAGGGAGGGTCGTGGCTGCCTGGCGCGGACCTGCGTTTTAAGGGCTGGGCTTGAACTTTTCACTCTGAAGGTTCATTTCAGGTGTGCAGTTCTTCCCGGTGGCCTCGGATGCCTACTGTGCTGGTGGGGTTTGTCTTGTCTCCCCGATCCCAGCCCAGCCTAGCCCGGCGCAGCCTAGCGCGGTCCAGCCTGGCCCTGCAGTCTGGCTGTGGGGTTCTGTGTGCCTTCAGAAGGCTGGAGAAGAGTGTTGGTCTTCCAAGTACCTTCCCCTTTTCACAAGTACTGCTTGGCACCTCTTTGCTGCTGTCTCCTGCCTCCTTCATAGTCTGGAAAATGTCTCTTACAGCTTCACCAGCCCTCTGGTTATTTCAATCTGGGAGATCCATGCTGCCGCCAGCTGAGCACCGAATACAACAGCCTGCATGACCCGCATCTGCGGGCCTACCACAATCGCAAGGACAACCTGCGGAGGCTGAAGAGAGAGGGTTCCATCACCAGCGATGGCAAAGTAGGTTTGGACGTCGGGCTGCTGCAACCAGCGCTCATCAAGCGGGGTTCCCAGAGCGCTTGCTGCAGCCGGCTGTTGCTGGCAGAGGGCCCAGGGCTGTGGGGCTGGTTTCCCTGGGAGCAGAAGTGGCGGCAGCATCCCTCTGGCAAGTCCCACTCCTGCTCTTCTCCCTCTGCCCCGCGCTGCCCGAGTGTTGGGGAGGCAGCCGGCGTGAGGCGTGGCGCTGGGGCGAGGAGCACCGCTGAGCCCTGGCGGCGGGGGGAGTCAGGGTCCCCGCCACGGAGGAAGGGAGGGGAGGGGAGGGTGTGGAGAGGAGCAGCTCCTGGGTTTGGGCTGTTTTGGGGAAGAGAGTGTACGTAGGTGGGTTGAGAGTTCTTGGGGGCTATCTCCCCTCCTCTCTCCCTAGGTGGTTTGCACTCTGAAGGAGTTCAATGAGTACAGGCAGTATCTGACCACGCTGAAGCTGGAGGCAGAGAAAATGTTCATGCGAGAGGAGGTAGGCAAAGCGGCGTGTTGGTGGAGCCCTGTGAGCGGCACGGTGCCAAAGGCTGGGGCTTTACTTGCGGCACCTCGCAAGTAAAGGGGAGGCGGTCAGTGCAGAAGAGGTGAGGGCTGTGCGGCTGGGCCAGGCGCTGGGGCAAGGAAAGGACTACCGGGCTGCGAGCTGAGGTAGTGCAGGGTGCAGGGGTGCGGATGGGCAGCAAAGTCACGTGGAAGCCCGCGGAGTCCCGAGGGAAGCGTTTCTCTCCGGCCCTCGTCGCGTGGCCGAAGCAGAGCGCTGTCCTGGGCCCACGGGACGCCTCAGCACGCAGGGGCGTGAGCGCTTGTCCAGGCACCAGCAAGCCACAGCCTGGTGTCACCTTTCAGAAAAAGCTTCGGCAAGAGCTGGCCCAGTTAGAGGATGCCTGCGAACTGCCGGGAGGGACTGATGTTTCTCGCCTGCGAGAGTGGCTGCTGCAGGAGCAAAGAAAGAGTTTGCCAGGTGGCGAGAGGCAGAGGAGGCAGAGGTAAGCAAAGGCCAAGCAACGGTTGCTCTTGAAGGGGGCGCGTGGTCCCTGAGAGAAGTCCTGGAGCCTCCTGTTGCAGTAAACGACCAAAGCCCGGCGGTGGAAGGAGGCGGTGGCGGCTGCAAACACGTTGGCGCAGTCTGCGTTTGGAGGCTTGGCCAGGCATCTGGAAGCTGCTGCGGGGTCTAGTGGAGCAAAGCAAGCCGGAGCAGGCTGATGGGAGTGTCTGAGTGGAAAATGGCTCCTTCTCAGCTGCCTTCTTTCTCTTGACAGGCATCTGACTGGGATCAAGAAGCGGCTTGAAAGACTGGAGGCTCTTGAAAAAGAGCAACGCCTCCTCCGGCAGGCCGAGTGCCAGCAGCAGCAGCAGCAGCAGCAGCAGCAGCTGGGAGAGAGGAGAGAGCCAGGCACCCGGAGCAGCTCTGAAAAGTCCGCTGTCAAAGGGAAGCCGGTGAGTAGGAGCCGGGTGGATGCAGGGGGCCGCCTCTGCTGTGCGGCAGCTCGTTGGTCCCCGGGCCTCAGGAGAGGGTGCTGGCCCCGCCAGAGGCGCTCGGGGCTTGCAAGCGGTGCCTGGTTGCTGAGGAGGTGGTGCCTGGCTGGTGTGCGATGTGTCCGCATTTGCGAGTGGCTGTCAGAGACCAAGAAGCGGGCGCTTGCCTTCCTGTGTCCCTCGGACACGAGGCACTGGCCCTTTCTGCCTGTGCCTGGGCACTCTCAGTGGCCACTTCTGCACCCAGACTCGCACATTTAACGCGAACCTGTGAGGTGCACTAAATGGCCGCACTCGTTTTAGTGTCCAAAGCGTGCCGGAGAAGAAGCGCCTAACAGCATACAGGCTGTGCTGCTGCGGGCTGTGCTGGCAGAAGACCAGGAGCTTAAAGAGGTGGCTGAGACCGTGATCCAGGAAGTGCTGGAGCGGGTGAAGGCGCTGGCTCAGTCCATCCACGTCTTAAGGAGGGCTCCCCGTGAGGTCAGCGGAAGGTTGTTCGGCAGTGCCAGAGAGGCAGAGCCTTTGGACGCTAGTCCCGCGGATTGCCGGGACAAAATTAGACGGGTGGCTGGAGAGATTGTGGCGACCGTGCTGGAGAGGTTGGGGGAGCTTTTGGCATCCTGGACGTGTGCTGCAGCTGAGGCAGGGCCGGCAGCCAGGCGGGGGGAGGCGGAAGTAGCAGCTTCCGAGAGAGCATCTTGGCGGTCTTCTGTTGAGCAAAGGACCAGAGAGGCCATTGAAAGCGTTAGCTCCACCTTGTCATCGTTTGTAGCTTCTCAGTTTGAAGAGGACTTTTGCTGTCAGTTTTCGGAGATCCTGAAGCTTCAGGGCGTGAGAGAAGGACAAGGCTCAGGCAGAGGCTGGGAAGAGCAGCTGCCAGAAGGAAGCAAGAGAGCAAAGTTGCCCGTGCTGCAACCGCTGCAAAACGCTGCTGCTGTCTCACGAGTGAGTCGTGAGCTTGCCGAGGCGAGCATCCAAAAGGCCATCTCCAGAGTTCAGCAGCTGGATGCGGAATTGATCGGGTATGCCCGAACCATTGTCCTTGAAGTTGTGGCAACCGTGAGGAAGAAGTTAGAGGCAGAAAGGAAGGGCAAGGAAAAATCAGCGACGCTTCCAGCAAGGAAGGTCTTGCCACCTCTCAGGCTGCCTGCAATAGTCAGGCCTTCAGAGGAAGCAGGAGAATTGAAAGAGGAGAGCTCACATACTCTCCTCCCACCTGTCCTGCGAGGCCCTGAGCAAGATGCTCGCCGACCACCGGAAGACCTTCCGAAGTCCGCGGATTACACCTGCAGAGCCCCAGCAAGGTCTTCGGTGCCCGCGTGTGAAACTCTGCGTATCCTGAGGCCAGGGAGCACGGCAGGCACTCTCCCTTGCACGGGCCCGCAGTTTGCGAGGCAGCCCGTGCCTCCAGCGGGTCCGAAGCCCCCTAGCCAGGCAGGAGCATGGCGCAGACCAGTGCGTTTAAAGGTGTTCCTGGAGGAGCCCGTGCAGCCCGAGTCCTTAAAGAGGGCGGTAGCTGGGAGCCTTGTGGAGGGTGTCCTGAGGAGGCGTGCGGCTCCAGGGCCAGAGAGCGCCCGGGCAGCTCCCCCAGGCAGAGAATAAAGAGCTTTCTCCCAGGGGCTTGCTTGTGCCTCTCTTTATTCATGCCAGGCCATACTGCGTCTGGGCATTTTCCCGGCCATGTTTTCCCTCGCCTGCCTCCCTCCTACAGCCTCGGTCAGGCTAAGACACAGTTTTACAGGGCATCTGAAGTAGGGAAGAGAAAAGCAGGCAGCGCTTTTGCCTTGTTTAGAAAGCTTTGTGGCCGGGCTAGCGGAGGGGCTGGTGAAGCTCTGTAAAGCTATACTCATGCCTTCTGTGAGTCCCATCTGTAGGTGCTGTTGAAGGCTGGCGCCTTGTTCTGGGCATTTCTTCTCTCGTCCCATCAAGTCCTCCTTGATGGGCCTTTGGGTTGCCACCCAGGGCCCACTTTTGGTGTCCCATCAAGGGACCGCCCTTCAGCTTTTCATCTTGCCTAGCCCACTGCTCTTCTCCTCTTGTCTCCTCAAGGCGTCTCTGTTTGCCTTTCCATGGGCCCTAGGGCCCAGCGTGGGCCTTTTGGGGCAAGCGAGGGGCCACCAAACGGCCTTGCGCTGCCTCCCAAGACCCTCCATTTCCGTTTGCCCTTTGGTGCGGCCTGGAGCTCTAGATGTGGTGCGGCCCAGAGCCCTGGGTGTGCCTTTGGGTGGCCAGGCCGAGCCCTTTGCATGCCTCTGGGTACCCACCAGGGCCCTCCGGCTGCCTTGCTCTCTGCCCTTGTATCCTGTTTTCCCCTCCAGACTGGCTGGAGTGGCCTCCCAGCCCGTCCTCTACAGGAGAAAGGTGGGGGATGTCTGGGGCACAAATGGCGGTTGGGGGGGCGGGGCCCGGCAGGGGGCTGCCTGTGGAGGTCGGCCTAGGAGGCGCCGTGGGCCAGAGGCCAGAGGGGGCTTCAGTTTGTTCTTCCTTATTTTCAGCATTCTTTGTTTCGGGCAATTCCTGTAACATCTATACTTGTGCCTGCCAGGCATTATTTTGCGGCATATGTGCTCAAACTTTATTCTGATCACGAGTTATCTGTGCTCCCAATTTCTCGGCTGAACCCCTTCCCCTCAGAGGTAGGGGACATTCTGGCATACAGAAAAATTCACGTCTAAGCGCTTTGTTTCCAATGTCACGCTTAGTCGGTTGAAAGAAAGGCCTAGGCCCTCGTTTTCCCCTGGCACCAATTACTGACATAGAGAATTGACTCATAGGTCCTTTACGACTGTTTAATACCGAATACGTTGCTCCTGTGTCATCTAGAAATGTAAGTGTCTCATTCCCCAGCTTAACTGAAAGCAGGGGATCGGCTGGGGAGACCTTCATGTTTTGCCCCGGTGCCCTTCCTTCACTCTGTACCGCCTGATAGAACTTGGCAAGATTTTTAGATCTAGGTACTCCCTGCTTTACCCGCTACAAAATTAACTGCTGATATTGTTTAATCATCAGTCACCCCGCTCCCGTCTTTGG
The DNA here is from genome assembly GCF_965183815.1 of Platalea leucorodia. Classification (NCBI taxonomy): domain Eukaryota; kingdom Metazoa; phylum Chordata; class Aves; order Pelecaniformes; family Threskiornithidae; genus Platalea; species Platalea leucorodia. The sequence goes on from NC_138843.1 coordinate 7,867,255, forward strand.
ATTCCAGGCAGGTTCTCGTGCAGGCAGAACACGATCCGGACCATCCCTGGCGTTTAACCTCATGCTGTCCTCCGGAGCTTTTCCTAACACCATTCCCTTCTCCTCGGGGAGAAATAAAGTATTAAGCAACACCTGCACATCTCCCCAATCCGCGTTACGATTTTCGGCTATCATCTGGAAAGGCTTGGATCGCATCAGAAGTCTCATTCCCTATTTGTTCAGTAAGTGCCAAAATCTTGGCTCTTGCTTTTTCAAGTTCCCTAACTCCTAACCAAGGAAGAAAGCACCTGGTAAGGAATGGAAGCCAGCTGGCCGATCAATTAACGGATTGTGGCTTCTTCGATACCCTTGCCTAGATGTTCTTCTCCATAGCCCTGCGTTCATTTCGTTCCCCATGGTAATATCAGGGCGAAGCGTACCTAGGGTACAAGTCCCAGAGCAGCTGGGCAGCAAGACTTTCCATGCCTTGTTTCCCCATAGCCAAATTTCCACAAATTCCTTTCCGAAGGCAGAAGCGGTCAGTAGTTTTGCTAACTGGAAAATTCCTGTTTCTGCAGGACATGGAGAGCCGGGTGAGCGAGAGCGGGCGGCCCACGTGCGTGTCCAGACGGGCCTGCAGGGTGGCCGGGCAGCAGCTGGGCGGCGGCCTAGCGACGCGCTGATGCAACAATGCAGTGGCCCAGCAATGTGATGATGCAAGAATGGGCGATGGCTCTATATAGCTGCTCGCTGGGAGAGACCGGCTGTGGTGGCCAGAGCTGGGTGCCTCTGGAGCAAGAGGAGCCAGCGCAGGGTCACAGCTCTCGGCGAGCTCTTGGAAGGAGCCATGGAGCACCGTCTCACTGCTGGCATCGGAAACATGGACGCAGTGCTGAGCACAGCGGGGAAGAGGGGAGAGGTGAGGGACGGTCCGAAGGAGAGGGCTGATCCCGGGAGCCTGGGACATGCAGGGCCGCTCTGGGGGCTTGGGGCGTGCGCGGGGAGCTGGGAGGGATGCAGAGGTGGTTGGGCTGGGGAGAGTTTTCAGGGAGTCCTGCCTCGCTGCCCAGCCTGGCTTGCGGCTAAGCAGGTGGGAGGGGTTGCTGCGAAAGGACGCGGCCGTGGGTTGAGGAAGGGATGGGAGCTGTGGGGCCGTGGTGGAGGAAGCAGAGAGCAGCCTTTGAGTGGGCCGCTCTTGGCGCTCCGCTTGGTTGGAGTCTTCCGAGAGCCTTTCTAGCAAGTGCCGTGCAGGAGGCTTCTGGAGATAGCGGCTGAGTGCTGACGAGCGTCTCCCTCTTTCTAGCTCGGGAAGAGGAGACAGGCAGTGTCAGAAGGAGGGAGTGGGCTGCTGGGCCTCCCGCTTGGTGTCAAGATCCCTCTGCTGCCTGGCTCCAAGCCTGTCTTCTGCAGGACAAAGCTGGGGGAAAAGGTAAAGGAAGTGGAAAGGGGTAGAAGAGCCCTCCTCCTTTCTTTGGCGGGAGTAGAGGGAGGGTCGTGGCTGCCTGGCGCGGACCTGCGTTTTAAGGGCTGGGCTTGAACTTTTCACTCTGAAGGTTCATTTCAGGTGTGCAGTTCTTCCCGGTGGCCTCGGATGCCTACTGTGCTGGTGGGGTTTGTCTTGTCTCCCCGATCCCAGCCCAGCCTAGCCCGGCGCAGCCTAGCGCGGTCCAGCCTGGCCCTGCAGTCTGGCTGTGGGGTTCTGTGTGCCTTCAGAAGGCTGGAGAAGAGTGTTGGTCTTCCAAGTACCTTCCCCTTTTCACAAGTACTGCTTGGCACCTCTTTGCTGCTGTCTCCTGCCTCCTTCATAGTCTGGAAAATGTCTCTTACAGCTTCACCAGCCCTCTGGTTATTTCAATCTGGGAGATCCATGCTGCCGCCAGCTGAGCACCGAATACAACAGCCTGCATGACCCGCATCTGCGGGCCTACCACAATCGCAAGGACAACCTGCGGAGGCTGAAGAGAGAGGGTTCCATCACCAGCGATGGCAAAGTAGGTTTGGACGTCGGGCTGCTGCAACCAGCGCTCATCAAGCGGGGTTCCCAGAGCGCTTGCTGCAGCCGGCTGTTGCTGGCAGAGGGCCCAGGGCTGTGGGGCTGGTTTCCCTGGGAGCAGAAGTGGCGGCAGCATCCCTCTGGCAAGTCCCACTCCTGCTCTTCTCCCTCTGCCCCGCGCTGCCCGAGTGTTGGGGAGGCAGCCGGCGTGAGGCGTGGCGCTGGGGCGAGGAGCACCGCTGAGCCCTGGCGGCGGGGGGAGTCAGGGTCCCCGCCACGGAGGAAGGGAGGCGAGGGGAGGGTGTGGAGAGGAGCAGCTCCTGGGTTTGGGCTGTTTTGGGGAAGAGAGTGTACGTAGGTGGGTTGAGAGTTCTTGGGGGCTATCTCCCCTCCTCTCTCCCTAGGTGGTTTGCACTCTGAAGGAGTTCAATGAGTACAGGCAGTATCTGACCACGCTGAAGCTGGAGGCAGAGAAAATGTTCATGCGAGAGGAGGTAGGCAAAGCGGCGTGTTGGTGGAGCCCTGTGAGCGGCACGGTGCCAAAGGCTGGGGCTTTACTTGCGGCACCTCGCAAGTAAAGGGGAGGCGGTCAGTGCAGAAGAGGTGAGGGCTGTGCGGCTGGGCCAGGCGCTGGGGCAAGGAAAGGACTACCGGGCTGCGAGCTGAGGTAGTGCAGGGTGCAGGGGTGCGGATGGGCAGCAAAGTCACGTGGAAGCCCGCGGAGTCCCGAGGGAAGCGTTTCTCTCCGGCCCTCGTCGCGTGGCCGAAGCAGAGCGCTGTCCTGGGCCCACGGGACGCCTCAGCACGCAGGGGCGTGAGCGCTTGTCCAGGCACCAGCAAGCCACAGCCTGGTGTCACCTTTCAGAAAAAGCTTCGGCAAGAGCTGGCCCAGTTAGAGGATGCCTGCGAACTGCCGGGAGGGACTGATGTTTCTCGCCTGCGAGAGTGGCTGCTGCAGGAGCAAAGAAAGAGTTTGCCAGGTGGCGAGAGGCAGAGGAGGCAGAGGTAAGCAAAGGCCAAGCAACGGTTGCTCTTGAAGGGGGCGCGTGGTCCCTGAGAGAAGTCCTGGAGCCTCCTGTTGCAGTAAACGACCAAAGCCCGGCGGTGGAAGGAGGCGGTGGCGGCTGCAAACACGTTGGCGCAGTCTGCGTTTGGAGGCTTGGCCAGGCATCTGGAAGCTGCTGCGGGGTCTAGTGGAGCAAAGCAAGCCGGAGCAGGCTGATGGGAGTGTCTGAGTGGAAAATGGCTCCTTCTCAGCTGCCTTCTTTCTCTTGACAGGCATCTGACTGGGATCAAGAAGCGGCTTGAAAGACTGGAGGCTCTTGAAAAAGAGCAACGCCTCCTCCGGCAGGCCGAGTGCCAGCAGCAGCAGCAGCAGCAGCAGCAGCAGCTGGGAGAGAGGAGAGAGCCAGGCACCCGGAGCAGCTCTGAAAAGTCCGCTGTCAAAGGGAAGCCGGTGAGTAGGAGCCGGGTGGATGCAGGGGGCCGCCTCTGCTGTGCGGCAGCTCGTTGGTCCCCGGGCCTCAGGAGAGGGTGCTGGCCCCGCCAGAGGCGCTCGGGGCTTGCAAGCGGTGCCTGGTTGCTGAGGAGGTGGTGCCTGGCTGGTGTGCGATGTGTCCGCATTTGCGAGTGGCTGTCAGAGACCAAGAAGCGGGCGCTTGCCTTCCTGTGTCCCTCGGACACGAGGCACTGGCCCTTTCTGCCTGTGCCTGGGCACTCTCAGTGGCCACTTCTGCACCCAGACTCGCACATTTAAGACGAACCTGTGAGGTGCACTAAATGGCCGCACTCGTTTTAGTGTCCAAAGCGTGCCGGAGAAGAAGCGCCTAACAGCATACAGGCTGTGCTGCTGCGGGCTGTGCTGGCAGAAGACCAGGAGCTTAAAGAGGTGGCTGAGACCGTGATCCAGGAAGTGCTGGAGCGGGTGAAGGCGCTGGCTCAGTCCATCCACGTCTTAAGGAGGGCTCCCCGTGAGGTCAGCGGAAGGTTGTTCGGCAGTGCCAGAGAGGCAGAGCCTTTGGACGCTAGTCCCGCGGATTGCCGGGACAAAATTAGACGGGTGGCTGGAGAGATTGTGGCGACCGTGTTGGAGAGGTTGGGGGAGCTTTTGGCATCCTGGACGTGTGCTGCAGCTGAGGCAGGGCCGGCAGCCAGGCGGGGGGAGGCGGAAGTAGCAGCTTCTGAGAGAGCATCTTGGCGGTCTTCTATTGAGCAAAGGACCAGAGAGGCCATTGAAAGCGTTAGCTCCACCTTGTCATCGTTTGTAGCTTCTCAGTTTGAAGAGGACTTTTGCTGTCAGTTTTCGGAGATCCTGAAGCTTCAGGGCGTGAGAGAAGGACAAGGCTCAGGCAGAGGCTGGGAAGAGCAGCTGCCAGAAGGAAGCAAGAGAGCAAAGTTGCCCGTGCTGCAACCGCTGCAAAACGCTGCTGCTGTCTCACGAGTGAGTCGTGAGCTTGCCGAGGCGAGCATCCAAAAGGCCATCTCCAGAGTTCAGCAGCTGGATGCGGAATTGATCGGGTATGCCCGAACCATTGTCCTTGAAGTTGTGGCAACCGTGAGGAAGAAGTTAGAGGCAGAAAGGAAGGGCAAGGAAAAATCAGCGACGCTTCCAGCAAGGAAGGTCTTGCCACCTCTCAGGCTGCCTGCAATAGTCAGGCCTTCAGAGGAAGCAGGAGAATTGAAAGAGGAGAGCTCACATACTCTCCTCCCACCTGTCCTGCGAGGCCCTGAGCGAGATGCTCGCCGACCACCGGAAGACCTTCCGAAGTCCGCGGATTACACCTGCAGAGCCCCAGCAAGGTCTTCGGTGCCCGCATGTGAAACTCTGCGTATCCTGAGGCCAGGGAGCACGGCAGGCACTCTCCCTTGCACGGGCCCGCAGTTTGCGAGGCAGCCCGTGCCTCCAGCGGGTCCGAAGCCCCCTAGCCAGGCAGGAGCATGGCGCAGACCAGTGCGTTTAAAGGTGTTCCTGGAGGAGCCCATGCAGCCCGAGTCCTTAAAGAGGGCGGTAGCTGGGAGCCTTGTGGAGGGTGTCCTGAGGAGGCGTGCGGCTCCAGGGCCAGAGAGCGCCCGGGCAGCTCCCCCAGGCAGAGAATAAAGAGCTTTCTCCCAGGGGCTTGCTTGTGCCTCTCTTTATTCATGCCAGGCCATACTGCGTCTGGGCATTTTCCCGGCCATGTTTTCCCTCGCCTGCCTCCCTCCTACAGCCTCGGTCAGGCTAAGACACAGTTTTACAGGGCATCTGAAGTAGGGAAGAGAAAAGCAGGCAGCGCTTTTGCCTTGTTTAGAAAGCTTTGTGGCCGGGCTAGCGGAGGGGCTGGTGAAGCTCTGTAAAGCTATACTCATGCCTTCTGTGAGTCCCATCTGTAGGTGCTGTTGAAGGCTGGCGCCTTGTTCTGGGCATTTCTTCTCTCGTCCCATCAAGTCCTCCTTGATGGGCCTTTGGGTTGCCACCCAGGGCCCACTTTTGGTGTCCCATCAAGGGACCGCCCTTCAGCTTTTCATCTTGCCTAGCCCACTGCTCTTCTCCTCTTGTCTCCTCAAGGCGTCTCTGTTTGCCTTTCCATGGGCCCTAGGGCCCAGCGTGGGCCTTTTGGGGCAAGCGAGGGGCCACCAAACGGCCTTGCGCTGCCTCCCAAGACCCTCCATTTCCGTTTGCCCTTTGGTGCGGCCTGGAGCTCTAGATGTGGTGCGGCCCAGAGCCCTGGGTGTGCCTTTGGGTGGCCAGGCCGAGCCCTTTGCATGCCTCTGGGTACCCACCAGGGCCCTCCGTCTGCCTTGCTCTCTGCCCTTGTATCCTGTTTTCCCCTCCAGACTGGCTGGAGTGGCCTCCCAGCCCGTCCTCTACAGGAGAAAGGTGGGGGATGTCTGGGGCACAAATGGCGGTTGGGGGGGCGGGGCTGGGCAGGGGGCCGCCTGTGGAGGTCGGCCTAGGAGGCGCCGTGGGCCAGAGGCCAGAGGGGGCTTCAGTTTGTTCTTCCTTATTTTCAGCATTCTTTGTTTCGGGCAATTCCTGTAACATCTATACTTGTGCCTGCCAGGCATTATTTTGCGGCATATGTGCTCAAACTTTATTCTGATCACGAGTTATCTGTGCTCCCAATTTCTCGGCTGAACCCCTTCCCCTCAGAGGTAGGGGACATTCTGGCATACAGAAAAATTCACGTCTAAGCACTTTGTTTCCAATGTCACGCTTAGTCGGTTGAAAGAAAGGCCTAGGCCCTCGTTTTCCCCTGGCACCAATTACTGACATAGAGAATTGACTCACAGGTCCTTTACGACTGTTTAATACCGAATACGTTGCTCCTGTGTCATCTAGAAATGTAAGTGTCTCATTCCCCAGCTTAACTGAAAGCAGGGGATCGGCTGGGGAGACCTTCATGTTTTGCCCCGGTGCCCTTCCTTCACTCTGTACCGCCTGATAGAACTTGGCAAGATTTTTAGATCTAGGTACTCCCTGCTTTACCCGCTACAAAATTAACTGCTGATATTGTTTAATCATCAGTCACCCCGCTCCCGTCTTTGGATTCCAGGCAGGTTCTCGTGCAGGCAGAACACGATCCGGACCATCCCTGGCGTTTAACCTCATGCTGTCCTCCGGAGCTTTTCCTAACACCATTCCCTTCTCCTCGGGGAGAAATAAAGTATTAAGCAACACCTGCACATCTCCCCAATCCGCGTTACGATTTTCGGCTATCATCTGGAAAGGCTTGGATCGCATCAGAAGTCTCATTCCCTATTTGTTCAGTAAGTGCCAAAATCTTGGCTCTTGCTTTTTCAAGTTCCCTAACTCCTAACCAAGGAAGAAAGCACCTGGTAAGGAATGGAAGCCAGCTGGCCGATCAATTAACGGATTGTGGCTTCTTCGATACCCTTGCCTAGATGTTCTTCTCCATAGCCCTGCGTTCATTTCGTTCCCCATGGTAATATCAGGGCGAAGCGTACCTAGGGTACAAGTCCCAGAGCAGCTGGGCAGCAAGACTTTCCATGCCTTGTTTCCCCATAGCCAAATTTCCACAAATTCCTTTCCGAAGGCAGAAGCGGTCAGTAGTTTTGCTAACTGGAAAATTCCTGTTTCTGCAGGACATGGAGAGCCGGGTGAGCGAGAGCGGGCGGCCCACGTGCGTGTCCAGACGGGCCTGCAGGGTGGCCGGGCAGCAGCTGGGCGGCGGCCTAGCGACGCGCTGATGCAACAATGCAGTGGCCCAGCAACGTGATGATGCAAGAATGGGCGATGGCTCTATATAGCTGCTCGCTGGGAGAGACCGGCTGTGGTGGCCAGAGCTGGGTGCCTCTGGAGCAAGAGGAGCCAGCGCAGGGTCACAGCTCTCGGCGAGCTCTTGGAAGGAGCCATGGAGCACCGTCTCACTGCTGGCATCGGAAACATGGACGCAGTGCTGAGCACAGCGGGGAAGAGGGGAGAGGTGAGGGACGGTCCGAAGGAGAGGGCTGATCCCGGGAGCCTGGGACATGCAGGGCCGCTCTGGGGGCTTGGGGCGTGTGCGGGGAGCTGGGAGGGATGCAGAGGTGGTTGGGCTGGGGAGAGTTTTCAGGGAGTCCTGCCTCGCTGCCCAGCCTGGCTTGCGGCTAAGCAGGTGGGAGGGGTTGCTGCGAAAGGACGCGGCCGTGGGTTGAGGAAGGGATGGGAGCTGTGGGGCCGTGGTGGAGGAAGCAGAGAGCAGCCTTTGAGTGGGCCGCTCTTGGCGCTCCGCTTGGTTGGAGTCTTCCGAGAGCCTTTCTAGCAAGTGCCGTGCAGGAGGCTTCTGGAGATAGCGGCTGAGTGCTGACGAGCGTCTCCCTCTTTCTAGCTCGGGAAGAGGAGACAGGCAGTGTCAGAAGGAGGGAGTGGGCTGCTGGGCCTCCCGCTTGGTGTCAAGATCCCTCTGCTGCCTGGCTCCAAGCCTGTCTTCTGCAGGACAAAGCTGGGGGAAAAGGTAAAGGAAGTGGAAAGGGGTAGAAGAGCCCTCCTCCTTTCTTTGGCGGGAGTAGAGGGAGGGTCGTGGCTGCCTGGCGCGGACCTGCGTTTTAAGGGCTGGGCTTGAACTTTTCACTCTGAAGGTTCATTTCAGGTGTGCAGTTCTTCCCGGTGGCCTCGGATGCCTACTGTGCTGGTGGGGTTTGTCTTGTCTCCCCGATCCCAGCCCAGCCTAGCCCGGCGCAGCCTAGCGCGGTCCAGCCTGGCCCTGCAGTCTGGCTGTGGGGTTCTGTGTGCCTTCAGAAGGCTGGAGAAGAGTGTTGGTCTTCCAAGTACCTTCCCCTTTTCACAAGTACTGCTTGGCACCTCTTTGCTGCTGTCTCCTGCCTCCTTCATAGTCTGGAAAATGTCTCTTACAGCTTCACCAGCCCTCTGGTTATTTCAATCTGGGAGATCCATGCTGCCGCCAGCTGAGCACCGAATACAACAGCCTGCATGACCCGCATCTGCGGGCCTACCACAATCGCAAGGACAACCTGCGGAGGCTGAAGAGAGAGGGTTCCATCACCAGCGATGGCAAAGTAGGTTTGGACGTCGGGCTGCTGCAACCAGCGCTCATCAAGCGGGGTTCCCAGAGCGCTTGCTGCAGCCGGCTGTTGCTGGCAGAGGGCCCAGGGCTGTGGGGCTGGTTTCCCTGGGAGCAGAAGTGGCGGCAGCATCCCTCTGGCAAGTCCCACTCCTGCTCTTCTCCCTCTGCCCCGCGCTGCCCGAGTGTTGGGGAGGCAGCCGGCGTGAGGCGTGGCGCTGGGGCGAGGAGCACCGCTGAGCCCTGGCGGCGGGGGGAGTCAGGGTCCCCGCCACGGAGGAAGGGAGGCGAGGGGAGGGTGTGGAGAGGAGCAGCTCCTGGGTTTGGGCTGTTTTGGGGAAGAGAGTGTACGTAGGTGGGTTGAGAGTTCTTGGGGGCTATCTCCCCTCCTCTCTCCCTAGGTGGTTTGCACTCTGAAGGAGTTCAATGAGTACAGGCAGTATCTGACCACGCTGAAGCTGGAGGCAGAGAAAATGTTCATGCGAGAGGAGGTAGGCAAAGCGGCGTGTTGGTGGAGCCCTGTGAGCGGCACGGTGCCAAAGGCTGGGGCTTTACTTGCGGCACCTCGCAAGTAAAGGGGAGGCGGTCAGTGCAGAAGAGGTGAGGGCTGTGCGGCTGGGCCAGGCGCTGGGGCAAGGAAAGGACTACCGGGCTGCGAGCTGAGGTAGTGCAGGGTGCAGGGGTGCGGATGGGCAGCAAAGTCACGTGGAAGCCCGCGGAGTCCCGAGGGAAGCGTTTCTCTCCGGCCCTCGTCGCGTGGCCGAAGCAGAGCGCTGTCCTGGGCCCACGGGACGCCTCAGCACGCAGGGGCGTGAGCGCTTGTCCAGGCACCAGCAAGCCACAGCCTGGTGTCACCTTTCAGAAAAAGCTTCGGCAAGAGCTGGCCCAGTTAGAGGATGCCTGCGAACTGCCGGGAGGGACTGATGTTTCTCGCCTGCGAGAGTGGCTGCTGCAGGAGCAAAGAAAGAGTTTGCCAGGTGGCGAGAGGCAGAGGAGGCAGAGGTAAGCAAAGGCCAAGCAACGGTTGCTCTTGAAGGGGGCGCGTGGTCCCTGAGAGAAGTCCTGGAGCCTCCTGTTGCAGTAAACGACCAAAGCCCGGCGGTGGAAGGAGGCGGTGGCGGCTGCAAACACGTTGGCGCAGTCTGCGTTTGGAGGCTTGGCCAGGCATCTGGAAGCTGCTGCGGGGTCTAGTGGAGCAAAGCAAGCCGGAGCAGGCTGATGGGAGTGTCTGAGTGGAAAATGGCTCCTTCTCAGCTGCCTTCTTTCTCTTGACAGGCATCTGACTGGGATCAAGAAGCGGCTTGAAAGACTGGAGGCTCTTGAAAAAGAGCAACGCCTCCTCCGGCAGGCCGAGTGCCAGCAGCAGCAGCAGCAGCAGCAGCAGCAGCTGGGAGAGAGGAGAGAGCCAGGCACCCGGAGCAGCTCTGAAAAGTCCGCTGTCAAAGGGAAGCCGGTGAGTAGGAGCCGGGTGGATGCAGGGGGCCGCCTCTGCTGTGCGGCAGCTCGTTGGTCCCCGGGCCTCAGGAGAGGGTGCTGGCCCCGCCAGAGGCGCTCGGGGCTTGCAAGCGGTGCCTGGTTGCTGAGGAGGTGGTGCCTGGCTGGTGTGCGATGTGTCCGCATTTGCGAGTGGCTGTCAGAGACCAAGAAGCGGGCGCTTGCCTTCCTGTGTCCCTCGGACACGAGGCACTGGCCCTTTCTGCCTGTGCCTGGGCACTCTCAGTGGCCACTTCTGCACCCAGACTCGCACATTTAACACGAACCTGTGAGGTGCACTAAATGGCCGCACTCGTTTTAGTGTCCAAAGCGTGCCGGAGAAGAAGCGCCTAACAGCATACAGGCTGTGCTGCTGCGGGCTGTGCTGGCAGAAGACCAGGAGCTTAAAGAGGTGGCTGAGACCGTGATCCAGGAAGTGCTGGAGCGGGTGAAGGCACTGGCTCAGTCCATCCACGTCTTAAGGAGGGCTCCCCGTGAGGTCAGCGGAAGGTTGTTCGGCAGTGCCAGAGAGGCAGAGCCTTTGGACGCTAGTCCCGCGGATTGCCGGGACAAAATTAGACGGGTGGCTGGAGAGATTGTGGCGACCGTGCTGGAGAGGTTGGGGGAGCTTTTGGCATCCTGGACGTGTGCTGCAGCTGAGGCAGGGCCGGCAGCCAGGCGGGGGGAGGCGGAAGTAGCAGCTTCTGAGAGAGCATCTTGGCGGTCTTCTATTGAGCAAAGGACCAAAGAGGCCATTGAAAGCGTTAGCTCCACCTTGTCATCGTTTGTAGCTTCTCAGTTTGAAGAGGACTTTTGCTGTCAGTTTTCGGAGATCCTGAAGCTTCAGGGCGTGAGAGAAGGACAAGGCTCAGGCAGAGGCTGGGAAGAGCAGCTGCCAGAAGGAAGCAAGAGAGCAAAGTTGCCCGTGCTGCAACCGCTGCAAAACGCTGCTGCTGTCTCACGAGTGAGTCGTGAGCTTGCCGAGGCGAGCATCCAAAAGGCCATCTCCAGAGTTCAGCAGCTGGATGCGGAATTGATCGGGTATGCCCGAACCATTGTCCTTGAAGTTGTGGCAACCGTGAGGAAGAAGTTAGAGGCAGAAAGGAAGGGCAAGGAAAAATCAGCGACGCTTCCAGCAAGGAAGGTCTTGCCACCTCTCAGGCTGCCTGCAATAGTCAGGCCTTCAGAGGAAGCAGGAGAATTGAAAGAGGAGAGCTCACATACTCTCCTCCCACCTGTCCTGCGAGGCCCTGAGCGAGATGCTCGCCGACCACCGGAAGACCTTCCGAAGTCCGCGGATTACACCTGCAGAGCCCCAGCAAGGTCTTCGGTGCCCGCATGTGAAACTCTGCGTATCCTGAGGCCAGGGAGCACGGCAGGCACTCTCCCTTGCACGGGCCCGCAGTTTGCGAGGCAGCCCGTGCCTCCAGCGGGTCCGAAGCCCCCTAGCCAGGCAGGAGCATGGCGCAGACCAGTGCGTTTAAAGGTGTTCCTGGAGGAGCCCGTGCAGCCCGAGTCCTTAAAGAGGGCGGTAGCTGGGAGCCTTGTGGAGGGTGTCCTGAGGAGGCGTGCGGCTCCAGGGCCAGAGAGCGCCCGGGCAGCTCCCCCAGGCAGAGAATAAAGAGCTTTCTCCCAGGGGCTTGCTTGTGCCTCTCTTTATTCATGCCAGGCCATACTGCGTCTGGGCATTTTCCCGGCCATGTTTTCCCTCGCCTGCCTCCCTCCTACAGCCTCGGTCAGGCTAAGACACAGTTTTACAGGGCATCTGAAGTAGGGAAGAGAAAAGCAGGCAGCGCTTTTGCCTTGTTTAGAAAGCTTTGTGGCCGGGCTAGCGGAGGGGCTGGTGAAGCTCTGTAAAGCTATACTCATGCCTTCTGTGAGTCCCATCTGTAGGTGCTGTTGAAGGCTGGCGCCTTGTTCTGGGCATTTCTTCTCTCGTCCCATCAAGTCCTCCTTGATGGGCCTTTGGGTTGCCACCCAGGGCCCACTTTTGGTGTCCCATCAAGGGACCGCCCTTCAGCTTTTCATCTTGCCTAGCCCACTGCTCTTCTCCTCTTGTCTCCTCAAGGCGTCTCTGTTTGCCTTTCCATGGGCCCTAGGGCCCAGCGTGGGCCTTTTGGGGCAAGCGAGGGGCCACCAAACGGCCTTGCGCTGCCTCCCAAGACCCTCCATTTCCGTTTGCCCTTTGGTGCGGCCTGGAGCTCTAGATGTGGTGCGGCCCAGAGCCCTGGGTGTGCCTTTGGGTGGCCAGGCCGAGCCCTTTGCATGCCTCTGGGTACCCACCAGGGCCCTCCGGCTGCCTTGCTCTCTGCCCTTGTATCCTGTTTTCCCCTCCAGACTGGCTGGAGTGGCCTCCCAGCCCGTCCTCTACAGGAGAAAGGTGGGGGATGTCTGGGGCACAAATGGCGGTTGGGGGGGCGGGGCTGGGCAGGGGGCCGCCTGTGGAGGTCGGCCTAGGAGGCGCCGTGGGCCAGAGGCCAGAGGGGGCTTCAGTTTGTTCTTCCTTATTTTCAGCATTCTTTGTTTCGGGCAATTCCTGTAACATCTATACTTGTGCCTGCCAGGCATTATTTTGCGGCATATGTGCTCAAACTTTATTCTGATCACGAGTTATCTGTGCTCCCAATTTCTCGGCTGAACCCCTTCCCCTCAGAGGTAGGGGACATTCTGGCATACAGAAAAATTCACGTCTAAGCACTTTGTTTCCAATGTCACGCTTAGTCGGTTGAAAGAAAGGCCTAGGCCCTCGTTTTCCCCTGGCACCAATTACTGACATAGAGAATTGACTCATAGGTCCTTTACGACTGTTTAATACCGAATACGTTGCTCCTGTGTCATCTAGAAATGTAAGTGTCTCATTCCCCAGCTTAACTGAAAGCAGGGGATCGGCTGGGGAGACCTTCATGTTTTGCCCCGGTGCCCTTCCTTCACTCTGTACCGCCTGATAGAACTTGGCAAGATTTTTAGATCTAGGTACCCCCTGCTTTACCCGCTACAAAATTAACTGCTGATATTGTTTAATCATCAGTCACCCCGCTCCCGTCTTTGGATTCCAGGCAGGTTCTCGTGCAGGCAGAACACGATCCGGACCATCCCTGGCGTTTAACCTCATGCTGTCCTCCGGAGCTTTTCCTAACACCATTCCCTTCTCCTCGGGGAGAAATAAAGTATTAAGCAACACCTGCACATCTCCCCAATCCGCGTTACGATTTTCGGCTATCATCTGGAAAGGCTTGGATCGCATCAGAAGTCTCATTCCCTATTTGTTCAGTAAGTGCCAAAATCTTGGCTCTTGCTTTTTCAAGTTCCCTAACTCCTAACCAAGGAAGAAAGCACCTGGTAAGGAATGGAAGCCAGCTGGCCGATCAATTAACGGATTGTGGCTTCTTCGATACCCTTGCCTAGATGTTCTTCTCCATAGCCCTGCGTTCATTTCGTTCCCGATGGTAATATCAGGGCGAAGCGTACCTAGGGTACAAGTCCCAGAGCAGCTGGGCAGCAAGACTTTCCGTGCCTTGTTTCCCCATAGCCAAATTTCCACAAATTCCTTTCCGAAGGCAGAAGCGGTCAGTAGTTTTGCTAACTGGAAAATTCCTGTTTCTGCAGGACATGGAGAGCCGGGTGAGCGAGAGCGGGCGGCCCACGTGCGTGTCCAGACGGGCCTGCAGGGTGGCCGGGCAGCAGCTGGGCGGCGGCCTAGCGACGCGCTGATGCAACAATGCAGTGGCCCAGCAACGTGATGATGCAAGAATGGGCGATGGCTCTATATAGCTGCTCGCTGGGAGAGACCGGCTGTGGTGGCCAGAGCTGGGTGCCTCTGGAGCAAGAGGAGCCAGCGCAGGGTCACAGCTCTCGGCGAGCTCTTGGAAGGAGCCATGGAGCACCGTCTCACTGCTGGCATCGGAAACATGGACGCAGTGCTGAGCACAGCGGGGAAGAGGGGAGAGGTGAGGGACGGTCCGAAGGAGAGGGCTGATCCCGGGAGCCTGGGACATGCAGGGCCGCTCTGGGGGCTTGGGGCGTGCGCGGGGAGCTGGGAGGGATGCAGAGGTGGTTGGGCTGGGGAGAGTTTTCAGGGAGTCCTGCCTCGCTGCCCAGCCTGGCTTGCGGCTAAGCAGGTGGGAGGGGTTGCTGCGAAAGGACGCGGCCGTGGGTTGAGGAAGGGATGGGAGCTGTGGGGCCGTGGTGGAGGAAGCAGAGAGCAGCCTTTGAGTGGGCCGCTCTTGGCGCTCCGCTTGGTTGGAGTCTTCCGAGAGCCTTTCTAGCAAGTGCCGTGCAGGAGGCTTCTGGAGATAGCGGCTGAGTGCTGACGAGCGTCTCCCTCTTTCTAGCTCGGGAAGAGGAGACAGGCAGTGTCAGAAGGAGGGAGTGGGCTGCTGGGCCTCCCGCTTGGTGTCAAGATCCCTCTGCTGCCTGGCTCCAAGCCTGTCTTCTGCAGGACAAAGCTGGGGGAAAAGGTAAAGGAAGTGGAAAGGGGTAGAAGAGCCCTCCTCCTTTCTTTGGCGGGAGTAGAGGGAGGGTCGTGGCTGCCTGGCGCGGACCTGCGTTTTAAGGGCTGGGCTTGAACTTTTCACTCTGAAGGTTCATTTCAGGTGTGCAGTTCTTCCCGGTGGCCTCGGATGCCTACTGTGCTGGTGGGGTTTGTCTTGTCTCCCCGATCCCAGCCCAGCCTAGCCCGGCGCAGCCTAGCGCGGTCCAGCCTGGCCCTGCAGTCTGGCTGTGGGGTTCTGTGTGCCTTCAGAAGGCTGGAGAAGAGTGTTGGTCTTCCAAGTACCTTCCCCTTTCCACAAGTACTGCTTGGCACCTCTTTGCTGCTGTCTCCTGCCTCCTTCATAGTCTGGAAAATGTCTCTTACAGCTTCACCAGCCCTCTGGTTATTTCAATCTGGGAGATCCATGCTGCCGCCAGCTGAGCACCGAATACAACAGCCTGCATGACCCGCATCTGCGGGCCTACCACAATCGCAAGGACAACCTGCGGAGGCTGAAGAGAGAGGGTTCCATCACCAGCGATGGCAAAGTAGGTTTGGACGTCGGGCTGCTGCAACCAGCGCTCATCAAGCGGGGTTCCCAGAGCGCTTGCTGCAGCCGGCTGTTGCTGGCAGAGGGCCCAGGGCTGTGGGGCTGGTTTCCCTGGGAGCAGAAGTGGCGGCAGCATCCCTCTGGCAAGTCCCACTCCTGCTCTTCTCCCTCTGCCCCGCGCTGCCCGAGTGTTGGGGAGGCAGCCGGCGTGAGGCATGGCGCTGGGGCGAGGAGCACCGCTGAGCCCTGGCGGCGGGGGGAGTCAGGGTCCCCGCCACGGAGGAAGGGAGGCGAGGGGAGGGTGTGGAGAGGAGCAGCTCCTGGGTTTGGGCTGTTTTGGGGAAGAGAGTGTACGTAGGTGGGTTGAGAGTTCTTGGGGGCTATCTCCCCTCCTCTCTCCCTAGGTGGTTTGCACTCTGAAGGAGTTCAATGAGTACAGGCAGTATCTGACCACGCTGAAGCTGGAGGCAGAGAAAATGTTCATGCGAGAGGAGGTAGGCAAAGCGGCGTGTTGGTGGAGCCCTGTGAGCGGCACGGTGCCAAAGGCTGGGGCTTTACTTGCGGCACCTCGCAAGTAAAGGGGAGGCGGTCAGTGCAGAAGAGGTGAGGGCTGTGCGGCTGGGCCAGGCGCTGGGGCAAGGAAAGGACTACCGGGCTGCGAGCTGAGGTAGTGCAGGGTGCAGGGGTGCGGATGGGCAGCAAAGTCACGTGGAAGCCCGCGGAGTCCCGAGGGAAGCGTTTCTCTCCGGCCCTCGTCGCGTGGCCGAAGCAGAGCGCTGTCCTGGGCCCGCGGGACGCCTCAGCACGCAGGGGCGTGAGCGCTTGTCCAGGCACCAGCAAGCCACAGCCTGGTGTCACCTTTCAGAAAAAGCTTCGGCAAGAGCTGGCCCAGTTAGAGGATGCCTGCGAACTGCCGGGAGGGACTGATGTTTCTCGCCTGCGAGAGTGGCTGCTGCAGGAGCAAAGAAAGAGTTTGCCAGGTGGCGAGAGGCAGAGGAGGCAGAGGTAAGCAAAGGCCAAGCAACGGTTGCTCTTGAAGGGGGCGCGTGGTCCCTGAGAGAAGTCCTGGAGCCTCCTGTTGCAGTAAACGACCAAAGCCCGGCGGTGGAAGGAGGCGGTGGCGGCTGCAAACACGTTGGCGCAGTCTGCGTTTGGAGGCTTGGCCAGGCATCTGGAAGCTGCTGCGGGGTCTAGTGGAGCAAAGCAAGCCGGAGCAGGCTGATGGGAGTGTCTGAGCGGAAAATGGCTCCTTCTCAGCTGCCTTCTTTCTCTTGACAGGCATCTGACTGGGATCAAGAAGCGGCTTGAAAGACTGGAGGCTCTTGAAAAAGAGCAACGCCTCCTCCGGCAGGCCGAGTGCCAGCAGCAGCAGCAGCAGCAGCAGCAGCAGCAGCTGGGAGAGAGGAGAGAGCCAGGCACCCGGAGCAGCTCTGAAAAGTCCGCTGTCAAAGGGAAGCCGGTGAGTAGGAGCCGGGTGGATGCAGGGGGCCGCCTCTGCTGTGCGGCAGCTCGTTGGTCCCCGGGCCTCAGGAGAGGGTGCTGGCCCCGCCAGAGGCGCTCGGGGCTTGCAAGCGGTGCCTGGTTGCTGAGGAGGTGGTGCCTGGCTGGTGTGCGATGTGTCCGCATTTGCGAGTGGCTGTCAGAGACCAAGAAGCGGGCGCTTGCCTTCCTGTGTCCCTCGGACACGAGGCACTGGCCCTTTCTGCCTGTGCCTGGGCACTCTCAGTGGCCACTTCTGCACCCAGACTCGCACATTTAACGCGAACCTGTGAGGTGCACTAAATGGCCGCACTCGTTTTAGTGTCCAAAGCGTGCCGGAGAAGAAGCGCCTAACAGCATACAGGCTGTGCTGCTGCGGGCTGTGCTGGCAGAAGACCAGGAGCTTAAAGAGGTGGCTGAGACCGTGATCCAGGAAGTGCTGGAGCGGGTGAAGGCGCTGGCTCAGTCCATCCACGTCTTAAGGAGGGCTCCCCGTGAGGTCAGCGGAAGGTTGTTCGGCAGTGCCAGAGAGGCAGAGCCTTTGGACGCTAGTCCCGCGGATTGCCGGGACAAAATTAGACGGGTGGCTGGAGAGATTGTGGCGACCGTGCTGGAGAGGTTGGGGGAGCTTTTGGCATCCTGGACGTGTGCTGCAGCTGAGGCAGGGCCGGCAGCCAGGCGGGGGGAGGCGGAAGTAGCAGCTTCTGAGAGAGCATCTTGGCGGTCTTCTATTGAGCAAAGGACCAAAGAGGCCATTGAAAGCGTTAGCTCCACCTTGTCATCGTTTGTAGCTTCTCAGTTTGAAGAGGACTTTTGCTGTCAGTTTTCGGAGATCCTGAAGCTTCAGGGCGTGAGAGAAGGACAAGGCTCAGGCAGAGGCTGGGAAGAGCAGCTGCCAGAAGGAAGCAAGAGAGCAAAGTTGCCCGTGCTGCAACCGCTGCAAAACGCTGCTGCTGTCTCACGAGTGAGTCGTGAGCTTGCCGAGGCGAGCATCCAAAAGGCCATCTCCAGAGTTCAGCAGCTGGATGCGGAATTGATCGGGTATGCCCGAACCATTGTCCTTGAAGTTGTGGCAACCGTGAGGAAGAAGTTAGAGGCAGAAAGGAAGGGCAAGGAAAAATCAGCGACGCTTCCAGCAAGGAAGGTCTTGCCACCTCTCAGGCTGCCTGCAATAGTCAGGCCTTCAGAGGAAGCAGGAGAATTGAAAGAGGAGAGCTCACATACTCTCCTCCCACCTGTCCTGCGAGGCCCTGAGCGAGATGCTCGCCGACCACCGGAAGACCTTCCGAAGTCCGCGGATTACACCTGCAGAGCCCCAGCAAGGTCTTCGGTGCCCGCGTGTGAAACCCTGCGTATCCTGAGGCCAGGGAGCACGGCAGGCACTCTCCCTTGCACGGGCCCGCAGTTTGCGAGGCAGCCCGTGCCTCCAGCGGGTCCGAAGCCCCCTAGCCAGGCAGGAGCATGGCGCAGACCAGTGCGTTTAAAGGTGTTCCTGGAGGAGCCTGTGCAGCCCGAGTCCTTAAAGAGGGCAGTAGCTGGGAGCCTTGTGGAGGGTGTCCTGAGGAGGCGTGCGGCTCCAGGGCCAGAGAGCGCCCGGGCAGCTCCCCCAGGCAGAGAATAAAGAGCTTTCTCCCAGGGGCTTGCTTGTGCCTCTCTTTATTCATGCCAGGCCATACTGCGTCTGGGCATTTTCCCGGCCATGTTTTCCCTCGCCTGCCTCCCTCCTACAGCCTCGGTCAGGCTAAGACACAGTTTTACAGGGCATCTGAAGTAGGGAAGAGAAAAGCAGGCAGCGCTTTTGCCTTGTTTAGAAAGCTTTGTGGCCGGGCTAGCGGAGGGGCTGGTGAAGCTCTGTAAAGCTATACTCATGCCTTCTGTGAGTCCCATCTGTAGGTGCTGTTGAAGGCTGGCGCCTTGTTCTGGGCATTTCTTCTCTCGTCCCATCAAGTCCTCCTTGATGGGCCTTTGGGTTGCCACCCAGGGCCCACTTTTGGTGTCCCATCAAGGGACCGCCCTTCAGCTTTTCATCTTGCCTAGCCCACTGCTCTTCTCCTCTTGTCTCCTCAAGGCGTCTCTGTTTGCCTTTCCATGGGCCCTAGGGCCCAGCGTGGGCCTTTTGGGGCAAGCGAGGGGCCACCAAACGGCCTTGCGCTGCCTCCCAAGACCCTCCATTTCCGTTTGCCCTTTGGTGCGGCCTGGAGCTCTAGATGTGGTGCGGCCCAGAGCCCTGGGTGTGCCTTTGGGTGGCCAGGCCGAGCCCTTTGCATGCCTCTGGGTACCCACCAGGGCCCTCCGGCTGCCTTGCTCTCTGCCCTTGTATCCTGTTTTCCCCTCCAGACTGGCTGGAGTGGCCTCCCAGCCCGTCCTCTACAGGAGAAAGGTGGGGGATGTCTGGGGCACAAATGGCGGTTGGGGGGGCGGGGCTGGGCAGGGGGCCGCCTGTGGAGGTCGGCCTAGGAGGCGCCGTGGGCCAGAGGCCAGAGGGGGCTTCAGTTTGTTCTTCCTTATTTTCAGCATTCTTTGTTTCGGGCAATTCCTGTAACATCTATACTTGTGCCTGCCAGGCATTATTTTGCGGCATATGTGCTCAAACTTTATTCTGATCACGAGTTATCTGTGCTCCCAATTTCTCGGCTGAACCCCTTCCCCTCAGAGGTAGGGGACATTCTGGCATACAGAAAAATTCACGTCTAAGCGCTTTGTTTCCAATGTCACGCTTAGTCGGTTGAAAGAAAGGCCTAGGCCCTCGTTTTCCCCTGGCACCAATTACTGACATAGAGAATTGACTCATAGGTCCTTTACGACTGTTTAATACCGAATACGTTGCTCCTGTGTCATCTAGAAATGTAAGTGTCTCATTCCCCAGCTTAACTGAAAGCAGGGGATCGGCTGGGGAGACCTTCATGTTTTGCCCCGGTGCCCTTCCTTCACTCTGTACCGCCTGATAGAACTTGGCAAGATTTTTAGATCTAGGTACCCCCTGCTTTACCCGCTACAAAATTAACTGCTGATATTGTTTAATCATCAGTCACCCCGCTCCCGTCTTTGGATTCCAGGCAGGTTCTCGTGCAGGCAGAACACGATCCGGACCATCCCTGGCGTTTAACCTCATGCTGTCCTCCGGAGCTTTTCCTAACACCATTCCCTTCTCCTCGGGGAGAAATAAAGTATTAAGCAACACCTGCACATCTCCCCAATCCGCGTTACGATTTTCGGCTATCATCTGGAAAGGCTTGGATCGCATCAGAAGTCTCATTCCCTATTTGTTCAGTAAGTGCCAAAATCTTGGCTCTTGCTTTTTCAAGTTCCCTAACTCCTAACCAAGGAAGAAAGCACCTGGTAAGGAATGGAAGCCAGCTGGCCGATCAATTAACGGATTGTGGCTTCTTCGATACCCTTGCCTAGATGTTCTTCTCCATAGCCCTGCGTTCATTTCGTTCCCGATGGTAATATCAGGGCGAAGCGTACCTAGGGTACAAGTCCCAGAGCAGCTGGGCAGCAAGACTTTCCGTGCCTTGTTTCCCCATAGCCAAATTTCCACAAATTCCTTTCCGAAGGCAGAAGCGGTCAGTAGTTTTGCTAACTGGAAAATTCCTGTTTCTGCAGGACATGGAGAGCCGGGTGAGCGAGAGCGGGCGGCCCACGTGCGTGTCCAGACGGGCCTGCAGGGTGGCCGGGCAGCAGCTGGGCGGCGGCCTAGCGACGCGCTGATGCAACAATGCAGTGGCCCAGCAACGTGATGATGCAAGAATGGGCGATGGCTCTATATAGCTGCTCGCTGGGAGAGACCGGCTGTGGTGGCCAGAGCTGGGTGCCTCTGGAGCAAGAGGAGCCAGCGCAGGGTCACAGCTCTCGGCGAGCTCTTGGAAGGAGCCATGGAGCACCGTCTCACTGCTGGCATCGGAAACATGGACGCAGTGCTGAGCACAGCGGGGAAGAGGGGAGAGGTGAGGGACGGTCCGAAGGAGAGGGCTGATCCCGGGAGCCTGGGACATGCAGGGCCGCTCTGGGGGCTTGGGGCGTGCGCGGGGAGCTGGGAGGGATGCAGAGGTGGTTGGGCTGGGGAGAGTTTTCAGGGAGTCCTGCCTCGCTGCCCAGCCTGGCTTGCGGCTAAGCAGGTGGGAGGGGTTGCTGCGAAAGGACGCGGCCGTGGGTTGAGGAAGGGATGGGAGCTGTGGGGCCGTGGTGGAGGAAGCAGAGAGCAGCCTTTGAGTGGGCCGCTCTTGGCGCTCCGCTTGGTTGGAGTCTTCCGAGAGCCTTTCTAGCAAGTGCCGTGCAGGAGGCTTCTGGAGATAGCGGCTGAGTGCCGACGAGCGTCTCCCTCTTTCTAGCTCGGGAAGAGGAGACAGGCAGTGTCAGAAGGAGGGAGTGGGCTGCTGGGCCTCCCGCTTGGTGTCAAGATCCCTCTGCTGCCTGGCTCCAAGCCTGTCTTCTGCAGGACAAAGCTGGGGGAAAAGGTAAAGGAAGTGGAAAGGGGTAGAAGAGCCCTCCTCCTTTCTTTGGCGGGAGTAGAGGGAGGGTCGTGGCTGCCTGGCGCGGACCTGCGTTTTAAGGGCTGGGCTTGAACTTTTCACTCTGAAGGTTCATTTCAGGTGTGCAGTTCTTCCCGGTGGCCTCGGATGCCTACTGTGCTGGTGGGGTTTGTCTTGTCTCCCCGATCCCAGCCCAGCCTAGCCCGGCGCAGCCTAGCGCGGTCCAGCCTGGCCCTGCAGTCTGGCTGTGGGGTTCTGTGTGCCTTCAGAAGGCTGGAGAAGAGTGTTGGTCTTCCAAGTACCTTCCCCTTTCCACAAGTACTGCTTGGCACCTCTTTGCTGCTGTCTCCTGCCTCCTTCATAGTCTGGAAAATGTCTCTTACAGCTTCACCAGCCCTCTGGTTATTTCAATCTGGGAGATCCATGCTGCCGCCAGCTGAGCACCGAATACAACAGCCTGCATGACCCGCATCTGCGGGCCTACCACAATCGCAAGGACAACCTGCGGAGGCTGAAGAGAGAGGGTTCCATCACCAGCGATGGCAAAGTAGGTTTGGACGTCGGGCTGCTGCAACCAGCGCTCATCAAGCGGGGTTCCCAGAGCGCTTGCTGCAGCCGGCTGTTGCTGGCAGAGGGCCCAGGGCTGTGGGGCTGGTTTCCCTGGGAGCAGAAGTGGCGGCAGCATCCCTCTGGCAAGTCCCACTCCTGCTCTTCTCCCTCTGCCCCGCGCTGCCCGAGTGTTGGGGAGGCAGCCGGCGTGAGGCATGGCGCTGGGGCGAGGAGCACCGCTGAGCCCTGGCGGCGGGGGGAGTCAGGGTCCCCGCCACGGAGGAAGGGAGGCGAGGGGAGGGTGTGGAGAGGAGCAGCTCCTGGGTTTGGGCTGTTTTGGGGAAGAGAGTGTACGTAGGTGGGTTGAGAGTTCTTGGGGGCTATCTCCCCTCCTCTCTCCCTAGGTGGTTTGCACTCTGAAGGAGTTCAATGAGTACAGGCAGTATCTGACCACGCTGAAGCTGGAGGCAGAGAAAATGTTCATGCGAGAGGAGGTAGGCAAAGCGGCGTGTTGGTGGAGCCCTGTGAGCGGCACGGTGCCAAAGGCTGGGGCTTTACTTGCGGCACCTCGCAAGTAAAGGGGAGGCGGTCAGTGCAGAAGAGGTGAGGGCTGTGCGGCTGGGCCAGGCGCTGGGGCAAGGAAAGGACTACCGGGCTGCGAGCTGAGGTAGTGCAGGGTGCAGGGGTGCGGATGGGCAGCAAAGTCACGTGGAAGCCCGCGGAGTCCCGAGGGAAGCGTTTCTCTCCGGCCCTCGTCGCGTGGCCGAAGCAGAGCGCTGTCCTGGGCCCGCGGGACGCCTCAGCACGCAGGGGCGTGAGCGCTTGTCCAGGCACCAGCAAGCCACAGCCTGGTGTCACCTTTCAGAAAAAGCTTCGGCAAGAGCTGGCCCAGTTAGAGGATGCCTGCGAACTGCCGGGAGGGACTGATGTTTCTCGCCTGCGAGAGTGGCTGCTGCAGGAGCAAAGAAAGAGTTTGCCAGGTGGCGAGAGGCAGAGGAGGCAGAGGTAAGCAAAGGCCAAGCAACGGTTGCTCTTGAAGGGGGCGCGTGGTCCCTGAGAGAAGTCCTGGAGCCTCCTGTTGCAGTAAACGACCAAAGCCCGGCGGTGGAAGGAGGCGGTGGCGGCTGCGAACACGTTGGCGCAGTCTGCGTTTGGAGGCTTGGCCAGGCATCTGGAAGCTGCTGCGGGGTCTAGTGGAGCAAAGCAAGCCGGAGCAGGCTGATGGGAGTGTCTGAGCGGAAAATGGCTCCTTCTCAGCTGCCTTCTTTCTCTTGACAGGCATCTGACTGGGATCAAGAAGCGGCTTGAAAGACTGGAGGCTCTTGAAAAAGAGCAACGCCTCCTCCGGCAGGCCGAGTGCCAGCAGCAGCAGCAGCAGCAGCAGCAGCAGCAGCTGGGAGAGAGGAGAGAGCCAGGCACCCGGAGCAGCTCTGAAAAGTCCGCTGTCAAAGGGAAGCCGGTGAGTAGGAGCCGGGTGGATGCAGGGGGCCGCCTCTGCTGTGCGGCAGCTCGTTGGTCCCCGGGCCTCAGGAGAGGGTGCTGGCCCCGCCAGAGGCGCTCGGGGCTTGCAAGCGGTGCCTGGTTGCTGAGGAGGTGGTGCCTGGCTGGTGTGCGATGTGTCCGCATTTGCGAGTGGCTGTCAGAGACCAAGAAGCGGGCGCTTGCCTTCCTGTGTCCCTCGGACACGAGGCACTGGCCCTTTCTGCCTGTGCCTGGGCACTCTCAGTGGCCACTTCTGCACCCAGACTCGCACATTTAACACGAACCTGTGAGGTGCACTAAATGGCCGCACTCGTTTTAGTGTCCAAAGCGTGCCGGAGAAGAAGCGCCTAACAGCATACAGGCTGTGCTGCTGCGGGCTGTGCTGGCAGAAGACCAGGAGCTTAAAGAGGTGGCTGAGACCGTGATCCAGGAAGTGCTGGAGCGGGTGAAGGCGCTGGCTCAGTCCATCCACGTCTTAAGGAGGGCTCCCCGTGAGGTCAGCGGAAGGTTGTTCGGCAGTGCCAGAGAGGCAGAGCCTTTGGACGCTAGTCCCGCGGATTGCCGGGACAAAATTAGACGGGTGGCTGGAGAGATTGTGGCGACCGTGCTGGAGAGGTTGGGGGAGCTTTTGGCATCCTGGACGTGTGCTGCAGCTGAGGCAGGGCCGGCAGCCAGGCGGGGGGAGGCGGAAGTAGCAGCTTCTGAGAGAGCATCTTGGCGGTCTTCTATTGAGCAAAGGACCAAAGAGGCCATTGAAAGCGTTAGCTCCACCTTGTCATCGTTTGTAGCTTCTCAGTTTGAAGAGGACTTTTGCTGTCAGTTTTCGGAGATCCTGAAGCTTCAGGGCGTGAGAGAAGGACAAGGCTCAGGCAGAGGCTGGGAAGAGCAGCTGCCAGAAGGAAGCAAGAGAGCAAAGTTGCCCGTGCTGCAACCGCTGCAAAACGCTGCTGCTGTCTCACGAGTGAGTCGTGAGCTTGCCGAGGCGAGCATCCAAAAGGCCATCTCCAGAGTTCAGCAGCTGGATGCGGAATTGATCGGGTATGCCCGAACCATTGTCCTTGAAGTTGTGGCAACCGTGAGGAAGAAGTTAGAGGCAGAAAGGAAGGGCAAGGAAAAATCAGCGACGCTTCCAGCAAGGAAGGTCTTGCCACCTCTCAGGCTGCCTGCAATAGTCAGGCCTTCAGAGGAAGCAGGAGAATTGAAAGAGGAGAGCTCACATACTCTCCTCCCACCTGTCCTGCGAGGCCCTGAGCGAGATGCTCGCCGACCACCGGAAGACCTTCCGAAGTCCGCGGATTACACCTGCAGAGCCCCAGCAAGGTCTTCGGTGCCCGCGTGTGAAACCCTGCGTATCCTGAGGCCAGGGAGCACGGCAGGCACTCTCCCTTGCACGGGCCCGCAGTTTGCGAGGCAGCCCGTGCCTCCAGCGGGTCCGAAGCCCCCTAGCCAGGCAGGAGCATGGCGCAGACCAGTGCGTTTAAAGGTGTTCCTGGAGGAGCCCGTGCAGCCCGAGTCCTTAAAGAGGGCGGTAGCTGGGAGCCTTGTGGAGGGTGTCCTGAGGAGGCGTGCGGCTCCAGGGCCAGAGAGCGCCCGGGCAGCTCCCCCAGGCAGAGAATAAAGAGCTTTCTCCCAGGGGCTTGCTTGTGCCTCTCTTTATTCATGCCAGGCCATACTGCGTCTGGGCATTTTCCCGGCCATGTTTTCCCTCGCCTGCCTCCCTCCTACAGCCTCGGTCAGGCTAAGACACAGTTTTACAGGGCATCTGAAGTAGGGAAGAGAAAAGCAGGCAGCGCTTTTGCCTTGTTTAGAAAGCTTTGTGGCCGGGCTAGCTGAGGGGCTGGTGAAGCTCTGTAAAGCTATACTCATGCCTTCTGTGAGTCCCATCTGTAGGTGCTGTTGAAGGCTGGCGCCTTGTTCTGGGCATTTCTTCTCTCGTCCCATCAAGTCCTCCTTGATGGGCCTTTGGGTTGCCACCCAGGGCCCACTTTTGGTGTCCCATCAAGGGACCGCCCTTCAGCTTTTCATCTTGCCTAGCCCACTGCTCTTCTCCTCTTGTCTCCTCAAGGCGTCTCTGTTTGCCTTTCCATGGGCCCTAGGGCCCAGCGTGGGCCTTTTGGGGCAAGCGAGGGGCCACCAAACGGCCTTGCGCTGCCTCCCAAGACCCTCCATTTCCGTTTGCCCTTTGGTGCGGCCTGGAGCTCTAGATGTGGTGCGGCCCAGAGCCCTGGGTGTGCCTTTGGGTGGCCAGGCCGAGCCCTTTGCATGCCTCTGGGTACCCACCAGGGCCCTCCGGCTGCCTTGCTCTCTGCCCTTGTATCCTGTTTTCCCCTCCAGACTGGCTGGAGTGGCCTCCCAGCCCGTCCTCTACAGGAGAAAGGTGGGGGATGTCTGGGGCACAAATGGCGGTTGGGCGGGCGGGGCTGGGCAGGGGGCCGCCTGTGGAGGTCGGCCTAGGAGGCGCCGTGGGCCAGAGGCCAGAGGGGGCTTCAGTTTGTTCTTCCTTATTTTCAGCATTCTTTGTTTCGGGCAATTCCTGTAACATCTATACTTGTGCCTGCCAGGCATTATTTTGCGGCATATGTGCTCAAACTTTATTCTGATCACGAGTTATCTGTGCTCCCAATTTCTCGGCTGAACCCCTTCCCCTCAGAGGTAGGGGACATTCTGGCATACAGAAAAATTCACGTCTAAGCGCTTTGTTTCCAATGTCACGCTTAGTCGGTTGAAAGAAAGGCCTAGGCCCTCGTTTTCCCCTGGCACCAATTACTGACATAGAGAATTGACTCATAGGTCCTTTACGACTGTTTAATACCGAATACGTTGCTCCTGTGTCATCTAGAAATGTAAGTGTCTCATTCCCCAGCTTAACTGAAAGCAGGGGATCGGCTGGGGAGACCTTCATGTTTTGCCCCGGTGCCCTTCCTTCACTCTGTACCGCCTGATAGAACTTGGCAAGATTTTTAGATCTAGGTACCCCCTGCTTTACCCGCTACAAAATTAACTGCTGATATTGTTTAATCATCAGTCACCCCGCTCCCGTCTTTGGATTCCAGGCAGGTTCTCGTGCAGGCAGAACACGATCCGGACCATCCCTGGCGTTTAACCTCATGCTGTCCTCCGGAGCTTTTCCTAACACCATTCCCTTCTCCTCGGGGAGAAATAAAGTATTAAGCAACACCTGCACATCTCCCCAATCCGCGTTACGATTTTCGGCTATCATCTGGAAAGGCTTGGATCGCATCAGAAGTCTCATTCCCTATTTGTTCAGTAAGTGCCAAAATCTTGGCTCTTGCTTTTTCAAGTTCCCTAACTCCTAACCAAGGAAGAAAGCACCTGGTAAGGAATGGAAGCCAGCTGGCCGATCAATTAACGGATTGTGGCTTCTTCGATACCCTTGCCTAGATGTTCTTCTCCATAGCCCTGCGTTCATTTCGTTCCCGATGGTAATATCAGGGCGAAGCGTACCTAGGGTACAAGTCCCAGAGCAGCTGGGCAGCAAGACTTTCCGTGCCTTGTTTCCCCATAGCCAAATTTCCACAAATTCCTTTCCGAAGGCAGAAGCGGTCAGTAGTTTTGCTAACTGGAAAATTCCTGTTTCTGCAGGACATGGAGAGCCGGGTGAGCGAGAGCGGGCGGCCCACGTGCGTGTCCAGACGGGCCTGCAGGGTGGCCGGGCAGCAGCTGGGCGGCGGCCTAGCGACGCGCTGATGCAACAACGCAGTGGCCCAGCAACGTGATGATGCAAGAATGGGCGATGGCTCTATAGAGCTGCTCGCTGGGAGACCGGCTGTGGTGGCCAGAGCTGGGTGCCTCTGGAGCAAGAGGAGCCAGCGCAGGGTCACAGCTCTCGGCGAGCTCTTGGAAGGAGCCATGGAGCACCGTCTCACTGCTGGCATCGGAAACATGGACGCAGTGCTGAGCACAGCGGGGAAGAGGGGAGAGGTGAGGGACGGTCCGAAGGAGAGGGCTGATCCCGGGAGCCTGGGACATGCAGGGCCGCTCTGGGGGCTTGGGGCGTGCGCGGGGAGCTGGGAGGGATGCAGAGGTGGTTGGGCTGGGGAGAGTTTTCAGGGAGTCCTGCCTCGCTGCCCAGCCTGGCTTGCGGCTAAGCAGGTGGGAGGGGTTGCTGCGAAAGGACGCGGCCGTGGGTTGAGGAAGGGATGGGAGCTGTGGGGCCGTGGTGGAGGAAGCAGAGAGCAGCCTTTGAGTGGGCCGCTCTTGGCGCTCCGCTTGGTTGGAGTCTTCCGAGAGCCTTTCTAGCAAGTGCCGTGCAGGAGGCTTCTGGAGATAGCGGCTGAGTGCTGACGAGCGTCTCCCTCTTTCTAGCTCGGGAAGAGGAGACAGGCAGTGTCAGAAGGAGGGAGTGGGCTGCTGGGCCTCCCGCTTGGTGTCAAGATCCCTCTGCTGCCTGGCTCCAAGCCTGTCTTCTGCAGGACAAAGCTGGGGGAAAAGGTAAAGGAAGTGGAAAGGGGTAGAAGAGCCCTCCTCCTTTCTTTGGCGGGAGTAGAGGGAGGGTCGTGGCTGCCTGGCGCGGACCTGCGTTTTAAGGGCTGGGCTTGAACTTTTCACTCTGAAGGTTCATTTCAGGTGTGCAGTTCTTCCCGGTGGCCTCGGATGCCTACTGTGCTGGTGGGGTTTGTCTTGTCTCCCCGATCCCAGCCCAGCCTAGCCCGGCGCAGCCTAGCGCGGTCCAGCCTGGCCCTGCAGTCTGGCTGTGGGGTTCTGTGTGCCTTCAGAAGGCTGGAGAAGAGTGTTGGTCTTCCAAGTACCTTCCCCTTTTCACAAGTACTGCTTGGCACCTCTTTGCTGCTGTCTCCTGCCTCCTTCATAGTCTGGAAAATGTCTCTTACAGCTTCACCAGCCCTCTGGTTATTTCAATCTGGGAGATCCATGCTGCCGCCAGCTGAGCACCGAATACAACAGCCTGCATGACCCGCATCTGCGGGCCTACCACAATCGCAAGGACAACCTGCGGAGGCTGAAGAGAGAGGGTTCCATCACCAGCGATGGCAAAGTAGGTTTGGACGTCGGGCTGCTGCAACCAGCGCTCATCAAGCGGGGTTCCCAGAGCGCTTGCTGCAGCCGGCTGTTGCTGGCAGAGGGCCCAGGGCTGTGGGGCTGGTTTCCCTGGGAGCAGAAGTGGCGGCAGCATCCCTCTGGCAAGTCCCACTCCTGCTCTTCTCCCTCTGCCCCGCGCTGCCCGAGTGTTGGGGAGGCAGCCGGCGTGAGGCGTGGCGCTGGGGCGAGGAGCACCGCTGAGCCCTGGCGGCGGGGGGAGTCAGGGTCCCCGCCACGGAGGAAGGGAGGCGAGGGGAGGGTGTGGAGAGGAGCAGCTCCTGGGTTTGGGCTGTTTTGGGGAAGAGAGTGTACGTAGGTGGGTTGAGAGTTCTTGGGGGCTATCTCCCCTCCTCTCTCCCTAGGTGGTTTGCACTCTGAAGGAGTTCAATGAGTACAGGCAGTATCTGACCACGCTGAAGCTGGAGGCAGAGAAAATGTTCATGCGAGAGGAGGTAGGCAAAGCGGCGTGTTGGTGGAGCCCTGTGAGCGGCACGGTGCCAAAGGCTGGGGCTTTACTTGCGGCACCTCGCAAGTAAAGGGGAGGCGGTCAGTGCAGAAGAGGTGAGGGCTGTGCGGCTGGGCCAGGCGCTGGGGCAAGGAAAGGACTACCGGGCTGCGAGCTGAGGTAGCGCAGGGTGCAGGGGTGCGGATGGGCAGCAAAGTCACGTGGAAGCCCGCGGAGTCCCGAGGGAAGCGTTTCTCTCCGGCCCTCGTCGCGTGGCCGAAGCAGAGCGCTGTCCTGGGCCCGCGGGACGCCTCAGCACGCAGGGGCGTGAGCGCTTGTCCAGGCACCAGCAAGCCACAGCCTGGTGTCACCTTTCAGAAAAAGCTTCGGCAAGAGCTGGCCCAGTTAGAGGATGCCTGCGAACTGCCGGGAGGGACTGATGTTTCTCGCCTGCGAGAGTGGCTGCTGCAGGAGCAAAGAAAGAGTTTGCCAGGTGGCGAGAGGCAGAGGAGGCAGAGGTAAGCAAAGGCCAAGCAACGGTTGCTCTTGAAGGGGGCGCGTGGTCCCTGAGAGAAGTCCTGGAGCCTCCTGTTGCAGTAAACGACCAAAGCCCGGCGGTGGAAGGAGGCGGTGGCGGCTGCGAACACGTTGGCGCAGTCTGCGTTTGGAGGCTTGGCCAGGCATCTGGAAGCTGCTGCGGGGTCTAGTGGAGCAAAGCAAGCCGGAGCAGGCTGATGGGAGTGTCTGAGCGGAAAATGGCTCCTTCTCAGCTGCCTTCTTTCTCTTGACAGGCATCTGACTGGGATCAAGAAGCGGCTTGAAAGACTGGAGGCTCTTGAAAAAGAGCAACGCCTCCTCCGGCAGGCCGAGTGCCAGCAGCAGCAGCAGCAGCAGCAGCAGCAGCAGCTGGGAGAGAGGAGAGAGCCAGGCACCCGGAGCAGCTCTGAAAAGTCCGCTGTCAAAGGGAAGCCGGTGAGTAGGAGCCGGGTGGATGCAGGGGGCCGCCTCTGCTGTGCGGCAGCTCGTTGGTCCCCGGGCCTCAGGAGAGGGTGCTGGCCCCGCCAGAGGCGCTCGGGGCTTGCAAGCGGTGCCTGGTTGCTGAGGAGGTGGTGCCTGGCTGGTGTGCGATGTGTCCGCATTTGCGAGTGGCTGTCAGAGACCAAGAAGCGGGCGCTTGCCTTCCTGTGTCCCTCGGACACGAGGCACTGGCCCTTTCTGCCTGTGCCTGGGCACTCTCAGTGGCCACTTCTGCACCCAGACTCGCACATTTAACGCGAACCTGTGAGGTGCACTAAATGGCCGCACTCGTTTTAGTGTCCAAAGCGTGCCGGAGAAGAAGCGCCTAACAGCATACAGGCTGTGCTGCTGCGGGCTGTGCTGGCAGAAGACCAGGAGCTTAAAGAGGTGGCTGAGACCGTGATCCAGGAAGTGCTGGAGCGGGTGAAGGCGCTGGCTCAGTCCATCCACGTCTTAAGGAGGGCTCCCCGTGAGGTCAGCGGAAGGTTGTTCGGCAGTGCCAGAGAGGCAGAGCCTTTGGACGCTAGTCCCGCGGATTGCCGGGACAAAATTAGACGGGTGGCTGGAGAGATTGTGGCGACCGTGCTGGAGAGGTTGGGGGAGCTTTTGGCATCCTGGACGTGTGCTGCAGCTGAGGCAGGGCCGGCAGCCAGGCGGGGGGAGGCGGAAGTAGCAGCTTCTGAGAGAGCATCTTGGCGGTCTTCTATTGAGCAAAGGACCAAAGAGGCCATTGAAAGCGTTAGCTCCACCTTGTCATCGTTTGTAGCTTCTCAGTTTGAAGAGGACTTTTGCTGTCAGTTTTCGGAGATCCTGAAGCTTCAGGGCGTGAGAGAAGGACAAGGCTCAGGCAGAGGCTGGGAAGAGCAGCTGCCAGAAGGAAGCAAGAGAGCAAAGTTGCCCGTGCTGCAACCGCTGCAAAACGCTGCTGCTGTCTCACGAGTGAGTCGTGAGCTTGCCGAGGCGAGCATCCAAAAGGCCATCTCCAGAGTTCAGCAGCTGGATGCGGAATTGATCGGGTATGCCCGAACCATTGTCCTTGAAGTTGTGGCAACCGTGAGGAAGAAGTTAGAGGCAGAAAGGAAGGGCAAGGAAAAATCAGCGACGCTTCCAGCAAGGAAGGTCTTGCCACCTCTCAGGCTGCCTGCAATAGTCAGGCCTTCAGAGGAAGCAGGAGAATTGAAAGAGGAGAGCTCACATACTCTCCTCCCACCTGTCCTGCGAGGCCCTGAGCGAGATGCTCGCCGACCACCGGAAGACCTTCCGAAGTCCGCGGATTACACCTGCAGAGCCCCAGCAAGGTCTTCGGTGCCCGCGTGTGAAACCCTGCGTATCCTGAGGCCAGGGAGCACGGCAGGCACTCTCCCTTGCACGGGCCCGCAGTTTGCGAGGCAGCCCGTGCCTCCAGCGGGTCCGAAGCCCCCTAGCCAGGCAGGAGCATGGCGCAGACCAGTGCGTTTAAAGGTGTTCCTGGAGGAGCCCGTGCAGCCCGAGTCCTTAAAGAGGGCGGTAGCTGGGAGCCTTGTGGAGGGTGTCCTGAGGAGGCGTGCGGCTCCAGGGCCAGAGAGCGCCCGGGCAGCTCCCCCAGGCAGAGAATAAAGAGCTTTCTCCCAGGGGCTTGCTTGTGCCTCTCTTTATTCATGCCAGGCCATACTGCGTCTGGGCATTTTCCCGGCCATGTTTTCCCTCGCCTGCCTCCCTCCTACAGCCTCGGTCAGGCTAAGACACAGTTTTACAGGGCATCTGAAGTAGGGAAGAGAAAAGCAGGCAGCGCTTTTGCCTTGTTTAGAAAGCTTTGTGGCCGGGCTAGCGGAGGGGCTGGTGAAGCTCTGTAAAGCTATACTCATGCCTTCTGTGAGTCCCATCTGTAGGTGCTGTTGAAGGCTGGCGCCTTGTTCTGGGCATTTCTTCTCTCGTCCCATCAAGTCCTCCTTGATGGGCCTTTGGGTTGCCACCCAGGGCCCACTTTTGGTGTCCCATCAAGGGACCGCCCTTCAGCTTTTCATCTTGCCTAGCCCACTGCTCTTCTCCTCTTGTCTCCTCAAGGCGTCTCTGTTTGCCTTTCCATGGGCCCTAGGGCCCAGCGTGGGCCTTTTGGGGCAAGCGAGGGGCCACCAAACGGCCTTGCGCTGCCTCCCAAGACCCTCCATTTCCGTTTGCCCTTTGGTGCGGCCTGGAGCTCTAGATGTGGTGCGGCCCAGAGCCCTGGGTGTGCCTTTGGGTGGCCAGGCCGAGCCCTTTGCATGCCTCTGGGTACCCACCAGGGCCCTCCGGCTGCCTTGCTCTCTGCCCTTGTATCCTGTTTTCCCCTCCAGACTGGCTGGAGTGGCCTCCCAGCCCGTCCTCTACAGGAGAAAGGTGGGGGATGTCTGGGGCACAAATGGCGGTTGGGGGGGCGGGGCTGGGCAGGGGGCCGCCTGTGGAGGTCGGCCTAGGAGGCGCCGTGGGCCAGAGGCCAGAGGGGGCTTCAGTTTGTTCTTCCTTATTTTCAGCATTCTTTGTTTCGGGCAATTCCTGTAACATCTATACTTGTGCCTGCCAGGCATTATTTTGCGGCATATGTGCTCAAACTTTATTCTGATCACGAGTTATCTGTGCTCCCAATTTCTCGGCTGAACCCCTTCCCCTCAGAGGTAGGGGACATTCTGGCATACAGAAAAATTCACGTCTAAGCGCTTTGTTTCCAATGTCACGCTTAGTCGGTTGAAAGAAAGGCCTAGGCCCTCGTTTTCCCCTGGCACCAATTACTGACATAGAGAATTGACTCATAGGTCCTTTACGACTGTTTAATACCGAATACGTTGCTCCTGTGTCATCTAGAAATGTAAGTGTCTCATTCCCCAGCTTAACTGAAAGCAGGGGATCGGCTGGGGAGACCTTCATGTTTTGCCCCGGTGCCCTTCCTTCACTCTGTACCGCCTGATAGAACTTGGCAAGATTTTTAGATCTAGGTACCCCCTGCTTTACCCGCTACAAAATTAACTGCTGATATTGTTTAATCATCAGTCACCCCGCTCCCGTCTTTGGATTCCAGGCAGGTTCTCGTGCAGGCAGAACACGATCCGGACCATCCCTGGCGTTTAACCTCATGCTGTCCTCCGGAGCTTTTCCTAACACCATTCCCTTCTCCTCGGGGAGAAATAAAGTATTAAGCAACACCTGCACATCTCCCCAATCCGCGTTACGATTTTCGGCTATCATCTGGAAAGGCTTGGATCGCATCAGAAGTCTCATTCCCTATTTGTTCAGTAAGTGCCAAAATCTTGGCTCTTGCTTTTTCAAGTTCCCTAACTCCTAACCAAGGAAGAAAGCACCTGGTAAGGAATGGAAGCCAGCTGGCCGATCAATTAACGGATTGTGGCTTCTTCGATACCCTTGCCTAGATGTTCTTCTCCATAGCCCTGCGTTCATTTCGTTCCCGATGGTAATATCAGGGCGAAGCGTACCTAGGGTACAAGTCCCAGAGCAGCTGGGCAGCAAGACTTTCCGTGCCTTGTTTCCCCATAGCCAAATTTCCACAAATTCCTTTCCGAAGGCAGAAGCGGTCAGTAGTTTTGCTAACTGGAAAATTCCTGTTTCTGCAGGACATGGAGAGCCGGGTGAGCGAGAGCGGGCGGCCCACGTGCGTGTCCAGACGGGCCTGCAGGGTGGCCGGGCAGCAGCTGGGCGGCGGCCTAGCGACGCGCTGATGCAACAACGCAGTGGCCCAGCAACGTGATGATGCAAGAATGGGCGATGGCTCTATAGAGCTGCTCGCTGGGAGACCGGCTGTGGTGGCCAGAGCTGGGTGCCTCTGGAGCAAGAGGAGCCAGCGCAGGGTCACAGCTCTCGGCGAGCTCTTGGAAGGAGCCATGGAGCACCGTCTCACTGCTGGCATCGGAAACATGGACGCAGTGCTGAGCACAGCGGGGAAGAGGGGAGAGGTGAGGGACGGTCCGAAGGAGAGGGCTGATCCCGGGAGCCTGGGACATGCAGGGCCGCTCTGGGGGCTTGGGGCGTGCGCGGGGAGCTGGGAGGGATGCAGAGGTGGTTGGGCTGGGGAGAGTTTTCAGGGAGTCCTGCCTCGCTGCCCAGCCTGGCTTGCGGCTAAGCAGGTGGGAGGGGTTGCTGCGAAAGGACGCGGCCGTGGGTTGAGGAAGGGATGGGAGCTGTGGGGCCGTGGTGGAGGAAGCAGAGAGCAGCCTTTGAGTGGGCCGCTCTTGGCGCTCCGCTTGGTTGGAGTCTTCCGAGAGCCTTTCTAGCAAGTGCCGTGCAGGAGGCTTCTGGAGATAGCGGCTGAGTGCTGACGAGCGTCTCCCTCTTTCTAGCTCGGGAAGAGGAGACAGGCAGTGTCAGAAGGAGGGAGTGGGCTGCTGGGCCTCCCGCTTGGTGTCAAGATCCCTCTGCTGCCTGGCTCCAAGCCTGTCTTCTGCAGGACAAAGCTGGGGGAAAAGGTAAAGGAAGTGGAAAGGGGTAGAAGAGCCCTCCTCCTTTCTTTGGCGGGAGTAGAGGGAGGGTCGTGGCTGCCTGGCGCGGACCTGCGTTTTAAGGGCTGGGCTTGAACTTTTCACTCTGAAGGTTCATTTCAGGTGTGCAGTTCTTCCCGGTGGCCTCGGATGCCTACTGTGCTGGTGGGGTTTGTCTTGTCTCCCCGATCCCAGCCCAGCCTAGCCCGGCGCAGCCTAGCGCGGTCCAGCCTGGCCCTGCAGTCTGGCTGTGGGGTTCTGTGTGCCTTCAGAAGGCTGGAGAAGAGTGTTGGTCTTCCAAGTACCTTCCCCTTTTCACAAGTACTGCTTGGCACCTCTTTGCTGCTGTCTCCTGCCTCCTTCATAGTCTGGAAAATGTCTCTTACAGCTTCACCAGCCCTCTGGTTATTTCAATCTGGGAGATCCATGCTGCCGCCAGCTGAGCACCGAATACAACAGCCTGCATGACCCGCATCTGCGGGCCTACCACAATCGCAAGGACAACCTGCGGAGGCTGAAGAGAGAGGGTTCCATCACCAGCGATGGCAAAGTAGGTTTGGACGTCGGGCTGCTGCAACCAGCGCTCATCAAGCGGGGTTCCCAGAGCGCTTGCTGCAGCCGGCTGTTGCTGGCAGAGGGCCCAGGGCTGTGGGGCTGGTTTCCCTGGGAGCAGAAGTGGCGGCAGCATCCCTCTGGCAAGTCCCACTCCTGCTCTTCTCCCTCTGCCCCGCGCTGCCCGAGTGTTGGGGAGGCAGCCGGCGTGAGGCGTGGCGCTGGGGCGAGGAGCACCGCTGAGCCCTGGCGGCGGGGGGAGTCAGGGTCCCCGCCACGGAGGAAGGGAGGCGAGGGGAGGGTGTGGAGAGGAGCAGCTCCTGGGTTTGGGCTGTTTTGGGGAAGAGAGTGTACGTAGGTGGGTTGAGAGTTCTTGGGGGCTATCTCCCCTCCTCTCTCCCTAGGTGGTTTGCACTCTGAAGGAGTTCAATGAGTACAGGCAGTATCTGACCACGCTGAAGCTGGAGGCAGAGAAAATGTTCATGCGAGAGGAGGTAGGCAAAGCGGCGTGTTGGTGGAGCCCTGTGAGCGGCACGGTGCCAAAGGCTGGGGCTTTACTTGCGGCACCTCGCAAGTAAAGGGGAGGCGGTCAGTGCAGAAGAGGTGAGGGCTGTGCGGCTGGGCCAGGCGCTGGGGCAAGGAAAGGACTACCGGGCTGCGAGCTGAGGTAGCGCAGGGTGCAGGGGTGCGGATGGGCAGCAAAGTCACGTGGAAGCCCGCGGAGTCCCGAGGGAAGCGTTTCTCTCCGGCCCTCGTCGCGTGGCCGAAGCAGAGCGCTGTCCTGGGCCCGCGGGACGCCTCAGCACGCAGGGGCGTGAGCGCTTGTCCAGGCACCAGCAAGCCACAGCCTGGTGTCACCTTTCAGAAAAAGCTTCGGCAAGAGCTGGCCCAGTTAGAGGATGCCTGCGAACTGCCGGGAGGGACTGATGTTTCTCGCCTGCGAGAGTGGCTGCTGCAGGAGCAAAGAAAGAGTTTGCCAGGTGGCGAGAGGCAGAGGAGGCAGAGGTAAGCAAAGGCCAAGCAACGGTTGCTCTTGAAGGGGGCGCGTGGTCCCTGAGAGAAGTCCTGGAGCCTCCTGTTGCAGTAAACGACCAAAGCCCGGCGGTGGAAGGAGGCGGTGGCGGCTGCGAACACGTTGGCGCAGTCTGCGTTTGGAGGCTTGGCCAGGCATCTGGAAGCTGCTGCGGGGTCTAGTGGAGCAAAGCAAGCCGGAGCAGGCTGATGGGAGTGTCTGAGCGGAAAATGGCTCCTTCTCAGCTGCCTTCTTTCTCTTGACAGGCATCTGACTGGGATCAAGAAGCGGCTTGAAAGACTGGAGGCTCTTGAAAAAGAGCAACGCCTCCTCCGGCAGGCCGAGTGCCAGCAGCAGCAGCAGCAGCAGCAGCAGCAGCAGCTGGGAGAGAGGAGAGAGCCAGGCACCCGGAGCAGCTCTGAAAAGTCCGCTGTCAAAGGGAAGCCGGTGAGTAGGAGCCGGGTGGATGCAGGGGGCCGCCTCTGCTGTGCGGCAGCTCGTTGGTCCCCGGGCCTCAGGAGAGGGTGCTGGCCCCGCCAGAGGCGCTCGGGGCTTGCAAGCGGTGCCTGGTTGCTGAGGAGGTGGTGCCTGGCTGGTGTGCGATGTGTCCGCATTTGCGAGTGGCTGTCAGAGACCAAGAAGCGGGCGCTTGCCTTCCTGTGTCCCTCGGACACGAGGCACTGGCCCTTTCTGCCTGTGCCTGGGCACTCTCAGTGGCCACTTCTGCACCCAGACTCGCACATTTAACGCGAACCTGTGAGGTGCACTAAATGGCCGCACTCGTTTTAGTGTCCAAAGCGTGCCGGAGAAGAAGCGCCTAACAGCATACAGGCTGTGCTGCTGCGGGCTGTGCTGGCAGAAGACCAGGAGCTTAAAGAGGTGGCTGAGACCGTGATCCAGGAAGTGCTGGAGCGGGTGAAGGCGCTGGCTCAGTCCATCCACGTCTTAAGGAGGGCTCCCCGTGAGGTCAGCGGAAGGTTGTTCGGCAGTGCCAGAGAGGCAGAGCCTTTGGACGCTAGTCCCGCGGATTGCCGGGACAAAATTAGACGGGTGGCTGGAGAGATTGTGGCGACCGTGCTGGAGAGGTTGGGGGAGCTTTTGGCATCCTGGACGTGTGCTGCAGCTGAGGCAGGGCCGGCAGCCAGGCGGGGGGAGGCGGAAGTAGCAGCTTCTGAGAGAGCATCTTGGCGGTCTTCTATTGAGCAAAGGACCAAAGAGGCCATTGAAAGCGTTAGCTCCACCTTGTCATCGTTTGTAGCTTCTCAGTTTGAAGAGGACTTTTGCTGTCAGTTTTCGGAGATCCTGAAGCTTCAGGGCGTGAGAGAAGGACAAGGCTCAGGCAGAGGCTGGGAAGAGCAGCTGCCAGAAGGAAGCAAGAGAGCAAAGTTGCCCGTGCTGCAACCGCTGCAAAACGCTGCTGCTGTCTCACGAGTGAGTCGTGAGCTTGCCGAGGCGAGCATCCAAAAGGCCATCTCCAGAGTTCAGCAGCTGGATGCGGAATTGATCGGGTATGCCCGAACCATTGTCCTTGAAGTTGTGGCAACCGTGAGGAAGAAGTTAGAGGCAGAAAGGAAGGGCAAGGAAAAATCAGCGACGCTTCCAGCAAGGAAGGTCTTGCCACCTCTCAGGCTGCCTGCAATAGTCAGGCCTTCAGAGGAAGCAGGAGAATTGAAAGAGGAGAGCTCACATACTCTCCTCCCACCTGTCCTGCGAGGCCCTGAGCGAGATGCTCGCCGACCACCGGAAGACCTTCCGAAGTCCGCGGATTACACCTGCAGAGCCCCAGCAAGGTCTTCGGTGCCCGCGTGTGAAACCCTGCGTATCCTGAGGCCAGGGAGCACGGCAGGCACTCTCCCTTGCACGGGCCCGCAGTTTGCGAGGCAGCCCGTGCCTCCAGCGGGTCCGAAGCCCCCTAGCCAGGCAGGAGCATGGCGCAGACCAGTGCGTTTAAAGGTGTTCCTGGAGGAGCCCGTGCAGCCCGAGTCCTTAAAGAGGGCGGTAGCTGGGAGCCTTGTGGAGGGTGTCCTGAGGAGGCGTGCGGCTCCAGGGCCAGAGAGCGCCCGGGCAGCTCCCCCAGGCAGAGAATAAAGAGCTTTCTCCCAGGGGCTTGCTTGTGCCTCTCTTTATTCATGCCAGGCCATACTGCGTCTGGGCATTTTCCCGGCCATGTTTTCCCTCGCCTGCCTCCCTCCTACAGCCTCGGTCAGGCTAAGACACAGTTTTACAGGGCATCTGAAGTAGGGAAGAGAAAAGCAGGCAGCGCTTTTGCCTTGTTTAGAAAGCTTTGTGGCCGGGCTAGCTGAGGGGCTGGTGAAGCTCTGTAAAGCTATACTCATGCCTTCTGTGAGTCCCATCTGTAGGTGCTGTTGAAGGCTGGCGCCTTGTTCTGGGCATTTCTTCTCTCGTCCCATCAAGTCCTCCTTGATGGGCCTTTGGGTTGCCACCCAGGGCCCACTTTTGGTGTCCCATCAAGGGACCGCCCTTCAGCTTTTCATCTTGCCTAGCCCACTGCTCTTCTCCTCTTGTCTCCTCAAGGCGTCTCTGTTTGCCTTTCCATGGGCCCTAGGGCCCAGCGTGGGCCTTTTGGGGCAAGCGAGGGGCCACCAAACGGCCTTGCGCTGCCTCCCAAGACCCTCCATTTCCGTTTGCCCTTTGGTGCGGCCTGGAGCTCTAGATGTGGTGCGGCCCAGAGCCCTGGGTGTGCCTTTGGGTGGCCAGGCCGAGCCCTTTGCATGCCTCTGGGTACCCACCAGGGCCCTCCGGCTGCCTTGCTCTCTGCCCTTGTATCCTGTTTTCCCCTCCAGACTGGCTGGAGTGGCCTCCCAGCCCGTCCTCTACAGGAGAAAGGTGGGGGATGTCTGGGGCACAAATGGCGGTTGGGGGGGCGGGGCTGGGCAGGGGGCCGCCTGTGGAGGTCGGCCTAGGAGGCGCCGTGGGCCAGAGGCCAGAGGGGGCTTCAGTTTGTTCTTCCTTATTTTCAGCATTCTTTGTTTCGGGCAATTCCTGTAACATCTATACTTGTGCCTGCCAGGCATTATTTTGCGGCATATGTGCTCAAACTTTATTCTGATCACGAGTTATCTGTGCTCCCAATTTCTCGGCTGAACCCCTTCCCCTCAGAGGTAGGGGACATTCTGGCATACAGAAAAATTCACGTCTAAGCGCTTTGTTTCCAATGTCACGCTTAGTCGGTTGAAAGAAAGGCCTAGGCCCTCGTTTTCCCCTGGCACCAATTACTGACATAGAGAATTGACTCATAGGTCCTTTACGACTGTTTAATACCGAATACGTTGCTCCTGTGTCATCTAGAAATGTAAGTGTCTCATTCCCCAGCTTAACTGAAAGCAGGGGATCGGCTGGGGAGACCTTCATGTTTTGCCCCGGTGCCCTTCCTTCACTCTGTACCGCCTGATAGAACTTGGCAAGATTTTTAGATCTAGGTACCCCCTGCTTTACCCGCTACAAAATTAACTGCTGATATTGTTTAATCATCAGTCACCCCGCTCCCGTCTTTGGATTCCAGGCAGGTTCTCGTGCAGGCAGAACACGATCCGGACCATCCCTGGCGTTTAACCTCATGCTGTCCTCCGGAGCTTTTCCTAACACCATTCCCTTCTCCTCGGGGAGAAATAAAGTATTAAGCAACACCTGCACATCTCCCCAATCCGCGTTACGATTTTCGGCTATCATCTGGAAAGGCTTGGATCGCATCAGAAGTCTCATTCCCTATTTGTTCAGTAAGTGCCAAAATCTTGGCTCTTGCTTTTTCAAGTTCCCTAACTCCTAACCAAGGAAGAAAGCACCTGGTAAGGAATGGAAGCCAGCTGGCCGATCAATTAACGGATTGTGGCTTCTTCGATACCCTTGCCTAGATGTTCTTCTCCATAGCCCTGCGTTCATTTCGTTCCCGATGGTAATATCAGGGCGAAGCGTACCTAGGGTACAAGTCCCAGAGCAGCTGGGCAGCAAGACTTTCCGTGCCTTGTTTCCCCATAGCCAAATTTCCACAAATTCCTTTCCGAAGGCAGAAGCGGTCAGTAGTTTTGCTAACTGGAAAATTCCTGTTTCTGCAGGACATGGAGAGCCGGGTGAGCGAGAGCGGGCGGCCCACGTGCGTGTCCAGACGGGCCTGCAGGGTGGCCGGGCAGCAGCTGGGCGGCGGCCTAGCGACGCGCTGATGCAACAATGCAGTGGCCCAGCAACGTGATGATGCAAGAATGGGCGATGGCTCTATATAGCTGCTCGCTGGGAGACCGGCTGTGGTGGCCAGAGCTGGGTGCCTCTGGAGCAAGAGGAGCCAGCGCAGGGTCACAGCTCTCGGCGAGCTCTTGGAAGGAGCCATGGAGCACCGTCTCACTGCTGGCATCGGAAACATGGACGCAGTGCTGAGCACAGCGGGGAAGAGGGGAGAGGTGAGGGACGGTCCGAAGGAGAGGGCTGATCCCGGGAGCCTGGGACATGCAGGGCCGCTCTGGGGGCTTGGGGCGTGCGCGGGGAGCTGGGAGGGATGCAGAGGTGGTTGGGCTGGGGAGAGTTTTCAGGGAGTCCTGCCTCGCTGCCCAGCCTGGCTTGCGGCTAAGCAGGTGGGAGGGGTTGCTGCGAAAGGACGCGGCCGTGGGTTGAGGAAGGGATGGGAGCTGTGGGGCCGTGGTGGAGGAAGCAGAGAGCAGCCTTTGAGTGGGCCGCTCTTGGCGCTCCGCTTGGTTGGAGTCTTCCGAGAGCCTTTCTAGCAAGTGCCGTGCAGGAGGCTTCTGGAGATAGCGGCTGAGTGCTGACGAGCGTCTCCCTCTTTCTAGCTCGGGAAGAGGAGACAGGCAGTGTCAGAAGGAGGGAGTGGGC
The DNA here is from genome assembly GCF_965183815.1 of Platalea leucorodia. Taxonomy (NCBI): domain Eukaryota; kingdom Metazoa; phylum Chordata; class Aves; order Pelecaniformes; family Threskiornithidae; genus Platalea; species Platalea leucorodia. The sequence goes on from NC_138843.1 coordinate 7,907,568, forward strand.
TGCTGGGCCTCCCGCTTGGTGTCAAGATCCCTCTGCTGCCTGGCTCCAAGCCTGTCTTCTGCAGGACAAAGCTGGGGGAAAAGGTAAAGGAAGTGGAAAGGGGTAGAAGAGCCCTCCTCCTTTCTTTGGCGGGAGTAGAGGGAGGGTCGTGGCTGCCTGGCGCGGACCTGCGTTTTAAGGGCTGGGCTTGAACTTTTCACTCTGAAGGTTCATTTCAGGTGTGCAGTTCTTCCCGGTGGCCTCGGATGCCTACTGTGCTGGTGGGGTTTGTCTTGTCTCCCCGATCCCAGCCCAGCCTAGCCCGGCGCAGCCTAGCGCGGTCCAGCCTGGCCCTGCAGTCTGGCTGTGGGGTTCTGTGTGCCTTCAGAAGGCTGGAGAAGAGTGTTGGTCTTCCAAGTACCTTCCCCTTTTCACAAGTACTGCTTGGCACCTCTTTGCTGCTGTCTCCTGCCTCCTTCATAGTCTGGAAAATGTCTCTTACAGCTTCACCAGCCCTCTGGTTATTTCAATCTGGGAGATCCATGCTGCCGCCAGCTGAGCACCGAATACAACAGCCTGCATGACCCGCATCTGCGGGCCTACCACAATCGCAAGGACAACCTGCGGAGGCTGAAGAGAGAGGGTTCCATCACCAGCGATGGCAAAGTAGGTTTGGACGTCGGGCTGCTGCAACCAGCGCTCATCAAGCGGGGTTCCCAGAGCGCTTGCTGCAGCCGGCTGTTGCTGGCAGAGGGCCCAGGGCTGTGGGGCTGGTTTCCCTGGGAGCAGAAGTGGCGGCAGCATCCCTCTGGCAAGTCCCACTCCTGCTCTTCTCCCTCTGCCCCGCGCTGCCCGAGTGTTGGGGAGGCAGCCGGCGTGAGGCGTGGCGCTGGGGCGAGGAGCACCGCTGAGCCCTGGCGGCGGGGGGAGTCAGGGTCCCCGCCACGGAGGAAGGGAGGCGAGGGGAGGGTGTGGAGAGGAGCAGCTCCTGGGTTTGGGCTGTTTTGGGGAAGAGAGTGTACGTAGGTGGGTTGAGAGTTCTTGGGGGCTATCTCCCCTCCTCTCTCCCTAGGTGGTTTGCACTCTGAAGGAGTTCAATGAGTACAGGCAGTATCTGACCACGCTGAAGCTGGAGGCAGAGAAAATGTTCATGCGAGAGGAGGTAGGCAAAGCGGCGTGTTGGTGGAGCCCTGTGAGCGGCACGGTGCCAAAGGCTGGGGCTTTACTTGCGGCACCTCGCAAGTAAAGGGGAGGCGGTCAGTGCAGAAGAGGTGAGGGCTGTGCGGCTGGGCCAGGCGCTGGGGCAAGGAAAGGACTACCGGGCTGCGAGCTGAGGTAGCGCAGGGTGCAGGGGTGCGGATGGGCAGCAAAGTCACGTGGAAGCCCGCGGAGTCCCGAGGGAAGCGTTTCTCTCCGGCCCTCGTCGCGTGGCCGAAGCAGAGCGCTGTCCTGGGCCCGCGGGACGCCTCAGCACGCAGGGGCGTGAGCGCTTGTCCAGGCACCAGCAAGCCACAGCCTGGTGTCACCTTTCAGAAAAAGCTTCGGCAAGAGCTGGCCCAGTTAGAGGATGCCTGCGAACTGCCGGGAGGGACTGATGTTTCTCGCCTGCGAGAGTGGCTGCTGCAGGAGCAAAGAAAGAGTTTGCCAGGTGGCGAGAGGCAGAGGAGGCAGAGGTAAGCAAAGGCCAAGCAACGGTTGCTCTTGAAGGGGGCGCGTGGTCCCTGAGAGAAGTCCTGGAGCCTCCTGTTGCAGTAAACGACCAAAGCCCGGCGGTGGAAGGAGGCGGTGGCGGCTGCGAACACGTTGGCGCAGTCTGCGTTTGGAGGCTTGGCCAGGCATCTGGAAGCTGCTGCGGGGTCTAGTGGAGCAAAGCAAGCCGGAGCAGGCTGATGGGAGTGTCTGAGCGGAAAATGGCTCCTTCTCAGCTGCCTTCTTTCTCTTGACAGGCATCTGACTGGGATCAAGAAGCGGCTTGAAAGACTGGAGGCTCTTGAAAAAGAGCAACGCCTCCTCCGGCAGGCCGAGTGCCAGCAGCAGCAGCAGCAGCAGCAGCAGCTGGGAGAGAGGAGAGAGCCAGGCACCCGGAGCAGCTCTGAAAAGTCCGCTGTCAAAGGGAAGCCGGTGAGTAGGAGCCGGGTGGATGCAGGGGGCCGCCTCTGCTGTGCGGCAGCTCGTTGGTCCCCGGGCCTCAGGAGAGGGTGCTGGCCCCGCCAGAGGCGCTCGGGGCTTGCAAGCGGTGCCTGGTTGCTGAGGAGGTGGTGCCTGGCTGGTGTGCGATGTGTCCGCATTTGCGAGTGGCTGTCAGAGACCAAGAAGCGGGCGCTTGCCTTCCTGTGTCCCTCGGACACGAGGCACTGGCCCTTTCTGCCTGTGCCTGGGCACTCTCAGTGGCCACTTCTGCACCCAGACTCGCACATTTAACGCGAACCTGTGAGGTGCACTAAATGGCCGCACTCGTTTTAGTGTCCAAAGCGTGCCGGAGAAGAAGCGCCTAACAGCATACAGGCTGTGCTGCTGCGGGCTGTGCTGGCAGAAGACCAGGAGCTTAAAGAGGTGGCTGAGACCGTGATCCAGGAAGTGCTGGAGCGGGTGAAGGCGCTGGCTCAGTCCATCCACGTCTTAAGGAGGGCTCCCCGTGAGGTCAGCGGAAGGTTGTTCGGCAGTGCCAGAGAGGCAGAGCCTTTGGACGCTAGTCCCGCGGATTGCCGGGACAAAATTAGACGGGTGGCTGGAGAGATTGTGGCGACCGTGCTGGAGAGGTTGGGGGAGCTTTTGGCATCCTGGACGTGTGCTGCAGCTGAGGCAGGGCCGGCAGCCAGGCGGGGGGAGGCGGAAGTAGCAGCTTCTGAGAGAGCATCTTGGCGGTCTTCTATTGAGCAAAGGACCAAAGAGGCCATTGAAAGCGTTAGCTCCACCTTGTCATCGTTTGTAGCTTCTCAGTTTGAAGAGGACTTTTGCTGTCAGTTTTCGGAGATCCTGAAGCTTCAGGGCGTGAGAGAAGGACAAGGCTCAGGCAGAGGCTGGGAAGAGCAGCTGCCAGAAGGAAGCAAGAGAGCAAAGTTGCCCGTGCTGCAACCGCTGCAAAACGCTGCTGCTGTCTCACGAGTGAGTCGTGAGCTTGCCGAGGCGAGCATCCAAAAGGCCATCTCCAGAGTTCAGCAGCTGGATGCGGAATTGATCGGGTATGCCCGAACCATTGTCCTTGAAGTTGTGGCAACCGTGAGGAAGAAGTTAGAGGCAGAAAGGAAGGGCAAGGAAAAATCAGCGACGCTTCCAGCAAGGAAGGTCTTGCCACCTCTCAGGCTGCCTGCAATAGTCAGGCCTTCAGAGGAAGCAGGAGAATTGAAAGAGGAGAGCTCACATACTCTCCTCCCACCTGTCCTGCGAGGCCCTGAGCGAGATGCTCGCCGACCACCGGAAGACCTTCCGAAGTCCGCGGATTACACCTGCAGAGCCCCAGCAAGGTCTTCGGTGCCCGCGTGTGAAACCCTGCGTATCCTGAGGCCAGGGAGCACGGCAGGCACTCTCCCTTGCACGGGCCCGCAGTTTGCGAGGCAGCCCGTGCCTCCAGCGGGTCCGAAGCCCCCTAGCCAGGCAGGAGCATGGCGCAGACCAGTGCGTTTAAAGGTGTTCCTGGAGGAGCCCGTGCAGCCCGAGTCCTTAAAGAGGGCGGTAGCTGGGAGCCTTGTGGAGGGTGTCCTGAGGAGGCGTGCGGCTCCAGGGCCAGAGAGCGCCCGGGCAGCTCCCCCAGGCAGAGAATAAAGAGCTTTCTCCCAGGGGCTTGCTTGTGCCTCTCTTTATTCATGCCAGGCCATACTGCGTCTGGGCATTTTCCCGGCCATGTTTTCCCTCGCCTGCCTCCCTCCTACAGCCTCGGTCAGGCTAAGACACAGTTTTACAGGGCATCTGAAGTAGGGAAGAGAAAAGCAGGCAGCGCTTTTGCCTTGTTTAGAAAGCTTTGTGGCCGGGCTAGCGGAGGGGCTGGTGAAGCTCTGTAAAGCTATACTCATGCCTTCTGTGAGTCCCATCTGTAGGTGCTGTTGAAGGCTGGCGCCTTGTTCTGGGCATTTCTTCTCTCGTCCCATCAAGTCCTCCTTGATGGGCCTTTGGGTTGCCACCCAGGGCCCACTTTTGGTGTCCCATCAAGGGACCGCCCTTCAGCTTTTCATCTTGCCTAGCCCACTGCTCTTCTCCTCTTGTCTCCTCAAGGCGTCTCTGTTTGCCTTTCCATGGGCCCTAGGGCCCAGCGTGGGCCTTTTGGGGCAAGCGAGGGGCCACCAAACGGCCTTGCGCTGCCTCCCAAGACCCTCCATTTCCGTTTGCCCTTTGGTGCGGCCTGGAGCTCTAGATGTGGTGCGGCCCAGAGCCCTGGGTGTGCCTTTGGGTGGCCAGGCCGAGCCCTTTGCATGCCTCTGGGTACCCACCAGGGCCCTCCGGCTGCCTTGCTCTCTGCCCTTGTATCCTGTTTTCCCCTCCAGACTGGCTGGAGTGGCCTCCCAGCCCGTCCTCTACAGGAGAAAGGTGGGGGATGTCTGGGGCACAAATGGCGGTTGGGGGGGCGGGGCTGGGCAGGGGGCCGCCTGTGGAGGTCGGCCTAGGAGGCGCCGTGGGCCAGAGGCCAGAGGGGGCTTCAGTTTGTTCTTCCTTATTTTCAGCATTCTTTGTTTCGGGCAATTCCTGTAACATCTATACTTGTGCCTGCCAGGCATTATTTTGCGGCATATGTGCTCAAACTTTATTCTGATCACGAGTTATCTGTGCTCCCAATTTCTCGGCTGAACCCCTTCCCCTCAGAGGTAGGGGACATTCTGGCATACAGAAAAATTCACGTCTAAGCGCTTTGTTTCCAATGTCACGCTTAGTCGGTTGAAAGAAAGGCCTAGGCCCTCGTTTTCCCCTGGCACCAATTACTGACATAGAGAATTGACTCATAGGTCCTTTACGACTGTTTAATACCGAATACGTTGCTCCTGTGTCATCTAGAAATGTAAGTGTCTCATTCCCCAGCTTAACTGAAAGCAGGGGATCGGCTGGGGAGACCTTCATGTTTTGCCCCGGTGCCCTTCCTTCACTCTGTACCGCCTGATAGAACTTGGCAAGATTTTTAGATCTAGGTACCCCCTCCCTGCTTTACCCGCTACAAAATTAACTGCTGATATTGTTTAATCATCAGTCACCCCGCTCCCGTCTTTGGATTCCAGGCAGGTTCTCGTGCAGGCAGAACACGATCCGGACCATCCCTGGCGTTTAACCTCATGCTGTCCTCCGGAGCTTTTCCTAACACCATTCCCTTCTCCTCGGGGAGAAATAAAGTATTAAGCAACACCTGCACATCTCCCCAATCCGCGTTACGATTTTCGGCTATCATCTGGAAAGGCTTGGATCGCATCAGAAGTCTCATTCCCTATTTGTTCAGTAAGTGCCAAAATCTTGGCTCTTGCTTTTTCAAGTTCCCTAACTCCTAACCAAGGAAGAAAGCACCTGGTAAGGAATGGAAGCCAGCTGGCCGATCAATTAACGGATTGTGGCTTCTTCGATACCCTTGCCTAGATGTTCTTCTCCATAGCCCTGCGTTCATTTCGTTCCCGATGGTAATATCAGGGCGAAGCGTACCTAGGGTACAAGTCCCAGAGCAGCTGGGCAGCAAGACTTTCCGTGCCTTGTTTCCCCATAGCCAAATTTCCACAAATTCCTTTCCGAAGGCAGAAGCGGTCAGTAGTTTTGCTAACTGGAAAATTCCTGTTTCTGCAGGACATGGAGAGCCGGGTGAGCGAGAGCGGGCGGCCCACGTGCGTGTCCAGACGGGCCTGCAGGGTGGCCGGGCAGCAGCTGGGCGGCGGCCTAGCGACGCGCTGATGCAACAATGCAGTGGCCCAGCAACGTGATGATGCAAGAATGGGCGATGGCTCTATATAGCTGCTCGCTGGGAGAGACCGGCTGTGGTGGCCAGAGCTGGGTGCCTCTGGAGCAAGAGGAGCCAGCGCAGGGTCACAGCTCTCGGCGAGCTCTTGGAAGGAGCCATGGAGCACCGTCTCACTGCTGGCATCGGAAACATGGACGCAGTGCTGAGCACAGCGGGGAAGAGGGGAGAGGTGAGGGACGGTCCGAAGGAGAGGGCTGATCCCGGGAGCCTGGGACATGCAGGGCCGCTCTGGGGGCTTGGGGCGTGCGCGGGGAGCTGGGAGGGATGCAGAGGTGGTTGGGCTGGGGAGAGTTTTCAGGGAGTCCTGCCTCGCTGCCCAGCCTGGCTTGCGGCTAAGCAGGTGGGAGGGGTTGCTGCGAAAGGACGCGGCCGTGGGTTGAGGAAGGGATGGGAGCTGTGGGGCCGTGGTGGAGGAAGCAGAGAGCAGCCTTTGAGTGGGCCGCTCTTGGCGCTCCGCTTGGTTGGAGTCTTCCGAGAGCCTTTCTAGCAAGTGCCGTGCAGGAGGCTTCTGGAGATAGTGGCTGAGTGCTGACGAGCGTCTCCCTCTTTCTAGCTCGGGAAGAGGAGACAGGCAGTGTCAGAAGGAGGGAGTGGGCTGCTGGGCCTCCCGCTTGGTGTCAAGATCCCTCTGCTGCCTGGCTCCAAGCCTGTCTTCTGCAGGACAAAGCTGGGGGAAAAGGTAAAGGAAGTGGAAAGGGGTAGAAGAGCCCTCCTCCTTTCTTTGGCGGGAGTAGAGGGAGGGTCGTGGCTGCCTGGCGCGGACCTGCGTTTTAAGGGCTGGGCTTGAACTTTTCACTCTGAAGGTTCATTTCAGGTGTGCAGTTCTTCCCGGTGGCCTCGGATGCCTACTGTGCTGGTGGGGTTTGTCTTGTCTCCCCGATCCCAGCCCAGCCTAGCCCGGCGCAGCCTAGCGCGGTCCAGCCTGGCCCTGCAGTCTGGCTGTGGGGTTCTGTGTGCCTTCAGAAGGCTGGAGAAGAGTGTTGGTCTTCCAAGTACCTTCCCCTTTCCACAAGTACTGCTTGGCACCTCTTTGCTGCTGTCTCCTGCCTCCTTCATAGTCTGGAAAATGTCTCTTACAGCTTCACCAGCCCTCTGGTTATTTCAATCTGGGAGATCCATGCTGCCGCCAGCTGAGCACCGAATACAACAGCCTGCATGACCCGCATCTGCGGGCCTACCACAATCGCAAGGACAACCTGCGGAGGCTGAAGAGAGAGGGTTCCATCACCAGCGATGGCAAAGTAGGTTTGGACGTCGGGCTGCTGCAACCAGCGCTCATCAAGCGGGGTTCCCAGAGCGCTTGCTGCAGCCGGCTGTTGCTGGCAGAGGGCCCAGGGCTGTGGGGCTGGTTTCCCTGGGAGCAGAAGTGGCGGCAGCATCCCTCTGGCAAGTCCCACTCCTGCTCTTCTCCCTCTGCCCCGCGCTGCCCGAGTGTTGGGGAGGCAGCCGGCGTGAGGCGTGGCGCTGGGGCGAGGAGCACCGCTGAGCCCTGGCGGCGGGGGGAGTCAGGGTCCCCGCCACGGAGGAAGGGAGGCGAGGGGAGGGTGTGGAGAGGAGCAGCTCCTGGGTTTGGGCTGTTTTGGGGAAGAGAGTGTACGTAGGTGGGTTGAGAGTTCTTGGGGGCTATCTCCCCTCCTCTCTCCCTAGGTGGTTTGCACTCTGAAGGAGTTCAATGAGTACAGGCAGTATCTGACCACGCTGAAGCTGGAGGCAGAGAAAATGTTCATGCGAGAGGAGGTAGGCAAAGCGGCGTGTTGGTGGAGCCCTGTGAGCGGCACGGTGCCAAAGGCTGGGGCTTTACTTGCGGCACCTCGCAAGTAAAGGGGAGGCGGTCAGTGCAGAAGAGGTGAGGGCTGTGCGGCTGGGCCAGGCGCTGGGGCAAGGAAAGGACTACCGGGCTGCGAGCTGAGGTAGCGCAGGGTGCAGGGGTGCGGATGGGCAGCAAAGTCACGTGGAAGCCCGCGGAGTCCCGAGGGAAGCGTTTCTCTCCGGCCCTCGTCGCGTGGCCGAAGCAGAGCGCTGTCCTGGGCCCGCGGGACGCCGCAGCACGCAGGGGCGTGAGCGCTTGTCCAGGCACCAGCAAGCCACAGCCTGGTGTCACCTTTCAGAAAAAGCTTCGGCAAGAGCTGGCCCAGTTAGAGGATGCCTGCGAACTGCCGGGAGGGACTGATGTTTCTCGCCTGCGAGAGTGGCTGCTGCAGGAGCAAAGAAAGAGTTTGCCAGGTGGCGAGAGGCAGAGGAGGCAGAGGTAAGCAAAGGCCAAGCAACGGTTGCTCTTGAAGGGGGCGCGTGGTCCCTGAGAGAAGTCCTGGAGCCTCCTGTTGCAGTAAACGACCAAAGCCCGGCGGTGGAAGGAGGCGGTGGCGGCTGCGAACACGTTGGCGCAGTCTGCGTTTGGAGGCTTGGCCAGGCATCTGGAAGCTGCTGCGGGGTCTAGTGGAGCAAAGCAAGCCGGAGCAGGCTGATGGGAGTGTCTGAGCGGAAAATGGCTCCTTCTCAGCTGCCTTCTTTCTCTTGACAGGCATCTGACTGGGATCAAGAAGCGGCTTGAAAGACTGGAGGCTCTTGAAAAAGAGCAACGCCTCCTCCGGCAGGCCGAGTGCCAGCAGCAGCAGCAGCAGCAGCAGCAGCAGCTGGGAGAGAGGAGAGAGCCAGGCACCCGGAGCAGCTCTGAAAAGTCCGCTGTCAAAGGGAAGCCGGTGAGTAGGAGCCGGGTGGATGCAGGGGGCCGCCTCTGCTGTGCGGCAGCTCGTTGGTCCCCGGGCCTCAGGAGAGGGTGCTGGCCCCGCCAGAGGCGCTCGGGGCTTGCAAGCGGTGCCTGGTTGCTGAGGAGGTGGTGCCTGGCTGGTGTGCGATGTGTCCGCATTTGCGAGTGGCTGTCAGAGACCAAGAAGCGGGCGCTTGCCTTCCTGTGTCCCTCGGACACGAGGCACTGGCCCTTTCTGCCTGTGCCTGGGCACTCTCAGTGGCCACTTCTGCACCCAGACTCGCACATTTAACGCGAACCTGTGAGGTGCACTAAATGGCCGCACTCGTTTTAGTGTCCAAAGCGTGCCGGAGAAGAAGCGCCTAACAGCATACAGGCTGTGCTGCTGCGGGCTGTGCTGGCAGAAGACCAGGAGCTTAAAGAGGTGGCTGAGACCGTGATCCAGGAAGTGCTGGAGCGGGTGAAGGCGCTGGCTCAGTCCATCCACGTCTTAAGGAGGGCTCCCCGTGAGGTCAGCGGAAGGTTGTTTGGCAGTGCCAGAGAGGCAGAGCCTTTGGACGCTAGTCCCGCGGATCGCCGGGACAAAATTAGACGGGTGGCTGGAGAGATTGTGGCGACCGTGTTGGAGAGGTTGGGGGAGCTTTTGGCATCCTGGACGTGTGCTGCAGCTGAGGCAGGGCCGGCAGCCAGGCGGGGGGAGGCGGAAGTAGCAGCTTCTGAGAGAGCATCTTGGCGGTCTTCTATTGAGCAAAGGACCAAAGAGGCCATTGAAAGCGTTAGCTCCACCTTGTCATCGTTTGTAGCTTCTCAGTTTGAAGAGGACTTTTGCTGTCAGTTTTCGGAGATCCTGAAGCTTCAGGGCGTGAGAGAAGGACAAGGATCAGGCAGAGGCTGGGAAGAGCAGCTGCCAGAAGGAAGCAAGAGAGCAAAGTTGCCCGTGCTGCAACCGCTGCAAAACGCTGCTGCTGTCTCACGAGTGAGTCGTGAGCTTGCCGAGGCGAGCATCCAAAAGGCCATCTCCAGAGTTCAGCAGCTGGATGCGGAATTGATCGGGTATGCCCGAACCATTGTCCTTGAAGTTGTGGCAACCGTGAGGAAGAAGTTAGAGGCAGAAAGGAAGGGCAAGGAAAAATCAGCGACGCTTCCAGCAAGGAAGGTCTTGCCACCTCTCAGGCTGCCTGCAATAGTCAGGCCTTCAGAGGAAGCAGGAGAATTGAAAGAGGAGAGCTCACATACTCTCCTCCCACCTGTCCTGCGAGGCCCTGAGCGAGATGCTCGCCGACCACCGGAAGACCTTCCGAAGTCCGCGGATTACACCTGCAGAGCCCCAGCAAGGTCTTCGGTGCCCGCGTGTGAAACTCTGCGTATCCTGAGGCCAGGGAGCACGGCAGGCACTCTCCCTTGCACGGGCCCGCAGTTTGCGAGGCAGCCCGTGCCTCCAGCGGGTCCGAAGCCCCCTAGCCAGGCAGGAGCATGGCGCAGACCAGTGCGTTTAAAGGTGTTCCTGGAGGAGCCCGTGCAGCCCGAGTCCTTAAAGAGGGCGGTAGCTGGGAGCCTTGTGGAGGGTGTCCTGAGGAGGCGTGCGGCTCCAGGGCCAGAGAGCGCCCGGGCAGCTCCCCCAGGCAGAGAATAAAGAGCTTTCTCCCAGGGGCTTGCTTGTGCCTCTCTTTATTCATGCCAGGCCATACTGCGTCTGGGCATTTTCCCGGCCATGTTTTCCCTCGCCTGCCTCCCTCCTACAGCCTCGGTCAGGCTAAGACACAGTTTTACAGGGCATCTGAAGTAGGGAAGAGAAAAGCAGGCAGCGCTTTTGCCTTGTTTAGAAAGCTTTGTGGCCGGGCTAGCGGAGGGGCTGGTGAAGCTCTGTAAAGCTATACTCATGCCTTCTGTGAGTCCCATCTGTAGGTGCTGTTGAAGGCTGGCGCCTTGTTCTGGGCATTTCTTCTCTCGTCCCATCAAGTCCTCCTTGATGGGCCTTTGGGTTGCCACCCAGGGCCCACTTTTGGTGTCCCATCAAGGGACCGCCCTTCAGCTTTTCATCTTGCCTAGCCCACTGCTCTTCTCCTCTTGTCTCCTCAAGGCGTCTCTGTTTGCCTTTCCATGGGCCCTAGGGCCCAGCGTGGGCCTTTTGGGGCAAGCGAGGGGCCACCAAACGGCCTTGCGCTGCCTCCCAAGACCCTCCATTTCCGTTTGCCCTTTGGTGCGGCCTGGAGCTCTAGATGTGGTGCGGCCCAGAGCCCTGGGTGTGCCTTTGGGTGGCCAGGCCGAGCCCTTTGCATGCCTCTGGGTACCCACCAGGGCCCTCCGGCTGCCTTGCTCTCTGCCCTTGTATCCTGTTTTCCCCTCCAGACTGGCTGGAGTGGCCTCCCAGCCCGTCCTCTACAGGAGAAAGGTGGGGGATGTCTGGGGCACAAATGGCGGTTGGGGGGGCGGGGCTGGGCAGGGGGCCGCCTGTGGAGGTCGGCCTAGGAGGCGCCGTGGGCCAGAGGCCAGAGGGGGCTTCAGTTTGTTCTTCCTTATTTTCAGCATTCTTTGTTTCGGGCAATTCCTGTAACATCTATACTTGTGCCTGCCAGGCATTATTTTGCGGCATATGTGCTCAAACTTTATTCTGATCACGAGTTATCTGTGCTCCCAATTTCTCGGCTGAACCCCTTCCCCTCAGAGGTAGGGGACATTCTGGCATACAGAAAAATTCACGTCTAAGCGCTTTGTTTCCAATGTCACGCTTAGTCGGTTGAAAGAAAGGCCTAGGCCCTCGTTTTCCCCTGGCACCAATTACTGACATAGAGAATTGACTCATAGGTCCTTTACGACTGTTTAATACCGAATACGTTGCTCCTGTGTCATCTAGAAATGTAAGTGTCTCATTCCCCAGCTTAACTGAAAGCAGGGGATCGGCTGGGGAGACCTTCATGTTTTGCCCCGGTGCCCTTCCTTCACTCTGTACCGCCTGATAGAACTTGGCAAGATTTTTAGATCTAGGTACCCCCTGCTTTACCCGCTACAAAATTAACTGCTGATATTGTTTAATCATCAGTCACCCCGCTCCCGTCTTTGGATTCCAGGCAGGTTCTCGTGCAGGCAGAACACGATCCGGACCATCCCTGGCGTTTAACCTCATGCTGTCCTCCGGAGCTTTTCCTAACACCATTCCCTTCTCCTCGGGGAGAAATATATTAAGCAACACCTGCACATCTCCCCAATCCGCGTTACGATTTTCGGCTATCATCTGGAAAGGCTTGGATTGCATCAGAAGTCTCATTCCCTATTTGTTCAGTAAGTGCCAAAATCTTGGCTCTTGCTTTTTCAAGTTCCCTAACTCCTAACCAAGGAAGAAAGCACCTGGTAAGGAATGGAAGCCAGCTGGCCGATCAATTAACGGATTGTGGCTTCTTCGATACCCTTGCCTAGATGTTCTTCTCCATAGCCCTGCGTTCATTTCGTTCCCCATGGTAATATCAGGGCGAAGCGTACCTAGGGTACAAGTCCCAGAGCAGCTGGGCAGCAAGACTTTCCGTGCCTTGTTTCCCCATAGCCAAATTTCCACAAATTCCTTTCCGAAGGCAGAAGCGGTCAGTAGTTTTGCTAACTGGAAAATTCCTGTTTCTGCAGGACATGGAGAGCCGGGTGAGCGAGAGCGGGCGGCCCACGTGCGTGTCCAGACGGGCCTGCAGGGTGGCCGGGCAGCAGCTGGGCGGCGGCCTAGCGACGCGCTGATGCAACAATGCAGTGGCCCAGCAACGTGATGATGCAAGAATGGGCGATGGCTCTATATAGCTGCTCGCTGGGAGACCGGCTGTGGTGGCCAGAGCTGGGTGCCTCTGGAGCAAGAGGAGCCAGCGCAGGGTCACAGCTCTCGGCGAGCTCTTGGAAGGAGCCATGGAGCACCGTCTCACTGCTGGCATCGGAAACATGGACGCAGTGCTGAGCACAGCGGGGAAGAGGGGAGAGGTGAGGGACGGTCCGAAGGAGAGGGCTGATCCCGGGAGCCTGGGACATGCAGGGCCGCTCTGGGGGCTTGGGGCGTGCGCGGGGAGCTGGGAGGGATGCAGAGGTGGTTGGGCTGGGGAGAGTTTTCAGGGAGTCCTGCCTCGCTGCCCAGCCTGGCTTGCGGCTAAGCAGGTGGGAGGGGTTGCTGCGAAAGGACGCGGCCGTGGGTTGAGGAAGGGATGGGAGCTGTGGGGCCGTGGTGGAGGAAGCAGAGAGCAGCCTTTGAGTGGGCCGCTCTTGGCGCTCCGCTTGGTTGGAGTCTTCCGAGAGCCTTTCTAGCAAGTGCCGTGCAGGAGGCTTCTGGAGATAGCGGCTGAGTGCTGACGAGCGTCTCCCTCTTTCTAGCTCGGGAAGAGGAGACAGGCAGTGTCAGAAGGAGGGAGTGGGCTGCTGGGCCTCCCGCTTGGTGTCAAGATCCCTCTGCTGCCTGGCTCCAAGCCTGTCTTCTGCAGGACAAAGCTGGGGGAAAAGGTAAAGGAAGTGGAAAGGGGTAGAAGAGCCCTCCTCCTTTCTTTGGCGGGAGTAGAGGGAGGGTCGTGGCTGCCTGGCGCGGACCTGCGTTTTAAGGGCTGGGCTTGAACTTTTCACTCTGAAGGTTCATTTCAGGTGTGCAGTTCTTCCCGGTGGCCTCGGATGCCTACTGTGCTGGTGGGGTTTGTCTTGTCTCCCCGATCCCAGCCCAGCCTAGCCCGGCGCACCTAGCGCGGTCCAGCCTGGCCCTGCAGTCTGGCTGTGGGGTTCTGTGTGCCTTCAGAAGGCTGGAGAAGAGTGTTGGTCTTCCAAGTACCTTCCCCTTTCCACAAGTACTGCTTGGCACCTCTTTGCTGCTGTCTCCTGCCTCCTTCATAGTCTGGAAAATGTCTCTTACAGCTTCACCAGCCCTCTGGTTATTTCAATCTGGGAGATCCATGCTGCCGCCAGCTGAGCACCGAATACAACAGCCTGCATGACCCGCATCTGCGGGCCTACCACAATCGCAAGGACAACCTGCGGAGGCTGAAGAGAGAGGGTTCCATCACCAGCGATGGCAAAGTAGGTTTGGACGTCGGGCTGCTGCAACCAGCGCTCATCAAGCGGGGTTCCCAGAGCGCTTGCTGCAGCCGGCTGTTGCTGGCAGAGGGCCCAGGGCTGTGGGGCTGGTTTCCCTGGGAGCAGAAGTGGCGGCAGCATCCCTCTGGCAAGTCCCACTCCTGCTCTTCTCCCTCTGCCCTGCGCTGCCCGAGTGTTGGGGAGGCAGCCGGCGTGAGGCGTGGCGCTGGGGCGAGGAGCACCGCTGAGCCCTGGCGGCGGGGGGAGTCAGGGTCCCCGCCACGGAGGAAGGGAGGGGAGGGGAGGGTGTGGAGAGGAGCAGCTCCTGGGTTTGGGCTGTTTTGGGGAAGAGAGTGTACGTAGGTGGGTTGAGAGTTCTTGGGGGCTATCTCCCCTCCTCTCTCCCTAGGTGGTTTGCACTCTGAAGGAGTTCAATGAGTACAGGCAGTATCTGACCACGCTGAAGCTGGAGGCAGAGAAAATGTTCATGCGAGAGGAGGTAGGCAAAGCGGCGTGTTGGTGGAGCCCTGTGAGCGGCACGGTGCCAAAGGCTGGGGCTTTACTTGCGGCACCTCGCAAGTAAAGGGGAGGCGGTCAGTGCAGAAGAGGTGAGGGCTGTGCGGCTGGGCCAGGCGCTGTGGCAAGGAAAGGACTACCGGGCTGCGAGCTGAGGTAGTGCAGGGTGCAGGGGTGCGGATGGGCAGCAAAGTCACGTGGAAGCCCGCGGAGTCCCGAGGGAAGCGTTTCTCTCCGGCCCTCGTCGCGTGGCCGAAGCAGAGCGCTGTCCTGGGCCCGCGGGACGCCGCAGCACGCAGGGGTGTGAGCGCTTGTCCAGGCACCAGCAAGCCACAGCCTGGTGTCACCTTTCAGAAAAAGCTTCGGCAAGAGCTGGCCCAGTTAGAGGATGCCTGCGAACTGCCGGGAGGGACTGATGTTTCTCGCCTGCGAGAGTGGCTGCTGCAGGAGCAAAGAAAGAGTTTGCCAGGTGGCGAGAGGCAGAGGAGGCAGAGGTAAGCAAAGGCCAAGCAACGGTTGCTCTTGAAGGGGGCGCGTGGTCCCTGAGAGAAGTCCTGGAGCCTCCTGTTGCAGTAAACGACCAAAGCCCGGCGGTGGAAGGAGGCGGTGGCGGCTGCGAACACGTTGGCGCAGTCTGCGTTTGGAGGCTTGGCCAGGCATCTGGAAGCTGCTGCGGGGTCTAGTGGAGCAAAGCAAGCCGGAGCAGGCTGATGGGAGTGTCTGAGCGGAAAATGGCTCCTTCTCAGCTGCCTTCTTTCTCTTGACAGGCATCTGACTGGGATCAAGAAGCGGCTTGAAAGACTGGAGGCTCTTGAAAAAGAGCAACGCCTCCTCCGGCAGGCCGAGTGCCAGCAGCAGCAGCAGCAGCAGCAGCTGGGAGAGAGGAGAGAGCCAGGCACCCGGAGCAGCTCTGAAAAGTCCGCTGTCAAAGGGAAGCCGGTGAGTAGGAGCCGGGTGGATGCAGGGGGCCGCCTCTGCTGTGCGGCAGCTCGTTGGTCCCCGGGCCTCAGGAGAGGGTGCTGGCCCCGCCAGAGGCGCTCGGGGCTTGCAAGCGGTGCCTGGTTGCTGAGGAGGTGGTGCCTGGCTGGTGTGCGATGTGTCCGCGTTTGCGAGTGGCTGTCAGAGACCAAGAAGCGGGCGCTTGCCTTCCTGTGTCCCTCGGACACGAGGCACTGGCCCTTTCTGCCTGTGCCTGGGCACTCTCAGTGGCCACTTCTGCACCCAGACTCGCACATTTAACACGAACCTGTGAGGTGCACTAAATGGCCGCACTCATTTTAGTGTCCAAAGCGTGCCGGAGAAGAAGCGCCTAACAGCATACAGGCTGTGCTGCTGCGGGCTGCGCTGGCAGAAGACCAGGAGCTTAAAGAGGTGGCTGAGACCATGATCCAGGAAGTGCTGGAGCGGGTGAAGGCGCTGGCTCAGTCCATCCACGTCTTAAGGAGGGCTCCCCGTGAGGTCAGCGGAAGGTTGTTCGGCAGTGCCAGAGAGGCAGAGCCTTTGGACGCTAGTCCCGCGGATCGCCGGGACAAAATTAGACGGGTGGCTGGAGAGATTGTGGCGACCGTGTTGGAGAGGTTGGGGGAGCTTTTGGCATCCTGGACGTGTGCTGCAGCTGAGGCAGGGCCGGCAGCCAGGCGGGGGGAGGCGGAAGTAGCAGCTTCTGAGAGAGCATCTTGGCGGTCTTCTATTGAGCAAAGGACCAAAGAGGCCATTGAAAGCGTTAGCTCCACCTTGTCATCGTTTGTAGCTTCTCAGTTTGAAGAGGACTTTTGCTGTCAGTTTTCGGAGATCCTGAAGCTTCAGGGCGTGAGAGAAGGACAAGGCTCAGGCAGAGGCTGGGAAGAGCAGCTGCCAGAAGGAAGCAAGAGAGCAAAGTTGCCCGTGTTGCAACCGCTGCAAAACGCTGCTGCTGTCTCACGAGTGAGTCGTGAGCTTGCCGAGGCGAGCATCCAAAAGGCCATCTCCAGAGTTCAGCAGCTGGATGCGGAATTGATCGGGTATGCCCGAACCATTGTCCTTGAAGTTGTGGCAACCGTGAGGAAGAAGTTAGAGGCAGAAAGGAAGGGCAAGGAAAAATCAGCGACGCTTCCAGCAAGGAAGGTCTTGCCACCTCTCAGGCTGCCTGCAATAGTCAGGCCTTCAGAGGAAGCAGGAGAATTGAAAGAGGAGAGCTCACATACTCTCCTCCCACCTGTCCTGCGAGGCCCTGAGCGAGATGCTCGCAGGCCACCGGAAGACCTTCCGAAGTCCGCGGATTACACCTGCAGAGCCCCAGCAAGGTCTTCGGTGCCCGCGTGTGAAACTCTGCGTATCCTGAGGCCAGGCAGCACGGCAGGCACTCTCCCTTGCACGGGCCCGCAGTTTGCGAGGCAGCCCGTGCCTCCAGCGGGTCCGAAGCCCCCTAGCCAGGCAGGAGCATGGCGCAGACCAGTGCGTTTAAAGGTGTTCCTGGAGGAGCCTGTGCAGCCCGAGTCCTTAAAGAGGGCAGTAGCTGGGAGCCTTGTGGAGGGTGTCCTGAGGAGGCGTGCGGCTCCAGGGCCAGAGAGCGCCCGGGCAGCTCCCCCAGGCAGAGAATAAAGAGCTTTCTCCCAGGGGCTTGCTTGTGCCTCTCTTTATTCATGCCAGGCCATACTGCGTCTGGGCATTTTCCCGGCCATGTTTTCCCTCGCCTGCCTCCCTCCTACAGCCTCGGTCAGGCTAAGACACAGTTTTACAGGGCATCTGAAGTAGGGAAGAGAAAAGCAGGCAGCGCTTTTGCCTTGTTTAGAAAGCTTTGTGGCCGGGCTAGCGGAGGGGCTGGTGAAGCTCTGTAAAGCTATACTCATGCCTTCTGTGAGTCCCATCTGTAGGTGCTGTTGAAGGCTGGCGCCTTGTTCTGGGCATTTCTTCTCTCGTCCCATCAAGTCCTCCTTGATGGGCCTTTGGGTTGCCACCCAGGGCCCACTTTTGGTGTCCCATCAAGGGACCGCCCTTCAGCTTTTCATCTTGCCTAGCCCACTGCTCTTCTCCTCTTGTCTCCTCAAGGCGTCTCTGTTTGCCTTTCCATGGGCCCTAGGGCCCAGCGTGGGCCTTTTGGGGCAAGCGAGGGGCCACCAAACGGCCTTGCGCTGCCTCCCAAGACCCTCCATTTCCGTTTGCCCTTTGGTGCGGCCTGGAGCTCTAGATGTGGTGCGGCCCAGAGCCCTGGGTGTGCCTTTGGGTGGCCAGGCCGAGCCCTTTGCATGCCTCTGGGTACCCACCAGGGCCCTCCGGCTGCCTTGCTCTCTGCCCTTGTATCCTGTTTTCCCCTCCAGACTGGCTGGAGTGGCCTCCCAGCCCGTCCTCTACAGGAGAAAGGTGGGGGATGTCTGGGGCACTGTCGTGGTTTAACCCCAGCCAGCAACTAAGCACCACACAGCCGCTCGCTCACTCCCCCCCGGTGGGATGGGGGAGAGAATCGGAAGAGTAAAAGTGAGAAAACCCATGGGTTGAGATAAAGACAGTTTAATAGGTAAAGCAAAAGCCGCGCGCACAAGCAAAGCAAAGCAAGGAATTCATTCACTACTTCCCAGCGGCAGGCAGGTGTTCAGCCATCCCCAGGAAAGCAGGGCTCCATCACGCGTAACGGTTACTTGGGAAGACAAACGCCATCACTCCGAACGTCCCCCCCTTCCTTCTTCTTCCCCCAGCTTATATACTGAGCATGACGTCATATGGTATGGAATAGCCCTTTGGCCAGTCTGGGTCAGCTGTCCTAGCTATGCTCCCTCCCAGCTTCTTATGCACCTGGCAGAGCACAAGAAGCTAAAAAGTCCTTGACTAGTGTAAACTCTACTCAGCAAGAACCAAAACATCAGTGTCTTATCAACATTATTCTCATCCTAAATCCAAAACACAGCACTCTACCAGCTACTAAGAAGAAAATTAACTCTATCCCAGCTGAAACCAGGACAGTATCCACCCCTTATTCCATACCATTTACGTCATGCTCAGGTCCCACATTATCCAATACATCCTCATTAACCACCACCCCACTTATTCTATGGACCACTCCTGTAAAATGTCTGTAAAATGTCCATAAACATCCACAAATGTCCACATAATGTCCATTGAGTTCATTTAGTCCGTGACTTTGGGCTCCATCGGTGATGGTGATCACTCAGGACAGGAGAGGTGGTGTGTTGCGTGGAGTTACTGGGCACCAAAGCCAGCTCAGGTCGGGTCACTGCTGCACTTGCACTGCTTCTTGTAAGGCTTCTCCTCCATTTGTTCAGGTGGTTCCTGCTATGGTAATTCCTATAACATGCAACTCAGATCATGGGTTACAACAATTTAAAGGTATTTCCATTACAATCTCCACCCCTGGCCACTTTGGGCCAGGATTAACATTGCAATGAACTCCTCCCCTTGATCCTAGCCTGGCTAGCAACAAGGGGTTCCTGCTATAGTAATTCTCATAACATGCAACTCAAATCCTGGGTTACAACAATTTAAAGGTATTTCCATTACAGTCTCCACCCCTGGCCCCTTTGGACCAGACCATTGGGCTTAACACTGCAATGGACTCCTCCCCTTGCCCCTGCTTCGGCTTGGACTTATCCACAGACTGTAGTCCCTTAGGGGTTTACCTGCTCCAAGTGGAGCCTTGTCTATGAGCCACAGTCTCTCCAGGGGTATACCTGCTGTGGCATGGATTTATCCACAGCCACAGTCACTTAGAGGTGCACCTGTTCCCACATGACCTTCTCCATGGGCCACAATGCTTTCAGAGATATACCTGCTCCAGCGTGGCCTTGCCCGCAGCCACAGTCTCTTCAGAAGTAAACTTGCTCCACCATGGCCTTACCCGCAGCCACAGTCTCTTCAGAAGTGAACTTGCTCCACCATGGCCTTACCCATGGCCACACGCTTTGAGGTGCTCCAGCATGACCTCATGCACAGCCACTGATGCTTCAAGGTGTACCTGCTGCAGCACGGACTTATCCACAGCCACAGATGCTTCGAGGTGTACCCTCTCCAGCGTGGACTTATCCTTGGGCCACAATCCCTTCAAGAAGTATACCTGCTGTGGCACAGACATAACCATGGCCACAGACTCTTCGAGACATACCTGCTCTGGTATGGGCTTATCCACGTCCACAGGCGCTTCGGGGTGTCCTGCTCCCACATGGACTCATCCACAGGTCACAGTCCCTTTGACTCGAGTTCACACTGGAGTTCCAGCCTGTCCAGTACAGCAGCGCAGAAACAGCAGCAATGCCCTGGCCATCTGCCAGCCCAGGGCATGGCCGTTGTTGTTATCAAAATGTTCCCAGGCACAGCACAGTAAGATGATAAGCAGTTCAGCAAGTAGCAAAAGCAAAAAGCAGCCACTAACGAGCACTATACTCTAATATACAGTAAGGCAAGCAAGCCTCATGGCAAGTACAGAAGCCTGCTGATTAATACCTAAACAGCAGTAACAGCTATAAATTCAATCTAGCACATTCCAATTAAATCTGTCATTATCTCGAACCCTTCGAGCCCCACGTTGGGCGCCAAAAAGGACTGTCGTGGTTTAACCCCAGCCAGCAACTAAGCACCACACAGCCGCTCGCTCACTCCCCCCCGGTGGGATGGGGGAGAGAATCGGAAGAGTAAAAGTGAGAAAACCCATGGGTTGAGATAAAGACAGTTTAATAGGTAAAGCAAAAGCCGCGCGCACAAGCAAAGCAAAGCAAGGAATTCATTCACTACTTCCCAGCGGCAGGCAGGTGTTCAGCCATCCCCAGGAAAGCAGGGCTCCATCACGCGTAACGGTTACTTGGGAAGACAAACGCCATCACTCCGAACGTCCCCCCCTTCCTTCTTCTTCCCCCAGCTTATATACTGAGCATGACGTCATATGGTATGGAATAGCCCTTTGGCCAGTCTGGGTCAGCTGTCCTAGCTATGCTCCCTCCCAGCTTCTTATGCACCTGGCAGAGCACAAGAAGCTAAAAAGTCCTTGACTAGTGTAAACTCTACTCAGCAAGAACCAAAACATCAGTGTCTTATCAACATTATTCTCATCCTAAATCCAAAACACAGCACTCTACCAGCTACTAAGAAGAAAATTAACTCTATCCCAGCTGAAACCAGGACAGGCACAAATGGCGGTTGGGGGGGCGGGGCTGGGCAGGGGGCTGCCTGTGGAGGTCGGCCTAGGAGGCGCCGTGGGCCAGAGGCCAGAGGGGGCTTCAGTTTGTTCTTCCTTATTTTCAGCATTCTTTGTTTCGGGCAATTCCTGTAACATCTATACTTGTGCCTGCCAGGCATTATTTTGCGGCATATGTGCTCAAACTTTATTCTGATCACGAGTTATCTGTGCTCCCAATTTCTCGGCTGAACCCCTTCCCCTCAGAGGTAGGGGACATTCTGGCATACAGAAAAATTCACGTCTAAGCGCTTTGTTTCCAATGTCACGCTTAGTCGGTTGAAAGAAAGGCCTAGGCCCTCGTTTTCCCCTGGCACCAATTACTGACATAGAGAATTGACTCATAGGTCCTTTACGACTGTTTAATACCGAATACGTTGCTCCTGTGTCATCTAGAAATGTAAGTGTCTCATTCCCCAGCTTAACTGAAAGCAGGGGATCGGCTGGGGAGACCTTCATGTTTTGCCCCGGTGCCCTTCCTTCACTCTGTACCGCCTGATAGAACTTGGCAAGATTTTTAGATCTAGGTACCCCCTGCTTTACCCGCTACAAAATTAACTGCTGATATTGTTTAATCATCAGTCACCCCGCTCCCGTCTTTGGATTCCAGGCAGGTTCTCGTGCAGGCAGAACACGATCCGGACCATCCCTGTCGTTTAACCTCATGCTGTCCTCCGGAGCTTTTCCTAACACCATTCCCTTCTCCTCGGGGAGAAATAAAGTATTAAGCAACACCTGCACATCTCCCCAATCCGCGTTACGATTTTCGGCTATCATCTGGAAAGGCTTGGATTGCATCAGAAGTCTCATTCCCTATTTGTTCAGTAAGTGCCAAAATCTTGGCTCTTGCTTTTTCAAGTTCCCTAACTCCTAACCAAGGAAGAAAGCACCTGGTAAGGAATGGAAGCCAGCTGGCCGATCAATTAACGGATTGTGGCTTCTTCGATACCCTTGCCTAGATGTTCTTCTCCATAGCCCTGCGTTCATTTCGTTCCCGATGGTAATATCAGGGCGAAGCGTACCTAGGGTACAAGTCCCAGAGCAGCTGGGCAGCAAGACTTTCCGTGCCTTGTTTCCCCATAGCCAAATTTCCACAAATTCCTTTCCGAAGGCAGAAGCGGTCAGTAGTTTTGCTAACTGGAAAATTCCTGTTTCTGCAGGACATGGAGAGCCGGGTGAGCGAGAGCGGGCGGCCCACGTGCGTGTCCAGACGGGCCTGCAGGGTGGCCGGGCAGCAGCTGGGCGGCGGCCTAGCGACGCGCTGATGCAACAATGCAGTGGCCCAGCAACGTGATGATGCAAGAATGGGCGATGGCTCTATATAGCTGCTCGCTGGGAGACCGGCTGTGGTGGCCAGAGCTGGGTGCCTCTGGAGCAAGAGGAGCCAGCGCAGGGTCACAGCTCTCGGCGAGCTCTTGGAAGGAGCCATGGAGCACCGTCTCACTGCTGGCATCGGAAACATGGACGCAGTGCTGAGCACAGCGGGGAAGAGGGGAGAGGTGAGGGACGGTCCGAAGGAGAGGGCTGATCCCGGGAGCCTGGGACATGCAGGGCCGCTCTGGGGGCTTGGGGCGTGCGCGGGGAGCTGGGAGGGATGCAGAGGTGGTTGGGCTGGGGAGAGTTTTCAGGGAGTCCTGCCTCGCTGCCCAGCCTGGCTTGCGGCTAAGCAGGTGGGAGGGGTTGCTGCGAAAGGACGCGGCCGTGGGTTGAGGAAGGGATGGGAGCTGTGGGGCCGTGGTGGAGGAAGCAGAGAGCAGCCTTTGAGTGGGCCGCTCTTGGCGCTCCGCTTGGTTGGAGTCTTCCGAGAGCCTTTCTAGCAAGTGCCGTGCAGGAGGCTTCTGGAGATAGCGGCTGAGTGCTGACGAGCGTCTCCCTCTTTCTAGCTCGGGAAGAGGAGACAGGCAGTGTCAGAAGGAGGGAGTGGGCTGCTGGGCCTCCCGCTTGGTGTCAAGATCCCTCTGCTGCCTGGCTCCAAGCCTGTCTTCTGCAGGACAAAGCTGGGGGAAAAGGTAAAGGAAGTGGAAAGGGGTAGAAGAGCCCTCCTCCTTTCTTTGGCGGGAGTAGAGGGAGGGTCGCGGCTGCCTGGCGCGGACCTGCGTTTTAAGGGCTGGGCTTGAACTTTTCACTCTGAAGGTTCATTTCAGGTGTGCAGTTCTTCCCGGTGGCCTCGGATGCCTACTGTGCTGGTGGGGTTTGTCTTGTCTCCCCGATCCCAGCCCAGCCTAGCCCGGCGCAGCCTAGCGCGGTCCAGCCTGGCCCTGCAGTCTGGCTGTGGGGTTCTGTGTGCCTTCAGAAGGCTGGAGAAGAGTGTTGGTCTTCCAAGTACCTTCCCCTTTCCACAAGTACTGCTTGGCACCTCTTTGCTGCTGTCTCCTGCCTCCTTCATAGTCTGGAAAATGTCTCTTACAGCTTCACCAGCCCTCTGGTTATTTCAATCTGGGAGATCCATGCTGCCGCCAGCTGAGCACCGAATACAACAGCCTGCATGACCCGCATCTGCGGGCCTACCACAATCGCAAGGACAACCTGCGGAGGCTGAAGAGAGAGGGTTCCATCACCAGCGATGGCAAAGTAGGTTTGGACGTCGGGCTGCTGCAACCAGCGCTCATCAAGCGGGGTTCCCAGAGCGCTTGCTGCAGCCGGCTGTTGCTGGCAGAGGGCCCAGGGCTGTGGGGCTGGTTTCCCTGGGAGCAGAAGTGGCGGCAGCATCCCTCTGGCAAGTCCCACTCCTGCTCTTCTCCCTCTGCCCTGCGCTGCCCGAGTGTTGGGGAGGCAGCCGGCGTGAGGCGTGGCGCTGGGGCGAGGAGCACCGCTGAGCCCTGGCGGCGGGGGGAGTCAGGGTCCCCGCCACGGAGGAAGGGAGGGGAGGGGAGGGTGTGGAGAGGAGCAGCTCCTGGGTTTGGGCTGTTTTGGGGAAGAGAGTGTACGTAGGTGGGTTGAGAGTTCTTGGGGGCTATCTCCCCTCCTCTCTCCCTAGGTGGTTTGCACTCTGAAGGAGTTCAATGAGTACAGGCAGTATCTGACCACGCTGAAGCTGGAGGCAGAGAAAATGTTCATGCGAGAGGAGGTAGGCAAAGCGGCGTGTTGGTGGAGCCCTGTGAGCGGCACGGTGCCAAAGGCTGGGGCTTTACTTGCGGCACCTCGCAAGTAAAGGGGAGGCGGTCAGTGCAGAAGAGGTGAGGGCTGTGCGGCTGGGCCAGGCGCTGTGGCAAGGAAAGGACTACCGGGCTGCGAGCTGAGGTAGCGCAGGGTGCAGGGGTGCGGATGGGCAGCAAAGTCACGTGGAAGCCCGCGGAGTCCCGAGGGAAGCGTTTCTCTCCGGCCCTCGTCGCGTGGCCGAAGCAGAGCGCTGTCCTGGGCCCGCGGGACGCCTCAGCACGCAGGGGCGTGAGCGCTTGTCCAGGCACCAGCAAGCCACAGCCTGGTGTCACCTTTCAGAAAAAGCTTCGGCAAGAGCTGGCCCAGTTAGAGGATGCCTGCGAACTGCCGGGAGGGACTGATGTTTCTCGCCTGCGAGAGTGGCTGCTGCAGGAGCAAAGAAAGAGTTTGCCAGGTGGCGAGAGGCAGAGGAGGCAGAGGTAAGCAAAGGCCAAGCAACGGTTGCTCTTGAAGGGGGCGCGTGGTCCCTGAGAGAAGTCCTGGAGCCTCCTGTTGCAGTAAACAACCAAAGCCCGGCGGTGGAAGGAGGCGGTGGCGGCTGCGAACACGTTGGCGCAGTCTGCGTTTGGAGGCTTGGCCAGGCATCTGGAAGCTGCTGCGGGGTCTAGTGGAGCAAAGCAAGCCGGAGCAGGCTGATGGGAGTGTCTGAGCGGAAAATGGCTCCTTCTCAGCTGCCTTCTTTCTCTTGACAGGCATCTGACTGGGATCAAGAAGCGGCTTGAAAGACTGGAGGCTCTTGAAAAAGAGCAACGCCTCCTCCGGCAGGCCGAGTGCCAGCAGCAGCAGCAGCAGCAGCAGCAGCAGCTGGGAGAGAGGAGAGAGCCAGGCACCCGGAGCAGCTCTGAAAAGTCCGCTGTCAAAGGGAAGCCGGTGAGTAGGAGCCGGGTGGATGCAGGGGGCTGCCTCTGCTGTGCGGCAGCTCGTTGGTCCCCGGGCCTCAGGAGAGGGTGCTGGCCCCGCCAGAGGCGCTCGGGGCTTGCAAGCGGTGCCTGGTTGCTGAGGAGGTGGTGCCTGGCTGGTGTGCGATGTGTCCGCATTTGCGAGTGGCTGTCAGAGACCAAGAAGCGGGCGCTTGCCTTCCTGTGTCCCTCGGACACGAGGCACTGGCCCTTTCTGCCTGTGCCTGGGCACTCTCAGTGGCCACTTCTGCACCCAGACTCGCACATTTAACGCGAACCTGTGAGGTGCACTAAATGGCCGCACTCGTTTTAGTGTCCAAAGCGTGCCGGAGAAGAAGCGCCTAACAGCATACAGGCTGTGCTGCTGCGGGCTGTGCTGGCAGAAGACCAGGAGCTTAAAGAGGTGGCTGAGACCGTGATCCAGGAAGTGCTGGAGCGGGTGAAGGTGCTGGCTCAGTCCATCCACGTCTTAAGGAGGGCTCCCCGTGAGGTCAGCGGAAGGTTGTTTGGCAGTGCCAGAGAGGCAGAGCCTTTGGACGCTAGTCCCGCGGATCGCCGGGACAAAATTAGACGGGTGGCTGGAGAGATTGTGGCGACCGTGTTGGAGAGGTTGGGGGAGCTTTTGGCATCCTGGACGTGTGCTGCAGCTGAGGCAGGGCCGGCAGCCAGGCGGGGGGAGGCGGAAGTAGCAGCTTCTGAGAGAGCATCTTGGCGGTCTTCTATTGAGCAAAGGACCAAAGAGGCCATTGAAAGCGTTAGCTCCACCTTGTCATCGTTTGTAGCTTCTCAGTTTGAAGAGGACTTTTGCTGTCAGTTTTCGGAGATCCTGAAGCTTCAGGGCGTGCGAGAAGGACAAGGATCAGGCAGAGGCTGGGAAGAGCAGCTGCCAGAAGGAAGCAAGAGAGCAAAGTTGCCCGTGCTGCAACCGCTGCAAAACGCTGCTGCTGTCTCACGAGTGAGTCGTGAGCTTGCCGAGGCGAGCATCCAAAAGGCCATCTCCAGAGTTCAGCAGCTGGATGCGGAATTGATCGGGTATGCCCGAACCATTGTCCTTGAAGTTGTGGCAACCGTGAGGAAGAAGTTAGAGGCAGAAAGGAAGGGCAAGGAAAAATCAGCGACGCTTCCAGCAAGGAAGGTCTTGCCACCTCTCAGGCTGCCTGCAATAGTCAGGCCTTCAGAGGAAGCAGGAGAATTGAAAGAGGAGAGCTCACATACTCTCCTCCCACCTGTCCTGCGAGGCCCTGAGCGAGATGCTCGCAGGCCACCGGAAGACCTTCCGAAGTCCGCGGATTACACCTGCAGAGCCCCAGCAAGGTCTTCGGTGCCCGCGTGTGAAACTCTGCGTATCCTGAGGCCAGGGAGCACGGCAGGCACTCTCCCTTGCACGGGCCCGCAGTTTGCGAGGCAGCCCGTGCCTCCAGTGGGTCCGAAGCCCCCTAGCCAGGCAGGAGCATGGTGCAGACCAGTGCGTTTAAAGGTGTTCCTGGAGGAGCCCGTGCAGCCCGAGTCCTTAAAGAGGGCGGTAGCTGGGAGCCTTGTGGAGGGTGTCCTGAGGAGGCGTGCGGCTCCAGGGCCAGAGAGCGCCTGGGCAGCTCCCCCAGGCAGAGAATAAAGAGCTTTCTCCCAGGGGCTTGCTTGTGCCTCTCTTTATTCATGCCAGGCCATACTGCGTCTGGGCATTTTCCCGGCCATGTTTTCCCTCGCCTGCCTCCCTCCTACAGCCTCGGTCAGGCTAAGACACAGTTTTACAGGGCATCTGAAGTAGGGAAGAGAAAAGCAGGCAGCGCTTTTGCCTTGTTTAGAAAGCTTTGTGGCCGGGCTAGCGGAGGGGCTGGTGAAGCTCTGTAAAGCTATACTCATGCCTTCTGTGAGTCCCATCTGTAGGTGCTGTTGAAGGCTGGCGCCTTGTTCTGGGCATTTCTTCTCTTGTCCCATCAAGTCCTCCTTGATGGGCCTTTGGGTTGCCACCCAGGGCCCACTTTTGGTGTCCCATCAAGGGACCACCCTTCAGCTTTTCATCTTGCCTAGCCCACTGCTCTTCTCCTCTTGTCTCCTCAAGGCGTCTCTGTTTGCCTTTCCATGGGCCCTAGGGCCCAGCGTGGGCCTTTTGGGGCAAGCGAGGGGCCACCAAACGGCCTTGCGCTGCCTCCCAAGACCCTCCATTTCCGTTTGCCCTTTGGTGCGGCCTGGAGCTCTAGATGTGGTGCGGCCCAGAGCCCTGGGTGTGCCTTTGGGTGGCCAGGCCGAGCCCTTTGCATGCCTCTGGGTACCCACCAGGGCCCTCCGTCTGCCTTGCTCTCTGCCCTTGTATCCTGTTTTCCCCTCCAGACTGGCTGGAGTGGCCTCCCAGCCCGTCCTCTACAGGAGAAAGGTGGGGGATGTCTGGGGCACAAATGGCGGTTGGGGGGGCGGGGCTGGGCAGGGGGCTGCCTGTGGAGGTCGGCCTAGGAGGCGCCGTGGGCCAGAGGCCAGAGGGGGCTTCAGTTTGTTCTTCCTTATTTTCAGCATTCTTTGTTTCGGGCAATTCCTGTAACATCTATACTTGTGCCTGCCAGGCATTATTTTGCGGCATATGTGCTCAAACTTTATTCTGATCACGAGTTATCTGTGCTCCCAATTTCTCGGCTGAACCCCTTCCCCTCAGAGGTAGGGGACATTCTGGCATACAGAAAAATTCACGTCTAAGCGCTTTGTTTCCAATGTCACGCTTAGTCGGTTGAAAGAAAGGCCTAGGCCCTCGTTTTCCCCTGGCACCAATTACTGACATAGAGAATTGACTCATAGGTCCTTTACGACTGTTTAATACCGAATACGTTGCTCCTGTGTCATCTAGAAATGTAAGTGTCTCATTCCCCAGCTTAACTGAAAGCAGGGGATCGGCTGGGGAGACCTTCATGTTTTGCCCCGGTGCCCTTCCTTCACTCTGTACCGCCTGATAGAACTTGGCAAGATTTTTAGATCTAGGTACCCCCTGCTTTACCCGCTACAAAATTAACTGCTGATATTGTTTAATCATCAGTCACCCCGCTCCCGTCTTTGGATTCCAGGCAGGTTCTCGTGCAGGCAGAACACGATCCGGACCATCCCTGGCATTTAACCTCATGCTGTCCTCCGGAGCTTTTCCTAACACCATTCCCTTCTCCTCGGGGAGAAATAAAGTATTAAGCAACACCTGCACATCTCCCCAATCCGCGTTACGATTTTCGGCTATCATCTGGAAAGGCTTGGATCGCATCAGAAGTCTCATTCCCTATTTGTTCAGTAAGTGCCAAAATCTTGGCTCTTGCTTTTTCAAGTTCCCTAACTCCTAACCAAGGAAGAAAGCACCTGGTAAGGAATGGAAGCCAGCTGGCCGATCAATTAACGGATTGTGGCTTCTTCGATACCCTTGCCTAGATGTTCTTCTCCATAGCCCTGCGTTCATTTCGTTCCCGATGGTAATATCAGGGCGAAGCGTACCTAGGGTACAAGTCCCAGAGCAGCTGGGCAGCAAGACTTTCCGTGCCTTGTTTCCCCATAGCCAAATTTCCACAAATTCCTTTCCGAAGGCAGAAGCGGTCAGTAGTTTTGCTAACTGGAAAATTCCTGTTTCTGCAGGACATGGAGAGCCGGGTGAGCGAGAGCGGGCGGCCCACGTGCGTGTCCAGACGGGCCTGCAGGGTGGCCGGGCAGCAGCTGGGCGGCGGCCTAGCGACGCGCTGATGCAACAATGCAGTGGCCCAGCAACGTGATGATGCAAGAATGGGCGATGGCTCTATATAGCTGCTCGCTGGGAGAGACCGGCTGTGGTGGCCAGAGCTGGGTGCCTCTGGAGCAAGAGGAGCCAGCGCAGGGTCACAGCTCTCGGCGAGCTCTTGGAAGGAGCCATGGAGCACCGTCTCACTGCTGGCATCGGAAACATGGACGCAGTGCTGAGCACAGCGGGGAAGAGGGGAGAGGTGAGGGACGGTCCGAAGGAGAGGGCTGATCCCGGGAGCCTGGGACATGCAGGGCCGCTCTGGGGGCTTGGGGCGTGCGCGGGGAGCTGGCAGGGATGCAGAGGTGGTTGGGCTGGGGAGAGTTTTCAGGGAGTCCTGCCTCGCTGCCCAGCCTGGCTTGCGGCTAAGCAGGTGGGAGGGGTTGCTGCGAAAGGACGCGGCCGTGGGTTGAGGAAGGGATGGGAGCTGTGGGGCCGTGGTGGAGGAAGCAGAGAGCAGCCTTTGAGTGGGCCGCTCTTGGCGCTCCGCTTGGTTGGAGTCTTCCGAGAGCCTTTCTAGCAAGTGCCGTGCAGGAGGCTTCTGGAGATAGCGGCTGAGTGCCGACGAGCGTCTCCCTCTTTCTAGCTCGGGAAGAGGAGACAGGCAGTGTCAGAAGGAGGGAGTGGGCTGCTGGGCCTCCCGCTTGGTGTCAAGATCCCTCTGCTGCCTGGCTCCAAGCCTGTCTTCTGCAGGACAAAGCTGGGGGAAAAGGTAAAGGAAGTGGAAAGGGGTAGAAGAGCCCTCCTCCTTTCTTTGGCGGGAGTAGAGGGAGGGTCGTGGCTGCCTGGCGCGGACCTGCATTTTAAGGGCTGGGCTTGAACTTTTCACTCTGAAGGTTCATTTCAGGTGTGCAGTTCTTCCCGGTGGCCTCGGATGCCTACTGTGCTGGTGGGGTTTGTCTTGTCTCCCCGATCCCAGCCCAGCCTAGCCCGGCGCAGCCTAGCGCGGTCCAGCCTGGCCCTGCAGTCTGGCTGTGGGGTTCTGTGTGCCTTCAGAAGGCTGGAGAAGAGTGTTGGTCTTCCAAGTACCTTCCCCTTTCCACAAGTACTGCTTGGCACCTCTTTGCTGCTGTCTCCTGCCTCCTTCATAGTCTGGAAAATGTCTCTTACAGCTTCACCAGCCCTCTGGTTATTTCAATCTGGGAGATCCATGCTGCCGCCAGCTGAGCACCGAATACAACAGCCTGCATGACCCGCATCTGCGGGCCTACCACAATCGCAAGGACAACCTGCGGAGGCTGAAGAGAGAGGGTTCCATCACCAGCGATGGCAAAGTAGGTTTGGACGTCGGGCTGCTGCAACCAGCGCTCATCAAGCGGGGTTCCCAGAGCGCTTGCTGCAGCCGGCTGTTGCTGGCAGAGGGCCCAGGGCTGTGGGGCTGGTTTCCCTGGGAGCAGAAGTGGCGGCAGCATCCCTCTGGCAAGTCCCACTCCTGCTCTTCTCCCTCTGCCCCGCGCTGCCCGAGTGTTGGGGAGGCAGCCGGCGTGAGGCGTGGCGCTGGGGCGAGGAGCACCGCTGAGCCCTGGCGGCGGGGGGAGTCAGGGTCCCCGCCACGGAGGAAGGGAGGCGAGGGGAGGGTGTGGAGAGGAGCAGCTCCTGGGTTTGGGCTGTTTTGGGGAAGAGAGTGTACGTAGGTGGGTTGAGAGTTCTTGGGGGCTATCTCCCCTCCTCTCTCCCTAGGTGGTTTGCACTCTGAAGGAGTTCAATGAGTACAGGCAGTATCTGACCACGCTGAAGCTGGAGGCCGAGAAAATGTTCATGCGAGAGGAGGTAGGCAAAGCGGCGTGTTGGTGGAGCCCTGTGAGCGGCACGGTGCCAAAGGCTGGGGCTTTACTTGCGGCACCTCGCAAGTAAAGGGGAGGCGGTCAGTGCAGAAGAGGTGAGGGCTGTGCGGCTGGGCCAGGCGCTGGGGCAAGGAAAGGACTACCGGGCTGCGAGCTGAGGTAGTGCAGAGTGCAGGGGTGCGGATGGGCAGCAAAGTCACGTGGAAGCCCGCGGAGTCCCGAGGGAAGCGTTTCTCTCCGGCCCTCGTCGCGTGGCCGAAGCAGAGCGCTGTCCTGGGCCCGCGGGACGCCTCAGCACGCAGGGGCGTGAGCGCTTGTCCAGGCACCAGCAAGCCACAGCCTGGTGTCACCTTTCAGAAAAAGCTTCGGCAAGAGCTGGCCCAGTTAGAGGATGCCTGCGAACTGCCGGGAGGGACTGATGTTTCTCGCCTGCGAGAGTGGCTGCTGCAGGAGCAAAGAAAGAGTTTGCCAGGTGGCGAGAGGCAGAGGAGGCAGAGGTAAGCAAAGGCCAAGCAACGGTTGCTCTTGAAGGGGGCGCGTGGTCCCTGAGAGAAGTCCTGGAGCCTCCTGTTGCAGTAAACGACCAAAGCCCGGCGGTGGAAGGAGGCGGTGGCGGCTGCGAACACGTTGGCGCAGTCTGCGTTTGGAGGCTTGGCCAGGCATCTGGAAGCTGCTGCGGGGTCTAGTGGAGCAAAGCAAGCCGGAGCAGGCTGATGGGAGTGTCTGAGCGGAAAATGGCTCCTTCTCAGCTGCCTTCTTTCTCTTGACAGGCATCTGACTGGGATCAAGAAGCGGCTTGAAAGACTGGAGGCTCTTGAAAAAGAGCAACGCCTCCTCCGGCAGGCCGAGTGCCAGCAGCAGCAGCAGCAGCAGCAGCAGCAGCTGGGAGAGAGGAGAGAGCCAGGCACCCGGAGCAGCTCTGAAAAGTCCGCTGTCAAAGGGAAGCCGGTGAGTAGGAGCCGGGTGGATGCAGGGGGCCGCCTCTGCTGTGCGGCAGCTCGTTGGTCCCCGGGCCTCAGGAGAGGGTGCTGGCCCCGCCAGAGGCGCTCGGGGCTTGCAAGCGGTGCCTGGTTGCTGAGGAGGTGGTGCCTGGCTGGTGTGCGATGTGTCCGCATTTGCGAGTGGCTGTCAGAGACCAAGAAGCGGGCGCTTGCCTTCCTGTGTCCCTCGGACACGAGGCACTGGCCCTTTCTGCCTGTGCCTGGGCACTCTCAGTGGCCACTTCTGCACCCAGACTCGCACATTTAACGCGAACCTGTGAGGTGCACTAAATGGCCGCACTCGTTTTAGTGTCCAAAGCGTGCCGGAGAAGAAGCGCCTAACAGCATACAGGCTGTGCTGCTGCGGGCTGTGCTGGCAGAAGACCAGGAGCTTAAAGAGGTGGCTGAGACCGTGATCCAGGAAGTGCTGGAGCGGGTGAAGGCGCTGGCTCAGTCCATCCACGTCTTAAGGAGGGCTCCCCGTGAGGTCAGCGGAAGGTTGTTTGGCAGTGCCAGAGAGGCAGAGCCTTTGGACGCTAGTCCCGCGGATCGCCGGGACAAAATTAGACGGGTGGCTGGAGAGATTGTGGCGACCGTGTTGGAGAGGTTGGGGGAGCTTTTGGCATCCTGGACGTGTGCTGCAGCTGAGGCAGGGCCGGCAGCCAGGCAGGGGGAGGCGGAAGTAGCAGCTTCTGAGAGAGCATCTTGGCGGTCTTCTATTGAGCAAAGGACCAAAGAGGCCATTGAAAGCGTTAGCTCCACCTTGTCATCGTTTGTAGCTTCTCAGTTTGAAGAGGACTTTTGCTGTCAGTTTTCGGAGATCCTGAAGCTTCAGGGCGTGAGAGAAGGACAAGGATCAGGCAGAGGCTGGGAAGAGCAGCTGCCAGAAGGAAGCAAGAGAGCAAAGTTGCCCGTGCTGCAACCGCTGCAAAACGCTGCTGCTGTCTCACGAGTGAGTCGTGAGCTTGCCGAGGCGAGCATCCAAAAGGCCATCTCCAGAGTTCAGCAGCTGGATGCGGAATTGATCGGGTATGCCCGAACCATTGTCCTTGAAGTTGTGGCAACCGTGAGGAA
Organism: Platalea leucorodia; assembly: GCF_965183815.1. Classification (NCBI taxonomy): domain Eukaryota; kingdom Metazoa; phylum Chordata; class Aves; order Pelecaniformes; family Threskiornithidae; genus Platalea; species Platalea leucorodia. The sequence continues at coordinate 7,939,504 of NC_138843.1, forward strand.
GAAGTTAGAGGCAGAAAGGAAGGGCAAGGAAAAATCAGCGACGCTTCCAGCAAGGAAGGTCTTGCCACCTCTCAGGCTGCCTGCAATAGTCAGGCCTTCAGAGGAAGCAGGAGAATTGAAAGAGGAGAGCTCACATACTCTCCTCCCACCTGTCCTGCGAGGCCCTGAGCGAGATGCTCGCAGGCCACCGGAAGACCTTCCGAAGTCCGCGGATTACACCTGCAGAGCCCCAGCAAGGTCTTCGGTGCCCGCGTGTGAAACTCTGCGTATCCTGAGGCCAGGGAGCACGGCAGGCACTCTCCCTTGCACGGGCCCGCAGTTTGCGAGGCAGCCCGTGCCTCCAGCGGGTCCGAAGCCCCCTAGCCAGGCAGGAGCATGGCGCAGACCAGTGCGTTTAAAGGTGTTCCTGGAGGAGCCCGTGCAGCCCGAGTCCTTAAAGAGGGCGGTAGCTGGGAGCCTTGTGGAGGGTGTCCTGAGGAGGCGTGCGGCTCCAGGGCCAGAGAGCGCCCGGGCAGCTCCCCCAGGCAGAGAATAAAGAGCTTTCTCCCAGGGGCTTGCTTGTGCCTCTCTTTATTCATGCCAGGCCATACTGCGTCTGGGCATTTTCCCGGCCATGTTTTCCCTCGCCTGCCTCCCTCCTACAGCCTCGGTCAGGCTAAGACACAGTTTTACAGGGCATCTGAAGTAGGGAAGAGAAAAGCAGGCAGCGCTTTTGCCTTGTTTAGAAAGCTTTGTGGCCGGGCTAGCGGAGGGGCTGGTGAAGCTCTGTAAAGCTATACTCATGCCTTCTGTGAGTCCCATCTGTAGGTGCTGTTGAAGGCTGGCGCCTTGTTCTGGGCATTTCTTCTCTCGTCCCATCAAGTCCTCCTTGATGGGCCTTTGGGTTGCCACCCAGGGCCCACTTTTGGTGTCCCATCAAGGGACCGCCCTTCAGCTTTTCATCTTGCCTAGCCCACTGCTCTTCTCCTCTTGTCTCCTCAAGGCGTCTCTGTTTGCCTTTCCATGGGCCCTAGGGCCCAGCGTGGGCCTTTTGGGGCAAGCGAGGGGCCACCAAACGGCCTTGCGCTGCCTCCCAAGACCCTCCATTTCCGTTTGCCCTTTGGTGCGGCCTGGAGCTCTAGATGTGGTGCGGCCCAGAGCCCTGGGTGTGCCTTTGGGTGGCCAGGCCGAGCCCTTTGCATGCCTCTGGGTACCCACCAGGGCCCTCCGGCTGCCTTGCTCTCTGCCCTTGTATCCTGTTTTCCCCTCCAGACTGGCTGGAGTGGCCTCCCAGCCCGTCCTCTACAGGAGAAAGGTGGGGGATGTCTGGGGCACAAATGGCGGTTGGGGGGGCGGGGCTGGGCAGGGGGCCGCCTGTGGAGGTCGGCCTAGGAGGCGCCGTGGGCCAGAGGCCAGAGGGGGCTTCAGTTTGTTCTTCCTTATTTTCAGCATTCTTTGTTTCGGGCAATTCCTGTAACATCTATACTTGTGCCTGCCAGGCATTATTTTGCGGCATATGTGCTCAAACTTTATTCTGATCACGAGTTATCTGTGCTCCCAATTTCTCGGCTGAACCCCTTCCCCTCAGAGGTAGGGGACATTCTGGCATACAGAAAAATTCACGTCTAAGCGCTTTGTTTCCAATGTCACGCTTAGTCGGTTGAAAGAAAGGCCTAGGCCCTCGTTTTCCCCTGGCACCAATTACTGACATAGAGAATTGACTCATAGGTCCTTTACGACTGTTTAATACCGAATACGTTGCTCCTGTGTCATCTAGAAATGTAAGTGTCTCATTCCCCAGCTTAACTGAAAGCAGGGGATCGGCTGGGGAGACCTTCATGTTTTGCCCCGGTGCCCTTCCTTCACTCTGTACCGCCTGATAGAACTTGGCAAGATTTTTAGATCTAGGTACCCCCTGCTTTACCCGCTACAAAATTAACTGCTGATATTGTTTAATCATCAGTCACCCCGCTCCCGTCTTTGGATTCCAGGCAGGTTCTCGTGCAGGCAGAACACGATCCGGACCATCCCTGGCATTTAACCTCATGCTGTCCTCCGGAGCTTTTCCTAACACCATTCCCTTCTCCTCGGGGAGAAATAAAGTATTAAGCAACACCTGCACATCTCCCCAATCCGCGTTACGATTTTCGGCTATCATCTGGAAAGGCTTGGATCGCATCAGAAGTCTCATTCCCTATTTGTTCAGTAAGTGCCAAAATCTTGGCTCTTGCTTTTTCAAGTTCCCTAACTCCTAACCAAGGAAGAAAGCACCTGGTAAGGAATGGAAGCCAGCTGGCCGATCAATTAACGGATTGTGGCTTCTTCGATACCCTTGCCTAGATGTTCTTCTCCATAGCCCTGCGTTCATTTCGTTCCCGATGGTAATATCAGGGCGAAGCGTACCTAGGGTACAAGTCCCAGAGCAGCTGGGCAGCAAGACTTTCCGTGCCTTGTTTCCCCATAGCCAAATTTCCACAAATTCCTTTCCGAAGGCAGAAGCGGTCAGTAGTTTTGCTAACTGGAAAATTCCTGTTTCTGCAGGACATGGAGAGCCGGGTGAGCGAGAGCGGGCGGCCCACGTGCGTGTCCAGACGGGCCTGCAGGGTGGCCGGGCAGCAGCTGGGCGGCGGCCTAGCGACGCGCTGATGCAACAATGCAGTGGCCCAGCAACGTGATGATGCAAGAATGGGCGATGGCTCTATATAGCTGCTCGCTGGGAGAGACCGGCTGTGGTGGCCAGAGCTGGGTGCCTCTGGAGCAAGAGGAGCCAGCGCAGGGTCACAGCTCTCGGCGAGCTCTTGGAAGGAGCCATGGAGCACCGTCTCACTGCTGGCATCGGAAACATGGACGCAGTGCTGAGCACAGCGGGGAAGAGGGGAGAGGTGAGGGACGGTCCGAAGGAGAGGGCTGATCCCGGGAGCCTGGGACATGCAGGGCCGCTCTGGGGGCTTGGGGCGTGCGCGGGGAGCTGGGAGGGATGCAGAGGTGGTTGGGCTGGGGAGAGTTTTCAGGGAGTCCTGCCTCGCTGCCCAGCCTGGCTTGCGGCTAAGCAGGTGGGAGGGGTTGCTGCGAAAGGACGCGGCCGTGGGTTGAGGAAGGGATGGGAGCTGTGGGGCCGTGGTGGAGGAAGCAGAGAGCAGCCTTTGAGTGGGCCGCTCTTGGCGCTCCGCTTGGTTGGAGTCTTCCGAGAGCCTTTCTAGCAAGTGCCGTGCAGGAGGCTTCTGGAGATAGCGGCTGAGTGCCGACGAGCGTCTCCCTCTTTCTAGCTCGGGAAGAGGAGACAGGTAGTGTCAGAAGGAGGGAGTGGGCTGCTGGGCCTCCCGCTTGGTGTCAAGATCCCTCTGCTGCCTGGCTCCAAGCCTGTCTTCTGCAGGACAAAGCTGGGGGAAAAGGTAAAGGAAGTGGAAAGGGGTAGAAGAGCCCTCCTCCTTTCTTTGGCGGGAGTAGAGGGAGGGTCGTGGCTGCCTGGCGCGGACCTGCATTTTAAGGGCTGGGCTTGAACTTTTCACTCTGAAGGTTCATTTCAGGTGTGCAGTTCTTCCCGGTGGCCTCGGATGCCTACTGTGCTGGTGGGGTTTGTCTTGTCTCCCCGATCCCAGCCCAGCCTAGCCCGGCGCAGCCTAGCGCGGTCCAGCCTGGCCCTGCAGTCTGGCTGTGGGGTTCTGTGTGCCTTCAGAAGGCTGGAGAAGAGTGTTGGTCTTCCAAGTACCTTCCCCTTTTCACAAGTACTGCTTGGCACCTCTTTGCTGCTGTCTCCTGCCTCCTTCATAGTCTGGAAAATGTCTCTTACAGCTTCACCAGCCCTCTGGTTATTTCAATCTGGGAGATCCATGCTGCCGCCAGCTGAGCACCGAATACAACAGCCTGCATGACCCGCATCTGCGGGCCTACCACAATCGCAAGGACAACCTGCGGAGGCTGAAGAGAGAGGGTTCCATCACCAGCGATGGCAAAGTAGGTTTGGACGTCGGGCTGCTGCAACCAGCGCTCATCAAGCGGGGTTCCCAGAGCGCTTGCTGCAGCCGGCTGTTGCTGGCAGAGGGCCCAGGGCTGTGGGGCTGGTTTCCCTGGGAGCAGAAGTGGCGGCAGCATCCCTCTGGCAAGTCCCACTCCTGCTCTTCTCCCTCTGCCCCGCGCTGCCCGAGTGTTGGGGAGGCAGCCGGCGTGAGGCGTGGCGCTGGGGCGAGGAGCACCGCTGAGCCCTGGCGGCGGGGGGAGTCAGGGTCCCCGCCACGGAGGAAGGGAGGGGAGGGGAGGGTGTGGAGAGGAGCAGCTCCTGGGTTTGGGCTGTTTTGGGGAAGAGAGTGTACGTAGGTGGGTTGAGAGTTCTTGGGGGCTATCTCCCCTCCTCTCTCCCTAGGTGGTTTGCACTCTGAAGGAGTTCAATGAGTACAGGCAGTATCTGACCACGCTGAAGCTGGAGGCAGAGAAAATGTTCATGCGAGAGGAGGTAGGCAAAGCGGCGTGTTGGTGGAGCCCTGTGAGCGGCACGGTGCCAAAGGCTGGGGCTTTACTTGCGGCACCTCGCAAGTAAAGGGGAGGCGGTCAGTGCAGAAGAGGTGAGGGCTGTGCGGCTGGGCCAGGCGCTGGGGCAAGGAAAGGACTACCGGGCTGCGAGCTGAGGTAGTGCAGAGTGCAGGGGTGCGGATGGGCAGCAAAGTCACGTGGAAGCCCGCGGAGTCCCGAGGGAAGCGTTTCTCTCCGGCCCTCGTCGCGTGGCCGAAGCAGAGCGCTGTCCTGGGCCCGCGGGACGCCTCAGCACGCAGGGGCGTGAGCGCTTGTCCAGGCACCAGCAAGCCACAGCCTGGTGTCACCTTTCAGAAAAAGCTTCGGCAAGAGCTGGCCCAGTTAGAGGATGCCTGCGAACTGCCGGGAGGGACTGATGTTTCTCGCCTGCGAGAGTGGCTGCTGCAGGAGCAAAGAAAGAGTTTGCCAGGTGGCGAGAGGCAGAGGAGGCAGAGGTAAGCAAAGGCCAAGCAACGGTTGCTCTTGAAGGGGGCGCGTGGTCCCTGAGAGAAGTCCTGGAGCCTCCTGTTGCAGTAAACGACCAAAGCCCGGCGGTGGAAGGAGGCGGTGGCGGCTGCGAACACGTTGGCGCAGTCTGCGTTTGGAGGCTTGGCCAGGCATCTGGAAGCTGCTGCGGGGTCTAGTGGAGCAAAGCAAGCCGGAGCAGGCTGATGGGAGTGTCTGAGCGGAAAATGGCTCCTTCTCAGCTGCCTTCTTTCTCTTGACAGGCATCTGACTGGGATCAAGAAGCGGCTTGAAAGACTGGAGGCTCTTGAAAAAGAGCAACGCCTCCTCCGGCAGGCCGAGTGCCAGCAGCAGCAGCAGCAGCAGCAGCAGCAGCTGGGAGAGAGGAGAGAGCCAGGCACCCGGAGCAGCTCTGAAAAGTCCGCTGTCAAAGGGAAGCCGGTGAGTAGGAGCCGGGTGGATGCAGGGGGCCGCCTCTGCTGTGCGGCAGCTCGTTGGTCCCCGGGCCTCAGGAGAGGGTGCTGGCCCCGCCAGAGGCGCTCGGGGCTTGCAAGCGGTGCCTGGTTGCTGAGGAGGTGGTGCCTGGCTGGTGTGCGATGTGTCCGCATTTGCGAGTGGCTGTCAGAGACCAAGAAGCGGGCGCTTGCCTTCCTGTGTCCCTCGGACACGAGGCACTGGCCCTTTCTGCCTGTGCCTGGGCACTCTCAGTGGCCACTTCTGCACCCAGACTCGCACATTTAACGCGAACCTGTGAGGTGCACTAAATGGCCGCACTCGTTTTAGTGTCCAAAGCGTGCCGGAGAAGAAGCGCCTAACAGCATACAGGCTGTGCTGCTGCGGGCTGTGCTGGCAGAAGACCAGGAGCTTAAAGAGGTGGCTGAGACCGTGATCCAGGAAGTGCTGGAGCGGGTGAAGGCGCTGGCTCAGTCCATCCACGTCTTAAGGAGGGCTCCCCGTGAGGTCAGCGGAAGGTTGTTTGGCAGTGCCAGAGAGGCAGAGCCTTTGGACGCTAGTCCCGCGGATCGCCGGGACAAAATTAGACGGGTGGCTGGAGAGATTGTGGCGACCGTGTTGGAGAGGTTGGGGGAGCTTTTGGCATCCTGGACGTGTGCTGCAGCTGAGGCAGGGCCGGCAGCCAGGCAGGGGGAGGCGGAAGTAGCAGCTTCTGAGAGAGCATCTTGGCGGTCTTCTATTGAGCAAAGGACCAAAGAGGCCATTGAAAGCGTTAGCTCCACCTTGTCATCGTTTGTAGCTTCTCAGTTTGAAGAGGACTTTTGCTGTCAGTTTTCGGAGATCCTGAAGCTTCAGGGCGTGAGAGAAGGACAAGGCTCAGGCAGAGGCTGGGAAGAGCAGCTGCCAGAAGGAAGCAAGAGAGCAAAGTTGCCCGTGCTGCAACCGCTGCAAAACGCTGCTGCTGTCTCACGAGTGAGTCGTGAGCTTGCCGAGGCGAGCATCCAAAAGGCCATCTCCAGAGTTCAGCAGCTGGATGCGGAATTGATCGGGTATGCCCGAACCATTGTCCTTGAAGTTGTGGCAACCGTGAGGAAGAAGTTAGAGGCAGAAAGGAAGGGCAAGGAAAAATCAGCGACGCTTCCAGCAAGGAAGGTCTTGCCACCTCTCAGGCTGCCTGCAATAGTCAGGCCTTCAGAGGAAGCAGGAGAATTGAAAGAGGAGAGCTCACATACTCTCCTCCCACCTGTCCTGCGAGGCCCTGAGCGAGATGCTCGCCGACCACCGGAAGACCTTCCGAAGTCCGCGGATTACACCTGCAGAGCCCCAGCAAGGTCTTCGGTGCCCGCGTGTGAAACTCTGCGTATCCTGAGGCCAGGGAGCACGGCAGGCACTCTCCCTTGCACGGGCCCGCAGTTTGCGAGGCAGCCCGTGCCTCCAGCGGGTCCGAAGCCCCCTAGCCAGGCAGGAGCATGGCGCAGACCAGTGCGTTTAAAGGTGTTCCTGGAGGAGCCCGTGCAGCCCGAGTCCTTAAAGAGGGCGGTAGCTGGGAGCCTTGTGGAGGGTGTCCTGAGGAGGCGTGCGGCTCCAGGGCCAGAGAGCGCCCGGGCAGCTCCCCCAGGCAGAGAATAAAGAGCTTTCTCCCAGGGGCTTGCTTGTGCCTCTCTTTATTCATGCCAGGCCATACTGCGTCTGGGCATTTTCCCGGCCATGTTTTCCCTCGCCTGCCTCCCTCCTACAGCCTCGGTCAGGCTAAGACACAGTTTTACAGGGCATCTGAAGTAGGGAAGAGAAAAGCAGGCAGCGCTTTTGCCTTGTTTAGAAAGCTTTGTGGCCGGGCTAGCGGAGGGGCTGGTGAAGCTCTGTAAAGCTATACTCATGCCTTCTGTGAGTCCCATCTGTAGGTGCTGTTGAAGGCTGGCGCCTTGTTCTGGGCATTTCTTCTCTCGTCCCATCAAGTCCTCCTTGATGGGCCTTTGGGTTGCCACCCAGGGCCCACTTTTGGTGTCCCATCAAGGGACCGCCCTTCAGCTTTTCATCTTGCCTAGCCCACTGCTCTTCTCCTCTTGTCTCCTCAAGGCGTCTCTGTTTGCCTTTCCATGGGCCCTAGGGCCCAGCGTGGGCCTTTTGGGGCAAGCGAGGGGCCACCAAACGGCCTTGCGCTGCCTCCCAAGACCCTCCATTTCCGTTTGCCCTTTGGTGCGGCCTGGAGCTCTAGATGTGGTGCGGCCCAGAGCCCTGGGTGTGCCTTTGGGTGGCCAGGCCGAGCCCTTTGCATGCCTCTGGGTACCCACCAGGGCCCTCCGGCTGCCTTGCTCTCTGCCCTTGTATCCTGTTTTCCCCTCCAGACTGGCTGGAGTGGCCTCCCAGCCCGTCCTCTACAGGAGAAAGGTGGGGGATGTCTGGGGCACAAATGGCGGTTGGGGGGGCGGGGCTGGGCAGGGGGCCGCCTGTGGAGGTCGGCCTAGGAGGCGCCGTGGGCCAGAGGCCAGAGGGGGCTTCAGTTTGTTCTTCCTTATTTTCAGCATTCTTTGTTTCGGGCAATTCCTGTAACATCTATACTTGTGCCTGCCAGGCATTATTTTGCGGCATATGTGCTCAAACTTTATTCTGATCACGAGTTATCTGTGCTCCCAATTTCTCGGCTGAACCCCTTCCCCTCAGAGGTAGGGGACATTCTGGCATACAGAAAAATTCACGTCTAAGCGCTTTGTTTCCAATGTCACGCTTAGTCGGTTGAAAGAAAGGCCTAGGCCCTCGTTTTCCCCTGGCACCAATTACTGACATAGAGAATTGACTCATAGGTCCTTTACGACTGTTTAATACCGAATACGTTGCTCCTGTGTCATCTAGAAATGTAAGTGTCTCATTCCCCAGCTTAACTGAAAGCAGGGGATCGGCTGGGGAGACCTTCATGTTTTGCCCCGGTGCCCTTCCTTCACTCTGTACCGCCTGATAGAACTTGGCAAGATTTTTAGATCTAGGTACCCCCTGCTTTACCCGCTACAAAATTAACTGCTGATATTGTTTAATCATCAGTCACCCTGCTCCCGTCTTTGGATTCCAGGCAGGTTCTCGTGCAGGCAGAACACGATCCGGACCATCCCTGGCGTTTAACCTCATGCTGTCCTCCGGAGCTTTTCCTAACACCATTCCCTTCTCCTCGGGGAGAAATATATTAAGCAACACCTGCACATCTCCCCAATCCGCGTTACGATTTTCGGCTATCATCTGGAAAGGCTTGGATCGCATCAGAAGTCTCATTCCCTATTTGTTCAGTAAGTGCCAAAATCTTGGCTCTTGCTTTTTCAAGTTCCCTAACTCCTAACCAAGGAAGAAAGCACCTGGTAAGGAATGGAAGCCAGCTGGCCGATCAATTAACGGATTGTGGCTTCTTCGATACCCTTGCCTAGATGTTCTTCTCCATAGCCCTGCGTTCATTTCGTTCCCCATGGTAATATCAGGGCGAAGCGTACCTAGGGTACAAGTCCCAGAGCAGCTGGGCAGCAAGACTTTCCGTGCCTTGTTTCCCCATAGCCAAATTTCCACAAATTCCTTTCCGAAGGCAGAAGCGGTCAGTAGTTTTGCTAACTGGAAAATTCCTGTTTCTGCAGGACATGGAGAGCCGGGTGAGCGAGAGCGGGCGGCCCACGTGCGTGTCCAGACGGGCCTGCAGGGTGGCCGGGCAGCAGCTGGGCGGCGGCCTAGCGACGCGCTGATGCAACAATGCAGTGGCCCAGCAACGTGATGATGCAAGAATGGGCGATGGCTCTATATAGCTGCTCGCTGGGAGACCGGCTGTGGTGGCCAGAGCTGGGTGCCTCTGGAGCAAGAGGAGCCAGCGCAGGGTCACAGCTCTCGGCGAGCTCTTGGAAGGAGCCATGGAGCACCGTCTCACTGCTGGCATCGGAAACATGGACGCAGTGCTGAGCACAGCGGGGAAGAGGGGAGAGGTGAGGGACGGTCCGAAGGAGAGGGCTGATCCCGGGAGCCTGGGACATGCAGGGCCGCTCTGGGGGCTTGGGGCGTGCGCGGGGAGCTGGGAGGGATGCAGAGGTGGTTGGGCTGGGGAGAGTTTTCAGGGAGTCCTGCCTCGCTGCCCAGCCTGGCTTGCGGCTAAGCAGGTGGGAGGGGTTGCTGCGAAAGGACGCGGCCGTGGGTTGAGGAAGGGATGGGAGCTGTGGGGCCGTGGTGGAGGAAGCAGAGAGCAGCCTTTGAGTGGGCCGCTCTTGGCGCTCCGCTTGGTTGGAGTCTTCCGAGAGCCTTTCTAGCAAGTGCCGTGCAGGAGGCTTCTGGAGATAGCGGCTGAGTGCCGACGAGCGTCTCCCTCTTTCTAGCTCGGGAAGAGGAGACAGGCAGTGTCAGAAGGAGGGAGTGGGCTGCTGGGCCTCCCGCTTGGTGTCAAGATCCCTCTGCTGCCTGGCTCCAAGCCTGTCTTCTGCAGGACAAAGCTGGGGGAAAAGGTAAAGGAAGTGGAAAGGGGTAGAAGAGCCCTCCTCCTTTCTTTGGCGGGAGTAGAGGGAGGGTCGCGGCTGCCTGGCGCGGACCTGCGTTTTAAGGGCTGGGCTTGAACTTTTCACTCTGAAGGTTCATTTCAGGTGTGCAGTTCTTCCCGGTGGCCTCGGATGCCTACTGTGCTGGTGGGGTTTGTCTTGTCTCCCCGATCCCAGCCCAGCCTAGCCCGGCGCAGCCTAGCGCGGTCCAGCCTGGCCCTGCAGTCTGGCTGTGGGGTTCTGTGTGCCTTCAGAAGGCTGGAGAAGAGTGTTGGTCTTCCAAGTACCTTCCCCTTTCCACAAGTACTGCTTGGCACCTCTTTGCTGCTGTCTCCTGCCTCCTTCATAGTCTGGAAAATGTCTCTTACAGCTTCACCAGCCCTCTGGTTATTTCAATCTGGGAGATCCATGCTGCCGCCAGCTGAGCACTGAATACAACAGCCTGCATGACCCGCATCTGCGGGCCTACCACAATCGCAAGGACAACCTGCGGAGGCTGAAGAGAGAGGGTTCCATCACCAGCGATGGCAAAGTAGGTTTGGACGTCGGGCTGCTGCAACCAGCGCTCATCAAGCGGGGTTCCCAGAGCGCTTGCTGCAGCCGGCTGTTGCTGGCAGAGGGCCCAGGGCTGTGGGGCTGGTTTCCCTGGGAGCAGAAGTGGCGGCAGCATCCCTCTGGCAAGTCCCACTCCTGCTCTTCTCCCTCTGCCCCGCGCTGCCCGAGTGTTGGGGAGGCAGCCGGCGTGAGGCGTGGCGCTGGGGCGAGGAGCACCGCTGAGCCCTGGCGGCGGGGGGAGTCAGGGTCCCCGCCACGGAGGAAGGGAGGGGAGGGGAGGGTGTGGAGAGGAGCAGCTCCTGGGTTTGGGCTGTTTTGGGGAAGAGAGTGTACGTAGGTGGGTTGAGAGTTCTTGGGGGCTATCTCCCCTCCTCTCTCCCTAGGTGGTTTGCACTCTGAAGGAGTTCAATGAGTACAGGCAGTATCTGACCACGCTGAAGCTGGAGGCCGAGAAAATGTTCATGCGAGAGGAGGTAGGCAAAGCGGCGTGTTGGTGGAGCCCTGTGAGCGGCACGGTGCCAAAGGCTGGGGCTTTACTTGCGGCACCTCGCAAGTAAAGGGGAGGCGGTCAGTGCAGAAGAGGTGAGGGCTGTGCGGCTGGGCCAGGCGCTGTGGCAAGGAAAGGACTACCGGGCTGCGAGCTGAGGTAGTGCAGGGTGCAGGGGTGCGGATGGGCAGCAAAGTCACGTGGAAGCCCGCGGAGTCCCGAGGGAAGCGTTTCTCTCCGGCCCTCGTCGCGTGGCCGAAGCAGAGCGCTGTCCTGGGCCCGCGGGACGCCGCAGCACGCAGGGGTGTGAGCGCTTGTCCAGGCACCAGCAAGCCACAGCCTGGTGTCACCTTTCAGAAAAAGCTTCGGCAAGAGCTGGCCCAGTTAGAGGATGCCTGCGAACTGCCGGGAGGGACTGATGTTTCTCGCCTGCGAGAGTGGCTGCTGCAGGAGCAAAGAAAGAGTTTGCCAGGTGGCGAGAGGCAGAGGAGGCAGAGGTAAGCAAAGGCCAAGCAACGGTTGCTCTTGAAGGGGGCGCGTGGTCCCTGAGAGAAGTCCTGGAGCCTCCTGTTGCAGTAAACAACCAAAGCCCGGCGGTGGAAGGAGGCGGTGGCGGCTGCGAACACGTTGGCGCAGTCTGCGTTTGGAGGCTTGGCCAGGCATCTGGAAGCTGCTGCGGGGTCTAGTGGAGCAAAGCAAGCCGGAGCAGGCTGATGGGAGTGTCTGAGCGGAAAATGGCTCCTTCTCAGCTGCCTTCTTTCTCTTGACAGGCATCTGACTGGGATCAAGAAGCGGCTTGAAAGACTGGAGGCTCTTGAAAAAGAGCAACGCCTCCTCCGGCAGGCCGAGTGCCAGCAGCAGCAGCAGCAGCAGCAGCAGCAGCAGCTGGGAGAGAGGAGAGAGCCAGGCACCCGGAGCAGCTCTGAAAAGTCCGCTGTCAAAGGGAAGCCGGTGAGTAGGAGCCGGGTGGATGCAGGGGGCCGCCTCTGCTGTGCGGCAGCTCGTTGGTCCCCGGGCCTCAGGAGAGGGTGCTGGCCCCGCCAGAGGCACTCGGGGCTTGCAAGCGGTGCCTGGTTGCTGAGGAGGTGGTGCCTGGCTGGTGTGCGATGTGTCCGCGTTTGCGAGTGGCTGTCAGAGACCAAGAAGCGGGCGCTTGCCTTCCTGTGTCCCTCGGACACGAGGCACTGGCCCTTTCTGCCTGTGCCTGGGCACTCTCAGTGGCCACTTCTGCACCCAGACTCGCACATTTAAGACGAACCTGTGAGGTGCACTAAATGGCCGCACTCATTTTAGTGTCCAAAGCGTGCCGGAGAAGAAGCGCCTAACAGCATACAGGCTGTGCTGCTGCGGGCTGCGCTGGCAGAAGACCAGGAGCTTAAAGAGGTGGCTGAGACCATGATCCAGGAAGTGCTGGAGCGGGTGAAGGCGCTGGCTCAGTCCATCCACGTCTTAAGGAGGGCTCCCCGTGAGGTCAGCGGAAGGTTGTTCGGCAGTGCCAGAGAGGCAGAGCCTTTGGACGCTAGTCCCGCGGATCGCCGGGACAAAATTAGACGGGTGGCTGGAGAGATTGTGGCGACCGTGTTGGAGAGGTTGGGGGAGCTTTTGGCATCCTGGACGTGTGCTGCAGCTGAGGCAGGGCCGGCAGCCAGGCGGGGGGAGGCGGAAGTAGCAGCTTCTGAGAGAGCATCTTGGCGGTCTTCTATTGAGCAAAGGACCAAAGAGGCCATTGAAAGCGTTAGCTCCACCTTGTCATTGTTTGTAGCTTCTCAGTTTGAAGAGGACTTTTGCTGTCAGTTTTCGGAGATCCTGAAGCTTCAGGGCGTGCGAGAAGGACAAGGATCAGGCAGAGGCTGGGAAGAGCAGCTGCCAGAAGGAAGCAAGAGAGCAAAGTTGCCCGTGCTGCAACCGCTGCAAAACGCTGCTGCTGTCTCACGAGTGAGTCGTGAGCTTGCCGAGGCGAGCATCCAAAAGGCCATCTCCAGAGTTCAGCAGCTGGATGCGGAATTGATCGGGTATGCCCGAACCATTGTCCTTGAAGTTGTGGCAACCGTGAGGAAGAAGTTAGAGGCAGAAAGGAAGGGCAAGGAAAAATCAGCGACGCTTCCAGCAAGGAAGGTCTTGCCACCTCTCAGGCTGCCTGCAATAGTCAGGCCTTCAGAGGAAGCAGGAGAATTGAAAGAGGAGAGCTCACATACTCTCCTCCCACCTGTCCTGCGAGGCCCTGAGCGAGATGCTCGCAGGCCACCGGAAGACCTTCCGAAGTCCGCGGATTACACCTGCAGAGCCCCAGCAAGGTCTTCGGTGCCCGCGTGTGAAACCCTGCGTATCCTGAGGCCAGGGAGCACGGCAGGCACTCTCCCTTGCACGGGCCCGCAGTTTGCGAGGCAGCCCGTGCCTCCAGCGGGTCCGAAGCCCCCTAGCCAGGCAGGAGCATGGCGCAGACCAGTGCGTTTAAAGGTGTTCCTGGAGGAGCCCGTGCAGCCCGAGTCCTTAAAGAGGGCGGTAGCTGGGAGCCTTGTGGAGGGTGTCCTGAGGAGGCGTGCGGCTCCAGGGCCAGAGAGCGCCCGGGCAGCTCCCCCAGGCAGAGAATAAAGAGCTTTCTCCCAGGGGCTTGCTTGTGCCTCTCTTTATTCATGCCAGGCCATACTGCGTCTGGGCATTTTCCCGGCCATGTTTTCCCTCGCCTGCCTCCCTCCTACAGCCTCGGTCAGGCTAAGACACAGTTTTACAGGGCATCTGAAGTAGGGAAGAGAAAAGCAGGCAGCGCTTTTGCCTTGTTTAGAAAGCTTTGTGGCCGGGCTAGCGGAGGGGCTGGTGAAGCTCTGTAAAGCTATACTCATGCCTTCTGTGAGTCCCATCTGTAGGTGCTGTTGAAGGCTGGCGCCTTGTTCTGGGCATTTCTTCTCTCGTCCCATCAAGTCCTCCTTGATGGGCCTTTGGGTTGCCACCCAGGGCCCACTTTTGGTGTCCCATCAAGGGACCGCCCTTCAGCTTTTCATCTTGCCTAGCCCACTGCTCTTCTCCTCTTGTCTCCTCAAGGCGTCTCTGTTTGCCTTTCCATGGGCCCTAGGGCCCAGCGTGGGCCTTTTGGGGCAAGCGAGGGGCCACCAAACGGCCTTGCGCTGCCTCCCAAGACCCTCCATTTCCGTTTGCCCTTTGGTGCGGCCTGGAGCTCTAGATGTGGTGTGGCCCAGAGCCCTGGGTGTGCCTTTGGGTGGCCAGGCCGAGCCCTTTGCATGCCTCTGGGTACCCACCAGGGCCCTCCGTCTGCCTTGCTCTCTGCCCTTCTATCCTGTTTTCCCCTCCAGACTGGCTGGAGTGGCCTCCCAGCCCGTCCTCTACAGGAGAAAGGTGGGGGATGTCTGGGGCACAAATGGCGGTTGGGGGGGCGGGGCCCGGCAGGGGGCTGCCTGTGGAGGTCGGCCTAGGAGGCGCCGTGGGCCAGAGGCCAGAGGGGGCTTCAGTTTGTTCTTCCTTATTTTCAGCATTCTTTGTTTCGGGCAATTCCTGTAACATCTATACTTGTGCCTGCCAGGCATTATTTTGCGGCATATGTGCTCAAACTTTATTCTGATCACGAGTTATCTGTGCTCCCAATTTCTCGGCTGAACCCCTTCCCCTCAGAGGTAGGGGACATTCTGGCATACAGAAAAATTCACGTCTAAGCGCTTTGTTTCCAATGTCACGCTTAGTCGGTTGAAAGAAAGGCCTAGGCCCTCGTTTTCCCCTGGCACCAATTACTGACATAGAGAATTGACTCATAGGTCCTTTACGACTGTTTAATACCGAATACGTTGCTCCTGTGTCATCTAGAAATGTAAGTGTCTCATTCCCCAGCTTAACTGAAAGCAGGGGATCGGCTGGGGAGACCTTCATGTTTTGCCCCGGTGCCCTTCCTTCACTCTGTACCGCCTGATAGAACTTGGCAAGATTTTTAGATCTAGGTACCCCCTCCCTGCTTTACCCGCTACAAAATTAACTGCTGATATTGTTTAATCATCAGTCACCCCGCTCCCGTCTTTGGATTCCAGGCAGGTTCTCGTGCAGGCAGAACACGATCCGGACCATCCCTGGCGTTTAACCTCATGCTGTCCTCCGGAGCTTTTCCTAACACCATTCCCTTCTCCTCGGGGAGAAATAAAGTATTAAGCAACACCTGCACATCTCCCCAATCCGCGTTACGATTTTCGGCTATCATCTGGAAAGGCTTGGATTGCATCAGAAGTCTCATTCCCTATTTGTTCAGTAAGTGCCAAAATCTTGGCTCTTGCTTTTTCAAGTTCCCTAACTCCTAACCAAGGAAGAAAGCACCTGGTAAGGAATGGAAGCCAGCTGGCCGATCAATTAACGGATTGTGGCTTCTTCGATACCCTTGCCTAGATGTTCTTCTCCATAGCCCTGCGTTCATTTCGTTCCCGATGGTAATATCAGGGCGAAGCGTACCTAGGGTACAAGTCCCAGAGCAGCTGGGCAGCAAGACTTTCCGTGCCTTGTTTCCCCATAGCCAAATTTCCACAAATTCCTTTCCGAAAGCAGAAGCGGTCAGTAGTTTTGCTAACTGGAAAATTCCTGTTTCTGCAGGACATGGAGAGCCGGGTGAGCGAGAGCGGGCGGCCCACGTGCGTGTCCAGACGGGCCTGCAGGGTGGCCGGGCAGCAGCTGGGCGGCGGCCTAGCGACGCGCTGATGCAACAATGCAGTGGCCCAGCAACGTGATGATGCAAGAATGGGCGATGGCTCTATAGAGCTGCTCGCTGGGAGACCGGCTGTGGTGGCCAGAGCTGGGTGCCTCTGGAGCAAGAGGAGCCAGCGCAGGGTCACAGCTCTCGGCGAGCTCTTGGAAGGAGCCATGGAGCACCGTCTCACTGCTGGCATCGGAAACATGGACGCAGTGCTGAGCACAGCGGGGAAGAGGGGAGAGGTGAGGGACGGTCCGAAGGAGAGGGCTGATCCCGGGAGCCTGGGACATGCAGGGCCGCTCTGGGGGCTTGGGGCGTGCGCGGGGAGCTGGGAGGGATGCAGAGGTGGTTGGGCTGGGGAGAGTTTTCAGGGAGTCCTGCCTCGCTGCCCAGCCTGGCTTGCGGCTAAGCAGGTGGGAGGGGTTGCTGCGAAAGGACGCGGCCGTGGGTTGAGGAAGGGATGGGAGCTGTGGGGCCGTGGTGGAGGAAGCAGAGAGCAGCCTTTGAGTGGGCCGCTCTTGGCGCTCCGCTTGGTTGGAGTCTTCCGAGAGCCTTTCTAGCAAGTGCCGTGCAGGAGGCTTCTGGAGATAGCGGCTGAGTGCTGACGAGCGTCTCCCTCTTTCTAGCTCGGGAAGAGGAGACAGGCAGTGTCAGAAGGAGGGAGTGGGCTGCTGGGCCTCCCGCTTGGTGTCAAGATCCCTCTGCTGCCTGGCTCCAAGCCTGTCTTCTGCAGGACAAAGCTGGGGGAAAAGGTAAAGGAAGTGGAAAGGGGTAGAAGAGCCCTCCTCCTTTCTTTGGCGGGAGTAGAGGGAGGGTCGCGGCTGCCTGGCGCGGACCTGCATTTTAAGGGCTGGGCTTGAACTTTTCACTCTGAAGGTTCATTTCAGGTGTGCAGTTCTTCCCGGTGGCCTCGGATGCCTACTGTGCTGGTGGGGTTTGTCTTGTCTCCCCGATCCCAGCCCAGCCTAGCCCGGCGCAGCCTAGCGCGGTCCAGCCTGGCCCTGCAGTCTGGCTGTGGGGTTCTGTGTGCCTTCAGAAGGCTGGAGAAGAGTGTTGGTCTTCCAAGTACCTTCCCCTTTCCACAAGTACTGCTTGGCACCTCTTTGCTGCTGTCTCCTGCCTCCTTCATAGTCTGGAAAATGTCTCTTACAGCTTCACCAGCCCTCTGGTTATTTCAATCTGGGAGATCCATGCTGCCGCCAGCTGAGCACCGAATACAACAGCCTGCATGACCCGCATCTGCGGGCCTACCACAATCGCAAGGACAACCTGCGGAGGCTGAAGAGAGAGGGTTCCATCACCAGCGATGGCAAAGTAGGTTTGGACGTCGGGCTGCTGCAACCAGCGCTCATCAAGCGGGGTTCCCAGAGCGCTTGCTGCAGCCGGCTGTTGCTGGCAGAGGGCCCAGGGCTGTGGGGCTGGTTTCCCTGGGAGCAGAAGTGGCGGCAGCATCCCTCTGGCAAGTCCCACTCCTGCTCTTCTCCCTCTGCCCCGCGCTGCCCGAGTGTTGGGGAGGCAGCCGGCGTGAGGCGTGGCGCTGGGGCGAGGAGCACCGCTGAGCCCTGGCGGCGGGGGGAGTCAGGGTCCCCGCCACGGAGGAAGGGAGGCGAGGGGAGGGTGTGGAGAGGAGCAGCTCCTGGGTTTGGGCTGTTTTGGGGAAGAGAGTGTACGTAGGTGGGTTGAGAGTTCTTGGGGGCTATCTCCCCTCCTCTCTCCCTAGGTGGTTTGCACTCTGAAGGAGTTCAATGAGTACAGGCAGTATCTGACCACGCTGAAGCTGGAGGCAGAGAAAATGTTCATGCGAGAGGAGGTAGGCAAAGCGGCGTGTTGGTGGAGCCCTGTGAGCGGCACGGTGCCAAAGGCTGGGGCTTTACTTGCGGCACCTCGCAAGTAAAGGGGAGGCGGTCAGTGCAGAAGAGGTGAGGGCTGTGCGGCTGGGCCAGGCGCTGTGGCAAGGAAAGGACTACCGGGCTGCGAGCTGAGGTAGCGCAGGGTGCAGGGGTGCGGATGGGCAGCAAAGTCACGTGGAAGCCCGCGGAGTCCCGAGGGAAGCGTTTCTCTCCGGCCCTCGTCGCGTGGCCGAAGCAGAGCGCTGTCCTGGGCCCGCGGGACGCCTCAGCACGCAGGGGCGTGAGCGCTTGTCCAGGCACCAGCAAGCCACAGCCTGGTGTCGCCTTTCAGAAAAAGCTTCGGCAAGAGCTGGCCCAGTTAGAGGATGCCTGCGAACTGCCGGGAGGGACTGATGTTTCTCGCCTGCGAGAGTGGCTGCTGCAGGAGCAAAGAAAGAGTTTGCCAGGTGGCGAGAGGCAGAGGAGGCAGAGGTAAGCAAAGGCCAAGCAACGGTTGCTCTTGAAGGGGGCGCGTGGTCCCTGAGAGAAGTCCTGGAGCCTCCTGTTGCAGTAAACGACCAAAGCCCGGCGGTGGAAGGAGGCGGTGGCGGCTGCGAACACGTTGGCGCAGTCTGCGTTTGGAGGCTTGGCCAGGCATCTGGAAGCTGCTGCGGGGTCTAGTGGAGCAAAGCAAGCCGGAGCAGGCTGATGGGAGTGTCTGAGCGGAAAATGGCTCCTTCTCAGCTGCCTTCTTTCTCTTGACAGGCATCTGACTGGGATCAAGAAGCGGCTTGAAAGACTGGAGGCTCTTGAAAAAGAGCAACGCCTCCTCCAGCAGGCCGAGTGCCAGCAGCAGCAGCAGCAGCAGCAGCTGGGAGAGAGGAGAGAGCCAGGCACCCGGAGCAGCTCTGAAAAGTCCGCTGTGAAAGGGAAGCCGGTGAGTAGGAGCCGGGTGGATGCAGGGGGCCGCCTCTGCTGTGCGGCAGCTCGTTGGTCCCCGGGCCTCAGGAGAGGGTGCTGGCCCCGCCAGAGGCGCTCGGGGCTTGCAAGCGGTGCCTGGTTGCTGAGGAGGTGGTGCCTGGCTGGTGTGCGATGTGTCCGCGTTTGCGAGTGGCTGTCAGAGACCAAGAAGCGGGCGCTTGCCTTCCTGTGTCCCTCGGACACGAGGCACTGGCCCTTTCTGCCTGTGCCTGGGCACTCTCAGTGGCCACTTCTGCACCCAGACTCGCACATTTAACACGAACCTGTGAGGTGCACTAAATGGCCGCACTCATTTTAGTGTCCAAAGCGTGCCGGAGAAGAAGCGCCTAACAGCATACAGGCTGTGCTGCTGCGGGCTGCGCTGGCAGAAGACCAGGAGCTTAAAGAGGTGGCTGAGACCGTGATCCAGGAAGTGCTGGAGCGGGTGAAGGCGCTGGCTCAGTCCATCCACGTCTTAAGGAGGGCTCCCCGTGAGGTCAGCGGAAGGTTGTTTGGCAGTGCCAGAGAGGCAGAGCCTTTGGACGCTAGTCCCGCGGATCGCCGGGACAAAATTAGACGGGTGGCTGGAGAGATTGTGGCGACCGTGTTGGAGAGGTTGGGGGAGCTTTTGGCATCCTGGACGTGTGCTGCAGCTGAGGCAGGGCCGGCAGCCAGGCGGGGGGAGGCGGAAGTAGCAGCTTCTGAGAGAGCATCTTGGCGGTCTTCTATTGAGCAAAGGACCAAAGAGGCCATTGAAAGCGTTAGCTCCACCTTGTCATCGTTTGTAGCTTCTCAGTTTGAAGAGGACTTTTGCTGTCAGTTTTCGGAGATCCTGAAGCTTCAGGGCGTGCGAGAAGGACAAGGATCAGGCAGAGGCTGGGAAGAGCAGCTGCCAGAAGGAAGCAAGAGAGCAAAGTTGCCCGTGCTGCAACCGCTGCAAAACGCTGCTGCTGTCTCACGAGTGAGTCGTGAGCTTGCCGAGGCGAGCATCCAAAAGGCCATCTCCAGAGTTCAGCAGCTGGATGCGGAATTGATCGGGTATGCCCGAACCATTGTCCTTGAAGTTGTGGCAACCGTGAGGAAGAAGTTAGAGGCAGAAAGGAAGGGCAAGGAAAAATCAGCGACGCTTCCAGCAAGGAAGGTCTTGCCACCTCTCAGGCTGCCTGCAATAGTCAGGCCTTCAGAGGAAGCAGGAGAATTGAAAGAGGAGAGCTCACATACTCTCCTCCCACCTGTCCTGCGAGGCCCTGAGCGAGATGCTCGCAGGCCACCGGAAGACCTTCCGAAGTCCGCGGATTACACCTGCAGAGCCCCAGCAAGGTCTTCGGTGCCCGCGTGTGAAACCCTGCGTATCCTGAGGCCAGGGAGCACGGCAGGCACTCTCCCTTGCACGGGCCCGCAGTTTGCGAGGCAGCCCGTGCCTCCAGCGGGTCCGAAGCCCCCTAGCCAGGCAGGAGCATGGCGCAGACCAGTGCGTTTAAAGGTGTTCCTGGAGGAGCCTGTGCAGCCCGAGTCCTTAAAGAGGGCAGTAGCTGGGAGCCTTGTGGAGGGTGTCCTGAGGAGGCGTGCGGCTCCAGGGCCAGAGAGCGCCCGGGCAGCTCCCCCAGGCAGAGAATAAAGAGCTTTCTCCCAGGGGCTTGCTTGTGCCTCTCTTTATTCATGCCAGGCCATACTGCGTCTGGGCATTTTCCCGGCCATGTTTTCCCTCGCCTGCCTCCCTCCTACAGCCTCGGTCAGGCTAAGACACAGTTTTACAGGGCATCTGAAGTAGGGAAGAGAAAAGCAGGCAGCGCTTTTGCCTTGTTTAGAAAGCTTTGTGGCCGGGCTAGCGGAGGGGCTGGTGAAGCTCTGTAAAGCTATACTCATGCCTTCTGTGAGTCCCATCTGTAGGTGCTGTTGAAGGCTGGCGCCTTGTTCTGGGCATTTCTTCTCTCGTCCCATCAAGTCCTCCTTGATGGGCCTTTGGGTTGCCACCCAGGGCCCACTTTTGGTGTCCCATCAAGGGACCGCCCTTCAGCTTTTCATCTTGCCTAGCCCACTGCTCTTCTCCTCTTGTCTCCTCAAGGCGTCTCTGTTTGCCTTTCCATGGGCCCTAGGGCCCAGCGTGGGCCTTTTGGGGCAAGCGAGGGGCCACCAAACGGCCTTGCGCTGCCTCCCAAGACCCTCCATTTCCGTTTGCCCTTTGGTGCGGCCTGGAGCTCTAGATGTGGTGCGGCCCAGAGCCCTGGGTGTGCCTTTGGGTGGCCAGGCCGAGCCCTTTGCATGCCTCTGGGTACCCACCAGGGCCCTCCGTCTGCCTTGCTCTCTGCCCTTGTATCCTGTTTTCCCCTCCAGACTGGCTGGAGTGGCCTCCCAGCCCGTCCTCTACAGGAGAAAGGTGGGGGATGTCTGGGGCACAAATGGCGGTTGGGGGGGCGGGGCTGGGCAGGGGGCCGCCCGTGGAGGTTGGCCTAGGAGGCGCCGTGGGCCAGAGGCCAGAGGGGGCTTCAGTTTGTTCTTCCTTATTTTCAGCATTCTTTGTTTCGGGCAATTCCTGTAACATCTATACTTGTGCCTGCCAGGCATTATTTTGCGGCATATGTGCTCAAACTTTATTCTGATCACGAGTTATCTGTGCTCCCAATTTCTCGGCTGAACCCCTTCCCCTCAGAGGTAGGGGACATTCTGGCATACAGAAAAATTCACGTCTAAGCGCTTTGTTTCCAATGTCACGCTTAGTCGGTTGAAAGAAAGGCCTAGGCCCTCGTTTTCCCCTGGCACCAATTACTGACATAGAGAATTGACTCATAGGTCCTTTACGACTGTTTAATACCGAATACGTTGCTCCTGTGTCATCTAGAAATGTAAGTGTCTCATTCCCCAGCTTAACTGAAAGCAGGGGATCGGCTGGGGAGACCTTCATGTTTTGCCCCGGTGCCCTTCCTTCACTCTGTACCGCCTGATAGAACTTGGCAAGATTTTTAGATCTAGGTACCCCCTGCTTTACCCGCTACAAAATTAACTGCTGATATTGTTTAATCATCAGTCACCCCGCTCCCGTCTTTGGATTCCAGGCAGGTTCTCGTGCAGGCAGAACACGATCCGGACCATCCCTGGCGTTTAACCTCATGCTGTCCTCCGGAGCTTTTCCTAACACCATTCCCTTCTCCTCGGGGAGAAATAAAGTATTAAGCAACACCTGCACATCTCCCCAATCCGCGTTACGATTTTCGGCTATCATCTGGAAAGGCTTGGATTGCATCAGAAGTCTCATTCCCTATTTGTTCAGTAAGTGCCAAAATCTTGGCTCTTGCTTTTTCAAGTTCCCTAACTCCTAACCAAGGAAGAAAGCACCTGGTAAGGAATGGAAGCCAGCTGGCCGATCAATTAACGGATTGTGGCTTCTTCGATACCCTTGCCTAGATGTTCTTCTCCATAGCCCTGCGTTCATTTCGTTCCCGATGGTAATATCAGGGCGAAGCGTACCTAGGGTACAAGTCCCAGAGCAGCTGGGCAGCAAGACTTTCCGTGCCTTGTTTCCCCATAGCCAAATTTCCACAAATTCCTTTCCGAAGGCAGAAGCGGTCAGTAGTTTTGCTAACTGGAAAATTCCTGTTTCTGCAGGACATGGAGAGCCGGGTGAGCGAGAGCGGGCAGCCCACGTGCGTGTCCAGACGGGCCTGCAGGGTGGCCGGGCAGCAGCTGGGCGGCGGCCTAGCGACGCGCTGATGCAACAATGCAGTGGCCCAGCAACGTGATGATGCAAGAATGGGCGATGGCTCTATATAGCTGCTCGCTGGGAGACCGGCTGTGGTGGCCAGAGCTGGGTGCCTCTGGAGCAAGAGGAGCCAGCGCAGGGTCACAGCTCTCGGCGAGCTCTTGGAAGGAGCCATGGAGCACCGTCTCACTGCTGGCATCGGAAACATGGACGCAGTGCTGAGCACAGCGGGGAAGAGGGGAGAGGTGAGGGACGGTCCGAAGGAGAGGGCTGATCCCGGGAGCCTGGGACATGCAGGGCCGCTCTGGGGGCTTGGGGCGTGCGCGGGGAGCTGGCAGGGATGCAGAGGTGGTTGGGCTGGGGAGAGTTTTCAGGGAGTCCTGCCTCGCTGCCCAGCCTGGCTTGCGGCTAAGCAGGTGGGAGGGGTTGCTGCGAAAGGACGCGGCCGTGGGTTGAGGAAGGGATGGGAGCTGTGGGGCCGTGGTGGAGGAAGCAGAGAGCAGCCTTTGAGTGGGCCGCTCTTGGCGCTCCGCTTGGTTGGAGTCTTCCGAGAGCCTTTCTAGCAAGTGCCGTGCAGGAGGCTTCTGGAGATAGCGGCTGAGTGCTGACGAGCGTCTCCCTCTTTCTAGCTCGGGAAGAGGAGACAGGCAGTGTCAGAAGGAGGGAGTGGGCTGCTGGGCCTCCCGCTTGGTGTCAAGATCCCTCTGCTGCCTGGCTCCAAGCCTGTCTTCTGCAGGACAAAGCTGGGGGAAAAGGTAAAGGAAGTGGAAAGGGGTAGAAGAGCCCTCCTCCTTTCTTTGGCGGGAGTAGAGGGAGGGTCGCGGCTGCCTGGCGCGGACCTGCGTTTTAAGGGCTGGGCTTGAACTTTTCACTCTGAAGGTTCATTTCAGGTGTGCAGTTCTTCCCGGTGGCCTCGGATGCCTACTGTGCTGGTGGGGTTTGTCTTGTCTCCCCGATCCCAGCCCAGCCTAGCCCGGCGCAGCCTAGCGCGGTCCAGCCTGGCCCTGCAGTCTGGCTGTGGGGTTCTGTGTGCCTTCAGAAGGCTGGAGAAGAGTGTTGGTCTTCCAAGTACCTTCCCCTTTCCACAAGTACTGCTTGGCACCTCTTTGCTGCTGTCTCCTGCCTCCTTCATAGTCTGGAAAATGTCTCTTACAGCTTCACCAGCCCTCTGGTTATTTCAATCTGGGAGATCCATGCTGCCGCCAGCTGAGCACCGAATACAACAGCCTGCATGACCCGCATCTGCGGGCCTACCACAATCGCAAGGACAACCTGCGGAGGCTGAAGAGAGAGGGTTCCATCACCAGCGATGGCAAAGTAGGTTTGGACGTCGGGCTGCTGCAACCAGCGCTCATCAAGCGGGGTTCCCAGAGCGCTTGCTGCAGCCGGCTGTTGCTGGCAGAGGGCCCAGGGCTGTGGGGCTGGTTTCCCTGGGAGCAGAAGTGGCGGCAGCATCCCTCTGGCAAGTCCCACTCCTGCTCTTCTCCCTCTGCCCTGCGCTGCCCGAGTGTTGGGGAGGCAGCCGGCGTGAGGCGTGGCGCTGGGGCGAGGAGCACCGCTGAGCCCTGGCGGCGGGGGGAGTCAGGGTCCCCGCCACGGAGGAAGGGAGGGGAGGGGAGGGTGTGGAGAGGAGCAGCTCCTGGGTTTGGGCTGTTTTGGGGAAGAGAGTGTACGTAGGTGGGTTGAGAGTTCTTGGGGGCTATCTCCCCTCCTCTCTCCCTAGGTGGTTTGCACTCTGAAGGAGTTCAATGAGTACAGGCAGTATCTGACCACGCTGAAGCTGGAGGCCGAGAAAATGTTCATGCGAGAGGAGGTAGGCAAAGCGGCGTGTTGGTGGAGCCCTGTGAGCGGCACGGTGCCAAAGGCTGGGGCTTTACTTGCGGCACCTCGCAAGTAAAGGGGAGGCGGTCAGTGCAGAAGAGGTGAGGGCTGTGCGGCTGGGCCAGGCGCTGTGGCAAGGAAAGGACTACCGGGCTGCGAGCTGAGGTAGCGCAGGGTGCAGGGGTGCGGATGGGCAGCAAAGTCACGTGGAAGCCCGCGGAGTCCCGAGGGAAGCGTTTCTCTTCGGCCCTCGTCGCGTGGCCGAAGCAGAGCGCTGTCCTGGGCCCGCGGGACGCCGCAGCACGCAGGGGTGTGAGCGCTTGTCCAGGCACCAGCAAGCCACAGCCTGGTGTCACCTTTCAGAAAAAGCTTCGGCAAGAGCTGGCCCAGTTAGAGGATGCCTGCGAACTGCCGGGAGGGACTGATGTTTCTCGCCTGCGAGAGTGGCTGCTGCAGGAGCAAAGAAAGAGTTTGCCAGGTGGCGAGAGGCAGAGGAGGCAGAGGTAAGCAAAGGCCAAGCAACGGTTGCTCTTGAAGGGGGCGCGTGGTCCCTGAGAGAAGTCCTGGAGCCTCCTGTTGCAGTAAACAACCAAAGCCCGGCGGTGGAAGGAGGCGGTGGCGGCTGCGAACACGTTGGCGCAGTCTGCGTTTGGAGGCTTGGCCAGGCATCTGGAAGCTGCTGCGGGGTCTAGTGGAGCAAAGCAAGCCGGAGCAGGCTGATGGGAGTGTCTGAGCGGAAAATGGCTCCTTCTCAGCTGCCTTCTTTCTCTTGACAGGCATCTGACTGGGATCAAGAAGCGGCTTGAAAGACTGGAGGCTCTTGAAAAAGAGCAACGCCTCCTCCAGCAGGCCGAGTGCCAGCAGCAGCAGCAGCAGCTGGGAGAGAGGAGAGAGCCAGGCACCCGGAGCAGCTCTGAAAAGTCCGCTGTCAAAGGGAAGCCGGTGAGTAGGAGCCGGGTGGATGCAGGGGGCCGCCTCTGCTGTGCGGCAGCTCGTTGGTCCCCGGGCCTCAGGAGAGGGTGCTGGCCCCGCCAGAGGCGCTCGGGGCTTGCAAGCGGTGCCTGGTTGCTGAGGAGGTGGTGCCTGGCTGGTGTGCGATGTGTCCGCGTTTGCGAGTGGCTGTCAGAGACCAAGAAGCGGGCGCTTGCCTTCCTGTGTCCCTCGGACACGAGGCACTGGCCCTTTCTGCCTGTGCCTGGGCACTCTCAGTGGCCACTTCTGCACCCAGACTCGCACATTTAACACGAACCTGTGAGGTGCACTAAATGGCCGCACTCATTTTAGTGTCCAAAGCGTGCCGGAGAAGAAGCGCCTAACAGCATACAGGCTGTGCTGCTGCGGGCTGCGCTGGCAGAAGACCAGGAGCTTAAAGAGGTGGCTGAGACCGTGATCCAGGAAGTGCTGGAGCGGGTGAAGGCGCTGGCTCAGTCCATCCACGTCTTAAGGAGGGCTCCCCGTGAGGTCAGCGGAAGGTTGTTTGGCAGTGCCAGAGAGGCAGAGCCTTTGGACGCTAGTCCCGCGGATCGCCGGGACAAAATTAGACGGGTGGCTGGAGAGATTGTGGCGACCGTGTTGGAGAGGTTGGGGGAGCTTTTGGCATCCTGGACGTGTGCTGCAGCTGAGGCAGGGCCGGCAGCCAGGCGGGGGGAGGCGGAAGTAGCAGCTTCTGAGAGAGCATCTTGGCGGTCTTCTATTGAGCAAAGGACCAAAGAGGCCATTGAAAGCGTTAGCTCCACCTTGTCATCGTTTGTAGCTTCTCAGTTTGAAGAGGACTTTTGCTGTCAGTTTTCGGAGATCCTGAAGCTTCAGGGCGTGCGAGAAGGACAAGGATCAGGCAGAGGCTGGGAAGAGCAGCTGCCAGAAGGAAGCAAGAGAGCAAAGTTGCCCGTGCTGCAACCGCTGCAAAACGCTGCTGCTGTCTCACGAGTGAGTCGTGAGCTTGCCGAGGCGAGCATCCAAAAGGCCATCTCCAGAGTTCAGCAGCTGGATGCGGAATTGATCGGGTATGCCCGAACCATTGTCCTTGAAGTTGTGGCAACCGTGAGGAAGAAGTTAGAGGCAGAAAGGAAGGGCAAGGAAAAATCAGCGACGCTTCCAGCAAGGAAGGTCTTGCCACCTCTCAGGCTGCCTGCAATAGTCAGGCCTTCAGAGGAAGCAGGAGAATTGAAAGAGGAGAGCTCACATACTCTCCTCCCACCTGTCCTGCGAGGCCCTGAGCGAGATGCTCGCAGGCCACCGGAAGACCTTCCGAAGTCCGCGGATTACACCTGCAGAGCCCCAGCAAGGTCTTCGGTGCCCGCGTGTGAAACCCTGCGTATCCTGAGGCCAGGGAGCACGGCAGGCACTCTCCCTTGCACGGGCCCGCAGTTTGCGAGGCAGCCCGTGCCTCCAGCGGGTCCGAAGCCCCCTAGCCAGGCAGGAGCATGGCGCAGACCAGTGCGTTTAAAGGTGTTCCTGGAGGAGCCTGTGCAGCCCGAGTCCTTAAAGAGGGCAGTAGCTGGGAGCCTTGTGGAGGGTGTCCTGAGGAGGCGTGCGGCTCCAGGGCCAGAGAGCGCCCGGGCAGCTCCCCCAGGCAGAGAATAAAGAGCTTTCTCCCAGGGGCTTGCTTGTGCCTCTCTTTATTCATGCCAGGCCATACTGCGTCTGGGCATTTTCCCGGCCATGTTTTCCCTCGCCTGCCTCCCTCCTACAGCCTCGGTCAGGCTAAGACACAGTTTTACAGGGCATCTGAAGTAGGGAAGAGAAAAGCAGGCAGCGCTTTTGCCTTGTTTAGAAAGCTTTGTGGCCGGGCTAGCGGAGGGGCTGGTGAAGCTCTGTAAAGCTATACTCATGCCTTCTGTGAGTCCCATCTGTAGGTGCTGTTGAAGGCTGGCGCCTTGTTCTGGGCATTTCTTCTCTCGTCCCATCAAGTCCTCCTTGATGGGCCTTTGGGTTGCCACCCAGGGCCCACTTTTGGTGTCCCATCAAGGGACCGCCCTTCAGCTTTTCATCTTGCCTAGCCCACTGCTCTTCTCCTCTTGTCTCCTCAAGGCGTCTCTGTTTGCCTTTCCATGGGCCCTAGGGCCCAGCGTGGGCCTTTTGGGGCAAGCGAGGGGCCACCAAACGGCCTTGCGCTGCCTCCCAAGACCCTCCATTTCCGTTTGCCCTTTGGCGCGGCCTGGAGCTCTAGATGTGGTGCGGCCCAGAGCCCTGGGTGTGCCTTTGGGTGGCCAGGCCGAGCCCTTTGCATGCCTCTGGGTACCCACCAGGGCCCTCCGGCTGCCTTGCTCTCTGCCCTTGTATCCTTTTTTCCCCTCCAGACTGGCTGGAGTGGCCTCCCAGCCCGTCCTCTACAGGAGAAAGGTGGGGGATGTCTGGGGCACAAATGGCGGTTGGGGGGGCGGGGCTGGGCAGGGGGCCGCCCGTGGAGGTTGGCCTAGGAGGCGCCGTGGGCCAGAGGCCAGAGGGGGCTTCAGTTTGTTCTTCCTTATTTTCAGCATTCTTTGTTTCGGGCAATTCCTGTAACATCTATACTTGTGCCTGCCAGGCATTATTTTGCGGCATATGTGCTCAAACTTTATTCTGATCACGAGTTATCTGTGCTCCCAATTTCTCGGCTGAACCCCTTCCCCTCAGAGGTAGGGGACATTCTGGCATACAGAAAAATTCACGTCTAAGCGCTTTGTTTCCAATGTCACGCTTAGTCGGTTGAAAGAAAGGCCTAGGCCCTCGTTTTCCCCTGGCACCAATTACTGACATAGAGAATTGACTCATAGGTCCTTTACGACTGTTTAATACCGAATACGTTGCTCCTGTGTCATCTAGAAATGTAAGTGTCTCATTCCCCAGCTTAACTGAAAGCAGGGGATCGGCTGGGGAGACCTTCATGTTTTGCCCCGGTGCCCTTCCTTCACTCTGTACCGCCTGATAGAACTTGGCAAGATTTTTAGATCTAGGTACCCCCTGCTTTACCCGCTACAAAATTAACTGCTGATATTGTTTAATCATCAGTCACCCCGCTCCCGTCTTTGGATTCCAGGCAGGTTCTCGTGCAGGCAGAACACGATCCGGACCATCCCTGGCGTTTAACCTCATGCTGTCCTCCGGAGCTTTTCCTAACACCATTCCCTTCTCCTCGGGGAGAAATAAAGTATTAAGCAACACCTGCACATCTCCCCAATCCGCGTTACGATTTTCGGCTATCATCTGGAAAGGCTTGGATTGCATCAGAAGTCTCATTCCCTATTTGTTCAGTAAGTGCCAAAATCTTGGCTCTTGCTTTTTCAAGTTCCCTAACTCCTAACCAAGGAAGAAAGCACCTGGTAAGGAATGGAAGCCAGCTGGCCGATCAATTAACGGATTGTGGCTTCTTCGATACCCTTGCCTAGATGTTCTTCTCCATAGCCCTGCGTTCATTTCGTTCCCGATGGTAATATCAGGGCGAAGCGTACCTAGGGTACAAGTCCCAGAGCAGCTGGGCAGCAAGACTTTCCGTGCCTTGTTTCCCCATAGCCAAATTTCCACAAATTCCTTTCCGAAGGCAGAAGCGGTCAGTAGTTTTGCTAACTGGAAAATTCCTGTTTCTGCAGGACATGGAGAGCCGGGTGAGCGAGAGCGGGCAGCCCACGTGCGTGTCCAGACGGGCCTGCAGGGTGGCCGGGCAGCAGCTGGGCGGCGGCCTAGCGACGCGCTGATGCAACAATGCAGTGGCCCAGCAACGTGATGATGCAAGAATGGGCGATGGCTCTATATAGCTGCTCGCTGGGAGACCGGCTGTGGTGGCCAGAGCTGGGTGCCTCTGGAGCAAGAGGAGCCAGCGCAGGGTCACAGCTCTCGGCGAGCTCTTGGAAGGAGCCATGGAGCACCGTCTCACTGCTGGCATCGGAAACATGGACGCAGTGCTGAGCACAGCGGGGAAGAGGGGAGAGGTGAGGGACGGTCCGAAGGAGAGGGCTGATCCCGGGAGCCTGGGACATGCAGGGCCGCTCTGGGGGCTTGGGGCGTGCGCGGGGAGCTGGCAGGGATGCAGAGGTGGTTGGGCTGGGGAGAGTTTTCAGGGAGTCCTGCCTCGCTGCCCAGCCTGGCTTGCGGCTAAGCAGGTGGGAGGGGTTGCTGCGAAAGGACGCGGCCGTGGGTTGAGGAAGGGATGGGAGCTGTGGGGCCGTGGTGGAGGAAGCAGAGAGCAGCCTTTGAGTGGGCCGCTCTTGGCGCTCCGCTTGGTTGGAGTCTTCCGAGAGCCTTTCTAGCAAGTGCCGTGCAGGAGGCTTCTGGAGATAGCGGCTGAGTGCTGACGAGCGTCTCCCTCTTTCTAGCTCGGGAAGAGGAGACAGGCAGTGTCAGAAGGAGGGAGTGGGCTGCTGGGCCTCCCGCTTGGTGTCAAGATCCCTCTGCTGCCTGGCTCCAAGCCTGTCTTCTGCAGGACAAAGCTGGGGGAAAAGGTAAAGGAAGTGGAAAGGGGTAGAAGAGCCCTCCTCCTTTCTTTGGCGGGAGTAGAGGGAGGGTCGCGGCTGCCTGGCGCGGACCTGCGTTTTAAGGGCTGGGCTTGAACTTTTCACTCTGAAGGTTCATTTCAGGTGTGCAGTTCTTCCCGGTGGCCTCGGATGCCTACTGTGCTGGTGGGGTTTGTCTTGTCTCCCCGATCCCAGCCCAGCCTAGCCCGGCGCAGCCTAGCGCGGTCCAGCCTGGCCCTGCAGTCTGGCTGTGGGGTTCTGTGTGCCTTCAGAAGGCTGGAGAAGAGTGTTGGTCTTCCAAGTACCTTCCCCTTTCCACAAGTACTGCTTGGCACCTCTTTGCTGCTGTCTCCTGCCTCCTTCATAGTCTGGAAAATGTCTCTTACAGCTTCACCAGCCCTCTGGTTATTTCAATCTGGGAGATCCATGCTGCCGCCAGCTGAGCACCGAATACAACAGCCTGCATGACCCGCATCTGCGGGCCTACCACAATCGCAAGGACAACCTGCGGAGGCTGAAGAGAGAGGGTTCCATCACCAGCGATGGCAAAGTAGGTTTGGACGTCGGGCTGCTGCAACCAGCGCTCATCAAGCGGGGTTCCCAGAGCGCTTGCTGCAGCCGGCTGTTGCTGGCAGAGGGCCCAGGGCTGTGGGGCTGGTTTCCCTGGGAGCAGAAGTGGCGGCAGCATCCCTCTGGCAAGTCCCACTCCTGCTCTTCTCCCTCTGCCCTGCGCTGCCCGAGTGTTGGGGAGGCAGCCGGCGTGAGGCGTGGCGCTGGGGCGAGGAGCACCGCTGAGCCCTGGCGGCGGGGGGAGTCAGGGTCCCCGCCACGGAGGAAGGGAGGGGAGGGGAGGGTGTGGAGAGGAGCAGCTCCTGGGTTTGGGCTGTTTTGGGGAAGAGAGTGTACGTAGGTGGGTTGAGAGTTCTTGGGGGCTATCTCCCCTCCTCTCTCCCTAGGTGGTTTGCACTCTGAAGGAGTTCAATGAGTACAGGCAGTATCTGACCACGCTGAAGCTGGAGGCCGAGAAAATGTTCATGCGAGAGGAGGTAGGCAAAGCGGCGTGTTGGTGGAGCCCTGTGAGCGGCACGGTGCCAAAGGCTGGGGCTTTACTTGCGGCACCTCGCAAGTAAAGGGGAGGCGGTCAGTGCAGAAGAGGTGAGGGCTGTGCGGCTGGGCCAGGCGCTGTGGCAAGGAAAGGACTACCGGGCTGCGAGCTGAGGTAGCGCAGGGTGCAGGGGTGCGGATGGGCAGCAAAGTCACGTGGAAGCCCGCGGAGTCCCGAGGGAAGCGTTTCTCTTCGGCCCTCGTCGCGTGGCCGAAGCAGAGCGCTGTCCTGGGCCCGCGGGACGCCGCAGCACGCAGGGGTGTGAGCGCTTGTCCAGGCACCAGCAAGCCACAGCCTGGTGTCACCTTTCAGAAAAAGCTTCGGCAAGAGCTGGCCCAGTTAGAGGATGCCTGCGAACTGCCGGGAGGGACTGATGTTTCTCGCCTGCGAGAGTGGCTGCTGCAGGAGCAAAGAAAGAGTTTGCCAGGTGGCGAGAGGCAGAGGAGGCAGAGGTAAGCAAAGGCCAAGCAACGGTTGCTCTTGAAGGGGGCGCGTGGTCCCTGAGAGAAGTCCTGGAGCCTCCTGTTGCAGTAAACAACCAAAGCCCGGCGGTGGAAGGAGGCGGTGGCGGCTGCGAACACGTTGGCGCAGTCTGCGTTTGGAGGCTTGGCCAGGCATCTGGAAGCTGCTGCGGGGTCTAGTGGAGCAAAGCAAGCCGGAGCAGGCTGATGGGAGTGTCTGAGCGGAAAATGGCTCCTTCTCAGCTGCCTTCTTTCTCTTGACAGGCATCTGACTGGGATCAAGAAGCGGCTTGAAAGACTGGAGGCTCTTGAAAAAGAGCAACGCCTCCTCCAGCAGGCCGAGTGCCAGCAGCAGCAGCAGCAGCTGGGAGAGAGGAGAGAGCCAGGCACCCGGAGCAGCTCTGAAAAGTCCGCTGTCAAAGGGAAGCCGGTGAGTAGGAGACGGGTGGATGCAGGGGGCCGCCTCTGCTGTGCGGCAGCTCGTTGGTCCCCGGGCCTCAGGAGAGGGTGCTGGCCCCGCCAGAGGCGCTCGGGGCTTGCAAGCGGTGCCTGGTTGCTGAGGAGGTGGTGCCTGGCTGGTGTGCGATGTGTCCGCGTTTGCGAGTGGCTGTCAGAGACCAAGAAGCGGGCGCTTGCCTTCCTGTGTCCCTCGGACACGAGGCACTGGCCCTTTCTGCCTGTGCCTGGGCACTCTCAGTGGCCACTTCTGCACCCAGACTCGCACATTTAACACGAACCTGTGAGGTGCACTAAATGGCCGCACTCATTTTAGTGTCCAAAGCGTGCCGGAGAAGAAGCGCCTAACAGCATACAGGCTGTGCTGCTGCGGGCTGCGCTGGCAGAAGACCAGGAGCTTAAAGAGGTGGCTGAGACCGTGATCCAGGAAGTGCTGGAGCGGGTGAAGGCGCTGGCTCAGTCCATCCACGTCTTAAGGAGGGCTCCCCGTGAGGTCAGCGGAAGGTTGTTTGGCAGTGCCAGAGAGGCAGAGCCTTTGGACGCTAGTCCCGCGGATCGCCGGGACAAAATTAGACGGGTGGCTGGAGAGATTGTGGCGACCGTGTTGGAGAGGTTGGGGGAGCTTTTGGCATCCTGGACGTGTGCTGCAGCTGAGGCAGGGCCGGCAGCCAGGCGGGGGGAGGCGGAAGTAGCAGCTTCTGAGAGAGCATCTTGGCGGTCTTCTATTGAGCAAAGGACCAAAGAGGCCATTGAAAGCGTTAGCTCCACCTTGTCATCGTTTGTAGCTTCTCAGTTTGAAGAGGACTTTTGCTGTCAGTTTTCGGAGATCCTGAAGCTTCAGGGCGTGCGAGAAGGACAAGGATCAGGCAGAGGCTGGGAAGAGCAGCTGCCAGAAGGAAGCAAGAGAGCAAAGTTGCCCGTGCTGCAACCGCTGCAAAACGCTGCTGCTGTCTCACGAGTGAGTCGTGAGCTTGCCGAGGCGAGCATCCAAAAGGCCATCTCCAGAGTTCAGCAGCTGGATGCGGAATTGATCGGGTATGCCCGAACCATTGTCCTTGAAGTTGTGGCAACCGTGAGGAAGAAGTTAGAGGCAGAAAGGAAGGGCAAGGAAAAATCAGCGACGCTTCCAGCAAGGAAGGTCTTGCCACCTCTCAGGCTGCCTGCAATAGTCAGGCCTTCAGAGGAAGCAGGAGAATTGAAAGAGGAGAGCTCACATACTCTCCTCCCACCTGTCCTGCAAGGCCCTGAGCGAGATGCTCGCAGGCCACCGGAAGACCTTCCGAAGTCCGCGGATTACACCTGCAGAGCCCCAGCAAGGTCTTCGGTGCCCGCGTGTGAAACTCTGCGTATCCTGAGGCCAGGGAGCACGGCAGGCACTCTCCCTTGCACGGGCCCGCAGTTTGCGAGGCAGCCCGTGCCTCCAGCGGGTCCGAAGCCCCCTAGCCAGGCAGGAGCATGGCACAGACCAGTGCGTTTAAAGGTGTTCCTGGAGGAGCCCGTGCAGCCCGAGTCCTTAAAGAGGGCGGTAGCTGGGAGCCTTGTGGAGGGTGTCCTGAGGAGGCGTGCGGCTCCAGGGCCAGAGAGCGCCCGGGCAGCTCCCCCAGGCAGAGAATAAAGAGCTTTCTCCCAGGGGCTTGCTTGTGCCTCTCTTTATTCATGCCAGGCCATACTGCGTCTGGGCATTTTCCCGGCCATGTTTTCCCTCGCCTGCCTCCCTCCTACAGCCTCGGTCAGGCTAAGACACAGTTTTACAGGGCATCTGAAGTAGGGAAGAGAAAAGCAGGCAGCGCTTTTGCCTTGTTTAGAAAGCTTTGTGGCCGGGCTAGCGGAGGGGCTGGTGAAGCTCTGTAAAGCTATACTCATGCCTTCTGTGAGTCCCATCTGTAGGTGCTGTTGAAGGCTGGCGCCTTGTTCTGGGCATTTCTTCTCTCGTCCCATCAAGTCCTCCTTGATGGGCCTTTGGGTTGCCACCCAGGGCCCACTTTTGGTGTCCCATCAAGGGACCGCCCTTCAGCTTTTCATCTTGCCTAGCCCACTGCTCTTCTCCTCTTGTCTCCTCAAGGCGTCTCTGTTTGCCTTTCCATGGGCCCTAGGGCCCAGCGTGGGCCTTTTGGGGCAAGCGAGGGGCCACCAAACGGCCTTGCGCTGCCTCCCAAGACCCTCCATTTCCGTTTGCCCTTTGGCGCGGCCTGGAGCTCTAGATGTGGTGCGGCCCAGAGCCCTGGGTGTGCCTTTGGGTGGCCAGGCCGAGCCCTTTGCATGCCTCTGGGTACCCACCAGGGCCCTCCGTCTGCCTTGCTCTCTGCCCTTGTATCCTTTTTTCCCCTCCAGACTGGCTGGAGTGGCCTCCCAGCCCGTCCTCTACAGGAGAAAGGTGGGGGATGTCTGGGGCACAAATGGCGGTTGGGGGGGCGGGGCTGGGCAGGGGGCCGCCCGTGGAGGTTGGCCTAGGAGGCGCCGTGGGCCAGAGGCCAGAGGGGGCTTCAGTTTGTTCTTCCTTATTTTCAGCATTCTTTGTTTCGGGCAATTCCTGTAACATCTATACTTGTGCCTGCCAGGCATTATTTTGCGGCATATGTGCTCAAACTTTATTCTGATCACGAGTTATCTGTGCTCCCAATTTCTCGGCTGAACCCCTTCCCCTCAGAGGTAGGGGACATTCTGGCATACAGAAAAATTCACGTCTAAGCGCTTTGTTTCCAATGTCACGCTTAGTCGGTTGAAAGAAAGGCCTAGGCCCTCGTTTTCCCCTGGCACCAATTACTGACATAGAGAATTGACTCATAGGTCCTTTACGACTGTTTAATACCGAATACGTTGCTCCTGTGTCATCTAGAAATGTAAGTGTCTCATTCCCCAGCTTAACTGAAAGCAGGGGATCGGCTGGGGAGACCTTCATGTTTTGCCCCGGTGCCCTTCCTTCACTCTGTACCGCCTGATAGAACTTGGCAAGATTTTTAGATCTAGGTACCCCCTGCTTTACCCGCTACAAAATTAACTGCTGATATTGTTTAATCATCAGTCACCCCGCTCCCGTCTTTGGATTCCAGGCAGGTTCTCGTGCAGGCAGAACACGATCCGGACCATCCCTGGCGTTTAACCTCATGCTGTCCTCCGGAGCTTTTCCTAACACCATTCCCTTCTCCTCGGGGAGAAATAAAGTATTAAGCAACACCTGCACATCTCCCCAATCCGCGTTACGATTTTCGGCTATCATCTGGAAAGGCTTGGATTGCATCAGAAGTCTCATTCCCTATTTGTTCAGTAAGTGCCAAAATCTTGGCTCTTGCTTTTTCAAGTTCCCTAACTCCTAACCAAGGAAGAAAGCACCTGGTAAGGAATGGAAGCCAGCTGGCCGATCAATTAACGGATTGTGGCTTCTTCGATACCCTTGCCTAGATGTTCTTCTCCATAGCCCTGCGTTCATTTCGTTCCCCATGGTAATATCAGGGCGAAGCGTACCTAGGGTACAAGTCCCAGAGCAGCTGGGCAGCAAGACTTTCCGTGCCTTGTTTCCCCATAGCCAAATTTCCACAAATTCCTTTCCGAAGGCAGAAGCGGTCAGTAGTTTTGCTAACTGGAAAATTCCTGTTTCTGCAGGACATGGAGAGCCGGGTGAGCGAGAGCGGGCAGCCCACGTGCGTGTCCAGACGGGCCTGCAGGGTGGCCGGGCAGCAGCTGGGCGGCGGCCTAGCGACGCGCTGATGCAACAATGCAGTGGCCCAGCAACGTGATGATGCAAGAATGGGCGATGGCTCTATATAGCTGCTCGCTGGGAGACCGGCTGTGGTGGCCAGAGCTGGGGGCCTCTGGAGCAAGAGGAGCCAGCGCAGGGTCACAGCTCTCGGCGAGCTCTTGGAAGGAGCCATGGAGCACCGTCTCACTGCTGGCATCGGAAACATGGACGCAGTGCTGAGCACAGCGGGGAAGAGGGGAGAGGTGAGGGACGGTCCGAAGGAGAGGGCTGATCCCGGGAGCCTGGGACATGCAGGGCCGCTCTGGGGGCTTGGGGCGTGCGCGGGGAGCTGGCAGGGATGCAGAGGTGGTTGGGCTGGGGAGAGTTTTCAGGGAGTCCTGCCTCGCTGCCCAGCCTGGCTTGCGGCTAAGCAGGTGGGAGGGGTTGCTGCGAAAGGACGCGGCCGTGGGTTGAGGAAGGGATGGGAGCTGTGGGGCCGTGGTGGAGGAAGCAGAGAGCAGCCTTTGAGTGGGCCGCTCTTGGCGCTCCGCTTGGTTGGAGTCTTCCGAGAGCCTTTCTAGCAAGTGCCGTGCAGGAGGCTTCTGGAGATAGCGGCTGAGTGCTGACGAGCGTCTCCCTCTTTCTAGCTCGGGAAGAGGAGACAGGCAGTGTCAGAAGGAGGGAGTGGGCTGCTGGGCCTCCCGCTTGGTGTCAAGATCCCTCTGCTGCCTGGCTCCAAGCCTGTCTTCTGCAGGACAAAGCTGGGGGAAAAGGTAAAGGAAGTGGAAAGGGGTAGAAGAGCCCTCCTCCTTTCTTTGGCGGGAGTAGAGGGAGGGTCGCGGCTGCCTGGCGCGGACCTGCGTTTTAAGGGCTGGGCTTGAACTTTTCACTCTGAAGGTTCATTTCAGGTGTGCAGTTCTTCCCGGTGGCCTCGGATGCCTACTGTGCTGGTGGGGTTTGTCTTGTCTCCCCGATCCCAGCCCAGCCTAGCCCGGCGCAGCCTAGCGCGGTCCAGCCTGGCCCTGCAGTCTGGCTGTGGGGTTCTGTGTGCCTTCAGAAGGCTGGAGAAGAGTGTTGGTCTTCCAAGTACCTTCCCCTTTCCACAAGTACTGCTTGGCACCTCTTTGCTGCTGTCTCCTGCCTCCTTCATAGTCTGGAAAATGTCTCTTACAGCTTCACCAGCCCTCTGGTTATTTCAATCTGGGAGATCCATGCTGCCGCCAGCTGAGCACCGAATACAACAGCCTGCATGACCCGCATCTGCGGGCCTACCACAATCGCAAGGACAACCTGCGGAGGCTGAAGAGAGAGGGTTCCATCACCAGCGATGGCAAAGTAGGTTTGGACGTCGGGCTGCTGCAACCAGCGCTCATCAAGCGGGGTTCCCAGAGCGCTTGCTGCAGCCGGCTGTTGCTGGCAGAGGGCCCAGGGCTGTGGGGCTGGTTTCCCTGGGAGCAGAAGTGGCGGCAGCATCCCTCTGGCAAGTCCCACTCCTGCTCTTCTCCCTCTGCCCCGCGCTGCCCGAGTGTTGGGGAGGCAGCCGGCGTGAGGCGTGGCGCTGGGGCGAGGAGCACCGCTGAGCCCTGGCGGCGGGGGGAGTCAGGGTCCCCGCCACGGAGGAAGGGAGGCGAGGGGAGGGTGTGGAGAGGAGCAGCTCCTGGGTTTGGGCTGTTTTGGGGAAGAGAGTGTACGTAGGTGGGTTGAGAGTTCTTGGGGGCTATCTCCCCTCCTCTCTCCCTAGGTGGTTTGCACTCTGAAGGAGTTCAATGAGTACAGGCAGTATCTGACCACGCTGAAGCTGGAGGCAGAGAAAATGTTCATGCGAGAGGAGGTAGGCAAAGCGGCGTGTTGGTGGAGCCCTGTGAGCGGCACGGTGCCAAAGGCTGGGGCTTTACTTGCGGCACCTCGCAAGTAAAGGGGAGGCGGTCAGTGCAGAAGAGGTGAGGGCTGTGCGGCTGGGCCAGGCGCTGTGGCAAGGAAAGGACTACCGGGCTGCGAGCTGAGGTAGCGCAGGGTGCAGGGGTGCGGATGGGCAGCAAAGTCACGTGGAAGCCCGCGGAGTCCCGAGGGAAGCGTTTCTCTTCGGCCCTCGTCGCGTGGCCGAAGCAGAGCGCTGTCCTGGGCCCGCGGGACGCCGCAGCACGCAGGGGTGTGAGCGCTTGTCCAGGCACCAGCAAGCCACAGCCTGGTGTCACCTTTCAGAAAAAGCTTCGGCAAGAGCTGGCCCAGTTAGAGGATGCCTGCGAACTGCCGGGAGGGACTGATGTTTCTCGCCTGCGAGAGTGGCTGCTGCAGGAGCAAAGAAAGAGTTTGCCAGGTGGCGAGAGGCAGAGGAGGCAGAGGTAAGCAAAGGCCAAGCAACGGTTGCTCTTGAAGGGGGCGCGTGGTCCCTGAGAGAAGTCCTGGAGCCTCCTGTTGCAGTAAACGACCAAAGCCCGGCGGTGGAAGGAGGCGGTGGCGGCTGCGAACACGTTGGCGCAGTCTGCGTTTGGAGGCTTGGCCAGGCATCTGGAAGCTGCTGCGGGGTCTAGTGGAGCAAAGCAAGCCGGAGCAGGCTGATGGGAGTGTCTGAGCGGAAAATGGCTCCTTCTCAGCTGCCTTCTTTCTCTTGACAGGCATCTGACTGGGATCAAGAAGCGGCTTGAAAGACTGGAGGCTCTTGAAAAAGAGCAACGCCTCCTCCAGCAGGCCGAGTGCCAGCAGCAGCAGCAGCAGCTGGGAGAGAGGAGAGAGCCAGGCACCCGGAGCAGCTCTGAAAAGTCCGCTGTCAAAGGGAAGCCGGTGAGTAGGAGCCGGGTGGATGCAGGGGGCCGCCTCTGCTGTGCGGCAGCTCGTTGGTCCCCGGGCCTCAGGAGAGGGTGCTGGCCCCGCCAGAGGCGCTCGGGGCTTGCAAGCGGTGCCTGGTTGCTGAGGAGGTGGTGCCTGGCTGGTGTGCGATGTGTCCGCGTTTGCGAGTGGCTGTCAGAGACCAAGAAGCGGGCGCTTGCCTTCCTGTGTCCCTCGGACACGAGGCACTGGCCCTTTCTGCCTGTGCCTGGGCACTCTCAGTGGCCACTTCTGCACCCAGACTCGCACATTTAACACGAACCTGTGAGGTGCACTAAATGGCCGCACTCATTTTAGTGTCCAAAGCGTGCCGGAGAAGAAGCGCCTAACAGCATACAGGCTGTGCTGCTGCGGGCTGCGCTGGCAGAAGACCAGGAGCTTAAAGAGGTGGCTGAGACCGTGATCCAGGAAGTGCTGGAGCG
Source organism: Platalea leucorodia (assembly GCF_965183815.1). Taxonomy (NCBI): domain Eukaryota; kingdom Metazoa; phylum Chordata; class Aves; order Pelecaniformes; family Threskiornithidae; genus Platalea; species Platalea leucorodia. Next base: position 7,977,799 of record NC_138843.1, read on the forward strand.
GGTGAAGGCGCTGGCTCAGTCCATCCACGTCTTAAGGAGGGCTCCCCGTGAGGTCAGCGGAAGGTTGTTTGGCAGTGCCAGAGAGGCAGAGCCTTTGGACGCTAGTCCCGCGGATCGCCGGGACAAAATTAGACGGGTGGCTGGAGAGATTGTGGCGACCGTGTTGGAGAGGTTGGGGGAGCTTTTGGCATCCTGGACGTGTGCTGCAGCTGAGGCAGGGCCGGCAGCCAGGCGGGGGGAGGCGGAAGTAGCAGCTTCTGAGAGAGCATCTTGGCGGTCTTCTACTGAGCAAAGGACCAAAGAGGCCATTGAAAGCGTTAGCTCCACCTTGTCATCGTTTGTAGCTTCTCAGTTTGAAGAGGACTTTTGCTGTCAGTTTTCGGAGATCCTGAAGCTTCAGGGCGTGAGAGAAGGACAAGGATCAGGCAGAGGCTGGGAAGAGCAGCTGCCAGAAGGAAGCAAGAGAGCAAAGTTGCCCGTGTTGCAACCGCTGCAAAACGCTGCTGCTGTCTCACGAGTGAGTCGTGAGCTTGCCGAGGCGAGCATCCAAAAGGCCATCTCCAGAGTTCAGCAGCTGGATGCGGAATTGATCGGGTATGCCCGAACCATTGTCCTTGAAGTTGTGGCAACCGTGAGGAAGAAGTTAGAGGCAGAAAGGAAGGGCAAGGAAAAATCAGCGACGCTTCCAGCAAGGAAGGTCTTGCCACCTCTCAGGCTGCCTGCAATAGTCAGGCCTTCAGAGGAAGCAGGAGAATTGAAAGAGGAGAGCTCACATACTCTCCTCCCACCTGTCCTGCGAGGCCCTGAGCGAGATGCTCGCAGGCCACCGGAAGACCTTCCGAAGTCCGCGGATTACACCTGCAGAGCCCCAGCAAGGTCTTCGGTGCCCGCGTGTGAAACTCTGCGTATCCTGAGGCCAGGGAGCACGGCAGGCACTCTCCCTTGCACGGGCCCGCAGTTTGCGAGGCAGCCCGTGCCTCCAGCGGGTCCGAAGCCCCCTAGCCAGGCAGGAGCATGGCGCAGACCAGTGCGTTTAAAGGTGTTCCTGGAGGAGCCCGTGCAGCCCGAGTCCTTAAAGAGGGCGGTAGCTGGGAGCCTTGTGGAGGGTGTCCTGAGGAGGCGTGCGGCTCCAGGGCCAGAGAGCGCCCGGGCAGCTCCCCCAGGCAGAGAATAAAGAGCTTTCTCCCAGGGGCTTGCTTGTGCCTCTCTTTATTCATGCCAGGCCATACTGCGTCTGGGCATTTTCCCGGCCATGTTTTCCCTCGCCTGCCTCCCTCCTACAGCCTCGGTCAGGCTAAGACACAGTTTTACAGGGCATCTGAAGTAGGGAAGAGAAAAGCAGGCAGCGCTTTTGCCTTGTTTAGAAAGCTTTGTGGCCGGGCTAGCGGAGGGGCCGGTGAAGCTCTGTAAAGCTATACTCATGCCTTCTGTGAGTCCCATCTGTAGGTGCTGTTGAAGGCTGGCGCCTTGTTCTGGGCATTTCTTCTCTCGTCCCATCAAGTCCTCCTTGATGGGCCTTTGGGTTGCCACCCAGGGCCCACTTTTGGTGTCCCATCAAGGGACCGCCCTTCAGCTTTTCATCTTGCCTAGCCCACTGCTCTTCTCCTCTTGTCTCCTCAAGGCGTCTCTGTTTGCCTTTCCATGGGCCCTAGGGCCCAGCGTGGGCCTTTTGGGGCAAGCAAGGGGCCACCAAACGGCCTTGCGCTGCCTCCCAAGACCCTCCATTTCCGTTTGCCCTTTGGCGCGGCCTGGAGCTCTAGATGTGGTGCGGCCCAGAGCCCTGGGTGTGCCTTTGGGTGGCCAGGCCGAGCCCTTTGCATGCCTCTGGGTACCCACCAGGGCCCTCCGTCTGCCTTGCTCTCTGCCCTTGTATCCTTTTTTCCCCTCCAGACTGGCTGGAGTGGCCTCCCAGCCCGTCCTCTACAGGAGAAAGGTGGGGGATGTCTGGGGCACAAATGGCGGTTGGGGGGGCGGGGCTGGGCAGGGGGCCGCCCGTGGAGGTTGGCCTAGGAGGCGCCGTGGGCCAGAGGCCAGAGGGGGCTTCAGTTTGTTCTTCCTTATTTTCAGCATTCTTTGTTTCGGGCAATTCCTGTAACATCTATACTTGTGCCTGCCAGGCATTATTTTGCGGCATATGTGCTCAAACTTTATTCTGATCACGAGTTATCTGTGCTCCCAATTTCTCGGCTGAACCCCTTCCCCTCAGAGGTAGGGGACATTCTGGCATACAGAAAAATTCACGTCTAAGCGCTTTGTTTCCAATGTCACGCTTAGTCGGTTGAAAGAAAGGCCTAGGCCCTCGTTTTCCCCTGGCACCAATTACTGACATAGAGAATTGACTCATAGGTCCTTTACGACTGTTTAATACCGAATACGTTGCTCCTGTGTCATCTAGAAATGTAAGTGTCTCATTCCCCAGCTTAACTGAAAGCAGGGGATCGGCTGGGGAGACCTTCATGTTTTGCCCCGGTGCCCTTCCTTCACTCTGTACCGCCTGATAGAACTTGGCAAGATTTTTAGATCTAGGTACTCCCTGCTTTACCCGCTACAAAATTAACTGCTGATATTGTTTAATCATCAGTCACCCCGCTCCCGTCTTTGGATTCCAGGCAGGTTCTCGTGCAGGCAGAACACGATCCGGACCATCCCTGGCGTTTAACCTCATGCTGTCCTCCGGAGCTTTTCCTAACACCATTCCCTTCTCCTCGGGGAGAAATAAAGTATTAAGCAACACCTGCACATCTCCCCAATCCGCGTTACGATTTTCGGCTATCATCTGGAAAGGCTTGGATCGCATCAGAAGTCTCATTCCCTATTTGTTCAGTAAGTGCCAAAATCTTGGCTCTTGTTTTTTCAAGTTCCCTAACTCCTAACCAAGGAAGAAAGCACCTGGTAAGGAATGGAAGCCAGCTGGCCAATCAATTAACGGATTGTGGCTTCTTCGATACCCTTGCCTAGATGTTCTTCTCCATAGCCCTGCGTTCATTTCGTTCCCTATGGTAATATCAGGGCGAAGCGTACCTAGGGTACAAGTCCCAGAGCAGCTGGGCAGCAAGACTTTCCGTGCCTTGTTTCCCCATAGCCAAATTTCCACAAATTCCTTTCCAAAGGCAGAAGCGGTCAGTAGTTTTGCTAACTGGAAAATTCCTGTTTCTGCAGGACATGGAGAGCCGGGTGAGCGAGAGCGGGCGGCCCACGTGCGTGTCCAGACGGGCCTGCAGGGTGGCCGGGCAGCAGCTGGGCGGCGGCCTAGCGACGCGCTGATGCAACAATGCAGTGGCCCAGCAACGTGATGATGCAAGAATGGGCGATGGCTCTATATAGCTGCTCGCTGGGAGACCGGCTGTGGTGGCCAGAGCTGGGTGCCTCTGGAGCAAGAGGAGCCAGCGCAGGGTCACAGCTCTCGGCGAGCTCTTGGAAGGAGCCATGGAGCACCGTCTCACTGCTGGCATCGGAAACATGGACGCAGTGCTGAGCACAGCGGGGAAGAGGGGAGAGGTGAGGGACGGTCCGAAGGAGAGGGCTGATCCCGGGAGCCTGGGACATGCAGGGCCGCTCTGGGGGCTTGGGGCGTGCGCGGGGAGCTGGCAGGGATGCAGAGGTGGTTGGGCTGGGGAGAGTTTTCAGGGAGTCCTGCCTCGCTGCCCAGCCTGGCTTGCGGCTAAGCAGGTGGGAGGGGTTGCTGCGAAAGGACGCGGCCGTGGGTTGAGGAAGGGATGGGAGCTGTGGGGCCGTGGTGGAGGAAGCAGAGAGCAGCCTTTGAGTGGGCCGCTCTTGGCGCTCCGCTTGGTTGGAGTCTTCCGAGAGCCTTTCTAGCAAGTGCCGTGCAGGAGGCTTCTGGAGATAGCGGCTGAGTGCTGACGAGCGTCTCCCTCTTTCTAGCTCGGGAAGAGGAGACAGGCAGTGTCAGAAGGAGGGAGTGGGCTGCTGGGCCTCCCGCTTGGTGTCAAGATCCCTCTGCTGCCTGGCTCCAAGCCTGTCTTCTGCAGGACAAAGCTGGGGGAAAAGGTAAAGGAAGTGGAAAGGGGTAGAAGAGCCCTCCTCCTTTCTTTGGCGGGAGTAGAGGGAGGGTCGCGGCTGCCTGGCGCGGACCTGCGTTTTAAGGGCTGGGCTTGAACTTTTCACTCTGAAGGTTCATTTCAGGTGTGCAGTTCTTCCCGGTGGCCTCGGATGCCTACTGTGCTGGTGGGGTTTGTCTTGTCTCCCCGATCCCAGCCCAGCCTAGCCCGGCGCAGCCTAGCGCGGTCCAGCCTGGCCCTGCAGTCTGGCTGTGGGGTTCTGTGTGCCTTCAGAAGGCTGGAGAAGAGTGTTGGTCTTCCAAGTACCTTCCCCTTTCCACAAGTACTGCTTGGCACCTCTTTGCTGCTGTCTCCTGCCTCCTTCATAGTCTGGAAAATGTCTCTTACAGCTTCACCAGCCTTCTGGTTATTTCAATCTGGGAGATCCATGCTGCCGCCAGCTGAGCACCGAATACAACAGCCTGCATGACCCGCATCTGCGGGCCTACCACAATCGCAAGGACAACCTGCGGAGGCTGAAGAGAGAGGGTTCCATCACCAGCGATGGCAAAGTAGGTTTGGACGTCGGGCTGCTGCAACCAGCGCTCATCAAGCGGGGTTCCCAGAGCGCTTGCTGCAGCCGGCTGTTGCTGGCAGAGGGCCCAGGGCTGTGGGGCTGGTTTCCCTGGGAGCAGAAGTGGCGGCAGCATCCCTCTGGCAAGTCCCACTCCTGCTCTTCTCCCTCTGCCCCGCGCTGCCCGAGTGTTGGGGAGGCAGCCGGCGTGAGGCGTGGCGCTGGGGCGAGGAGCACCGCTGAGCCCTGGCGGCGGGGGGAGTCAGGGTCCCCGCCACGGAGGAAGGGAGGCGAGGGGAGGGTGTGGAGAGGAGCAGCTCCTGGGTTTGGGCTGTTTTGGGGAAGAGAGTGTACGTAGGTGGGTTGAGAGTTCTTGGGGGCTATCTCCCCTCCTCTCTCCCTAGGTGGTTTGCACTCTGAAGGAGTTCAATGAGTACAGGCAGTATCTGACCACGCTGAAGCTGGAGGCAGAGAAAATGTTCATGCGAGAGGAGGTAGGCAAAGCGGCGTGTTGGTGGAGCCCTGTGAGCGGCACGGTGCCAAAGGCTGGGGCTTTACTTGCGGCACCTCGCAAGTAAAGGGGAGGCGGTCAGTGCAGAAGAGGTGAGGGCTGTGCGGCTGGGCCAGGCGCTGTGGCAAGGAAAGGACTACCGGGCTGCGAGCTGAGGTAGCGCAGGGTGCAGGGGTGCGGATGGGCAGCAAAGTCACGTGGAAGCCCGCAGAGTCGCGAGGGAAGCGTTTCTCTTCGGCCCTCGTCGCGTGGCCGAAGCAGAGCACTGTCCTGGGCCCGCGGGACGCCTCAGCACGCAGGGGCGTGAGCGCTTGTCCAGGCACCAGCAAGCCACAGCCTGGTGTCACCTTTCAGAAAAAGCTTCGGCAAGAGCTGGCCCAGTTAGAGGATGCCTGCGAACTGCCGGGAGGGACTGATGTTTCTCGCCTGCGAGAGTGGCTGCTGCAGGAGCAAAGAAAGAGTTTGCCAGGTGGCGAGAGGCAGAGGAGGCAGAGGTAAGCAAAGGCCAAGCAACGGTTGCTCTTGAAGGGGGCGCGTGGTCCCTGAGAGAAGTCCTGGAGCCTCCTGTTGCAGTAAACGACCAAAGCCCGGCGGTGGAAGGAGGCGGTGGCGGCTGCGAACACGTTGGCGCAGTCTGCGTTTGGAGGCTTGGCCAGGCATCTGGAAGCTGCTGCGGGGTCTAGTGGAGCAAAGCAAGCCGGAGCAGGCTGATGGGAGCGTCTGAGCGGAAAATGGCTCCTTCTCAGCTGCCTTCTTTCTCTTGACAGGCATCTGACTGGGATCAAGAAGCGGCTTGAAAGACTGGAGGCTCTTGAAAAAGAGCAACGCCTCCTCCGGCAGGCCGAGTGCCAGCAGCAGCAGCAGCAGCAGCAGCAGCAGCTGGGAGAGAGGAGAGAGCCAGGCACCCGGAGCAGCTCTGAAAAGTCCGCTGTCAAAGGGAAGCCGGTGAGTAGGAGCCGGGTGGATGCAGGGGGCCGCCTCTGCTGTGCGGCAGCTCGTTGGTCCCCGGGCCTCAGGAGAGGGTGCTGGCCCCGCCAGAGGCGCTCGGGGCTTGCAAGCGGTGCCTGGTTGCTGAGGAGGTGGTGCCTGGCTGGTGTGCGATGTGTCCGCGTTTGCGAGTGGCTGTCAGAGACCAAGAAGCGGGCGCTTGCCTTCCTGTGTCCCTCGGACACGAGGCACTGGCCCTTTCTGCCTGTGCCTGGGCACTCTCAGTGGCCACTTCTGCACCCAGACTCGCACATTTAACACGAACCTGTGAGGTGCACTAAATGGCCGCACTCATTTTAGTGTCCAAAGCGTGCCGGAGAAGAAGCGCCTAACAGCATACAGGCTGTGCTGCTGCGGGCTGCGCTGGCAGAAGACCAGGAGCTTAAAGAGGTGGCTGAGACCGTGATCCAGGAAGTGCTGGAGCGGGTGAAGGCGCTGGCTCAGTCCATCCACGTCTTAAGGAGGGCTCCCCGTGAGGTCAGCGGAAGGTTGTTTGGCAGTGCCAGAGAGGCAGAGCCTTTGGACGCTAGTCCCGCGGATCGCCGGGACAAAATTAGACGGGTGGCTGGAGAGATTGTGGCGACCGTGTTGGAGAGGTTGGGGGAGCTTTTGGCATCCTGGACGTGTGCTGCAGCTGAGGCAGGGCCGGCAGCCAGGCGGGGGGAGGCGGAAGTAGCAGCTTCTGAGAGAGCATCTTGGCGGTCTTCTACTGAGCAAAGGACCAAAGAGGCCATTGAAAGCGTTAGCTCCACCTTGTCATCGTTTGTAGCTTCTCAGTTTGAAGAGGACTTTTGCTGTCAGTTTTCGGAGATCCTGAAGCTTCAGGGCGTGAGAGAAGGACAAGGATCAGGCAGAGGCTGGGAAGAGCAGCTGCCAGAAGGAAGCAAGAGAGCAAAGTTGCCCGTGCTGCAACCGCTGCAAAACGCTGCTGCTGTCTCACGAGTGAGTCGTGAGCTTGCCGAGGCGAGCATCCAAAAGGCCATCTCCAGAGTTCAGCAGCTGGATGCGGAATTGATCGGGTATGCCCGAACCATTGTCCTTGAAGTTGTGGCAACCGTGAGGAAGAAGTTAGAGGCAGAAAGGAAGGGCAAGGAAAAATCAGCGACGCTTCCAGCAAGGAAGGTCTTGCCACCTCTCAGGCTGCCTGCAATAGTCAGGCCTTCAGAGGAAGCAGGAGAATTGAAAGAGGAGAGCTCACATACTCTCCTCCCACCTGTCCTGCGAGGCCCTGAGCGAGATGCTCGCAGGCCACCGGAAGACCTTCCGAAGTCCGCGGATTACACCTGCAGAGCCCCAGCAAGGTCTTCGGTGCCCGCGTGTGAAACCCTGCGTATCCTGAGGCCAGGGAGCACGGCAGGCACTCTCCCTTGCACGGGCCCGCAGTTTGCGAGGCAGCCCGTGCCTCCAGCGGGTCCGAAGCCCCCTAGCCAGGCAGGAGCATGGCGCAGACCAGTGCGTTTAAAGGTGTTCCTGGAGGAGCCCGTGCAGCCCGAGTCCTTAAAGAGGGCAGTAGCTGGGAGCCTTGTGGAGGGTGTCCTGAGGAGGCGTGCGGCTCCAGGGCCAGAGAGCGCCCGGGCAGCTCCCCCAGGCAGAGAATAAAGAGCTTTCTCCCAGGGGCTTGCTTGTGCCTCTCTTTATTCATGCCAGGCCATACTGCGTCTGGGCATTTTCCCGGCCATGTTTTCCCTCGCCTGCCTCCCTCCTACAGCCTCGGTCAGGCTAAGACACAGTTTTACAGGGCATCTGAAGTAGGGAAGAGAAAAGCAGGCAGCGCTTTTGCCTTGTTTAGAAAGCTTTGTGGCCGGGCTAGCGGAGGGGCTGGTGAAGCTCTGTAAAGCTATACTCATGCCTTCTGTGAGTCCCATCTGTAGGTGCTGTTGAAGGCTGGCGCCTTGTTCTGGGCATTTCTTCTCTCGTCCCATCAAGTCCTCCTTGATGGGCCTTTGGGTTGCCACCCAGGGCCCACTTTTGGTGTCCCATCAAGGGACCGCCCTTCAGCTTTTCATCTTGCCTAGCCCACTGCTCTTCTCCTCTTGTCTCCTCAAGGCGTCTCTGTTTGCCTTTCCATGGGCCTTAGGGCCCAGCGTGGGCCTTTTGGGGCAAGCGAGGGGCCACCAAACGGCCTTGCGCTGCCTCCCAAGACCCTCCATTTCCGTTTGCCCTTTGGCGCGGCCTGGAGCTCTAGATGTGGTGCGGCCCAGAGCCCTGGGTGTGCCTTTGGGTGGCCAGGCCGAGCCCTTTGCATGCCTCTGGGTACCCACCAGGGCCCTCCGGCTGCCTTGCTCTCTGCCCTTGTATCCTTTTTTCCCTTCCAGACTGGCTGGAGTGGCCTCCCAGCCCGTCCTCTACAGGAGAAAGGTGGGGGATGTCTGGGGCACAAATGGCGGTTGGGGGGGCGGGGCTGGGCAGGGGGCCGCCCGTGGAGGTTGGCCTAGGAGGCGCCGTGGGCCAGAGGCCAGAGGGGGCTTCAGTTTGTTCTTCCTTATTTTCAGCATTCTTTGTTTCGGGCAATTCCTGTAACATCTATACTTGTGCCTGCCAGGCATTATTTTGCGGCATATGTGCTCAAACTTTATTCTGATCACGAGTTATCTGTGCTCCCAATTTCTCGGCTGAACCCCTTCCCCTCAGAGGTAGGGGACATTCTGGCATACAGAAAAATTCACGTCTAAGCGCTTTGTTTCCAATGTCACGCTTAGTCGGTTGAAAGAAAGGCCTAGGCCCTCGTTTTCCCCTGGCACCAATTACTGACATAGAGAATTGACTCATAGGTCCTTTACGACTGTTTAATACCGAATACGTTGCTCCTGTGTCATCTAGAAATGTAAGTGTCTCATTCCCCAGCTTAACTGAAAGCAGGGGATCGGCTGGGGAGACCTTCATGTTTTGCCCCGGTGCCCTTCCTTCACTCTGTACCGCCTGATAGAACTTGGCAAGATTTTTAGATCTAGGTACCCCCTGCTTTACCCGCTACAAAATTAACTGCTGATATTGTTTAATCATCAGTCACCCCGCTCCCGTCTTTGGATTCCAGGCAGGTTCTCGTGCAGGCAGAACACGATCCGGACCATCCCTGGCGTTTAACCTCATGCTGTCCTCCGGAGCTTTTCCTAACACCATTCCCTTCTCCTCGGGGAGAAATAAAGTATTAAGCAACACCTGCACATCTCCCCAATCCGCGTTACGATTTTCGGCTATCATCTGGAAAGGCTTGGATTGCATCAGAAGTCTCATTCCCTATTTGTTCAGTAAGTGCCAAAATCTTGGCTCTTGCTTTTTCAAGTTCCCTAACTCCTAACCAAGGAAGAAAGCACCTGGTAAGGAATGGAAGCCAGCTGGCCGATCAATTAACGGATTGTGGCTTCTTCGATACCCTTGCCTAGATGTTCTTCTCCATAGCCCTGCGTTCATTTCGTTCCCGATGGTAATATCAGGGCGAAGCGTACCTAGGGTACAAGTCCCAGAGCAGCTGGGCAGCAAGACTTTCCATGCCTTGTTTCCCCATAGCCAAATTTCCACAAATTCCTTTCCGAAGGCAGAAGCGGTCAGTAGTTTTGCTAACTGGAAAATTCCTGTTTCTGCAGGACATGGAGAGCCGGGTGAGCGAGAGCGGGCGGCCCACGTGCGTGTCCAGACGGGCCTGCAGGGTGGCCGGGCAGCAGCTGGGCGGCGGCCTAGCGACGCGCTGATGCAACAATGCAGTGGCCCAGCAACGTGATGATGCAAGAATGGGCGATGGCTCTATATAGCTGCTCGCTGGGAGACCGGCTGTGGTGGCCAGAGCTGGGTGCCTCTGGAGCAAGAGGAGCCAGCGCAGGGTCACAGCTCTCGGCGAGCTCTTGGAAGGAGCCATGGAGCACCGTCTCACTGCTGGCATCGGAAACATGGACGCAGTGCTGAGCACAGCGGGGAAGAGGGGAGAGGTGAGGGACGGTCCGAAGGAGAGGGCTGATCCCGGGAGCCTGGGACATGCAGGGCCGCTCTGGGGGCTTGGGGCGTGCGCGGGGAGCTGGCAGGGATGCAGAGGTGGTTGGGCTGGGGAGAGTTTTCAGGGAGTCCTGCCTCGCTGCCCAGCCTGGCTTGCGGCTAAGCAGGTGGGAGGGGTTGCTGCGAAAGGACGCGGCCGTGGGTTGAGGAAGGGATGGGAGCTGTGGGGCCGTGGTGGAGGAAGCAGAGAGCAGCCTTTGAGTGGGCCGCTCTTGGCGCTCCGCTTGGTTGGAGTCTTCCGAGAGCCTTTCTAGCAAGTGCCGTGCAGGAGGCTTCTGGAGATAGCGGCTGAGTGCTGACGAGCGTCTCCCTCTTTCTAGCTCGGGAAGAGGAGACAGGCAGTGTCAGAAGGAGGGAGTGGGCTGCTGGGCCTCCCGCTTGGTGTCAAGATCCCTCTGCTGCCTGGCTCCAAGCCTGTCTTCTGCAGGACAAAGCTGGGGGAAAAGGTAAAGGAAGTGGAAAGGGGTAGAAGAGCCCTCCTCCTTTCTTTGGCGGGAGTAGAGGGAGGGTCGCGGCTGCCTGGCGCGGACCTGCGTTTTAAGGGCTGGGCTTGAACTTTTCACTCTGAAGGTTCATTTCAGGTGTGCAGTTCTTCCCGGTGGCCTCGGATGCCTACTGTGCTGGTGGGGTTTGTCTTGTCTCCCCGATCCCAGCCCAGCCTAGCCCGGCGCAGCCTAGCGCGGTCCAGCCTGGCCCTGCAGTCTGGCTGTGGGGTTCTGTGTGCCTTCAGAAGGCTGGAGAAGAGTGTTGGTCTTCCAAGTACCTTCCCCTTTCCACAAGTACTGCTTGGCACCTCTTTGCTGCTGTCTCCTGCCTCCTTCATAGTCTGGAAAATGTCTCTTACAGCTTCACCAGCCCTCTGGTTATTTCAATCTGGGAGATCCATGCTGCCGCCAGCTGAGCACCGAATACAACAGCCTGCATGACCCGCATCTGCGGGCCTACCACAATCGCAAGGACAACCTGCGGAGGCTGAAGAGAGAGGGTTCCATCACCAGCGATGGCAAAGTAGGTTTGGACGTCGGGCTGCTGCAACCAGCGCTCATCAAGCGGGGTTCCCAGAGCGCTTGCTGCAGCCGGCTGTTGCTGGCAGAGGGCCCAGGGCTGTGGGGCTGGTTTCCCTGGGAGCAGAAGTGGCGGCAGCATCCCTCTGGCAAGTCCCACTCCTGCTCTTCTCCCTCTGCCCCGCGCTGCCCGAGTGTTGGGGAGGCAGCCGGCGTGAGGCGTGGCGCTGGGGCGAGGAGCACCGCTGAGCCCTGGCGGCGGGGGGAGTCAGGGTCCCCGCCACGGAGGAAGGGAGGCGAGGGGAGGGTGTGGAGAGGAGCAGCTCCTGGGTTTGGGCTGTTTTGGGGAAGAGAGTGTACGTAGGTGGGTTGAGAGTTCTTGGGGGCTATCTCCCCTCCTCTCTCCCTAGGTGGTTTGCACTCTGAAGGAGTTCAATGAGTACAGGCAGTATCTGACCACGCTGAAGCTGGAGGCCGAGAAAATGTTCATGCGAGAGGAGGTAGGCAAAGCGGCGTGTTGGTGGAGCCCTGTGAGCGGCACGGTGCCAAAGGCTGGGGCTTTACTTGCGGCACCTCGCAAGTAAAGGGGAGGCGGTCAGTGCAGAAGAGGTGAGGGCTGTGCGGCTGGGCCAGGCGCTGGGGCAAGGAAAGGACTACCGGGCTGCGAGCTGAGGTAGCGCAGGGTGCAGGGGTGCGGATGGGCAGCAAAGTCACGTGGAAGCCCGCGGAGTCCCGAGGGAAGCGTTTCTCTCCGGCCCTCGTCGCGTGGCCGAAGCAGAGCGCTGTCCTGGGCCCGCGGGACGCCGCAGCACGCAGGGGCGTGAGCGCTTGTCCAGGCACCAGCAAGCCACAGCCTGGTGTCACCTTTCAGAAAAAGCTTCGGCAAGAGCTGGCCCAGTTAGAGGATGCCTGCGAACTGCCGGGAGGGACTGATGTTTCTCGCCTGCGAGAGTGGCTGCTGCAGGAGCAAAGAAAGAGTTTGCCAGGTGGCGAGAGGCAGAGGAGGCAGAGGTAAGCAAAGGCCAAGCAACGGTTGCTCTTGAAGGGGGCGCGTGGTCCCTGAGAGAAGTCCTGGAGCCTCCTGTTGCAGTAAACGACCAAAGCCCGGCGGTGGAAGGAGGCGGTGGCGGCTGCGAACACGTTGGCGCAGTCTGCGTTTGGAGGCTTGGCCAGGCATCTGGAAGCTGCTGCGGGGTCTAGTGGAGCAAAGCAAGCCGGAGCAGGCTGATGGGAGTGTCTGAGCGGAAAATGGCTCCTTCTCAGCTGCCTTCTTTCTCTTGACAGGCATCTGACTGGGATCAAGAAGCGGCTTGAAAGACTGGAGGCTCTTGAAAAAGAGCAACGCCTCCTCCAGCAGGCCGAGTGCCAGCAGCAGCAGCAGCAGCTGGGAGAGAGGAGAGAGCCAGGCACCCGGAGCAGCTCTGAAAAGTCCGCTGTCAAAGGGAAGCCGGTGAGTAGGAGACGGGTGGATGCAGGGGGCCGCCTCTGCTGTGCGGCAGCTCGTTGGTCCCCGGGCCTCAGGAGAGGGTGCTGGCCCCGCCAGAGGCGCTCGGGGCTTGCAAGCGGTGCCTGGTTGCTGAGGAGGTGGTGCCTGGCTGGTGTGCGATGTGTCCGCGTTTGCGAGTGGCTGTCAGAGACCAAGAAGCGGGCGCTTGCCTTCCTGTGTCCCTCGGACACGAGGCACTGGCCCTTTCTGCCTGTGCCTGGGCACTCTCAGTGGCCACTTCTGCACCCAGACTCGCACATTTAACACGAACCTGTGAGGTGCACTAAATGGCCGCACTCATTTTAGTGTCCAAAGCGTGCCGGAGAAGAAGCGCCTAACAGCATACAGGCTGTGCTGCTGCGGGCTGCGCTGGCAGAAGACCAGGAGCTTAAAGAGGTGGCTGAGACCGTGATCCAGGAAGTGCTGGAGCGGGTGAAGGCGCTGGCTCAGTCCATCCACGTCTTAAGGAGGGCTCCCCGTGAGGTCAGCGGAAGGTTGTTTGGCAGTGCCAGAGAGGCAGAGCCTTTGGACGCTAGTCCCGCGGATCGCCGGGACAAAATTAGACGGGTGGCTGGAGAGATTGTGGCGACCGTGTTGGAGAGGTTGGGGGAGCTTTTGGCATCCTGGACGTGTGCTGCAGCTGAGGCAGGGCCGGCAGCCAGGCGGGGGGAGGCGGAAGTAGCAGCTTCTGAGAGAGCATCTTGGCGGTCTTCTACTGAGCAAAGGACCAAAGAGGCCATTGAAAGCGTTAGCTCCACCTTGTCATCGTTTGTAGCTTCTCAGTTTGAAGAGGACTTTTGCTGTCAGTTTTCGGAGATCCTGAAGCTTCAGGGCGTGCGAGAAGGACAAGGATCAGGCAGAAGCTGGGAAGAGCAGCTGCCAGAAGGAAGCAAGAGAGCAAAGTTGCCCGTGTTGCAACCGCTGCAAAACGCTGCTGCTGTCTCACGAGTGAGTCGTGAGCTTGCCGAGGCGAGCATCCAAAAGGCCATCTCCAGAGTTCAGCAGCTGGATGCGGAATTGATCGGGTATGCCCGAACCATTGTCCTTGAAGTTGTGGCAACCGTGAGGAAGAAGTTAGAGGCAGAAAGGAAGGGCAAGGAAAAATCAGCGACGCTTCCAGCAAGGAAGGTCTTGCCACCTCTCAGGCTGCCTGCAATAGTCAGGCCTTCAGAGGAAGCAGGAGAATTGAAAGAGGAGAGCTCACATACTCTCCTCCCACCTGTCCTGCGAGGCCCTGAGCGAGATGCTCGCAGGCCACCGGAAGACCTTCCGAAGTCCGCGGATTACACCTGCAGAGCCCCAGCAAGGTCTTCGGTGCCCGCGTGTGAAACCCTGCGTATCCTGAGGCCAGGGAGCACGGCAGGCACTCTCCCTTGCACGGGCCCGCAGTTTGCGAGGCAGCCCGTGCCTCCAGCGGGTCCGAAGCCCCCTAGCCAGGCAGGAGCATGGCGCAGACCAGTGCGTTTAAAGGTGTTCCTGGAGGAGCCTGTGCAGCCCGAGTCCTTAAAGAGGGCAGTAGCTGGGAGCCTTGTGGAGGGTGTCCTGAGGAGGCGTGCGGCTCCAGGGCCAGAGAGCGCCCGGGCAGCTCCCCCAGGCAGAGAATAAAGAGCTTTCTCCCAGGGGCTTGCTTGTGCCTCTCTTTATTCATGCCAGGCCATACTGCGTCTGGGCATTTTCCCGGCCATGTTTTCCCTCGCCTGCCTCCCTCCTACAGCCTCGGTCAGGCTAAGACACAGTTTTACAGGGCATCTGAAGTAGGGAAGAGAAAAGCAGGCAGCGCTTTTGCCTTGTTTAGAAAGCTTTGTGGCCGGGCTAGCGGAGGGGCTGGTGAAGCTCTGTAAAGCTATACTCATGCCTTCTGTGAGTCCCATCTGTAGGTGCTGTTGAAGGCTGGCGCCTTGTTCTGGGCATTTCTTCTCTCGTCCCATCAAGTCCTCCTTGATGGGCCTTTGGGTTGCCACCCAGGGCCCACTTTTGGTGTCCCATCAAGGGACCGCCCTTCAGCTTTTCATCTTGCCTAGCCCACTGCTCTTCTCCTCTTGTCTCCTCAAGGCGTCTCTGTTTGCCTTTCCATGGGCCCTAGGGCCCAGCGTGGGCCTTTTGGGGCAAGCGAGGGGCCACCAAACGGCCTTGCGCTGCCTCCCAAGACCCTCCATTTCCGTTTGCCCTTTGGCGCGGCCTGGAGCTCTAGATGTGGTGCGGCCCAGAGCCCTGGGTGTGCCTTTGGGTGGCCAGGCCGAGCCCTTTGCATGCCTCTGGGTACCCACCAGGGCCCTCCGGCTGCCTTGCTCTCTGCCCTTGTATCCTTTTTTCCCCTCCAGACTGGCTGGAGTGGCCTCCCAGCCCGTCCTCTACAGGAGAAAGGTGGGGGATGTCTGGGGCACAAATGGCGGTTGGGGGGGCGGGGCTGGGCAGGGGGCTGCCTGTGGAGGTCGGCCTAGGAGGCGCCGTGGGCCAGAGGCCAGAGGGGGCTTCAGTTTGTTCTTCCTTATTTTCAGCATTCTTTGTTTCGGGCAATTCCTGTAACATCTATACTTGTGCCTGCCAGGCATTATTTTGCGGCATATGTGCTCAAACTTTATTCTGATCACGAGTTATCTGTGCTCCCAATTTCTCGGCTGAACCCCTTCCCCTCAGAGGTAGGGGACATTCTGGCATACAGAAAAATTCACGTCTAAGCGCTTTGTTTCCAATGTCACGCTTAGTCGGTTGAAAGAAAGGCCTAGGCCCTCGTTTTCCCCTGGCACCAATTACTGACATAGAGAATTGACTCATAGGTCCTTTACGACTGTTTAATACCGAATACGTTGCTCCTGTGTCATCTAGAAATGTAAGTGTCTCATTCCCCAGCTTAACTGAAAGCAGGGGATCGGCTGGGGAGACCTTCATGTTTTGCCCCGGTGCCCTTCCTTCACTCTGTACCGCCTGATAGAACTTGGCAAGATTTTTAGATCTAGGTACCCCCTGCTTTACCCGCTACAAAATTAACTGCTGATATTGTTTAATCATCAGTCACCCCGCTCCCGTCTTTGGATTCCAGGCAGGTTCTCGTGCAGGCAGAACACGATCCGGACCATCCCTGGCGTTTAACCTCATGCTGTCCTCCGGAGCTTTTCCTAACACCATTCCCTTCTCCTCGGGGAGAAATAAAGTATTAAGCAACACCTGCACATCTCCCCAATCCGCGTTACGATTTTCGGCTATCATCTGGAAAGGCTTGGATTGCATCAGAAGTCTCATTCCCTATTTGTTCAGTAAGTGCCAAAATCTTGGCTCTTGCTTTTTCAAGTTCCCTAACTCCTAACCAAGGAAGAAAGCACCTGGTAAGGAATGGAAGCCAGCTGGCCGATCAATTAACGGATTGTGGCTTCTTCGATACCCTTGCCTAGATGTTCTTCTCCATAGCCCTGCGTTCATTTCGTTCCCGATGGTAATATCAGGGCGAAGCGTACCTAGGGTACAAGTCCCAGAGCAGCTGGGCAGCAAGACTTTCCGTGCCTTGTTTCCCCATAGCCAAATTTCCACAAATTCCTTTCCGAAGGCAGAAGCGGTCAGTAGTTTTGCTAACTGGAAAATTCCTGTTT
Source organism: Platalea leucorodia (assembly GCF_965183815.1). Lineage (NCBI taxonomy): Eukaryota > Metazoa > Chordata > Aves > Pelecaniformes > Threskiornithidae > Platalea > Platalea leucorodia. The sequence goes on from NC_138843.1 coordinate 7,993,930, forward strand.
CTGCAGGACATGGAGAGCCGGGTGAGCGAGAGCGGGCAGCCCACGTGCGTGTCCAGACGGGCCTGCAGGGTGGCCGGGCAGCAGCTGGGCGGCGGCCTAGCGACGCGCTGATGCAACAATGCAGTGGCCCAGCAACGTGATGATGCAAGAATGGGCGATGGCTCTATATAGCTGCTCGCTGGGAGACCGGCTGTGGTGGCCAGAGCTGGGGGCCTCTGGAGCAAGAGGAGCCAGCGCAGGGTCACAGCTCTCGGCGAGCTCTTGGAAGGAGCCATGGAGCACCGTCTCACTGCTGGCATCGGAAACATGGACGCAGTGCTGAGCACAGCGGGGAAGAGGGGAGAGGTGAGGGACGGTCCGAAGGAGAGGGCTGATCCCGGGAGCCTGGGACATGCAGGGCCGCTCTGGGGGCTTGGGGCGTGCGCGGGGAGCTGGCAGGGATGCAGAGGTGGTTGGGCTGGGGAGAGTTTTCAGGGAGTCCTGCCTCGCTGCCCAGCCTGGCTTGCGGCTAAGCAGGTGGGAGGGGTTGCTGCGAAAGGACGCGGCCGTGGGTTGAGGAAGGGATGGGAGCTGTGGGGCCGTGGTGGAGGAAGCAGAGAGCAGCCTTTGAGTGGGCCGCTCTTGGCGCTCCGCTTGGTTGGAGTCTTCCGAGAGCCTTTCTAGCAAGTGCCGTGCAGGAGGCTTCTGGAGATAGCGGCTGAGTGCTGACGAGCGTCTCCCTCTTTCTAGCTCGGGAAGAGGAGACAGGCAGTGTCAGAAGGAGGGAGTGGGCTGCTGGGCCTCCCGCTTGGTGTCAAGATCCCTCTGCTGCCTGGCTCCAAGCCTGTCTTCTGCAGGACAAAGCTGGGGGAAAAGGTAAAGGAAGTGGAAAGGGGTAGAAGAGCCCTCCTCCTTTCTTTGGCGGGAGTAGAGGGAGGGTCGCGGCTGCCTGGCGCGGACCTGCGTTTTAAGGGCTGGGCTTGAACTTTTCACTCTGAAGGTTCATTTCAGGTGTGCAGTTCTTCCCGGTGGCCTCGGATGCCTATTGTGCTGGTGGGGTTTGTCTTGTCTCCCCGATCCCAGCCCAGCCTAGCCCGGCGCAGCCTAGCGCGGTCCAGCCTGGCCCTGCAGTCTGGCTGTGGGGTTCTGTGTGCCTTCAGAAGGCTGGAGAAGAGTGTTGGTCTTCCAAGTACCTTCCCCTTTTCACAAGTACTGCTTGGCACCTCTTTGCTGCTGTCTCCTGCCTCCTTCATAGTCTGGAAAATGTCTCTTACAGCTTCACCAGCCCTCTGGTTATTTCAATCTGGGAGATCCATGCTGCCGCCAGCTGAGCACCGAATACAACAGCCTGCATGACCCGCATCTGCGGGCCTACCACAATCGCAAGGACAACCTGCGGAGGCTGAAGAGAGAGGGTTCCATCACCAGCGATGGCAAAGTAGGTTTGGACGTCGGGCTGCTGCAACCAGCGCTCATCAAGCGGGGTTCCCAGAGCGCTTGCTGCAGCCGGCTGTTGCTGGCAGAGGGCCCAGGGCTGTGGGGCTGGTTTCCCTGGGAGCAGAAGTGGCGGCAGCATCCCTCTGGCAAGTCCCACTCCTGCTCTTCTCCCTCTGCCCCGCGCTGCCCGAGTGTTGGGGAGGCAGCCGGCGTGAGGCGTGGCGCTGGGGCGAGGAGCACCGCTGAGCCCTGGCGGCGGGGGGAGTCAGGGTCCCCGCCACGGAGGAAGGGAGGCGAGGGGAGGGTGTGGAGAGGAGCAGCTCCTGGGTTTGGGCTGTTTTGGGGAAGAGAGTGTACGTAGGTGGGTTGAGAGTTCTTGGGGGCTATCTCCCCTCCTCTCTCCCTAGGTGGTTTGCACTCTGAAGGAGTTCAATGAGTACAGGCAGTATCTGACCACGCTGAAGCTGGAGGCCGAGAAAATGTTCATGCGAGAGGAGGTAGGCAAAGCGGCGTGTTGGTGGAGCCCTGTGAGCGGCACGGTGCCAAAGGCTGGGGCTTTACTTGCGGCACCTCGCAAGTAAAGGGGAGGCGGTCAGTGCAGAAGAGGTGAGGGCTGTGCGGCTGGGCCAGGCGCTGTGGCAAGGAAAGGACTACCGGGCTGCGAGCTGAGGTAGCGCAGGGTGCAGGGGTGCGGATGGGCAGCAAAGTCACGTGGAAGCCCGCGGAGTCCCGAGGGAAGCGTTTCTCTTCGGCCCTCGTCGCGTGGCCGAAGCAGAGCGCTGTCCTGGGCCCGCGGGACGCCGCAGCACGCAGGGGTGTGAGCGCTTGTCCAGGCACCAGCAAGCCACAGCCTGGTGTCACCTTTCAGAAAAAGCTTCGGCAAGAGCTGGCCCAGTTAGAGGATGCCTGCGAACTGCCGGGAGGGACTGATGTTTCTCGCCTGCGAGAGTGGCTGCTGCAGGAGCAAAGAAAGAGTTTGCCAGGTGGCGAGAGGCAGAGGAGGCAGAGGTAAGCAAAGGCCAAGCAACGGTTGCTCTTGAAGGGGGCGCGTGGTCCCTGAGAGAAGTCCTGGAGCCTCCTGTTGCAGTAAACGACCAAAGCCCGGCGGTGGAAGGAGGCGGTGGCGGCTGCGAACACGTTGGCGCAGTCTGCGTTTGGAGGCTTGGCCAGGCATCTGGAAGCTGCTGCGGGGTCTAGTGGAGCAAAGCAAGCCGGAGCAGGCTGATGGGAGTGTCTGAGCGGAAAATGGCTCCTTCTCAGCTGCCTTCTTTCTCTTGACAGGCATCTGACTGGGATCAAGAAGCGGCTTGAAAGACTGGAGGCTCTTGAAAAAGAGCAACGCCTCCTCCAGCAGGCCGAGTGCCAGCAGCAGCAGCAGCAGCAGCAGCAGCTGGGAGAGAGGAGAGAGCCAGGCACCCGGAGCAGCTCTGAAAAGTCCGCTGTCAAAGGGAAGCCGGTGAGTAGGAGCCGGGTGGATGCAGGGGGCCGCCTCTGCTGTGCGGCAGCTCGTTGGTCCCCGGGCCTCAGGAGAGGGTGCTGGCCCCGCCAGAGGCGCTCGGGGCTTGCAAGCGGTGCCTGGTTGCTGAGGAGGTGGTGCCTGGCTGGTGTGCGATGTGTCCGCGTTTGCGAGTGGCTGTCAGAGACCAAGAAGCGGGCGCTTGCCTTCCTGTGTCCCTCGGACACGAGGCACTGGCCCTTTCTGCCTGTGCCTGGGCACTCTCAGTGGCCACTTCTGCACCCAGACTCGCACATTTAAGACGAACCTGTGAGGTGCACTAAATGGCCGCACTCATTTTAGTGTCCAAAGCGTGCCGGAGAAGAAGCGCCTAACAGCATACAGGCTGTGCTGCTGCGGGCTGCGCTGGCAGAAGACCAGGAGCTTAAAGAGGTGGCTGAGACCGTGATCCAGGAAGTGCTGGAGCGGGTGAAGGCGCTGGCTCAGTCCATCCACGTCTTAAGGAGGGCTCCCCGTGAGGTCAGCGGAAGGTTGTTTGGCAGTGCCAGAGAGGCAGAGCCTTTGGACGCTAGTCCCGAGGATCGCCGGGACAAAATTAGACGGGTGGCTGGAGAGATTGTGGCGACCGTGTTGGAGAGGTTGGGGGAGCTTTTGGCATCCTGGACGTGTGCTGCAGCTGAGGCAGGGCCGGCAGCCAGGCGGGGGGAGGCGGAAGTAGCAGCTTCTGAGAGAGCATCTTGGCGGTCTTCTACTGAGCAAAGGACCAAAGAGGCCATTGAAAGCGTTAGCTCCACCTTGTCATCGTTTGTAGCTTCTCAGTTTGAAGAGGACTTTTGCTGTCAGTTTTCGGAGATCCTGAAGCTTCAGGGCGTGCGAGAAGGACAAGGATCAGGCAGAGGCTGGGAAGAGCAGCTGCCAGAAGGAAGCAAGAGAGCAAAGTTGCCCGTGCTGCAACCGCTGCAAAACGCTGCTGCTGTCTCACGAGTGAGTCGTGAGCTTGCCGAGGCGAGCATCCAAAAGGCCATCTCCAGAGTTCAGCAGCTGGATGCGGAATTGATCGGGTATGCCCGAACCATTGTCCTTGAAGTTGTGGCAACCGTGAGGAAGAAGTTAGAGGCAGAAAGGAAGGGCAAGGAAAAATCAGCGACGCTTCCAGCAAGGAAGGTCTTGCCACCTCTCAGGCTGCCTGCAATAGTCAGGCCTTCAGAGGAAGCAGGAGAATTGAAAGAGGAGAGCTCACATACTCTCCTCCCACCTGTCCTGCGAGGCCCTGAGCGAGATGCTCGCAGGCCACCGGAAGACCTTCCGAAGTCCGCGGATTACACCTGCAGAGCCCCAGCAAGGTCTTCGGTGCCCGCGTGTGAAACCCTGCGTATCCTGAGGCCAGGGAGCACGGCAGGCACTCTCCCTTGCACGGGCCCGCAGTTTGCGAGGCAGCCCGTGCCTCCAGCGGGTCCGAAGCCCCCTAGCCAGGCAGGAGCATGGCGCAGACCAGTGCGTTTAAAGGTGTTCCTGGAGGAGCCCGTGCAGCCCGAGTCCTTAAAGAGGGCGGTAGCTGGGAGCCTTGTGGAGGGTGTCCTGAGGAGGCGTGCGGCTCCAGGGCCAGAGAGCGCCCGGGCAGCTCCCCCAGGCAGAGAATAAAGAGCTTTCTCCCAGGGGCTTGCTTGTGCCTCTCTTTATTCATGCCAGGCCATACTGCGTCTGGGCATTTTCCCGGCCATGTTTTCCCTCGCCTGCCTCCCTCCTACAGCCTCGGTCAGGCTAAGACACAGTTTTACAGGGCATCTGAAGTAGGGAAGAGAAAAGCAGGCAGCGCTTTTGCCTTGTTTAGAAAGCTTTGTGGCCGGGCTAGCGGAGGGGCTGGTGAAGCTCTGTAAAGCTATACTCATGCCTTCTGTGAGTCCCATCTGTAGGTGCTGTTGAAGGCTGGCGCCTTGCTCTGGGCATTTCTTCTCTCGTCCCATCAAGTCCTCCTTGATGGGCCTTTGGGTTGCCACCCAGGGCCCACTTTTGGTGTCCCATCAAGGGACCGCCCTTCAGCTTTTCATCTTGCCTAGCCCACTGCTCTTCTCCTCTTGTCTCCTCAAGGCGTCTCTGTTTGCCTTTCCATGGGCCCTAGGGCCCAGCGTGGGCCTTTTGGGGCAAGCGAGGGGCCACCAAACGGCCTTGCGCTGCCTCCCAAGACCCTCCATTTCCGTTTGCCCTTTGGTGCGGCCTGGAGCTCTAGATGTGGTGCGGCCCAGAGCCCTGGGTGTGCCTTTGGGTGGCCAGGCCGAGCCCTTTGCATGCCTCTGGGTACCCACCAGGGCCCTCCGGCTGCCTTGCTCTCTGCCCTTGTATCCTGTTTTCCCCTCCAGACTGGCTGGAGTGGCCTCCCAGCCCGTCCTCTACAGGAGAAAGGTGGGGGATGTCTGGGGCACAAATGGCGGTTGGGGGGGCGGGGCTGGGCAGGGGGCCGCCCGTGGAGGTTGGCCTAGGAGGCGCCGCGGGCCAGAGGCCAGAGGGGGCTTCAGTTTGTTCTTCCTTATTTTCAGCATTCTTTGTTTCGGGCAATTCCTGTAACATCTATACTTGTGCCTGCCAGGCATTATTTTGCGGCATATGTGCTCAAACTTTATTCTGATCACGAGTTATCTGTGCTCCCAATTTCTCGGCTGAACCCCTTCCCCTCAGAGGTAGGGGACATTCTGGCATACAGAAGAATTCACGTCTAAGCGCTTTGTTTCCAATGTCACGCTTAGTCGGTTGAAAGAAAGGCCTAGGCCCTCGTTTTCCCCTGGCACCAATTACTGACATAGAGAATTGACTCATAGGTCCTTTACGACTGTTTAATACCGAATACGTTGCTCCTGTGTCATCTAGAAATGTAAGTGTCTCATTCCCCAGCTTAACTGAAAGCAGGGGATCGGCTGGGGAGACCTTCATGTTTTGCCCCGGTGCCCTTCCTTCACTCTGTACCGCCTGATAGAACTTGGCAAGATTTTTAGATCTAGGTACCCCCTCCCTGCTTTACCCGCTACAAAATTAACTGCTGATATTGTTTAATCATCAGTCACCCCGCTCCCGTCTTTGGATTCCAGGCAGGTTCTCGTGCAGGCAGAACACGATCCGGACCATCCCTGGCGTTTAACCTCATGCTGTCCTCCGGAGCTTTTCCTAACACCATTCCCTTCTCCTCGGGGAGAAATAAAGTATTAAGCAACACCTGCACATCTCCCCAATCCGCGTTACGATTTTCGGCTATCATCTGGAAAGGCTTGGATCGCATCAGAAGTCTCATTCCCTATTTGTTCAGTAAGTGCCAAAATCTTGGCTCTTGCTTTTTCAAGTTCCCTAACTCCTAACCAAGGAAGAAAGCACCTGGTAAGGAATGGAAGCCAGCTGGCCGATCAATTAACGGATTGTGGCTTCTTCGATACCCTTGCCTAGATGTTCTTCTCCATAGCCCTGCGTTCATTTCGTTCCCTATGGTAATATCAGGGCGAAGCGTACCTAGGGTACAAGTCCCAGAGCAGCTGGGCAGCAAGACTTTCCGTGCCTTGTTTCCCCATAGCCAAATTTCCACAAATTCCTTTCCGAAGGCAGAAGCGGTCAGTAGTTTTGCTAACTGGAAAATTCCTGTTTCTGCAGGACATGGAGAGCCGGGTGAGCGAGAGCGGGCGGCCCACGTGCGTGTCCAGACGGGCCTGCAGGGTGGCCGGGCAGCAGCTGGGCGGCGGCCTAGCGACGCGCTGATGCAACAATGCAGTGGCCCAGCAACGTGATGATGCAAGAATGGGCGATGGCTCTATATAGCTGCTCGCTGGGAGACCGGCTGTGGTGGCCAGAGCTGGGGGCCTCTGGAGCAAGAGGAGCCAGCGCAGGGTCACAGCTCTCGGCGAGCTCTTGGAAGGAGCCATGGAGCACCGTCTCACTGCTGGCATCGGAAACATGGACGCAGTGCTGAGCACAGCGGGGAAGAGGGGAGAGGTGAGGGACGGTCCGAAGGAGAGGGCTGATCCCGGGAGCCTGGGACATGCAGGGCCGCTCTGGGGGCTTGGGGCGTGCGCGGGGAGCTGGCAGGGATGCAGAGGTGGTTGGGCTGGGGAGAGTTTTCAGGGAGTCCTGCCTCGCTGCCCAGCCTGGCTTGCGGCTAAGCAGGTGGGAGGGGTTGCTGCGAAAGGACGCGGCCGTGGGTTGAGGAAGGGATGGGAGCTGTGGGGCCGTGGTGGAGGAAGCAGAGAGCAGCCTTTGAGTGGGCCGCTCTTGGCGCTCCGCTTGGTTGGAGTCTTCCGAGAGCCTTTCTAGCAAGTGCCGTGCAGGAGGCTTCTGGAGATAGCGGCTGAGTGCTGACGAGCGTCTCCCTCTTTCTAGCTCGGGAAGAGGAGACAGGCAGTGTCAGAAGGAGGGAGTGGGCTGCTGGGCCTCCCGCTTGGTGTCAAGATCCCTCTGCTGCCTGGCTCCAAGCCTGTCTTCTGCAGGACAAAGCTGGGGGAAAAGGTAAAGGAAGTGGAAAGGGGTAGAAGAGCCCTCCTCCTTTCTTTGGCGGGAGTAGAGGGAGGGTCGCGGCTGCCTGGCGCGGACCTGCGTTTTAAGGGCTGGGCTTGAACTTTTCACTCTGAAGGTTCATTTCAGGTGTGCAGTTCTTCCCGGTGGCCTCGGATGCCTACTGTGCTGGTGGGGTTTGTCTTGTCTCCCCGATCCCAGCCCAGCCTAGCCCGGCGCAGCCTAGCGCGGTCCAGCCTGGCCCTGCAGTCTGGCTGTGGGATTCTGTGTGCCTTCAGAAGGCTGGAGAAGAGTGTTGGTCTTCCAAGTACCTTCCCCTTTCCACAAGTACTGCTTGGCACCTCTTTGCTGCTGTCTCCTGCCTCCTTCATAGTCTGGAAAATGTCTCTTACAGCTTCACCAGCCTTCTGGTTATTTCAATCTGGGAGATCCATGCTGCCGCCAGCTGAGCACCGAATACAACAGCCTGCATGACCCGCATCTGCGGGCCTACCACAATCGCAAGGACAACCTGCGGAGGCTGAAGAGAGAGGGTTCCATCACCAGCGATGGCAAAGTAGGTTTGGACGTCGGGCTGCTGCAACCAGCGCTCATCAAGCGGGGTTCCCAGAGCGCTTGCTGCAGCCGGCTGTTGCTGGCAGAGGGCCCAGGGCTGTGGGGCTGGTTTCCCTGGGAGCAGAAGTGGCGGCAGCATCCCTCTGGCAAGTCCCACTCCTGCTCTTCTCCCTCTGCCCCGCGCTGCCCGAGTGTTGGGGAGGCAGCCGGCGTGAGGCGTGGCGCTGGGGCGAGGAGCACCGCTGAGCCCTGGCGGCGGGGGGAGTCAGGGTCCCCGCCACGGAGGAAGGGAGGCGAGGGGAGGGTGTGGAGAGGAGCAGCTCCTGGGTTTGGGCTGTTTTGGGGAAGAGAGTGTACGTAGGTGGGTTGAGAGTTCTTGGGGGCTATCTCCCCTCCTCTCTCCCTAGGTGGTTTGCACTCTGAAGGAGTTCAATGAGTACAGGCAGTATCTGACCACGCTGAAGCTGGAGGCAGAGAAAATGTTCATGCGAGAGGAGGTAGGCAAAGCGGCGTGTTGGTGGAGCCCTGTGAGCGGCACGGTGCCAAAGGCTGGGGCTTTACTTGCGGCACCTCGCAAGTAAAGGGGAGGCGGTCAGTGCAGAAGAGGTGAGGGCTGTGCGGCTGGGCCAGGCGCTGTGGCAAGGAAAGGACTACCGGGCTGCGAGCTGAGGTAGCGCAGGGTGCAGGGGTGCGGATGGGCAGCAAAGTCACGTGGAAGCCCGCGGAGTCCCGAGGGAAGCGTTTCTCTTCGGCCCTCGTCGCGTGGCCGAAGCAGAGCGCTGTCCTGGGCCCGCGGGACGCCGCAGCACGCAGGGGCGTGAGCGCTTGTCCAGGCACCAGCAAGCCACAGCCTGGTGTCACCTTTCAGAAAAAGCTTCGGCAAGAGCTGGCCCAGTTAGAGGATGCCTGCGAACTGCCGGGAGGGACTGATGTTTCTCGCCTGCGAGAGTGGCTGCTGCAGGAGCAAAGAAAGAGTTTGCCAGGTGGCGAGAGGCAGAGGAGGCAGAGGTAAGCAAAGGCCAAGCAACGGTTGCTCTTGAAGGGGGCGCGTGGTCCCTGAGAGAAGTCCTGGAGCCTCCTGTTGCAGTAAACGACCAAAGCCCGGCGGTGGAAGGAGGCGGTGGCGGCTGCGAACACGTTGGCGCAGTCTGCGTTTGGAGGCTTGGCCAGGCATCTGGAAGCTGCTGCGGGGTCTAGTGGAGCAAAGCAAGCCGGAGCAGGCTGATGGGAGTGTCTGAGCGGAAAATGGCTCCTTCTCAGCTGCCTTCTTTCTCTTGACAGGCATCTGACTGGGATCAAGAAGCGGCTTGAAAGACTGGAGGCTCTTGAAAAAGAGCAACGCCTCCTCCGGCAGGCCGAGTGCCAGCAGCAGCAGCAGCAGCAGCAGCAGCTGGGAGAGAGGAGAGAGCCAGGCACCCGGAGCAGCTCTGAAAAGTCCGCTGTCAAAGGGAAGCCGGTGAGTAGGAGCCGGGTGGATGCAGGGGGCCGCCTCTGCTGTGCGGCAGCTCGTTGGTCCCCGGGCCTCAGGAGAGGGTGCTGGCCCCGCCAGAGGCGCTCGGGGCTTGCAAGCGGTGCCTGGTTGCTGAGGAGGTGGTGCCTGGCTGGTGTGCGATGTGTCCGCGTTTGCGAGTGGCTGTCAGAGACCAAGAAGCGGGCGCTTGCCTTCCTGTGTCCCTCGGACACGAGGCACTGGCCCTTTCTGCCTGTGCCTGGGCACTCTCAGTGGCCACTTCTGCACCCAGACTCGCACATTTAACACGAACCTGTGAGGTGCACTAAATGGCCGCACTCATTTTAGTGTCCAAAGCGTGCCGGAGAAGAAGCGCCTAACAGCATACAGGCTGTGCTGCTGCGGGCTGCGCTGGCAGAAGACCAGGAGCTTAAAGAGGTGGCTGAGACCGTGATCCAGGAAGTGCTGGAGCGGGTGAAGGCGCTGGCTCAGTCCATCCACGTCTTAAGGAGGGCTCCCCGTGAGGTCAGCGGAAGGTTGTTTGGCAGTGCCAGAGAGGCAGAGCCTTTGGACGCTAGTCCCGCGGATCGCCGGGACAAAATTAGACGGGTGGCTGGAGAGATTGTGGCGACCGTGTTGGAGAGGTTGGGGGAGCTTTTGGCATCCTGGACGTGTGCTGCAGCTGAGGCAGGGCCGGCAGCCAGGCGGGGGGAGGCGGAAGTAGCAGCTTCTGAGAGAGCATCTTGGCGGTCTTCTATTGAGCAAAGGACCAAAGAGGCCATTGAAAGCGTTAGCTCCACCTTGTCATCGTTTGTAGCTTCTCAGTTTGAAGAGGACTTTTGCTGTCAGTTTTCGGAGATCCTGAAGCTTCAGGGCGTGCGAGAAGGACAAGGATCAGGCAGAGGCTGGGAAGAGCAGCTGCCAGAAGGAAGCAAGAGAGCAAAGTTGCCCGTGCTGCAACCGCTGCAAAACGCTGCTGCTGTCTCACGAGTGAGTCGTGAGCTTGCCGAGGCGAGCATCCAAAAGGCCATCTCCAGAGTTCAGCAGCTGGATGCGGAATTGATCGGGTATGCCCGAACCATTGTCTTTGAAGTTGTGGCAACCGTGAGGAAGAAGTTAGAGGCAGAAAGGAAGGGCAAGGAAAAATCAGCGACGCTTCCAGCAAGGAAGGTCTTGCCACCTCTCAGGCTGCCTGCAATAGTCAGGCCTTCAGAGGAAGCAGGAGAATTGAAAGAGGAGAGCTCACATACTCTCCTCCCACCTGTCCTGCGAGGCCCTGAGCGAGATGCTCGCAGGCCACCGGAAGACCTTCCGAAGTCCGCGGATTACACCTGCAGAGCCCCAGCAAGGTCTTCGGTGCCCGCGTGTGAAACTCTGCGTATCCTGAGGCCAGGGAGCACGGCAGGCACTCTCCCTTGCACGGGCCCGCAGTTTGCGAGGCAGCCCGTGCCTCCAGCGGGTCCGAAGCCCCCTAGCCAGGCAGGAGCATGGCGCAGACCAGTGCGTTTAAAGGTGTTCCTGGAGGAGCCTGTGCAGCCCGAGTCCTTAAAGAGGGCAGTAGCTGGGAGCCTTGTGGAGGGTGTCCTGAGGAGGCGTGCGGCTCCAGGGCCAGAGAGCGCCCGGGCAGCTCCCCCAGGCAGAGAATAAAGAGCTTTCTCCCAGGGGCTTGCTTGTGCCTCTCTTTATTCATGCCAGGCCATACTGCGTCTGGGCATTTTCCCGGCCATGTTTTCCCTCGCCTGCCTCCCTCCTACAGCCTCGGTCAGGCTAAGACACAGTTTTACAGGGCATCTGAAGTAGGGAAGAGAAAAGCAGGCAGCGCTTTTGCCTTGTTTAGAAAGCTTTGTGGCCGGGCTAGCGGAGGGGCTGGTGAAGCTCTGTAAAGCTATACTCATGCCTTCTGTGAGTCCCATCTGTAGGTGCTGTTGAAGGCTGGCGCCTTGTTCTGGGCATTTCTTCTCTCGTCCCATCAAGTCCTCCTTGATGGGCCTTTGGGTTGCCACCCAGGGCCCACTTTTGGTGTCCCATCAAGGGACCGCCCTTCAGCTTTTCATCTTGCCTAGCCCACTGCTCTTCTCCTCTTGTCTCCTCAAGGCGTCTCTGTTTGCCTTTCCATGGGCCCTAGGGCCCAGCGTGGGCCTTTTGGGGCAAGCGAGGGGCCACCAAACGGCCTTGCGCTGCCTCCCAAGACCCTCCATTTCCGTTTGCCCTTTGGTGCGGCCTGGAGCTCTAGATGTGGTGCGGCCCAGAGCCCTGGGTGTGCCTTTGGGTGGCCAGGCCGAGCCCTTTGCATGCCTCTGGGTACCCACCAGGGCCCTCCGGCTGCCTTGCTCTCTGCCCTTGTATCCTGTTTTCCCCTCCAGACTGGCTGGAGTGGCCTCCCAGCCCGTCCTCTACAGGAGAAAGGTGGGGGATGTCTGGGGCACAAATGGCGGTTGGGGGGGCGGGGCTGGGCAGGGGGCCGCCCGTGGAGGTTGGCCTAGGAGGCGCCGCGGGCCAGAGGCCAGAGGGGGCTTCAGTTTGTTCTTCCTTATTTTCAGCATTCTTTGTTTCGGGCAATTCCTGTAACATCTATACTTGTGCCTGCCAGGCATTATTTTGCGGCATATGTGCTCAAACTTTATTCTGATCACGAGTTATCTGTGCTCCCAATTTCTCGGCTGAACCCCTTCCCCTCAGAGGTAGGGGACATTCTGGCATACAGAAAAATTCACGTCTAAGCGCTTTGTTTCCAATGTCACGCTTAGTCGGTTGAAAGAAAGGCCTAGGCCCTCGTTTTCCCCTGGCACCAATTACTGACATAGAGAATTGACTCATAGGTCCTTTACGACTGTTTAATACCGAATACGTTGCTCCTGTGTCATCTAGAAATGTAAGTGTCTCATTCCCCAGCTTAACTGAAAGCAGGGGATCGGCTGGGGAGACCTTCATGTTTTGCCCCGGTGCCCTTCCTTCACTCTGTACCGCCTGATAGAACTTGGCAAGATTTTTAGATCTAGGTACCCCCTGCTTTACCCGCTACAAAATTAACTGCTGATATTGTTTAATCATCAGTCACCCCGCTCCCGTCTTTGGATTCCAGGCAGGTTCTCGTGCAGGCAGAACACGATCCGGACCATCCCTGGCGTTTAACCTCATGCTGTCCTCCGGAGCTTTTCCTAACACCATTCCCTTCTCCTCGGGGAGAAATAAAGTATTAAGCAACACCTGCACATCTCCCCAATCCGCGTTACGATTTTCGGCTATCATCTGGAAAGGCTTGGATCGCATCAGAAGTCTCATTCCCTATTTGTTCAGTAAGTGCCAAAATCTTGGCTCTTGTTTTTTCAAGTTCCCTAACTCCTAACCAAGGAAGAAAGCACCTGGTAAGGAATGGAAGCCAGCTGGCCGATCAATTAACGGATTGTGGCTTCTTCGATACCCTTGCCTAGATGTTCTTCTCCATAGCCCTGCGTTCATTTCGTTCCCGATGGTAATATCAGGGCGAAGCGTACCTAGGGTACAAGTCCCAGAGCAGCTGGGCAGCAAGACTTTCCGTGCCTTGTTTCCCCATAGCCAAATTTCCACAAATTCCTTTCCGAAGGCAGAAGCGGTCAGTAGTTTTGCTAACTGGAAAATTCCTGTTTCTGCAGGACATGGAGAGCCGGGTGAGCGAGAGCGGGCAGCCCACGTGCGTGTCCAGACGGGCCTGCAGGGTGGCCGGGCAGCAGCTGGGCGGCGGCCTAGCGACGCGCTGATGCAACAATGCAGTGGCCCAGCAACGTGATGATGCAAGAATGGGCGATGGCTCTATAGAGCTGCTCGCTGGGAGACCGGCTGTGGTGGCCAGAGCTGGGTGCCTCTGGAGCAAGAGGAGCCAGCGCAGGGTCACAGCTCTCGGCGAGCTCTTGGAAGGAGCCATGGAGCACCGTCTCACTGCTGGCATCGGAAACATGGACGCAGTGCTGAGCACAGCGGGGAAGAGGGGAGAGGTGAGGGACGGTCCGAAGGAGAGGGCTGATCCCGGGAGCCTGGGACATGCAGGGCCGCTCTGGGGGCTTGGGGCGTGCGCGGGGAGCTGGCAGGGATGCAGAGGTGGTTGGGCTGGGGAGAGTTTTCAGGGAGTCCTGCCTCGCTGCCCAGCCTGGCTTGCGGCTAAGCAGGTGGGAGGGGTTGCTGCGAAAGGAGGCGGCCGTGGGTTGAGGAAGGGATGGGAGCTGTGGGGCCGTGGTGGAGGAAGCAGAGAGCAGCCTTTGAGTGGGCCGCTCTTGGCGCTCCGCTTGGTTGGAGTCTTCCGAGAGCCTTTCTAGCAAGTGCCGTGCAGGAGGCTTCTGGAGATAGCGGCTGAGTGCTGACGAGCGTCTCCCTCTTTCTAGCTCGGGAAGAGGAGACAGGCAGTGTCAGAAGGAGGGAGTGGGCTGCTGGGCCTCCCGCTTGGTGTCAAGATCCCTCTGCTGCCTGGCTCCAAGCCTGTCTTCTGCAGGACAAAGCTGGGGGAAAAGGTAAAGGAAGTGGAAAGGGGTAGAAGAGCCCTCCTCCTTTCTTTGGCGGGAGTAGAGGGAGGGTCGCGGCTGCCTGGCGCGGACCTGCGTTTTAAGGGCTGGGCTTGAACTTTTCACTCTGAAGGTTCATTTCAGGTGTGCAGTTCTTCCCGGTGGCCTCGGATGCCTACTGTGCTGGTGGGGTTTGTCTTGTCTCCCCGATCCCAGCCCAGCCTAGCCCGGCACAGCCTAGCGCGGTCCAGCCTGGCCCTGCAGTCTGGCTGTGGGGTTCTGTGTGCCTTCAGAAGGCTGAAGAAGAGTGTTGGTCTTCCAAGTACCTTCCCCTTTCCACAAGTACTGCTTGGCACCTCTTTGCTGCTGTCTCCTGCCTCCTTCCTAGTCTGGAAAATGTCTCTTACAGCTTCACCAGCCCTCTGGTTATTTCAATCTGGGAGATCCATGCTGCCGCCAGCTGAGCACCGAATACAACAGCCTGCATGACCCGCATCTGCGGGCCTACCACAATCGCAAGGACAACCTGCGGAGGCTGAAGAGAGAGGGTTCCATCACCAGCGATGGCAAAGTAGGTTTGGACATCGGGCTGCTGCAACCAGCGCTCATCAAGCGGGGTTCCCAGAGCGCTTGCTGCAGCCGGCTGTTGCTGGCAGAGGGCCCAGGGCTGTGGGGCTGGTTTCCCTGGGAGCAGAAGTGGCGGCAGCATCCCTCTGGCAAGTCCCACTCCTGCTCTTCTCCCTCTGCCCCGCGCTGCCCGAGTGTTGGGGAGGCAGCCGGCGTGAGGCGTGGCGCTGGGGCGAGGAGCACCGCTGAGCCCTGGCGGCGGGGGGAGTCAGGGTCCCCGCCACGGAGGAAGGGAGGCGAGGGGAGGGTGTGGAGAGGAGCAGCTCCTGGGTTTGGGCTGTTTTGGGGAAGAGAGTGTACGTAGGTGGGTTGAGAGTTCTTGGGGGCTATCTCCCCTCCTCTCTCCCTAGGTGGTTTGCACTCTGAAGGAGTTCAATGAGTACAGGCAGTATCTGACCACGCTGAAGCTGGAGGCAGAGAAAATGTTCATGCGAGAGGAGGTAGGCAAAGCGGCGTGTTGGTGGAGCCCTGTGAGCGGCACGGTGCCAAAGGCTGGGGCTTTACTTGCGGCACCTCGCAAGTAAAGGGGAGGCGGTCAGTGCAGAAGAGGTGAGGGCTGTGCGGCTGGGCCAGGCGCTGTGGCAAGGAAAGGACTACCGGGCTGCGAGCTGAGGTAGCGCAGGGTGCAGGGGTGCGGATGGGCAGCAAAGTCACGTGGAAGCCCGCGGAGTCCCGAGGGAAGCGTTTCTCTTCGGCCCTCGTCGCGTGGCCGAAGCAGAGCGCTGTCCTGGGCCCGCGGGACGCCGCAGCACGCAGGGGCGTGAGCGCTTGTCCAGGCACCAGCAAGCCACAGCCTGGTGTCACCTTTCAGAAAAAGCTTTGGCAAGAGCTGGCCCAGTTAGAGGATGCCTGCGAACTGCCGGGAGGGACTGATGTTTCTCGCCTGTGAGAGTGGCTGCTGCAGGAGCAAAGAAAGAGTTTGCCAGGTGGCGAGAGGCAGAGGAGGCAGAGGTAAGCAAAGGCCAAGCAACGGTTGCTCTTGAAGGGGGCGCGTGGTCCCTGAGAGAAGTCCTGGAGCCTCCTGTTGCAGTAAACGACCAAAGCCCGGCGGTGGAAGGAGGCGGTGGCGGCTGCGAACACGTTGGCGCAGTCTGCGTTTGGAGGCTTGGCCAGGCATCTGGAAGCTGCTGCGGGGTCTAGTGGAGCAAAGCAAGCCGGAGCAGGCTGATGGGAGTGTCTGAGCGGAAAATGGCTCCTTCTCAGCTGCCTTCTTTCTCTTGACAGGCATCTGACTGGGATCAAGAAGCGGCTTGAAAGACTGGAGGCTCTTGAAAAAGAGCAACGCCTCCTCCGGCAGGCCGAGTGCCAGCAGCAGCAGCAGCAGCAGCAGCAGCAGCTGGGAGAGAGGAGAGAGCCAGGCACCCGGAGCAGCTCTGAAAAGTCCGCTGTCAAAGGGAAGCCGGTGAGTAGGAGCCGGGTGGATGCAGGGGGCCGCCTCTGCTGTGCGGCAGCTCGTTGGTCCCCGGGCCTCAGGAGAGGGTGCTGGCCCCGCCAGAGGCGCTCGGGGCTTGCAAGCGGTGCCTGGTTGCTGAGGAGGTGGTGCCTGGCTGGTGTGCGATGTGTCCGCGTTTGCGAGTGGCTGTCAGAGACCAAGAAGCGGGCGCTTGCCTTCCTGTGTCCCTCGGACACGAGGCACTGGCCCTTTCTGCCTGTGCCTGGGCACTCTCAGTGGCCACTTCTGCACCCAGACTCGCACATTTAACACGAACCTGTGAGGTGCACTAAATGGCCGCACTCATTTTAGTGTCCAAAGCGTGCCGGAGAAGAAGCGCCTAACAGCATACAGGCTGTGCTGCTGCGGGCTGCGCTGGCAGAAGACCAGGAGCTTAAAGAGGTGGCTGAGACCGTGATCCAGGAAGTGCTGGAGCGGGTGAAGGCGCTGGCTCAGTCCATCCACGTCTTAAGGAGGGCTCCCCGTGAGGTCAGCGGAAGGTTGTTCGGCAGTGCCAGAGAGGCAGAGCCTTTGGACGCTAGTCCCGCGGATCGCCGGGACAAAATTAGACGGGTGGCTGGAGAGATTGTGGCGACCGTGTTGGAGAGGTTGGGGGAGCTTTTGGCATCCTGGACGTGTGCTGCAGCTGAGGCAGGGCCGGCAGCCAGGCGGGGGGAGGCGGAAGTAGCAGCTTCTGAGAGAGCATCTTGGCGGTCTTCTATTGAGCAAAGGACCAAAGAGGCCATTGAAAGCGTTAGCTCCACCTTGTCATTGTTTGTAGCTTCTCAGTTTGAAGAGGACTTTTGCTGTCAGTTTTCGGAGATCCTGAAGCTTCAGGGCGTGCGAGAAGGACAAGGATCAGGCAGAGGCTGGGAAGAGCAGCTGCCAGAAGGAAGCAAGAGAGCAAAGTTGCCCGTGCTGCAACCGCTGCAAAACGCTGCTGCTGTCTCACGAGTGAGTCGTGAGCTTGCCGAGGCGAGCATCCAAAAGGCCATCTCCAGAGTTCAGCAGCTGGATGCGGAATTGATCGGGTATGCCCGAACCATTGTCCTTGAAGTTGTGGCAACCGTGAGGAAGAAGTTAGAGGCAGAAAGGAAGGGCAAGGAAAAATCAGCGACGCTTCCAGCAAGGAAGGTCTTGCCACCTCTCAGGCTGCCTGCAATAGTCAGGCCTTCAGAGGAAGCAGGAGAATTGAAAGAGGAGAGCTCACATACTCTCCTCCCACCTGTCCTGCGAGGCCCTGAGCGAGATGCTCGCAGGCCACCGGAAGACCTTCCGAAGTCCGCGGATTACACCTGCAGAGCCCCAGCAAGGTCTTCGGTGCCCGCGTGTGAAACCCTGCGTATCCTGAGGCCAGGGAGCACGGCAGGCACTCTCCCTTGCACGGGCCCGCAGTTTGCGAGGCAGCCCGTGCCTCCAGCGGGTCCGAAGCCCCCTAGCCAGGCAGGAGCATGGCGCAGACCAGTGCGTTTAAAGGTGTTCCTGGAGGAGCCCGTGCAGCCCGAGTCCTTAAAGAGGGCAGTAGCTGGGAGCCTTGTGGAGGGTGTCCTGAGGAGGCGTGCGGCTCCAGGGCCAGAGAGCGCCCGGGCAGCTCCCCCAGGCAGAGAATAAAGAGCTTTCTCCCAGGGGCTTGCTTGTGCCTCTCTTTATTCATGCCAGGCCATACTGCGTCTGGGCATTTTCCCGGCCATGTTTTCCCTCGCCTGCCTCCCTCCTACAGCCTCGGTCAGGCTAAGACACAGTTTTACAGGGCATCTGAAGTAGGGAAGAGAAAAGCAGGCAGCGCTTTTGCCTTGTTTAGAAAGCTTTGTGGCCGGGCTAGCGGAGGGGCTGGTGAAGCTCTGTAAAGCTATACTCATGCCTTCTGTGAGTCCCATCTGTAGGTGCTGTTGAAGGCTGGCGCCTTGTTCTGGGCATTTCTTCTCTCGTCCCATCAAGTCCTCCTTGATGGGCCTTTGGGTTGCCACCCAGGGCCCACTTTTGGTGTCCCATCAAGGGACCGCCCTTCAGCTTTTCATCTTGCCTAGCCCACTGCTCTTCTCCTCTTGTCTCCTCAAGGCGTCTCTGTTTGCCTTTCCATGGGCCCTAGGGCCCAGCGTGGGCCTTTTGGGGCAAGCGAGGGGCCACCAAACGGCCTTGCACTGCCTCCCAAGACCCTCCATTTCCGTTTGCCCTTTGGTGCGGCCTGGAGCTCTAGATGTGGTGCGGCCCAGAGCCCTGGGTGTGCCTTTGGGTGGCCAGGCCGAGCCCTTTGCATGCCTCTGGGTACCCACCAGGGCCCTCCGGCTGCCTTGCTCTCTGCCCTTGTATCCTGTTTTCCCCTCCAGACTGGCTGGAGTGGCCTCCCAGCCCGTCCTCTACAGGAGAAAGGTGGGGGATGTCTGGGGCACAAATGGCGGTTGGGGGGGCGGGGCTGGGCAGGGGGCCGCCCGTGGAGGTTGGCCTAGGAGGCGCCGCGGGCCAGAGGCCAGAGGGGGCTTCAGTTTGTTCTTCCTTATTTTCAGCATTCTTTGTTTCGGGCAATTCCTGTAACATCTATACTTGTGCCTGCCAGGCATTATTTTGCGGCATATGTGCTCAAACTTTATTCTGATCACGAGTTATCTGTGCTCCCAATTTCTCGGCTGAACCCCTTCCCCTCAGAGGTAGGGGACATTCTGGCATACAGAAAAATTCACGTCTAAGCGCTTTGTTTCCAATGTCACGCTTAGTCGGTTGAAAGAAAGGCCTAGGCCCTCGTTTTCCCCTGGCACCAATTACTGACATAGAGAATTGACTCATAGGTCCTTTACGACTGTTTAATACCGAATACGTTGCTCCTGTGTCATCTAGAAATGTAAGTGTCTCATTCCCCAGCTTAACTGAAAGCAGGGGATCGGCTGGGGAGACCTTCATGTTTTGCCCCGGTGCCCTTCCTTCACTCTGTACCGCCTGATAGAACTTGGCAAGATTTTTAGATCTAGGTACCCCCTGCTTTACCCGCTACAAAATTAACTGCTGATATTGTTTAATCATCAGTCACCCCGCTCCCGTCTTTGGATTCCAGGCAGGTTCTCGTGCAGGCAGAACACGATCCGGACCATCCCTGGCGTTTAACCTCATGCTGTCCTCCGGAGCTTTTCCTAACACCATTCCCTTCTCCTCGGGGAGAAATAAAGTATTAAGCAACACCTGCACATCTCCCCAATCCGCGTTACGATTTTCGGCTATCATCTGGAAAGGCTTGGATCGCATCAGAAGTCTCATTCCCTATTTGTTCAGTAAGTGCCAAAATCTTGGCTCTTGCTTTTTCAAGTTCCCTAACTCCTAACCAAGGAAGAAAGCACCTGGTAAGGAATGGAAGCCAGCTGGCCGATCAATTAACGGATTGTGGCTTCTTCGATACCCTTGCCTAGATGTTCTTCTCCATAGCCCTGCGTTCATTTCGTTCCCGATGGTAATATCAGGGCGAAGCGTACCTAGGGTACAAGTCCCAGAGCAGCTGGGCAGCAAGACTTTCCGTGCCTTGTTTCCCCATAGCCAAATTTCCACAAATTCCTTTCCGAAGGCAGAAGCGGTCAGTAGTTTTGCTAACTGGAAAATTCCTGTTTCTGCAGGACATGGAGAGCCGGGTGAGCGAGAGCAGGCGGCCCACGTGCGTGTCCAGACGGGCCTGCAGGGTGGCCGGGCAGCAGCTGGGCGGCGGCCTAGCGACGCGCTGATGCAACAATGCAGTGGCCCAGCAACGTGATGATGCAAGAATGGGCGATGGCTCTATATAGCTGCTCGCTGGGAGACCGGCTGTGGTGGCCAGAGCTGGGGGCCTCTGGAGCAAGAGGAGCCAGCGCAGGGTCACAGCTCTCGGCGAGCTCTTGGAAGGAGCCATGGAGCACCGTCTCACTGCTGGCATCGGAAACATGGACGCAGTGCTGAGCACAGCGGGGAAGAGGGGAGAGGTGAGGGACGGTCCGAAGGAGAGGGCTGATCCCGGGAGCCTGGGACATGCAGGGCCGCTCTGGGGGCTTGGGGCGTGCGCGGGGAGCTGGCAGGGATGCAGAGGTGGTTGGGCTGGGGAGAGTTTTCAGGGAGTCCTGCCTCGCTGCCCAGCCTGGCTTGCGGCTAAGCAGGTGGGAGGGGTTGCTGCGAAAGGACGCGGCCGTGGGTTGAGGAAGGGATGGGAGCTGTGGGGCCGTGGTGGAGGAAGCAGAGAGCAGCCTTTGAGTGGGCCGCTCTTGGCGCTCCGCTTGGTTGGAGTCTTCCGAGAGCCTTTCTAGCAAGTGCCGTGCAGGAGGCTTCTGGAGATAGCGGCTGAGTGCTGACGAGCGTCTCCCTCTTTCTAGCTCGGGAAGAGGAGACAGGCAGTGTCAGAAGGAGGGAGTGGGCTGCTGGGCCTCCCGCTTGGTGTCAAGATCCCTCTGCTGCCTGGCTCCAAGCCTGTCTTCTGCAGGACAAAGCTGGGGGAAAAGGTAAAGGAAGTGGAAAGGGGTAGAAGAGCCCTCCTCCTTTCTTTGGCGGGAGTAGAGGGAGGGTCGCGGCTGCCTGGCGCGGACCTGCGTTTTAAGGGCTGGGCTTGAACTTTTCACTCTGAAGGTTCATTTCAGGTGTGCAGTTCTTCCCGGTGGCCTCGGATGCCTACTGTGCTGGTGGGGTTTGTCTTGTCTCCCCGATCCCAGCCCAGCCTAGCCCGGCACAGCCTAGCGCGGTCCAGCCTGGCCCTGCAGTCTGGCTGTGGGGTTCTGTGTGCCTTCAGAAGGCTGAAGAAGAGTGTTGGTCTTCCAAGTACCTTCCCCTTTCCACAAGTACTGCTTGGCACCTCTTTGCTGCTGTCTCCTGCCTCCTTCCTAGTCTGGAAAATGTCTCTTACAGCTTCACCAGCCCTCTGGTTATTTCAATCTGGGAGATCCATGCTGCCGCCAGCTGAGCACCGAATACAACAGCCTGCATGACCCGCATCTGCGGGCCTACCACAATCGCAAGGACAACCTGCGGAGGCTGAAGAGAGAGGGTTCCATCACCAGCGATGGCAAAGTAGGTTTGGACATCGGGCTGCTGCAACCAGCGCTCATCAAGCGGGGTTCCCAGAGCGCTTGCTGCAGCCGGCTGTTGCTGGCAGAGGGCCCAGGGCTGTGGGGCTGGTTTCCCTGGGAGCAGAAGTGGCGGCAGCATCCCTCTGGCAAGTCCCACTCCTGCTCTTCTCCCTCTGCCCCGCGCTGCCCGAGTGTTGGGGAGGCAGCCGGCGTGAGGCGTGGCGCTGGGGCGAGGAGCACCGCTGAGCCCTGGCGGCGGGGGGAGTCAGGGTCCCCGCCACGGAGGAAGGGAGGGGAGGGGAGGGTGTGGAGAGGAGCAGCTCCTGGGTTTGGGCTGTTTTGGGGAAGAGAGTGTACGTAGGTGGGTTGAGAGTTCTTGGGGGCTATCTCCCCTCCTCTCTCCCTAGGTGGTTTGCACTCTGAAGGAGTTCAATGAGTACAGGCAGTATCTGACCACGCTGAAGCTGGAGGCAGAGAAAATGTTCATGCGAGAGGAGGTAGGCAAAGCGGCGTGTTGGTGGAGCCCTGTGAGCGGCACGGTGCCAAAGGCTGGGGCTTTACTTGCGGCACCTCGCAAGTAAAGGGGAGGCGGTCAGTGCAGAAGAGGTGAGGGCTGTGCGGCTGGGCCAGGCGCTGTGGCAAGGAAAGGACTACCGGGCTGCGAGCTGAGGTAGCGCAGGGTGCAGGGGTGCGGATGGGCAGCAAAGTCACGTGGAAGCCCGCAGAGTCCCGAGGGAAGCGTTTCTCTTCGGCCCTCGTCGCGTGGCCGAAGCAGAGCGCTGTCCTGGGCCCGCGGGACGCCTCAGCACGCAGGGGCGTGAGCGCTTGTCCAGGCACCAGCAAGCCACAGCCTGGTGTCACCTTTCAGAAAAAGCTTCGGCAAGAGCTGGCCCAGTTAGAGGATGCCTGCGAACTGCCGGGAGGGACTGATGTTTCTCGCCTGCGAGAGTGGCTGCTGCAGGAGCAAAGAAAGAGTTTGCCAGGTGGCGAGAGACAGAGGAGGCAGAGGTAAGCAAAGGCCAAGCAACGGTTGCTCTTGAAGGGGGCGCGTGGTCCCTGAGAGAAGTCCTGGAGCCTCCTGTTGCAGTAAACGACCAAAGCCCGGCGGTGGAAGGAGGCGGTGGCGGCTGCGAACACGTTGGCGCAGTCTGCGTTTGGAGGCTTGGCCAGGCATCTGGAAGCTGCTGCGGGGTCTAGTGGAGCAAAGCAAGCCGGAGCAGGCTGATGGGAGTGTCTGAGCGGAAAATGGCTCCTTCTCAGCTGCCTTCTTTCTCTTGACAGGCATCTGACTGGGATCAAGAAGCGGCTTGAAAGACTGGAGGCTCTTGAAAAAGAGCAACGCCTCCTCCGGCAGGCCGAGTGCCAGCAGCAGCAGCAGCAGCAGCAGCAGCAGCTGGGAGAGAGGAGAGAGCCAGGCACCCGGAGCAGCTCTGAAAAGTCCGCTGTCAAAGGGAAGCCGGTGAGTAGGAGCCGGGTGGATGCAGGGGGCCGCCTCTGCTGTGCGGCAGCTCGTTGGTCCCCGGGCCTCAGGAGAGGGTGCTGGCCCCGCCAGAGGCGCTCGGGGCTTGCAAGCGGTGCCTGGTTGCTGAGGAGGTGGTGCCTGGCTGGTGTGCGATGTGTCCGCGTTTGCGAGTGGCTGTCAGAGACCAAGAAGCGGGCGCTTGCCTTCCTGTGTCCCTCGGACACGAGGCACTGGCCCTTTCTGCCTGTGCCTGGGCACTCTCAGTGGCCACTTCTGCACCCAGACTCGCACATTTAACACGAACCTGTGAGGTGCACTAAATGGCCGCACTCATTTTAGTGTCCAAAGCGTGCCGGAGAAGAAGCGCCTAACAGCATACAGGCTGTGCTGCTGCGGGCTGCGCTGGCAGAAGACCAGGAGCTTAAAGAGGTGGCTGAGACCGTGATCCAGGAAGTGCTGGAGCGGGTGAAGGCGCTGGCTCAGTCCATCCACGTCTTAAGGAGGGCTCCCCGTGAGGTCAGCGGAAGGTTGTTCGGCAGTGCCAGAGAGGCAGAGCCTTTGGACGCTAGTCCCGCGGATCGCCGGGACAAAATTAGACGGGTGGCTGGAGAGATTGTGGCGACCGTGTTGGAGAGGTTGGGGGAGCTTTTGGCATCCTGGACGTGTGCTGCAGCTGAGGCAGGGCCGGCAGCCAGGCGGGGGGAGGCGGAAGTAGCAGCTTCTGAGAGAGCATCTTGGCGGTCTTCTATTGAGCAAAGGACCAAAGAGGCCATTGAAAGCGTTAGCTCCACCTTGTCATTGTTTGTAGCTTCTCAGTTTGAAGAGGACTTTTGCTGTCAGTTTTCGGAGATCCTGAAGCTTCAGGGCGTGCGAGAAGGACAAGGATCAGGCAGAGGCTGGGAAGAGCAGCTGCCAGAAGGAAGCAAGAGAGCAAAGTTGCCCGTGCTGCAACCGCTGCAAAACGCTGCTGCTGTCTCACGAGTGAGTCGTGAGCTTGCCGAGGCGAGCATCCAAAAGGCCATCTCCAGAGTTCAGCAGCTGGATGCGGAATTGATCGGGTATGCCCGAACCATTGTCCTTGAAGTTGTGGCAACCGTGAGGAAGAAGTTAGAGGCAGAAAGGAAGGGCAAGGAAAAATCAGCGACGCTTCCAGCAAGGAAGGTCTTGCCACCTCTCAGGCTGCCTGCAATAGTCAGGCCTTCAGAGGAAGCAGGAGAATTGAAAGAGGAGAGCTCACATACTCTCCTCCCACCTGTCCTGCGAGGCCCTGAGCGAGATGCTCGCAGGCCACCGGAAGACCTTCCGAAGTCCGCGGATTACACCTGCAGAGCCCCAGCAAGGTCTTCGGTGCCCGCGTGTGAAACCCTGCGTATCCTGAGGCCAGGGAGCACGGCAGGCACTCTCCCTTGCACGGGCCCGCAGTTTGCGAGGCAGCCCGTGCCTCCAGCGGGTCCGAAGCCCCCTAGCCAGGCAGGAGCATGGCGCAGACCAGTGCGTTTAAAGGTGTTCCTGGAGGAGCCCGTGCAGCCCGAGTCCTTAAAGAGGGCAGTAGCTGGGAGCCTTGTGGAGGGTGTCCTGAGGAGGCGTGCGGCTCCAGGGCCAGAGAGCGCCCGGGCAGCTCCCCCAGGCAGAGAATAAAGAGCTTTCTCCCAGGGGCTTGCTTGTGCCTCTCTTTATTCATGCCAGGCCATACTGCGTCTGGGCATTTTCCCGGCCATGTTTTCCCTCGCCTGCCTCCCTCCTACAGCCTCGGTCAGGCTAAGACACAGTTTTACAGGGCATCTGAAGTAGGGAAGAGAAAAGCAGGCAGCGCTTTTGCCTTGTTTAGAAAGCTTTGTGGCCGGGCTAGCGGAGGGGCTGGTGAAGCTCTGTAAAGCTATACTCATGCCTTCTGTGAGTCCCATCTGTAGGTGCTGTTGAAGGCTGGCGCCTTGTTCTGGGCATTTCTTCTCTCGTCCCATCAAGTCCTCCTTGATGGGCCTTTGGGTTGCCACCCAGGGCCCACTTTTGGTGTCCCATCAAGGGACCGCCCTTCAGCTTTTCATCTTGCCTAGCCCACTGCTCTTCTCCTCTTGTCTCCTCAAGGCGTCTCTGTTTGCCTTTCCATGGGCCCTAGGGCCCAGCGTGGGCCTTTTGGGGCAAGCGAGGGGCCACCAAACGGCCTTGCGCTGCCTCCCAAGACCCTCCATTTCCGTTTGCCCTTTGGTGCGGCCTGGAGCTCTAGATGTGGTGCGGCCCAGAGCCCTGGGTGTGCCTTTGGGTGGCCAGGCCGAGCCCTTTGCATGCCTCTGGGTACCCACCAGGGCCCTCCGGCTGCCTTGCTCTCTGCCCTTGTATCCTGTTTTCCCCTCCAGATTGGCTGGAGTGGCCTCCCAGCCCGTCCTCTACAGGAGAAAGGTGGGGGATGTCTGGGGCACAAATGGCGGTTGGGGGGGCGGGGCTGGGCAGGGGGCCGCCCGTGGAGGTTGGCCTAGGAGGCGCCGCGGGCCAGAGGCCAGAGGGGGCTTCAGTTTGTTCTTCCTTATTTTCAGCATTCTTTGTTTCGGGCAATTCCTGTAACATCTATACTTGTGCCTGCCAGGCATTATTTTGCGGCATATGTGCTCAAACTTTATTCTGATCACGAGTTATCTGTGCTCCCAATTTCTCGGCTGAACCCCTTCCCCTCAGAGGTAGGGGACATTCTGGCATACAGAAAAATTCACGTCTAAGCGCTTTGTTTCCAATGTCACGCTTAGTCGGTTGAAAGAAAGGCCTAGGCCCTCGTTTTCCCCTGGCACCAATTACTGACATAGAGAATTGACTCATAGGTCCTTTACGACTGTTTAATACCGAATACGTTGCTCCTGTGTCATCTAGAAATGTAAGTGTCTCATTCCCCAGCTTAACTGAAAGCAGGGGATCGGCTGGGGAGACCTTCATGTTTTGCCCCGGTGCCCTTCCTTCACTCTGTACCGCCTGATAGAACTTGGCAAGATTTTTAGATCTAGGTACCCCCTGCTTTACCCGCTACAAAATTAACTGCTGATATTGTTTAATCATCAGTCACCCCGCTCCCGTCTTTGGATTCCAGGCAGGTTCTCGTGCAGGCAGAACACGATCCGGACCATCCCTGGCGTTTAACCTCATGCTGTCCTCCGGAGCTTTTCCTAACACCATTCCCTTCTCCTCGGGGAGAAATAAAGTATTAAGCAACACCTGCACATCTCCCCAATCCGCGTTACGATTTTCGGCTATCATCTGGAAAGGCTTGGATCGCATCAGAAGTCTCATTCCCTATTTGTTCAGTAAGTGCCAAAATCTTGGCTCTTGTTTTTTCAAGTTCCCTAACTCCTAACCAAGGAAGAAAGCACCTGGTAAGGAATGGAAGCCAGCTGGCCGATCAATTAACGGATTGTGGCTTCTTCGATACCCTTGCCTAGATGTTCTTCTCCATAGCCCTGCGTTCATTTCGTTCCCCATGGTAATATCAGGGCGAAGCGTACCTAGGGTACAAGTCCCAGAGCAGCTGGGCAGCAAGACTTTCCGTGCCTTGTTTCCCCATAGCCAAATTTCCACAAATTCCTTTCCGAAGGCAGAAGCGGTCAGTAGTTTTGCTAACTGGAAAATTCCTGTTTCTGCAGGACATGGAGAGCCGGGTGAGCGAGAGCGGGCGGCCCACGTGCGTGTCCAGACGGGCCTGCAGGGTGGCCGGGCAGCAGCTGGGCGGCGGCCTAGCGACGCGCTGATGCAACAATGCAGTGGCCCAGCAACGTGATGATGCAAGAATGGGCGATGGCTCTATATAGCTGCTCGCTGGGAGACCGGCTGTGGTGGCCAGAGCTGGGTGCCTCTGGAGCAAGAGGAGCCAGCGCAGGGTCACAGCTCTCGGCGAGCTCTTGGAAGGAGCCATGGAGCACCGTCTCACTGCTGGCATCGGAAACATGGACGCAGTGCTGAGCACAGCGGGGAAGAGGGGAGAGGTGAGGGACGGTCCGAAGGAGAGGGCTGATCCCGGGAGCCTGGGACATGCAGGGCCGCTCTGGGGGCTTGGGGCGTGCGCGGGGAGCTGGCAGGGATGCAGAGGTGGTTGGGCTGGGGAGAGTTTTCAGGGAGTCCTGCCTCGCTGCCCAGCCTGGCTTGCGGCTAAGCAGGTGGGAGGGGTTGCTGCGAAAGGACGCGGCCGTGGGTTGAGGAAGGGATGGGAGCTGTGGGGCCGTGGTGGAGGAAGCAGAGAGCAGCCTTTGAGTGGGCCGCTCTTGGCGCTCCGCTTGGTTGGAGTCTTCCGAGAGCCTTTCTAGCAAGTGCCGTGCAGGAGGCTTCTGGAGATAGCGGCTGAGTGCTGACGAGCGTCTCCCTCTTTCTAGCTCGGGAAGAGGAGACAGGCAGTGTCAGAAGGAGGGAGTGGGCTGCTGGGCCTCCCGCTTGGTGTCAAGATCCCTCTGCTGCCTGGCTCCAAGCCTGTCTTCTGCAGGACAAAGCTGGGGGAAAAGGTAAAGGAAGTGGAAAGGGGTAGAAGAGCCCTCCTCCTTTCTTTGGCGGGAGTAGAGGGAGGGTCGCGGCTGCCTGGCGCGGACCTGCGTTTTAAGGGCTGGGCTTGAACTTTTCACTCTGAAGGTTCATTTCAGGTGTGCAGTTCTTCCCGGTGGCCTCGGATGCCTACTGTGCTGGTGGGGTTTGTCTTGTCTCCCCGATCCCAGCCCAGCCTAGCCCGGCGCAGCCTAGCGCGGTCCAGCCTGGCCCTGCAGTCTGGCTGTGGGGTTCTGTGTGCCTTCAGAAGGCTGGAGAAGAGTGTTGGTCTGCCAAGTACCTTCCCCTTTCCACAAGTACTGCTTGGCACCTCTTTGCTGCTGTCTCCTGCCTCCTTCCTAGTCTGGAAAATGTCTCTTACAGCTTCACCAGCCCTCTGGTTATTTCAATCTGGGAGATCCATGCTGCCGCCAGCTGAGCACCGAATACAACAGCCTGCATGACCCGCATCTGCGGGCCTACCACAATCGCAAGGACAACCTGCGGAGGCTGAAGAGAGAGGGTTCCATCACCAGCGATGGCAAAGTAGGTTTGGACGTCGGGCTGCTGCAACCAGCGCTCATCAAGCGGGGTTCCCAGAGCGCTTGCTGCAGCCGGCTGTTGCTGGCAGAGGGCCCAGGGCTGTGGGGCTGGTTTCCCTGGGAGCAGAAGTGGCGGCAGCATCCCTCTGGCAAGTCCCACTCCTGCTCTTCTCCCTCTGCCCCGCGCTGCCCGAGTGTTGGGGAGGCAGCCGGCGTGAGGCGTGGCGCTGGGGCGAGGAGCACCGCTGAGCCCTGGCGGCGGGGGGAGTCAGGGTCCCCGCCACGGAGGAAGGGAGGGGAGGGTGTGGAGAGGAGCAGCTCCTGGGTTTGGGCTGTTTTGGGGAAGAGAGTGTACGTAGGTGGGTTGAGAGTTCTTGGGGGCTATCTCCCCTCCTCTCTCCCTAGGTGGTTTGCACTCTGAAGGAGTTCAATGAGTACAGGCAGTATCTGACCACGCTGAAGCTGGAGGCAGAGAAAATGTTCATGCGAGAGGAGGTAGGCAAAGCGGCGTGTTGGTGGAGCCCTGTGAGCGGCACGGTGCCAAAGGCTGGGGCTTTACTTGCGGCACCTCGCAAGTAAAGGGGAGGCGGTCAGTGCAGAAGAGGTGAGGGCTGTGCGGCTGGGCCAGGCGCTGTGGCAAGGAAAGGACTACCGGGCTGCGAGCTGAGGTAGCGCAGGGTGCAGGGGTGCGGATGGGCAGCAAAGTCACGTGGAAGCCCGCGGAGTCCCGAGGGAAGCGTTTCTCTTCGGCCCTCGTCGCGTGGCCGAAGCAGAGCGCTGTCCTGGGCCCGCGGGACGCCGCAGCACGCAGGGGCGTGAGCGCTTGTCCAGGCACCAGCAAGCCACAGCCTGGTGTCACCTTTCAGAAAAAGCTTCGGCAAGAGCTGGCCCAGTTAGAGGATGCCTGCGAACTGCCGGGAGGGACTGATGTTTCTCGCCTGCGAGAGTGGCTGCTGCAGGAGCAAAGAAAGAGTTTGCCAGGTGGCGAGAGGCAGAGGAGGCAGAGGTAAGCAAAGGCCAAGCAACGGTTGCTCTTGAAGGGGGCGCGTGGTCCCTGAGAGAAGTCCTGGAGCCTCCTGTTGCAGTAAACGACCAAAGCCCGGCGGTGGAAGGAGGCGGTGGCGGCTGCGAACACGTTGGCGCAGTCTGCGTTTGGAGGCTTGGCCAGGCATCTGGAAGCTGCTGCGGGGTCTAGTGGAGCAAAGCAAGCCGGAGCAGGCTGATGGGAGTGTCTGAGCGGAAAATGGCTCCTTCTCAGCTGCCTTCTTTCTCTTGACAGGCATCTGACTGGGATCAAGAAGCGGCTTGAAAGACTGGAGGCTCTTGAAAAAGAGCAACGCCTCCTCCGGCAGGCCGAGTGCCAGCAGCAGCAGCAGCAGCAGCAGCTGGGAGAGAGGAGAGAGCCAGGCACCCGGAGCAGCTCTGAAAAGTCCGCTGTCAAAGGGAAGCCGGTGAGTAGGAGCCGGGTGGATGCAGGGGGCCGCCTCTGCTGTGCGGCAGCTCGTTGGTCCCCGGGCCTCAGGAGAGGGTGCTGGCCCCACCAGAGGCGCTCGGGGCTTGCAAGCGGTGCCTGGTTGCTGAGGAGGTGGTGCCTGGCTGGTGTGCGATGTGTCCGCGTTTGCGAGTGGCTGTCAGAGACCAGGAAGCGGGCGCTTGCCTTCCTGTGTCCCTCGGACACGAGGCACTGGCCCTTTCTGCCTGTGCCTGGGCACTCTCAGTGGCCACTTCTGCACCCAGACTCGCACAGTTAACACGAACCTGTGAGGTGCACTAAATGGCCGCACTCATTTTAGTGTCCAAAGCGTGCCGGAGAAGAAGCGCCTAACAGCATACAGGCTGTGCTGCTGCGGGCTGCGCTGGCAGAAGACCAGGAGCTTAAAGAGGTGGCTGAGACCGTGATCCAGGAAGTGCTGGAGCGGGTGAAGGCGCTGGCTCAGTCCATCCACGTCTTAAGGAGGGCTCCCCGTGAGGTCAGCGGAAGGTTGTTCAGCAGTGCCAGAGAGGCAGAGCCTTTGGACGCTAGTCCCGCGGATCGCCGGGACAAAATTAGACGGGTGGCTGGAGAGATTGTGGCGACCGTGTTGGAGAGGTTGGGGGAGCTTTTGGCATCCTGGACGTGTGCTGCAGCTGAGGCAGGGCCGGCAGCCAGGCGGGGGGAGGCGGAAGTAGCAGCTTCCGAGAGAGCATCTTGGCGGTCTTCTATTGAGCAAAGGATCAAAGAGGCCATTGAAAGCGTTAGCTCCACCTTGTCATCGTTTGTAGCTTCTCAGTTTGAAGAGGACTTTTGCTGTCAGTTTTCGGAGATCCTGAAGCTTCAGGGCGTGAGAGAAGGACAAGGATCAGGCAGAGGCTGGGAAGAGCAGCTGCCAGAAGGAAGCAAGAGAGCAAAGTTGCCCGTGCTGCAACCGCTGCAAAACGCTGCTGCTGTCTCACGAGTGAGTCGTGAGCTTGCCGAGGCGAGCGTCCAAAAGGCCATCTCCAGAGTTCAGCAGGTCACAGGTAACAGGGCAGGACTCCTTTCTGGCGCTCCTCCAGCCGCATATGCCCAAGATAAAGCCTTGACACCCACGTGTAATAAAGCCTTAACACCCAAGCGTGCTGCTCCATGGGCATGAGTATTCCTGCCTAAGCTCACCACCGATTTCATTTCCCTGTGGCTCTTGGCAGGATATGAACAGCTCTTCAGCGCTGGGGGTTCCTCCCCTCTTTCAGTAAAAACGTCAAGTTTTATTCCTGTTGGACCTGCCTTAATTCCAGCGCCTTTGGGATTGAAAATTGGAATAGCGTGTGTGCCAGAGCCATTCCCACAGCTTGGCTGGTGTCCACCAAGAGGAGTCTGTCTTTAGGCACAGGGGGCATTTCCAGGGAAAGAGCCTGTTTGATTGACCTACAGGGAGAACAGAAGAGCAGGGATGCAGACACATCATTTGCCACAAGTCCGGTGGAGCAGGTTGCTCAAACGCAGCCTGCTGTGACTTTCTGTGCTGCTGGGCCTGTGGGGATGGTCGGGGGACAAAGGACTAAACCTGAATTACCTACCTGAAAAATCAGCTATCGCTAGCCTCGGTGCAAGTGGACCCAGGAGCCGGTCCTGCTAACCACCAGTCCAGGACACGGAAAGCTTTTAGCAACTGGGGCTGTTCTGGAACAGACTGTGCCATGTGCATCCATTTCTATTAACAGCCCTTCTCCTACAGCTGAAAAGGAGTTTGAGATCTTGCTAAAGGAAGATGGTGGCCTCAGAGGGTGGCTGAGGCTTGGGGCTGGCATTGCCTATGCCCAGCTATGCCCACAGCGTGACAAAGGAAAGAGTGGCGCTGGGAGGAGGCAGGGTCTGGCCGAGCAGCGCTGCCCCAGCACCGGCAGTCCTTAGCATCCAACAGACAGAAGGGACCATGGAGCTGCCGGCCCTGTGGCTCCCACTGTGCGGCCCCCAGACCTCCCCAGCACCCCGGCTGCCTCAGCCCTTTGTCCTGCCCAAAACCTTCTGCCCCAGAGGGACCGACCCCGACCCCTGCCGCCCAGGGACGCTCTCTGAGGAAGGAGCAGAGGTGACCGCTGGCCATCGCTCCCAGCTCTCTTTCAGGTCTTTACAATCCTCCTCACTAATCTTCGTTCTTTTCCCACACTCTCCATGCTACCTTTTTACAAATCTAGCTCAGGAAACCATCCGGCACAGAGCTCTAGATGGTTTTCTCTCCAAGTCAGCTTTGTGCCTCTGCTGTAAGCATGCCAAGAGGCCCACATCTTCACAGCACGTGCTCAGCTCCGCTTGCAGAAATAGCCCTGTGGTTCTGCATGTGCTACTGCCACACAGAAAGCTAACCGTGTAAATATCTGTTTGCAGGACCGCACAGGAGCTGCAGAACCTCATTTCTTTTCTAGACAGCCTTCTCCTGAAAAGCAGCTGGGCTTGCCATGGGACAGCTCTTGAACACAGGACTGGGAGGAAACAGAAGGGCTATGAAACGAATTAACGATATTCTTAAAGACAAAGAGAGGGAATTAACCTTGTTTAGCCCTCTCCTTTTTGCACAGCAAAACCAAGGCCTAGTTTGCAAGAGCCGTATGGATGTACCTTTGTCAGTGGGAGACTGGCCTCTGCATACTGGAGACCTTGACCGTGGATGGTATCTTCTGCATGGGGGGTGACCTTGACCTTGAATGGGGATAACCATGTGACCTTGACCTAGAGCCATAGTTATGACTCTTCCCTTTGCCTCCTCGTGGATACGGTGGAGATCACGAGTAGGAAGGAGAATGGGCACGACTCAATGACCGAGAGCAGAAGCGAGGGTGGGAAGAACTGGACCTTGACTTGCAGTAGGCATACGAACTTCTAGTGTAAGATGAAGCACTACAGGGAGACCTGGACCTTAAGAAAAAACACAATACCAAAAAAATAAATGAAGTTAATTCAAAACAGTCACTCTCCCAAAATTTCATTTGTTTGTTTGGTTGGGTTTTTTTTTTCCCTCTCCATATGCTTAAGTCAAAGCTGCTTTCAGCTGCTGACATAACGCTACTGCAAACTGAAGAACCTGGTAACATGTCAAAGTTTCTGCTTACAAGACACAACAGCTGCTGCTTTGTTAGTGTAAAAACATAGAGCAAGGGTAAGGCTATTTCCACTCACTTCTACCACATGAGCCACCATAGCTGTGCAGACTTCAGGTGGTGTAGACTGGCCTCTACCGGTACGTCAACATGCACATCATTCACTACTCCGCAGCTACGTGCAGTGCAAATCAGTTTTGTTGCAGCAAGATGCAAAAAGAGCTAGTCTTCATGGCTACAGCGCAGTACCATGAAGAAAGCACTATTTAACCTGAAGACAGTGAAGCTCAATTTTTAAAATGCCACCTTAGTCTCTTCAACGTCACTACTTCTTTGGCAACTTGTCCAGGATGCAAAAGACTTGCACTGCAAGCCGACATACAGGACTATTTAACCAACACTTCTAGCCAGATGTCCTAGCAAAATTTTGCACATACCTCTAGCTCTAAGCAAGCATAGTGACCGCACATCAGGAAAAATCATACCTAAAAGCTGCTCAACTCAGCCTGTAGGAATTGGACTCAATGCCATGACTCTAGGAAAGGTACCGACAGCATTACTACCAGAGAGCTCTCCAGACTCCTGCCCGAGTGATTTTGGGGGATAGAAAACATCAGCTACCCTGACTGTTTTCTTCACAAGTTCTTCTTTTATTGTTTTTAAAGAACCACTTCTCATTATTCCGCAGGTGTCCATTAGCATCATTCCTCCTCTCAAGATCCTTCACCAGTTTAAGGTTTCCTTACAAACAAGTCTCATCTTTTAATGCCTAAGAAAAGTTCAACAACGTCAACAAAATACTAGCCAAAGCCACCAGTTACCAGTCCAGGTTACAATCACCTTATCTCCTCCAAAGCGCTTTGAGGTAATGGTTACAATCGGAAGAGGCAGACACAGAACACCCAGCAGCTGCACCGATTCCGTTTCTAGCCTCTCGCGGCTGCCAGGAGGTGAAGGATGTCATTGCAGAGAAGCTTTAGGAACAGAGACACCTGTTCCTTCACAACTGCTGCC
This sequence comes from Platalea leucorodia, assembly GCF_965183815.1. Classification (NCBI taxonomy): domain Eukaryota; kingdom Metazoa; phylum Chordata; class Aves; order Pelecaniformes; family Threskiornithidae; genus Platalea; species Platalea leucorodia. Next base: position 8,026,892 of record NC_138843.1, read on the forward strand.
AAATTATAACTGTCAGTCAACTGTCATCTCTGCCACAGTGGAGCGAGGAACCTACCTAGGAAACTCCTGTCCCTGCTAATCCCTTGACTCATCCAAGCCATCTAACGACAGAGACGTGGAGTGCAAATGCTCCCGATTCTTCTAGACACCTCGCTTCTCCATTACGGGCGTGTAAAGCAGTGACCTGGAAAACAAACGTCTATGCTCCTTTTGAATCTTTTTATATTCCGTCCATTCCGTAGCAAAAGCATCCGTAAACTCATCGAGAATGGACTTTTTCTTCTCCCTGTTAAAATAAGCTTGACCTTTATTGCAATCATAGTTTGACCTTTATTACAAAAAGACACCAAGAAACAAAACGTGGCCAACAGGAGAAAAAGTAGACTGCATGCAAATGCAAAAGGTGAACATCCTGTTTAAGCAACACCAGTTTAGAATTCCTACAAGTTTTCAGGAAAGTTTTAGAACTACATTTGTCTTGTTTTAGTTTGGGATGTTTACCATACACAACAACAAAGTGTACTGGAAAAAAATCTTTATATGTAATTAGGGTTTCCTCAAAATGCGTTCATTTTTCAGAGTCCTCTTTTCAGTCATGTACTGGAGTTTTATTTCAACTCATCTTCCTGCAAGCACAGATCCCCTTTCTTAAAGCCAATGCAAATTAAGCCATTTCAAAATTAATTACCACTTGTATTCGCCACAACTCTCTGTGCATACTCATTTCATTCTGAATCAGCTGTTGGACAAGTTCTGTGTTACGGCCTCGTTTAACAGGTTACAAGTAGCACTATATTGAATTTCTGCAGAATACTTACAGTTCGCAGCCTGGTCTGCCACCTGCTGAGCCAACTGTACTGGCTCTCATGGCATGACCTTTTGGAGAGGGGAGACAAAAAAGAAAAAAAAATCCCATTCAGTTTATCTGAAGATTACTTTTTAAAGAAATTCTCAAGTTATAATTACTTACCAGCTGTGGGTCTTGATTGTCCTTGGGGGCCCAGAAGACTTGGTAATGCTGGTTGCCTTAGTACAGGAACCTGACAGCCCTTGTCAATCAATGCAAACAAACAGTTGGAAAATAAGCTCTACTTAAGTGCAAGGATCACTGCATACGTTGAAATAACACTTACCTTCTCTTCCAACAAACTGCTGACTGACAGAGAGGAAGATTTAGAAAGTTCAGCAGCAGTCACCAGAGCAGCAGGAGGTGTAACAGTCAGGAGAGGTGGTGGCGGTGGCGGCTGCTGCTGCTGTTGCTGCCGAATGTGCTTCCAGAGCCTTTTTGTGTAGCCAGCTCCGTTTCTGAAGTTGTTCACAGCCTAGAGGCAGGAAAGCATTTGCAAAAAGGCAATATGAAACTTCCGTAGATGCAGCAACAAAAGCCTCCACGGAGTAGAATTACTTGTGTATTCCTATCAGTGCTCTCAATCCTAAAAGAAACCAGCAAACAGATATATGAACACATCACGTTAAACGCTGACATTAATGATGGGTAACGCAGAGTATCTGTATTTCAAGTACCTCAGTGTTAACACCGAACCTGACAGTGAGGCGAGCCTGTTAAACAAATGCGTGACCTGAATTTCCCAGATGGTCTCTCAAGAGTTGTAAGCTTCTGTAACAACAGATAATGTGTTTGAAAAGTACATTTAGCCTTACTCAGTTTAGCCTTGCTTAAGGAGATGTAAATTAATATTTTCTTCCCTTTCAGCTTTGTACAAATAGACTTTTCTTACAAACAGTTTACGTAAAAGCCATCGTGTTACCTGGCGCAGGACCTTGTTGGCAATTAAAGCATCAGGAGAAGCAGCTGCCTGATGACACGTTGGGCAGGTACGCTCCTCAGAGTCCAGTAATGCCGTTCTAACACGTCTGTAAAAGTAGAACCATCAAAATAGGTTTTAGCCAAACTAAGGACATTTTGGGCGTTCTAATCAGTTATAAAACCACGTCGATGATTAATGGGTGAAGACGGTCTTGAATTGAGAGCATGAGGCTGGAAATGTTCAACAGTGTAAAAAATTCATTGTGTGCGGCAAATAACTCCACAGCCTTGGTATTTCACTGCTGTAACATTTGAGGATGCAGAGTAGGCTGTGTCTTGATGTTTCCACCAGTCTTTTTTCCACTATCTAGTACAGTGAGAAGTCACCAACCTCAAGGTTAATGAAGAAAACACATCTCAAAAAAACATCAGTGGGTTTGAGTTCCGAAGGTTTTAACCAGCTCTCCCGTGCAGAAGAATGTGGATTAAATGCCTAACTCTCCGTCTGTTGCAGACCACAGTAAGGCACCAGAGTTGGCTCTATAGTTTTGTATGAGAGAAAGGGCTGTGGACAAACTCAACGCCTTCGATAGCGAATACTGTAATCACCTGCGCACTGATGCACTCTTCTCAGACTCGTCCTTCTGCACGTCAAGAGGATGTAACTAGATATGTAAAAAGGGAAAAAAAGCTTTCTGCCTTCTTTTTTCCTTAATACGAGAAGAGTCCTTTCCCATTCAGGGTATACTTAAGTCTGACACAGAACTGATAACAAAGTAATTTCGTTATCTCCTATTCCTGCTTTCAGAAGATCAGCTGTGATGTTTTGAACTAGCAGACATGGGAGTAACACTTACATTGGTCACAATAACTGTCTCCACAGCAGGGAATAACAACTGCATCAGTCATTATCTCTTTACAAATGAGCCATAACAACTCCTCTGGAACAGGATCATCTGAGGAGGAGGACGGCTCCTCTGGTAAAAAGGGAGGCTTTTGCTTCTTGCCTCTGGCATACGCTTCCCTGGAGGGGGGTGGGGGAAGGACAAAGAAAAAAGTTAGAGATGGGGAAAGGAACCCTTTTCCAAGCTTGGGATTTTATCAAAGGAAAATAATAGATGGGATTCCTCTCCCTCCACATTAGCCTTCTAAAAGGTAGGCATTCCATTTAAACTACTTTTCTATAGCCACAAGACTAGAAGAGGGAGGGGGGAACAAGTTTCCTTCTGCAGAACTCTCCCATTCATTGGATCAGCTAAGAAATTAGCTCTGAGTAGAACAATAATAATTTTGACAGCTAGAAATCGGGTGAAATGAATCCCACCTCTCCTTTGCCAGAGGCTAAATGTAAATTGCAGCCTCAGGATAAAGGGAGTCTCCGAGGAATTACAGTTTAGAGATGGAAGAAGTCTATCTTACAGCTTCTACAAAAGGAGAGCCGTGGCAGAAGGACAGGCGTGCTACCAAGTGCATTTTAAAACAGCCCCTCTGGTCAGCACACGGTAGCATTTTCTTAGTTTATTGCAAGAGGAAAACATCGGTCTGTTTCACCCATGGGATTTGATAACAGTCAGAGGGGGAGGAAATCTCAGTCCAACGGCGATTTGTCAGATTTGGCAAGAAGCCTTTGAAACACAAACCAGAAGCCACACGAGCTTTCAAAGAGAACGACTCCACTCTAAACATGACTGAAATGTTTTGCAGAAAAAAATGCAGATTCTTAGCACAGCACAAGTTTAACCAGCTCCCAGGGGCATGAACGGTAGGGCCACCCTATTTTAATCTTAGAAAGTATCACAGCGTTTAAGGTTCCGATAAAATGGCAATGCTTCCTCCCCATCATTACAGAATCTGGCCAACTCGCGTGCATTGCCCCTCAGACATTTCGGCATGGTTTCTCTCATTCGCTTTTTTCTCCGTCCCATTAATTCCATACTTACGCATTAATATTGCAGTGTTGGTCAGCATAGCGACCTTTGTATGGGGATCGTTCACCTCCATCATGAAACTCCTTGGGATTCCTGTGCTCTTTTTAATTCTGGAAACAGACGCAAAATTTTTGTCCTGTTGAGAAAAGAAATGCAGACATATCTCCTCTTAAGACTCACACTTAAAAGTCATTTCAATGATTATTTTAGGAACTTCAGGTTCGTTAAGGGTGAAATATCCCTCAGCTCACCCTCCACTCAGAGGAAAGCTTTTTCTCAGAAAGCGGTGCTGGCGAGGCTGTTGGGGAAATCAAGGCTATCAGGGACAGTGTCCTCGCTGTCCCCCAGCCCCGCTGCTGCCACTCGTTCACTGGGGCAGCCGCCCTCTGCCACATACTCAGAGAAGTCAGGGAGGAGGTTGGTAGAGTCGGGGACATTGTTGACAGTGACCTCGCCGTCCCCCAGCCCCGCCACTGCCGCTCTCTCTTTGGGGCTGCCGCCGTATGCCCTGTACTCCAAGAAATCAGGGAGCTTGTTGAGGTAGGTGCTCAAGTCGGGGACATCGGGGACATCAGGGATGGTGTCCTCGCTGTCCCCCAGCCCCGCCGCCACCGCTCGCTCCTTGGGGCAGCCGCCCTCCGCCATGTACTCGGAGAGGTCAGGGAGCTCGTGGAGGAAGGCACTCAAGCTGGGGCTGTCGGCAACATCGGGGACGGTGTCCTCGCTGTCCGTGGTGTCGAGCCAGGCGAGCATACGGCTGGCAGTGGCGTCCTCTGCCTGCTCAGGAAAGGCCTCGGCGAAGGCATCTGGCCCCTGCTTGGGCAGATCTGTGGGCTTCCCCGGGGCCCCCGGTGTGGTCACCGCTGCTGAAAAAGGAAACAAAACCAATCGAACCCCGGGGCGATGCCAGCTTTGCTAAGCTTGGCCACCCGACCATGGGCTCTGCCACCCCCCAAACCTCACCTTTGGGCTTCGTCGTGGCTCTGCCAGTCGGCAGAGCCAGGGCGGTCTGGCGGGGGCTGGCAGCAGGGACACTGTCCTCGATGGCCACCCCGTCCTTGCTGGAGGCCTCCGATGGCTTCTGGGCGCTGCCGGGTGGGGTGTGGAGCACAGAGGGGCCTGTGGGGTCCAGGGTCTCCCCCTGGCCCACGGCCCCAGGCCCATCGGCTGGTGGGGCACCAGTGTCCCCATCGCCACTTGCTGTCCCCGGCCGTAGGCAGGGGGACAAGGAGCGGCCACGGTGGGGAGCTGCACCCCGCAGGGGAGCTGCACGACAGGGGGGAGCTGCACAACAGGGGCGAGCTGCACCTTCGGGAGGAGCTGCACCCCGCTGTGAAGCTGCAGCATGGGAGGGAGCTGCACCCCTTTGGGGAGCTGCATGACAGGGGGGAGCCGCGCCATCGGGGGGAGCTGCACCACAGGGGGAAGCGGCACCACGCCGGGGAGCTGCACCACCTGGCCTGGGGCCCCCAGGGGCCCTGGCACCCCCTGCCAGACGGTGGCCTGGGCCAGCTGGGAGGTGACGGTGTGCACCTGAGCAGGCGTGCGGGACACCGGCAGCCCCGGGCCAGAGAAGGGCAGCACGCCGGCAGTGACCGGTGGCGGCATGGCCGGGGCGGTGACGCTCACGCTGGGCACCTCCAATGCCATCGGCAGCCGGAGAGGGAACCTCTCTGTTGGGGGAAGCGAAGAGGAGCAATGGGGTGAGATACTGGTGGGCAGAGCCGTCTGGGGGGCTACCTGGAGGGCAGGAGCACCGGAAGGAGCGGGAGCCTGCTGCTGTACCTGCCATGGCGCTTGGTCAGGGTGGGGTTTGTTGGGGGCAAGCAGCCCTCGTCCCCATGGCGATCATTCTGCCAGCACCTGCTGCAGCCAGCCTTGCGCTGGTTTGATTTTTCCTACCACAACAGCTTCCCATCTCAAGGATTTCCCATCCTGCTGAGGTTTCCTGTCCTGAATGATGGGTTCCCACCCGCACAATGGCTTTTAAACCGCGTGATGGTTTTCCATGCCAATGAGGATTTCTCAGCCCCGTCATGGTTTCCTAACCCAACGGTCTCCCATCCCCACGATTTCCAATCCCAAGCATGATTTTTGGGGGGAGGTGAATTTCCTGTCCAAGGGGAAGGGATGGGGCTGGCACTGGTGTCCCTGCAATGCCGACACATGTGTGCTGCCCATCCCGCCCCGGTGGTGGGGATTATGGGGGTTGGGGCGCTTTTAGGTCGTTTTTGTCCTCCGCCTCTCTGCCCCGGCAGGGGGGGAACCGCTGCTCCCAACTGTGGTGGAAGCGGTGCTGGTGCCAGTTCCGTGCGGCCGGGATGGGGAGCTGTCAGGAAAATCTGGCAACTGGCTTGTGCCGACCGAGGAGAGAGGCCAGGATGCAAAGTATAGCATTACAAGAGGCATTCTTGCATTTGTGTGCATGAGCTGTCTCATTAAAACGGAGGCACCCCGAATGCGGTCTTACACATGGTTCTTACACCTTTCAAGCATTCAGGTGCAACGCGATTTGACCAAGTGCTACTTAGCACGCACACACAGGCTGCTGCTTTGCAAAGCAACTCTCATTCTGTGGCGGCATCATCCATCTGCTTCTTTCTTGATCTTTCTTGATCCAGACGTCCCGGCGGTCGGTCTTGCTGCAGTTCCCTATCTCTGATGGCAGATAAGGGGAAGGTTCCCGAGAGGAGTCGGAGGGGCTGGGATGCTGGCGTGCTCTGAGTAGTCCAGGGGTATCCTTTCTTCTTCAGACTGTCCTTCTCCTCCTTGCAATGAGCTGGGGTCCTTCAGTCATGCTGACTGAACCATGACTGAGCAGTATACGACGTAAACTAGATGTACCTTAAGAAATGTCATACAATTTCCTACTCTCGAGACTAATTGCTACAATAGTTTTTCCTAGCAATGAGATTTTCCTAGCAGTCCCTCCTTTTCTTTTGACCATCAGGGTCACATTATACTCTTCCTTCTTTAAGTCGTATGTTGAGCATATAAGGTAGTAGAACACTGTCAACGCACACCTCAATAATTACAAAGCCAAACAAGCTAGTGAATACAACAACCCAAATCCTTTTAGTTCACAGTCCTCTACCTAAGTCTGGGAGCCAAGAGGTTAGCCACCCAAACAGATTCAGGAGAGATCCCTGCCTTACTTCGTGTAGTATTTTTAAATGAGTCTTCCTCTTGTTTCTGTCAGTTTCATTTTTCTGGTCTTGACTTACATAAAAACCCAGCAGCTGTTATTCAACAATGCACATTCTCTGTCCTGCGCTGCTGAAAGGTGCTCTAGGGCTAATCCATTCGTGCGGAGGCACCAGGAAGAGAGAGCGCCAGTGTTTGTGGGGCTGTGAATGGGGTTCCCTGGATACTTGAAGCGCAGCAGCAGCTTTTGGTCCTGGCCCCTTTGGGGTGGGAGGAATCCCTGGACGTTCGCCGTTTCCAGGCTGGGCTCTGGCTGTAATGAGCAGGCCAAGGAGAGGGACTCTCGGGAACTTTTCTTTCTCCCTGCTTCCCCCCAGTTCCAATCTCTATTAGAGGTAATGATGATTTGGCTTCCTGGACACATCCTGGAGAAGGCAGATCCAGGATGGAAGTGTAGGCTGGTCTATACCTTCAGAGCTGTAGGCTGGGGCTGGAGTTACTATTTGCTCATTCTAATTTCTTTTCCATGTCCTACACTAGGTAAGTGTGAGGACAGCAGTGTAGTCCTCCTACTGAGAAGTTGGGCTCAGTGTAGAATGACAAGAAGCCCACCCTGAGTGATATGGTGGGAAGCAAGACAGAAAAAGAGCACGGGCAAGAGAGCCTTTAAGGTAGTGGCAGAAAGCCATTCACTCCTGGATAGAAAGTGGGAAAGTGAGGGCTGGAGAGCCAGAGGGCACTGCTGCTAACGCTGGCAGTAACGGCTTCACCATCAGGCTTGGATTTTGTGAATGCCCAAAGGCAATGGACGTGGCTGGTGCTCGTCCCTGAATGTTGGTGTGCTGACAATCTAGAGTGAATTCCGGGGTGTTCCCTGATGGCAGTCAGGCTTAGCCAGGTGTTTTCTGTTAGACACAGAACTTAAAATGCCTTAAAAATGTACAGTGCGAACACAGGAGAGCTTGGTGGTGGGTGGGAAGTGGAATGGACTGCGTCCTTGTATGGAGGCCATGGCGGTGGTCTCTCTGTAGGTGCTGGCTTTAAGGTGGACAAGCACGCGTTATCCTCTCTGCACCCTTGACGTACTGTCATCCTTCTTCCTTTTGCCCTCCATCCGTACCCGTCTGACTCCTGGGCTGATGGGTTGTATTGCTTTCCTTATGGATGACCCTGCACACCATTGGTAGGAATTCCATCTATTATCTTCCTTTGATAAAATCCAAAGCTTGGAAAAGGGTTCCTTTCCCAATCTCTAACTTTTTCTTTAAGGAAAAAAGAAGGCAGAAAGCTTTTTTCCCTTTTTACCTATCTAGTTACATCCTCTTGACGTGCAGAAGGACGAGTCTGAGAAGAGTACATCAGTGTGCAGGTGATTACAGTATTCGCTGTCGAAGGCATTGAGTTTGTCCACAGCCCTTTCTCTCATACAAAACTATAGAGCCAACTCTGGTGCCTTACTGTGGTCTGCAACAGACGGAGAGTTAGGCATTTAATCCACATTCTTCTGCACGGGAGAGCTGGTTAAAACCTTCGGAACTCAAACCCACTGATGTTTTTTTGAGATGTGTTTTCTTCATTAACCTTGAGGTTGGTGACTTCTCACTGTACTAGATAGTGGAAAAAAGACTGGTGGAAACATCAAGACACAGCCTACTCTGCATCCTCAAATGTTACAGCAGTGAAATACCAAGGCTGTGGAGTTATTTGCCGCACACAATGAATTTTTTACACTGTTGAACATTTCCAGCCTCATGCTCTCAATTCAAGACCGTCTTCACCCATTAATCATCGACGTGGTTTTATAACTGATTAGAACGCCCAAAATGTCCTTAGTTTGGCTAAAACCTATTTTGATGGTTCTACTTTTACAGACGTGTTAGAACGGCATTACTGGACTCTGAGGAGCGTACCTGCCCAACGTGTCATCAGGCAGCTGCTTCTCCTGATGCTTTAATTGCCAACAAGGTCCTGCGCCAGGTAACACGATGGCTTTTACGTAAACTGTTTGTAAGAAAAGTCTATTTGTACAAAGCTGAAAGGGAAGAAAATATTAATTTACATCTCCTTAAGCAAGGCTAAACTGAGTAAGGCTAAATGTACTTTTCAAACACATTATCTGTTGTTACAGAAGCTTACAACTCTTGAGAGACCATCTGGGAAATTCAGGTCACGCATTTGTTTAACAGGCTCGCCTCACTGTCAGGTTCGGTGTTAACACTGAGGTACTTGAAATACAGATACTCTGCGTTACCCATCATTAATGTCAGCGTTTAACGTGATGTGTTCATATATCTGTTTGCTGGTTTCTTTTAGGATTGAGAGCACTGATAGGAATACACAAGTAATTCTACTCCGTGGAGGCTTTTGTTGCTGCATCTACGGAAGTTTCATATTGCCTTTTTGCAAATGCTTTCCTGCCTCTAGGCTGTGAACAACTTCAGAAACGGAGCTGGCTACACAAAAAGGCTCTGGAAGCACATTCGGCAGCAACAGCAGCAGCAGCCGCCACCGCCACCACCTCTCCTGACTGTTACACCTCCTGCTGCTCTGGTGACTGCTGCTGAACTTTCTAAATCTTCCTCTCTGTCAGTCAGCAGTTTGTTGGAAGAGAAGGTAAGTGTTATTTCAACGTATGCAGTGATCCTTGCACTTAAGTAGAGCTTATTTTCCAACTGTTTGTTTGCATTGATTGACAAGGGCTGTCAGGTTCCTGTACTAAGGCAACCAGCATTACCAAGTCTTCTGGGCCCCCAAGGACAATCAAGACCCACAGCTGGTAAGTAATTATAACTTGAGAATTTCTTTAAAAAGTAATCTTCAGATAAACTGAATGGGATTTTTTTTTCTTTTTTGTCTCCCCTCTCCAAAAGGTCATGCCATGAGAGCCAGTACAGTTGGCTCAGCAGGTGGCAGACCAGGCTGCGAACTGTAAGTATTCTGCAGAAATTCAATATAGTGCTACTTGTAACCTGTTAAACGAGGCCGTAACACAGAACTTGTCCAACAGCTGATTCAGAATGAAATGAGTATGCACAGAGAGTTGTGGCGAATACAAGTGGTAATTAATTTTGAAATGGCTTAATTTGCATTGGCTTTAAGAAAGGGGATCTGTGCTTGCAGGAAGATGAGTTGAAATAAAACTCCAGTACATGACTGAAAAGAGGACTCTGAAAAATGAACGCATTTTGAGGAAACCCTAATTACATATAAAGATTTTTTTCCAGTACACTTTGTTGTTGTGTATGGTAAACATCCCAAACTAAAACAAGACAAATGTAGTTCTAAAACTTTCCTGAAAACTTGTAGGAATTCTAAACTGGTGTTGCTTAAACAGGATGTTCACCTTTTGCATTTGCATGCAGTCTACTTTTTCTCCTGTTGGCCACGTTTTGTTTCTTGGTGTCTTTTTGTAATAAAGGTCAAACTATGATTGCAATAAAGGTCAAGCTTATTTTAACAGGGAGAAGAAAAAGTCCATTCTCGATGAGTTTACGGATGCTTTTGCTACGGAATGGACGGAATATAAAAAGATTCAAAAGGAGCATAGACGTTTGTTTTCCAGGTCACTGCTTTACACGCCCGTAATGGAGAAGCGAGGTGTCTAGAAGAATCGGGAGCATTTGCACTCCACGTCTCTGTCGTTAGATGGCTTGGATGAGTCAAGGGATTAGCAGGGACAGGAGTTTCCTAGGTAGGTTCCTCGCTCCACTGTGGCAGAGATGACAGTTGACTGACAGTTATAATTTGGCAGCAGTTGTGAAGGAACAGGTGTCTCTGTTCCTAAAGCTTCTCTGCAATGACATCCTTCACCTCCTGGCAGCCGCGAGAGGCTAGAAACGGAATCGGTGCAGCTGCTGGGTGTTCTGTGTCTGCCTCTTCCGATTGTAACCATTACCTCAAAGCGCTTTGGAGGAGATAAGGTGATTGTAACCTGGACTGGTAACTGGTGGCTTTGGCTAGTATTTTGTTGACGTTGTTGAACTTTTCTTAGGCATTAAAAGATGAGACTTGTTTGTAAGGAAACCTTAAACTGGTGAAGGATCTTGAGAGGAGGAATGATGCTAATGGACACCTGCGGAATAATGAGAAGTGGTTCTTTAAAAACAATAAAAGAAGAACTTGTGAAGAAAACAGTCAGGGTAGCTGATGTTTTCTATCCCCCAAAATCACTCGGGCAGGAGTCTGGAGAGCTCTCTGGTAGTAATGCTGTCGGTACCTTTCCTAGAGTCATGGCATTGAGTCCAATTCCTACAGGCTGAGTTGAGCAGCTTTTAGGTATGATTTTTCCTGATGTGCGGTCACTATGCTTGCTTAGAGCTAGAGGTATGTGCAAAATTTTGCTAGGACATCTGGCTAGAAGTGTTGGTTAAATAGTCCTGTATGTCGGCTTGCAGTGCAAGTCTTTTGCATCCTGGACAAGTTGCCAAAGAAGTAGTGACGTTGAAGAGACTAAGGTGGCATTTTAAAAATTGAGCTTCACTGTCTTCAGGTTAAATAGTGCTTTCTTCATGGTACTGCGCTGTAGCCATGAAGACTAGCTCTTTTTGCATCTTGCTGCAACAAAACTGATTTGCACTGCACGTAGCTGCGGAGTAGTGAATGATGTGCATGTTGACGTACCGGTAGAGGCCAGTCTACACCACCTGAAGTCTGCACAGCTATGGTGGCTCATGTGGTAGAAGTGAGTGGAAATAGCCTTACCCTTGCTCTATGTTTTTACACTAACAAAGCAGCAGCTGTTGTGTCTTGTAAGCAGAAACTTTGACATGTTACCAGGTTCTTCAGTTTGCAGTAGCGTTATGTCAGCAGCTGAAAGCAGCTTTGACTTAAGCATATGGAGAGGGAAAAAAAAAACCCAACCAAACAAACAAATGAAATTTTGGGAGAGTGACTGTTTTGAATTAACTTCATTTATTTTTTTGGTATTGTGTTTTTTCTTAAGGTCCAGGTCTCCCTGTAGTGCTTCATCTTACACTAGAAGTTCGTATGCCTACTGCAAGTCAAGGTCCAGTTCTTCCCACCCTCGCTTCTGCTCTCGGTCATTGAGTCGTGCCCATTCTCCTTCCTACTCGTGATCTCCACCGTATCCACGAGGAGGCAAAGGGAAGAGTCATAACTATGGCTCTAGGTCAAGGTCACATGGTTATCCCCATTCAAGGTCAAGGTCACCCCCCATGCAGAAGATACCATCCACGGTCAAGGTCTCCAGTATGCAGAGGCCAGTCTCCCACTGACAAAGGTACATCCATACGGCTCTTGCAAACTAGGCCTTGGTTTTGCTGTGCAAAAAGGAGAGGGCTAAACAAGGTTAATTCCCTCTCTTTGTCTTTAAGAATATCGTTAATTCGTTTCATAGCCCTTCTGTTTCCTCCCAGTCCTGTGTTCAAGAGCTGTCCCATGGCAAGCCCAGCTGCTTTTCAGGAGAAGGCTGTCTAGAAAAGAAATGAGGTTCTGCAGCTCCTGTGCGGTCCTGCAAACAGATATTTACACGGTTAGCTTTCTGTGTGGCAGTAGCACATGCAGAACCACAGGGCTATTTCTGCAAGCGGAGCTGAGCACGTGCTGTGAAGATGTGGGCCTCTTGGCATGCTTACAGCAGAGGCACAAAGCTGACTTGGAGAGAAAACCATCTAGAGCTCTGTGCCGGATGGTTTCCTGAGCTAGATTTGTAAAAAGGTAGCATGGAGAGTGTGGGAAAAGAACGAAGATTAGTGAGGAGGATTGTAAAGACCTGAAAGAGAGCTGGGAGCGATGGCCAGCGGTCACCTCTGCTCCTTCCTCAGAGAGCGTCCCTGGGCGGCAGGGGTCGGGGTCGGTCCCTCTGGGGCAGAAGGTTTTGGGCAGGACAAAGGGCTGAGGCAGCCGGGGTGCTGGGGAGGTCTGGGGGCCGCACAGTGGGAGCCACAGGGCCGGCAGCTCCATGGTCCCTTCTGTCTGTTGGATGCTAAGGACTGCCGGTGCTGGGGCAGCGCTGCTCGGCCAGACCCTGCCTCCTCCCAGCGCCACTCTTTCCTTTGTCACGCTGTGGGCATAGCTGGGCATAGGCAATGCCAGCCCCAAGCCTCAGCCACCCTCTGAGGCCACCATCTTCCTTTAGCAAGATCTCAAACTCCTTTTCAGCTGTAGGAGAAGGGCTGTTAATAGAAATGGATGCACATGGCACAGTCTGTTCCAGAACAGCCCCAGTTGCTAAAAGCTTTCCGTGTCCTGGACTGGTGGTTAGCAGGACCGGCTCCTGGGTCCACTTGCACCGAGGCTAGCGATAGCTGATTTTTCAGGTAGGTAATTCAGGTTTAGTCCTTTGTCCCCCGACCATCCCCACAGGCCCAGCAGCACAGAAAGTCACAGCAGGCTGCGTTTGAGCAACCTGCTCCACCGGACTTGTGGCAAATGATGTGTCTGCATCCCTGCTCTTCTGTTCTCCCTGTAGGTCAATCAAACAGGCTCTTTCCCTGGAAATGCCCCCTGTGCCTAAAGACAGACTCCTCTTGGTGGACACCAGCCAAGCTGTGGGAATGGCTCTGGCACACACGCTATTCCAATTTTCAATCCCAAAGGCGCTGGAATTAAGGCAGGTCCAACAGGAATAAAACTTGACGTTTTTACTGAAAGAGGGGAGGAACCCCCAGCGCTGAAGAGCTGTTCATATCCTGCCAAGAGCCACAGGGAAATGAAATCGGTGGTGAGCTTAGGCAGGAATACTCATGCCCATGGAGCAGCACGCTTGGGTGTTAAGGCTTTATTACACGTGGGTGTCAAGGCTTTATCTTGGGCATATGCGGCTGGAGGAGCGCCAGAAAGGAGTCCTGCCCTGTTACCTGTGACCTGCTGAACTCTGGAGATGGCCTTTTGGACGCTCGCCTCGGCAAGCTCACGACTCACTCGTGAGACAGCAGCAGCGTTTTGCAGCGGTTGCAGCACGGGCAACTTTGCTCTCTTGCTTCCTTCTGGCAGCTGCTCTTCCCAGCCTCTGCCTGATCCTTGTCCTTCTCTCACGCCCTGAAGCTTCAGGATCTCCGAAAACTGACAGCAAAAGTCCTCTTCAAACTGAGAAGCTACAAACGATGACAAGGTGGAGCTAACGCTTTCAATGGCCTCTTTGATCCTTTGCTCAATAGAAGACCGCCAAGATGCTCTCTCGGAAGCTGCTACTTCCGCCTCCCCCCGCCTGGCTGCCGGCCCTGCCTCAGCTGCAGCACACGTCCAGGATGCCAAAAGCTCCCCCAACCTCTCCAACACGGTCGCCACAATCTCTCCAGCCACCCGTCTAATTTTGTCCCGGCGATCCGCGGGACTAGCGTCCAAAGGCTCTGCCTCTCTGGCACTGCTGAACAACCTTCCGCTGACCTCACGGGGAGCCCTCCTTAAGACGTGGATGGACTGAGCCAGCGCCTTCACCCGCTCCAGCACTTCCTGGATCACGGTCTCAGCCACCTCTTTAAGCTCCTGGTCTTCTGCCAGCGCAGCCCGCAGCAGCACAGCCTGTATGCTGTTAGGCGCTTCTTCTCCGGCACGCTTTGGACACTAAAATGAGTGCGGCCATTTAGTGCACCTCACAGGTTCGTGTTAACTGTGCGAGTCTGGGTGCAGAAGTGGCCACTGAGAGTGCCCAGGCACAGGCAGAAAGGGCCAGTGCCTCGTGTCCGAGGGACACAGGAAGGCAAGCGCCCGCTTCCTGGTCTCTGACAGCCACTCGCAAACGCGGACACATCGCACACCAGCCAGGCACCACCTCCTCAGCAACCAGGCACCGCTTGCAAGCCCCGAGCGCCTCTGGTGGGGCCAGCACCCTCTCCTGAGGCCCGGGGACCAACGAGCTGCCGCACAGCAGAGGCGGCCCCCTGCATCCACCCGGCTCCTACTCACCGGCTTCCCTTTGACAGCGGACTTTTCAGAGCTGCTCCGGGTGCCTGGCTCTCTCCTCTCTCCCAGCTGCTGCTGCTGCTGCTGCTGCTGGCACTCGGCCTGCCGGAGGAGGCGTTGCTCTTTTTCAAGAGCCTCCAGTCTTTCAAGCCGCTTCTTGATCCCAGTCAGATGCCTGTCAAGAGAAAGAAGGCAGCTGAGAAGGAGCCATTTTCCGCTCAGACACTCCCATCAGCCTGCTCCGGCTTGCTTTGCTCCACTAGACCCCGCAGCAGCTTCCAGATGCCTGGCCAAGCCTCCAAACGCAGACTGCGCCAACGTGTTCGCAGCCGCCACCGCCTCCTTCCACCGCCGGGCTTTGGTCGTTTACTGCAACAGGAGGCTCCAGGACTTCTCTCAGGGACCACGCGCCCCCTTCAAGAGCAACCGTTGCTTGGCCTTTGCTTACCTCTGCCTCCTCTGCCTCTCGCCACCTGGCAAACTCTTTCTTTGCTCCTGCAGCAGCCACTCTCGCAGGCGAGAAACATCAGTCCCTCCCGGCAGTTCGCAGGCATCCTCTAACTGGGCCAGCTCTTGCCAAAGCTTTTTCTGAAAGGTGACACCAGGCTGTGGCTTGCTGGTGCCTGGACAAGCGCTCACGCCCCTGCGTGCTGCGGCGTCCCGCGGGCCCAGGACAGCGCTCTGCTTCGGCCACGCGACGAGGGCCGAAGAGAAACGCTTCCCTCGGGACTCCGCGGGCTTCCACGTGACTTTGCTGCCCATCCGCACCCCTGCACCCTGCGCTACCTCAGCTCGCAGCCCGGTAGTCCTTTCCTTGCCACAGCGCCTGGCCCAGCCGCACAGCCCTCACCTCTTCTGCACTGACCGCCTCCCCTTTACTTGCGAGGTGCCGCAAGTAAAGCCCCAGCCTTTGGCACCGTGCCGCTCACAGGGCTCCACCAACACGCCGCTTTGCCTACCTCCTCTCGCATGAACATTTTCTCGGCCTCCAGCTTCAGCGTGGTCAGATACTGCCTGTACTCATTGAACTCCTTCAGAGTGCAAACCACCTAGGGAGAGAGGAGGGGAGATAGCCCCCAAGAACTCTCAACCCACCTACGTACACTCTCTTCCCCAAAACAGCCCAAACCCAGGAGCTGCTCCTCTCCACACCCTCCCCTCCCCTCCCTTCCTCCGTGGCGGGGACCCTGACTCCCCCCGCCGCCAGGGCTCAGCGGTGCTCCTCGCCCCAGCGCCACGCCTCACGCCGGCTGCCTCCCCAACACTCGGGCAGCGCGGGGCAGAGGGAGAAGAGCAGGAGTGGGACTTGCCAGAGGGATGCTGCCGCCACTTCTGCTCCCAGGGAAACCAGCCCCACAGCCCTGGGCCCTCTGCCAGCAACAGCCGGCTGCAGCAAGCGCTCTGGGAACCCCGCTTGATGAGCGCTGGTTGCAGCAGCCCGACGTCCAAACCTACTTTGCCATCGCTGGTGATGGAACCCTCTCTCTTCAGCCTCCGCAGGTTGTCCTTGCGATTGTGGTAGGCCCGCAGATGCGGGTCATGCAGGCTGTTGTATTCGGTGCTCAGCTGGCGGCAGCATGGATCTCCCAGATTGAAATAACCAGAGGGCTGGTGAAGCTGTAAGAGACATTTTCCAGACTAGGAAGGAGGCAGGAGACAGCAGCAAAGAGGTGCCAAGCAGTACTTGTGGAAAGGGGAAGGTACTTGGCAGACCAACACTCTTCTCCAGCCTTCTGAAGGCACACAGAACCCCACAGCCAGACTGCAGGGCCAGGCTGGACCGCGCTAGGCTGCGCCGGGCTAGGCTGGGCTGGGATCGGGGAGACAAGACAAACCCCACCAGCACAGTAGGCATCCGAGGCCACCGGGAAGAACTGCACACCTGAAATGAACCTTCAGAGTGAAAAGTTCAAGCCCAGCCCTTAAAACGCAGGTCCGCGCCAGGCAGCCGCGACCCTCCCTCTACTCCCGCCAAAGAAAGGAGGAGGGCTCTTCTACCCCTTTCCACTTCCTTTACCTTTTCCCCCAGCTTTGTCCTGCAGAAGACAGGCTTGGAGCCAGGCAGCAGAGGGATCTTGACACCAAGCGGGAGGCCCAGCAGCCCACTCCCTCCTTCTGACACTGCCTGTCTCCTCTTCCCGAGCTAGAAAGAGGGAGACGCTCGTCAGCACTCAGCCGCTATCTCCAGAAGCCTCCTGCACGGCACTTGCTAGAAAGGCTCTCGGAAGACTCCAACCAAGCGGAGCGCCAAGAGCGGCCCACTCAAAGGCTGCTCTCTGCTTCCTCCACCACGGCCCCACAGCTCCCATCCCTTCCTCAACCCACGGCCGCGTCCTTTCGCAGCAACCCCTCCCACCTGCTTAGCCGCAAGCCAGGCTGGGCAGCGAGGCAGGACTCCCTGAAAACTCTCCCCAGCCCAACCACCTCTGCATCCCTCCCAGCTCCCCGCGCACGCCCCAAGCCCCCAGAGCGGCCCTGCATGTCCCAGGCTCCCGGGATCAGCCCTCTCCTTCGGACCGTCCCTCACCTCTCCCCTCTTCCCCGCTGTGCTCAGCACTGCGTCCATGTTTCCGATGCCAGCAGTGAGACGGTGCTCCATGGCTCCTTCCAAGAGCTCGCCGAGAGCTGTGACCCTGCGCTGGCTCCTCTTGCTCCAGAGGCACCCAGCTCTGGCCACCACAGCCGGTCTCCCAGCGAGCAGCTCTATAGAGCCATCGCCCATTCTTGCATCATCACGTTGCTGGGCCACTGCATTGTTGCATCAGCGCGTCGCTAGGCCGCCGCCCAGCTGCTGCCCGGCCACCCTGCAGGCCCGTCTGGACACGCACGTGGGCCGCCCGCTCTCGCTCACCCGGCTCTCCATGTCCTGCAGAAACAGGAATTTTCCAGTTAGCAAAACTACTGACCGCTTCTGCCTTCGGAAAGGAATTTGTGGAAATTTGGCTATGGGGAAACAAGGCACGGAAAGTCTTGCTGCCCAGCTGCTCTGGGACTTGTACCCTAGGTACGCTTCGCCCTGATATTACCATAGGGAACGAAATGAACGCAGGGCTATGGAGAAGAACATCTAGGCAAGGGTATCGAAGAAGCCACAATCCGTTAATTGATCGGCCAGCTGGCTTCCATTCCTTACCAGGTGCTTTCTTCCTTGGTTAGGAGTTAGGGAACTTGAAAAAGCAAGAGCCAAGATTTTGGCACTTACTGAACAAATAGGGAATGAGACTTCTGATGCGATCCAAGCCTTTCCAGATGATAGCCGAAAATCGTAACGCGGATTGGGGAGATGTGCAGGTGTTGCTTAATACTTTATTTCTCCCCGAGGAGAAGGGAATGGTGTTAGGAAAAGCTCCGGAGGACAGCATGAGGTTAAACGCCAGGGATGGTCCGGATCGTGTTCTGCCTGCACGAGAACCTGCCTGGAATCCAAAGACGGGAGCGGGGTGACTGATGATTAAACAATATCAGCAGTTAATTTTGTAGCGGGTAAAGCAGGGAGGGGGTACCTAGATCTAAAAATCTTGCCAAGTTCTATCAGGCGGTACAGAGTGAAGGAAGGGCACCGGGGCAAAACATGAAGGTCTCCCCAGCCGATCCCCTGCTTTCAGTTAAGCTGGGGAATGAGACACTTACATTTCTAGATGACACAGGAGCAACGTATTCGGTATTAAACAGTCGTAAAGGACCTATGAGTCAATTCTCTATGTCAGTAATTGGTGCCAGGGGAAAACGAGGGCCTAGGCCTTTCTTTCAACCGACTAAGCGTGACATTGGAAACAAAGCGCTTAGACGTGAATTCTTCTGTATGCCAGAATGTCCCCTACCTCTGAGGGGAAGGGGTTCAGCCGAGAAATTGGGAGCACAGATAACTCGTGATCAGAATAAAGTTTGAGCACATATGCCGCAAAATAATGCCTGGCAGGCACAAGTATAGATGTTACAGGAATTGCCCGAAACAAAGAATGCTGAAAATAAGGAAGAACAAACTGAAGCCCCCTCTGGCCTCTGGCCCGCGGCGCCTCCTAGGCCAACCTCCACGGGCGGCCCCCTGCCCAGCCCCGCCCCCCCAACCGCCATTTGTGCCCCAGACATCCCCCACCTTTCTCCTGTAGAGGACGGGCTGGGAGGCCACTCCAGCCAGTCTGGAGGGGAAAACAGGATACAAGGGCAGAGAGCAAGGCAGCCGGAGGGCCCTGGTGGGTACCCAGAGGCATGCAAAGGGCTCGGCCTGGCCACCCAAAGGCACACCCAGGGCTCTGGGCCGCACCACATCTAGAGCTCCAGGCCGCACCAAAGGGCAAACGGAAATGGAGGGTCTTGGGAGGCAGCGCAAGGCCGTTTGGTGGCCCCTCGCTTGCCCCAAAAGGCCCACGCTGGGCCCTAGGGCCCATGGAAAGGCAAACAGAGACGCCTTGAGGAGACAAGAGGAGAAGAGCAGTGGGCTAGGCAAGATGAAAAGCTGAAGGGCGGTCCCTTGATGGGACACCAAAAGTGGGCCCTGGGTGGCAACCCAAAGGCCCATCAAGGAGGACTTGATGGGACGAGAGAAGAAATGCCCAGAACAAGGCGCCAGCCTTCAACAGCACCTACAGATGGGACTCACAGAAGGCATGAGTATAGCTTTACAGAGCTTCACCAGCCCCTCCGCTAGCCCGGCCACAAAGCTTTCTAAACAAGGCAAAAGCGCTGCCTGCTTTTCTCTTCCCTACTTCAGATGCCCTGTAAAACTGTGTCTTAGCCTGACCGAGGCTGTAGGAGGGAGGCAGGCGAGGGAAAACATGGCCGGGAAAATGCCCAGACGCAGTATGGCCTGGCATGAATAAAGAGAGGCACAAGCAAGCCCCTGGGAGAAAGCTCTTTATTCTCTGCCTGGGGGAGCTGCCCGGGCGCTCTCTGGCCCTGGAGCCGCACGCCTCCTCAGGACACCCTCCACAAGGCTCCCAGCTACTGCCCTCTTTAAGGACTCGGGCTGCACGGGCTCCTCCAGGAACACCTTTAAACGCACTGGTCTGCGCCATGCTCCTGCCTGGCTAGGGGGCTTCGGACCTGCTGGAGGCACGGGCTGCCTCGCAAACTGCGGGCCCGTGCAAGGGAGAGTGCCTGCCGTGCTCCCTGGCCTCAGGATACGCAGAGTTTCACACGTGGGCACCGAAGACCTTGCTGGGGCTCTGCAGGTGTAATCCGCGGACTTCGGAAGGTCTTCCGGTGGCCTGCGAGCATCTCGCTCAGGGCCTTGCAGGACAGGTGGGAGGAGAGTATGTGAGCTCTCCTCTTTCAATTCTCCTGCTTCCTCTGAAGGCCTGACTATTGCAGGCAGCCTGAGAGGTGGCAAGACCTTCCTTGCTGGAAGCGTCGCTGATTTTTCCTTGCCCTTCCTTTCTGCCTCTAACTTCTTCCTCACGGTTGCCACAACTTCAAGGACAATGGTTCGGGCATACCCGATCAATTCCGCATCCAGCTGCTGAACTCTGGAGATGGCCTTTTGGATGCTCGCCTCGGCAAGCTCACGACTCACTCGTGAGACAGCAGCAGCGTTTTGCAGCGGTTGCAGCACGGGCAACTTTGCTCTCTTGCTTCCTTCTGGCAGCTGCTCTTCCCAGCCTCTGCCTGATCCTTGTCCTTCTCGCACGCCCTGAAGCTTCAGGATCTCCGAAAACTGACAGCAAAAGTCCTCTTCAAACTGAGAAGCTACAAACGATGACAAGGTGGAGCTAACGCTTTCAATGGCCTCTTTGGTCCTTTGCTCAATAGAAGACCGCCAAGATGCTCTCTCAGAAGCTGCTACTTCCGCCTCCCCCCGCCTGGCTGCCGGCCCTGCCTCAGCTGCAGCACACGTCCAGGATGCCAAAAGCTCCCCCAACCTCTCCAACACGGTCGCCACAATCTCTCCAGCCACCCGTCTAATTTTGTCCCGGCGATCCGCGGGACTAGCGTCCAAAGGCTCTGCCTCTCTGGCACTGCCGAACAACCTTCCGCTGACCTCACGGGGAGCCCTCCTTAAGACGTGGATGGACTGAGCCAGCGCCTTCACCCGCTCCAGCACTTCCTGGATCACGGTCTCAGCCACCTCTTTAAGCTCCTGGTCTTCTGCCAGCGCAGCCCGCAGCAGCACAGCCTGTATGCTGTTAGGCGCTTCTTCTCCGGCACGCTTTGGACACTAAAATGAGTGCGGCCATTTAGTGCACCTCACAGGTTCGTGTTAAATGTGCGAGTCTGGGTGCAGAAGTGGCCACTGAGAGTGCCCAGGCACAGGCAGAAAGGGCCAGTGCCTCGTGTCCGAGGGACACAGGAAGGCAAGCGCCCGCTTCTTGGTCTCTGACAGCCACTCGCAAACGCGGACACATCGCACACCAGCCAGGCACCACCTCCTCAGCAACCAGGCACCGCTTGCAAGCCCCGAGCGCCTCTGGCGGGGCCAGCACCCTCTCCTGAGGCCCGGGGACCAACGAGCTGCCGCACAGCAGAGGCGGCCCCCTGCATCCACCCGGCTCCTACTCACCGGCTTCCCTTTGACAGCGGACTTTTCAGAGCTGCTCCGGGTGCCTGGCTCTCTCCTCTCTCCCAGCTGCTGCTGCTGCTGCTGCTGCTGCTGCTGGCACTCGGCCTGCCGGAGGAGGCGTTGCTCTTTTTCAAGAGCCTCCAGTCTTTCAAGCCGCTTCTTGATCCCAGTCAGATGCCTGTCAAGAGAAAGAAGGCAGCTGAGAAGGAGCCATTTTCCGCTCAGACACTCCCATCAGCCTGCTCCGGCTTGCTTTGCTCCACTAGACCCCGCAGCAGCTTCCAGATGCCTGGCCAAGCCTCCAAACGCAGACTGCGCCAACGTGTTTGCAGCCGCCACCGCCTCCTTCCACCGCCGGGCTTTGGTTGTTTACTGCAACAGGAGGCTCCAGGACTTCTCTCAGGGACCACGCGCCCCCTTCAAGAGCAACCGTTGCTTGGCCTTTGCTTACCTCTGCCTCCTCTGCCTCTCGCCACCTGGCAAACTCTTTCTTTGCTCCTGCAGCAGCCACTCTCGCAGGCGAGAAACATCAGTCCCTCCCGGCAGTTCGCAGGCATCCTCTAACTGGGCCAGCTCTTGCCGAAGCTTTTTCTGAAAGGTGACACCAGGCTGTGGCTTGCTGGTGCCTGGACAAGCGCTCACGCCCCTGCGTGCTGAGGCGTCCCGCGGGCCCAGGACAGTATTCTGCTTCGGCCACGCGACGAGGGCCGAAGAGAAACGCTTCCCTCGGGACTCCGCGGGCTTCCATGTGACTTTGCTGCCCATCCGCACCCCTGCACCCTGCGCTACCTCAGCTCGCAGCCCGGTAGTCCTTTCCTTGCCACAGTCCCTCGGCCAGACCCTGCCTCCTCCCAGCGCCACTCTTTCCTTTGTCACGCTGTGGGCATAGCTGGGCATAGGCAATGCCAGCCCCAAGCCTCAGCCACCCTCTGAGGCCACCATCTTCCTTTAGCAAGATCTCAAACTCCTTTTCAGCTGTAGGAGAAGGGCTGTTAATAGAAATGGATGCACATGGCACAGTCTGTTCCAGAACAGCCCCAGTTGCTAAAAGCTTTCCGTGTCCTGGACTGGTGGTTAGCAGGACCGGCTCCTGGGTCCACTTGCACCGAGGCTAGCGATAGCTGATTTTTCAGGTAGGTAATTCAGGTTTAGTCCTTTGTCCCCCGACCATCCCCACAGGCCCAGCAGCACAGAAAGTCACAGCAGGCTGCGTTTGAGCAACCTGCTCCACCGGACTTGTGGCAAATGATGTGTCTGCATCCCTGCTCTTCTGTTCTTCCTGTAGGGTCCTGGTCAATCAAACAGGCTCTTTCCCTGGAAATGCCCCCTGTGCCTAAAGACAGACTCCTCTTGGTGGACACCAGCCAAGCTGTGGGAATGGCTCTGGCACACACGCTATTCCAATTTTCAATCCCAAAGGCGCTGGAATTAAGGCAGGTCCAACCGGAATAAAACTTGACGTTTTTACTGAAAGAGGGGAGGAACCCCCAGCGCTGAAGAGCTGTTCATATCCTGCCAAGAGCCACAGGGAAATGAAATCGGTGGTGAGCTTAGGCAGGAATACTCATGCCCATGGAGCAGCACGCTTGGGTGTTAAGGCTTTATTACACGTGGGTGTCAAGGCTTTATCTTGGGCATATGCGGCTGGAGGAGCGCCAGAAAGGAGTCCTGCCCTGTTACCTGTGACCTTCCCCCACTCAGCGGCCAACACAGCCAGGAACAATTTTGTGTGCGAGGCCCCCCTCATGGCCAAAGAAGGATCCAAAGTCAGCTTTTGATGTCATGTGTCTGCTTTAACTGTTGATACTGAGCAGTGCCTGGATTAAAATAGAAGCAATTAAGAGAGTCAAACCTGCCTTTTTCAGGACAAATGCAGGAAATCACAGACATTTACAAAAGTCTCTTCTGAATACTTTACACTGCAATGAGAACCATTGTGGTTAATGCTTTAAGGGACAGGTAACACTTTGGGAAAAGGGGTAGAAACCGCTCTCCTGGGCACTGTCTCTCAAACAGACTGGGCTAGGCTGGGCTTGGCGAGCCTGGGCGGGTCTCTGGGGCCCCAGCTTTCCCGCGGTGCTGACTGCTGTGGCTGCTGCCTGTTCTTTCCTATCCCAGGTGAGCCAGGAGTGCCGTTAAAGGCTTGAAAGTGGCTTGCTGAGCACTTCTGCCAGCTCCCTCAGTGCCCTTGGGGGGGGGGGGGTGGTCCCATCCGGCCCCGTAGACTTGTGGGTGTGTAAGCGGTGTAGCAGGTTGCTAACCATTTCCCCTTGGATTATGGGGGCCTCATTCTGCTCCCCGTCCCTGTCTGGCAGCTCAGGGCACTGGGTACCCCGAGAACAACTGCTCTGACAATTAAAGACAGAGGCAAAGAAAGCAGGGAGTACCTCAGCCTTCTCCTCATCCTTTGTCAGTACGTTCCCTCTGCGTCCAATAAAGGATGGAGCCTCTCCTTAGCTCTCCTTTGGTTGTTAATGTATTTCTAGGAGGAGCCAGGAGCCTTGGCCGAGGAGGAGGGGTTGGGAAGACGATAGCAATGCAGAGCTGTCGCAAGGGGAAGACATCACTACCCACAACGTCTGGACCAACCTCTTGCTCCCAGAGCACTTCCAGGACCCCCACGCTGGTCCCCAGGAGGGGCCCAGCTGGCGCAGCAGCATGGGCACAGAGGCGGCCGGAGAGGCAGCCAGTGACTGGCAGAGCACGTCTCCTGCCCCAGCGGGTGCCATGGACACAAAGCCAGCAGCTTCTGTCCTGGCCAGAGCTCCTGAGGAAGAGGAGCACCGTGCACCTCTCCCTCCCGTGGCACAAGGAGAGGCAAAGGCACCACCAGCTTCTCCTGTCTTCAGCGAGCAGGTCTGTGCTCCTGCTCTCCCCGTGCAGATGGCCTCTGAGCACAGAGGCGACGCACAGCCCTCCTCTGGCTGCAGGGATGTGCCCGAGGATGACCCAGGTATGTCCCCAAGCCGATCGCCGCCACAGCGAGGGCAGGCCTGGCCTGGCCACCCCAGCGAGCAGTACCCAGGCCAGGCTGGCAGCACTGTGCGCATGGGGGCTGGCCGTGCCCCAGCCACCCTCCCTGAGGAAAGCCCTTGGTGGCAGGGGGCAGGCAGCAGCTTGCCCATCGCCCACCCAGCCCCTCACCTACAGCTCTCCTTCTCTCACAGGCGTCACTGCCCTCCCGCACACCCCGTCTCGACGGCAACGGCCCTCCCTCTTCAGGAGGGCCCTCAGGGCTCTGCACAGGGCTATCCGTTGTCCCTGCCTCACAGGATAGCAAGAGCAGTAGAACCCTGCTGCTAGCGCCAGGTGGGTCCCCAGAGATGGCGGCTGGCCCTGAGCCTGCACAGCGTCCAGAGGGAGTGGCACAGGGAGGCACGCAAGGGACGGGTGCACGGACAGTGCCCCAGGCATTCAGCTGCCCTGAGGCCATCGTGCTGCCAGCCTCCACTAGGCCATGGACGCCTGTAAGTAGGAAAATAAAAAAAAATGAAAAAGACATAAATCTTTTAAAAATGTTATTTCTTTTTGACATCTTCTCATTTAGACTATACTCCCGAATTCCCTCTAATGAACCACACAAGAACGGAGGCATTAAAGACAAACTGCAGAGCGCCGTGGCATGTTAGGGTATCTGCATTTCCATGAGCCCTCTGCTGCCAAGTTCCTGAACTGCAGCTACTGAAAGGAGATTGAACAAGCCGCTGAAGAAGCCTTTAAAATCTGATTCAAATCTCCAGGACTCTGAGGTGTCAGTGGGCCCCCTGAGGGCCATCACAAATGAAGTCATGAAGGGAAGCACGGGTGGAGGTACCCCTCCCTGGGGGCTGCCTTAAACTGGCAAGAGGTCAGCACTGGTTCCAGGTGACAAAGGCAATGTGCAGGTGGCTCTGCTGCCACGTCAGCCCTTGATGGGTTTCATCAAGAAGGATGGGCAAGCTCTGATCCCTGGCACCTGGGAAGGGAGATCCTTTCCCTCATGCGTTCCTCAGGGCTCTTCATGGAGCAGTGTGATGTGGGGGTGTGCGATGATGAGTGCAGGACAACCCTAGGACTGCGTGGACTCTAGGGGGGGATGAGGAGGCACCAAGGCCATGGGGCTGTAAGGAAATGGTGTCCCCTCGTGCCTCTTGGTGGCAGTGACAATATTGATAGCTGAGAGGAGAGAGATCTTGGTTGTGTTGGGCAATTCCCAGCCCCACCAAGGCCCTCATTTGTCCCCATCACGGGCTCTCCCATGCCTGCAGCAGTTCTCCTGCAGGCTTTTGTCACCCCCCACATTCCCCACCTCACTGTGTACCTAGGCTTTACAAATGTCTTTTGTCCTCCCTGCCTTTTGCTTCTAACACAAAGCTGTGGTTTTCTGGGGATTTGCCAAAGCGGTGAATCCCCAAGCGACACATCCAGCTGCTTTCAAAGCTAATGCTCCTCAGTCACCTAAGATATCCCAGCACTGTACTTACTTATCACAGAATCATAGAAAGAATCATAGAATCATAGAACGGTTTGGGTTGGAAGGGACCTCTAAAGGTCAGATAATCCAACGCTCCCTGCAGTGGGCAAGGCCATCTTCAACTAGATCAGGTTGCTCAGAGCCCTGTCCAACCTGACCTTGAATGGTTCCAGGGATGGGGCATCTACCACCTCTCTGGGCAACCCATTCCAGTGTTTCACCACCCTCATAGCAAAAAAGTTCTTCCCTATATCTAGTCTGAATATACCCTCTTTTACCTTAAAACCATTACCCCTTGTCCTATCACTACAGGCCCTGCTAAAAAGTCTGTCCCCATCTTTCATATAAACCCCCCTTAATTACTGAAAGGCACCAATAAGGCCTTCCCAGAGCCTTCACTTCTCCTGGCTGAACAGCCCCAACTCTCAGCCTTTCCTCACAGCAGAGGTGTTCCATCCCTCTGATCATTTTTGTGGCCCTCCCTGGACCCACTCCAACAGGTCCATGTCCTTCCTGTACAGAGCGCTCCAGAGAAAAATGAGAAAAAGCATACTTTTTTCACTAATCTTCCAGGAGAAAACATTGCTTGGGGGGTATTATGAATGTGCATAAATACCTGATGGGAAGGAATGAAGACAAGGGAGCCAAACTCTTCTCAGTAGTTCCCACTGTCAAGACAAGGGCTGATGGACACAGATAAAAACACATGACATTCTATTTGAACCCAAGAAAACACTTTTTCACTGTGAGGGTGGTCAAGCACTGGAACAGGTTGCCCAGAGAGGCTGCAGAGCCTCCATCCATGGAGGTATTCCAAACCCTCCTAGATAAGGTCCTGAGCAACCTGCTCTAGCTGACCGTGTCTCAGATGGGGAGTTGCACTTGGTGAACTCCAGAGGTCCCTTCCAATCTCAACATCTCTGTCATTCTGTGAGTGTGAAGGAGAAAAGTAAGACTGAAAGACATGAACAAGACATAGCCTTGACAGCAAACACAGTGGGATCCTGAGGGGAGGACCCATGCTGGAGCAGGGGAGAAGTGTGAGGAGGAATGAGTGGCAGAGACGACTGACCGTACCCCCATTCATCATCCCCCCCTGCTCCTCTTGGGGTTGGGGTGGGTAGAAGAATGGGGAGCAATGGAGTAATTTGAGCCTGGGAAGAAGGAGTGGGGTGGGGAAATGGTCTTGAATACTTTTGTTATGCTTTCTCTCTATCCAAATGTCTTCTAGTTGGCAATAAATTCAATTGATCTTCCCCAAGTCATCTCTTCTTGGCCCATGCAAGTAATGAGTAAATGATGTCCCTGTCTTTATCTTGACACATGAGCTAGTCCACCTTATTTTCTGGCTTTGTCCTTTTGAGCTGCGACTGTGAGTGAGAAGCTGGGTTGGTGTCTGGCTGCTGGCCAAGGCTAATCCTCTACAGGACCAGCACAGCAGGACTGCTGTGTCCAGTCTGGGGTTCAGCAGCACAAGGAATATCCTAACGGACTGGAGAGAGTCCTGCAGAGGTCAGAAGAACGGTTGGAGCCTGGATCCCATAATGGAGAAGGAGAGGCTGAGAGAATTGCATTTTTGAGAAATCCCTCAGCGCTAAACACTGGAGCAAGGCCTCAGGCCAGCTGGGGAGATCTCAGTCAATGGAGATTTTCAAAATTTGTCGAGACAAGCACCTGATTGAGCTGGAGCTGTCTGAGAAGAGGCTTGGCTGAGAGTCCAGCTGTGGCAAGAGCTGTGGGACTTGGTGTGTAACGACTGTCCAGTAGGAAAATGGTTCCCTTTTTATCAATATTGGCAGTGGACTTGGGTATGACTGAGCCCCAAAGGAGGATGGGGGTGACCATGCAGCAAAGGTCCTTCCTCAGGGCTGGGGTGTATGGCCAGAGATGGGAATGGCTGCCGGGTGGGACTGGTCTGGGACAAATTTCCTGGGGCAGCTTTCCCAGGGTGTCCTGGAAACATGGCACAAACCAGGACCCTCTCTTCTGCACTTTGGATGCCTTGCTTCCTTCACCATGACACCTGGCTCTGCACTGGCAGTGCTGGCTGCCCCTACCCTGCACACTTACACACCGTAGCTCTACACTGGCCTTTTTCTCTCCCGGGCTCTTTCCAGCCCAGCCCAGCCCCTCCCCACCTCTCCCCACCTCCCCTGCCCTCTCCCAAGCCCAGCCCAGCAGAGCAGCCCAGCCTGGGCTGGCTCCATGGCACTGCCCAGCGCAGGCTGCTGCAGAGCTCTGGGCACTCACCCCACAGCCCCAGCCCCTCTGAAGGCCACAGCAGCTGCTGGGGGGCAGACAGCAGGGTTCAGGCTCCCCATCAGCGCCACGGCTGGTGCTGGCCCCCAGGGCATGAGGGAACAGAGGCTAGGCACTCTCTGGCTCTCCTGAACTCATCTTGTAGGTGAACCCCAACCCTGACTGAATTTCCCCCTCCTCTGCTGCCACCAGCCCTACTCCCCAGGACAGCACCAGAGTCCTGGCCCTGGGGATCCTCAGGCAGCTCCTGCAGCTCCTGCAGCTCCTGCAGCTCTCCACTCTCCCTTCCCTGTGCCTGCCGAGTCCCCACTGACCCCCATGGCACTGCAGAGTCCGTCTTCGTGGATACCTCGATTTACTGCTTTACTTTTGGGGGTCTTTACCTTTGACAGTGTTTCAGCTTCTGACTGTCCATTCATTCTAACCCCAGGGAAAATGGTGAGTTCCCAACCTCTCCCCACCATTGCCAGAGAATCTGGTACATGCCATCAGTCCTGTCAGACACAAAGGAACCTGAGGAGATAATGGGGAGCTGATGGACCATCTCCCCTGCCACTGGACACCAAGAAGAGAGCCTTTAAAACCAGAACTTTTGATCCAATGGAATTCAGTGTTACCGGTTAACGTCAAAACCACTGAGAAGGAAAGAAGAACAGAAACTTTAAACTAAAAAAATCTTAGATATTTTCTTGGAAGCAACTTTGGAGGAACTTCAGGCACTACACCCAGGAGCTGACCTTTTACTGAAGAGCTGCTATCTGACAGGCAACATCTGACACAGTGTTGTCCAAGAGTCAGACACAACAGGATCAAACCTCCACAGAAGGAGAATAAACCCAGCAAATTATCTCTAAGGAGCACTATCATGAGAGAAAAAAGCAGACTCATGGCCTAAGACAAACTGTGGGAAATGTGCAGAGGAGCGGAGGGAGGTTATTGTCAGTGAAACAGCGTCTATTAGATCAGTTTCCATAAGGCATCCTTGATTTCTTTGTTCCTCATGCTGTAGATGAGGGGGTTCACTGCTGGAGGCACCACCGAGTACAACACCGCCACCTCCAGGTCGAGGGATGGGGAGGAAATGGAAGGGGGCTTCAGGTAGGCAAAAAATGAGGTGCTGATAAACAGGGAGACTACGGCCAGGTGAGGGAGGCATGTGGAAAAGGCTTTGTGGCGTCCCTGCTGACAGGGAATTCTCAGCACAGCCCTGAAGATCTGCATATAGGAGAAAAGAATGAAAACAAAACACCCAAAGCCCAAAAAGACACTGGCCACAAGAGACGCAACCTCCCTGAGGTAGAAGTGTGAGCAGGAGAGCTTGAGGATGTGGGGGATTTCACAGAAGAACTGGTCCACAGCATTGCCTCGGCAGAGGGGTAGTGAAAATGTATTGGCAGCGTGCAGGAGAGAATAGAGGAATCAAGCGCCCCAGGCAGCTGCTGCCATGTGGACACAAGCTCTGCTGCCCAGGAGGGTCCCGTAGTGCAGGGGTTTGCAGATTGCAACACAGCGGTCATAGGCCATGATGTTGAGAAAATAAAATTCTGCTGAAATCAAAAAGACAAACAGAAAGAGTTGGGCAGCACATCCTGTGTAGGAGATGGCCCTGGTGTTCCAGAGGGAATTGGCCATGGCTTTGGGGAGATGGAGCCCAGGTGGAGAACAGAGAGGTTGAGGAGGAAGAAGTACACGGGGGTGTGGGAGGCGGTGGTCACAGGATACAACTGTGATGATGAGGCCGTTGCCCAGGAGGGCAGCCAGGTAGATGCCCAGGAAGAGCCAGAAGTGCAAGAGCTGCAGCTGCCACGTCTCTGTGAATGCCAGGAGGAGGAACTCAGCGGTGAAGCTGGTGTTGGACATTTTATCCCTCTTGGCATGGGGATCTGTTCAAGGAGGTAAAGGAAGGGAGAAGTTAGGGCAGACTGCTTTGAGAAAAATCTATTCAATTTCTTATAGAAAGCCCCCAAACTGCCTTTCACTTTTCAGGAAGAGCTTTGGTGAGCTCTGGTTGGTGCTGGCTGAGGGTGCCCCAGGGAGCAGGAGGCTCTGCTGGGGGCTCTGCAGGGGTCAGTCCTGCCCTACAGCAGTAGGTAAATAGGAACTCAGGGTGATCTCAGATTACATCCAATACTAATATCAAAGAGCTTATAAGCATTATAGCTCCCAATTCACCTGACTGCAGAGCAGAGCTGTGGGGAGTTTGGTTTGAGCCTTCTGTTCTAGTTGCCCCAGCACAGCTGAAGAGTGGTGTGAATGCAGCAATGCCTGGCATTTCTGCTGCACTGCAAGGGAAACCTTGTGGGTCCTGAGACTGGGCACAGGGACTGTCCCTTAGTGCAGAGTGAGGACAGCCGCTCTGTGCATCAGCCCTGCTCTCAGCTGCCCTGTGCTGGCAGCTCTTCCACCTGGAGGACTATCGCACTCGGGTGTTCCCCCCAAAAGAAAGAGGCCAGTGCTGGGAGCAGAGGAATCCAGTTTCCCAGTGCAGATCTCCAACCCCCTCACCCATCTCATCGTACCTGAGGAGGATCTCAGCTCTGTCCTCCCAACCAGGGACACAGAGGGCTCGTTACAGCTGCCTGCATGCAGCCGCCCAGTAGTGTTTCAATGGCCTTAACACCGAGGTGTCTTCTCCATGGGGCTCCTGCAAACCACAGAGATGCCCTGGGAGAGCTGTGCCCTACGGGAGGGCAGCCTGCAGCCCAGCAGGACCTCCCAAGGAAAGAGTCAACTCTCCTGAATTTGTTACGTCCTGAAGGGAGGGTGAGATCACTGCCAGCCACACACTGCAGTACCCAGAGCCCCACAGGTGAACAGGGTGCGAGCTGGGTGCTTTTCCTCCATGGCCATATGTGCACGACAGCACACGCAGCGTTGGTGTCTGAGCTGCACTTCAATCCTCACACCCCCCCCACCCCACCCCCATCTGTCTCCCTTCCTTCCTGCCCATGGCTCTGCTGCCTGGAGCTCTTCTTGGCCACGACCTCTTTCACTGTCCCCACTTCCCCTCCCTCTTCATGCTCACAGAGCCCATCCCACCTGCTGTGTGCTCAGCTCTGCCCTGCAGGCGCCTCCTGGCAGCAGGGCACTGCCCAGGGGCATCTCTGTGTGCGCAGGGGCTATGGAGCAGCTCAGACAAGTCCTAGCGAGAACTGGGGTCTCACTGCCTACTCCAGAGGAGAGAAATAAATGCCCATCTCCCACTGCCCACCCAGACAACCAAGAATGGAAAAACTCAAAGTAAAACTTTCTTTTCTTTCCAGCATTCCCATCCTTGACAACCATCTTTAAAATGAACCTCTGCAACTGTCCTCTGGGTGATGTAGAAGTATGAGCCACCCTGACCAACTCTGGACAGCAGAGGGATCTTTCCCTGCCAGGGGTCACTCCTTCCACCCACAGGTTCTCCCCACAGCTCCTTGGGAAGCTCCCCAGGCAGGCTGAGTGCTGACCCTGGCAGGCAGCAGAGTCCCTGCCCCAGCACTCAGCCCCCTGTTGTGCAGGGACCCTGCTCTGAAGGACAGCCCTGGGAAGCCCTGGATGCACACCCCTGCACTAATTCTTTGGAGAAGGCAGCTGTCGTGTCCTCTCCTCTGACAGTGTGGCTGAGTATCCCTGCTTTGCAGCATGTCCTCCACAGTAAAGAAAACCTGCGTGCCATCCTGCCAATTCCTAGCTGCAGCACGATGTGCCATGTCTAGGAGACCCCTCCAAGACACCGTGTGCATTGCCCTGCTGCCAGAGACTTACTGTGTTAAGCGCTGTGAAGACTTCTCCTCCAGTGAGCTCTCAGCATCATCCCACCTCATGCAGCCTGTAACATCCCTCTTACTTCTCCCATCTCCCCTCGGTGCCTGCAGGCGGTGCCCTCAGTTCTGCTGCCCTTTGCAGAGGAGCTGCTCCTGGGCAGAGCTGTGTCTCTGCAGTGCTGCCCTCTTGCCAGCAGCTCCCTCCATCCCAGGAGCCCAGCCCAGCTCAGCAGCAGAGGCCCAGCCCAGGGCAGCACTTTCTCTGCCCCTCTGGCCTCCCTCCCAGGTGTCCCTGGGGCTCCAGGGGAACCTGCTGTGAAATAGCCTGAAGGCACCCCTGATGTTCCCTCCCTCAGCTGCAGGGAGAGACACTTAGATGTGCTATCAGAAAAAGACTTGGGCATGGGAATCTACTTTTTTGTCCCAGTATTAGACAGGACATGCAGGAAGGTGACAAGGAAAGATCTAATTTCTTCAAGCTGGGAGGATATACTCAATTGAGTGAAACGCGCATTTCATTCTGGGTCTTTAGACCCGAGGCTAGAAAGACATTCGTCTCTCTTTTGTTCGTGCCATCTCTCTGTTATGAAGAAAAGCCTTTGCACACACGGGGTCTTTGGTGTTTGCTACCAGGATTCCTTACAGCAAGTCAGACCTTGCCTGGTTGCACATTGCAGTGCTTCAGCCCAAATGTGCAGCAGTGCCCTCAGCCAGGGGCACAGCCACGAAGAGCTGGAGCTGTTCCTGAACAGACAGAGCTGTGACATGGTGGCAGAGCTCAGGACAGCTGCTGTTCAAGGACAGCATCCTCCAAGCTCAGCAAGGGTCCAGATCAAAACTCAGTCTAAACTTGAAAGGCAATTGTAGGCCACCATAAGGAGTGTTTACTGCTTCAGGAACAGTTAAAGGAAAAACAAAGGTCCTGTGTGGCCACTGCTGAATTTAGGAAGAGCAGGTGTAGATAGATGTGAGATTCTCGGTGTCCTCTTTGCCTCAGTCTTCCCCAGCAAGGTCTCCCAGGCCTCTGTGACTCAGGGCAGGACTCTGGAGGAGATCAACCAGCAGTGGATGGGGACCAAGTCAGGGATCACTTGAGCAAATGCTTCCTAGTGTATGGGACAGGAGGGGCAGCATCCCAGGGAGCTGAGTGAGCAGGCCACTGTCACAGCGAGGCCACTCTCCAGCATCTTTCAGAGGTCAGGGAGTCTGTGGGAACTCCCTGACAGTGGGGAAAATGCAAACGTTGCATGCACCTTTCAGAAATGCCCAAAGGATATGCAGCGGAGTGAAAGGCTGTGCCCCAGCTCGTGTTGACTCGGATCCCATTTCTGGGTGTCTGAACGAGAAGGGGACTGGATTTACCCAGGGGAGTTTGGCTCTCACCATCCTCTTTGCTTTCTCTGCTGAAAGGACAGGCTTGGTGGACCCAGGGAGAGCAGTGGTTGGCTTTTAACCTGGAAGTCAGTGAACTTTTCAACCTTACCTCCCTCCGCCCCCAATATTCTCATGCCCAAAATAGAATATTCTGGTCTGTATGGCTGGATAAGCTGATATGTAATTAACCAGATGGACGGTCAGACTCAGAGGGACGTGGTCAATGAGTGGTCCTCTGCCTGGAGGCATCTAGCTAGCAGGGTCCTGCAAGGGGCTGTCCTGCCACTGGCTGTGTTTAACATGTTTCTAATGGCTCAGTGGACACGAGCGAGTGCTTTTTCATAACGTTTGTAGAAGACACCACATTGAGGACAGCAGACACTACACTGGAGGGCAGGGTGGTCATCACAAAGGACAATGACAAGCTGGAGTAATGGGCTAATAGGAACCTCAGGATAGCCAGTAAATTGTGGCCTTGAGATCAACTAAGCCCATGCAATAACATAGAGCAGGGACTGCCCACGTGGGCAGCAGCTCTGTGGAGAGGCTTTGGTGGTCCTTGGGTTCCATTAGGCAAAAGAGGAGCAATCAGGAAAGAAGGGCAACTGCATCCTGGGCTGTATGAGCCAGAGCACAGCCAGTCTGCTGAGCACTTTTGACACCATAGCCAGAATATTTTCCTAGGTTTTGACATCCCACAATGCCAGAGAGACCTCGACATACTGGAGCCAGGTCAGTGGAGGGCCACCAAGGTCAGTAGGGTGGCAGAACTTGTACTGTGAGAAGAGGCCTAGAGAGCTGTGCTTGTTCAGACAGGAGTAGAGAGGATCTGGTGGGAAACATGTAGCATCGTTGCACGGTTCCCAGGAAGATGGAGTCAGGCTCATGTTCATGACACAAGGACAAGAGGCAATGGGCTGAAACAAGGGAGGGTCAGGCTAGACAGAGGGAGAAGTTATTCCAGCGTAAGGATATTCAAGTGCTGGAAGCTGTTTCCCAGGGAGTGTGCACTGGCTCTGTCCTGGAATGGGATCAAGATGTGTTTGGATAAAGGCCTGAATACTCTATCTGGCCCTGCTTTGAGCAGGAAGGTGGTCCAGACACCTCCGAAGGTCCCTTCCAGCCTGAATGATGCTGTCCTTCCTTCCTCCTCATGTCTGCAAACTAGGGAGAGCTCTCAGGTTCTCCCTGACCCCAGGAGTCATTCACATCAGATTCAGGCCTGCTTCACAGGTGTCCCCAAAGAGCCCTGACCTCATCCTTTGCTTCCCTTTTCCTTTGCCCAAAGCCAACTTCTTCTCTTTTACTATCTTTATACTCTCCAAAAATACGAGCCTAGGGTGTCAAGCCTTTCAGAGCAGGTTGCTCAAGAAATGTCAGCAGCCACGTACAGAGTCCAGAAATGAGCTGGGCATTGAAGCCACCATTGCAGAAAGAAAGACAAGGCATCTGACCAGCTCCCTGAGCACAGGAATCGGTATGCCGTGTCTCCTGAGATTCCTGGCAACATCTAAAATTTCAGTTCAGAGAAACGTGAGTCCTCTTAAGGTGTCCAGGAGACAGGGAGAAGAGAGCACGCTTCAGTTTCCCAAATGCTATGACAGTGCCCAAAACATCGTTCCCTTGGATGTTTCTGTGATTTCCCTCTAAGAATCAGGATCTCTTTTTTTTTTAAAAAAAAAGTTAGGAAGATTATAAAAAGCACCAAGAAGATCCAAAATGCTCAAGGCCTTTTCTGAAGAGTCAGTGGCCCTGAGCAGTGGTGACTGGTCATGTGTAGGTTGGGGAGGGAAGGTGAGGGGATGTCATTGAGAAAGAAGGGGGTGGCTGATGGCATTAGCAAATACTTAGAACCACGTCTGAGCACAGCAATGGAAAGCAGTGGACGTCTGTGGGTGGAGGAGGAAGAAGAAGATTGTCAGGAAAGGAAGATGGCAGGAAGGAAGGCCCCTCCTGTGCAAATCAGGGATGATACAGGCATTTCCATCGCATGTGCATAGCTCAGCCTGACAGATGGCGAATGCCCCATCTGCTTGGGGTGACTGTGCTCAGTCATGCCCCATGAGCTGACCTGGCTCTCCTCCCCTCCTTCCCTCCTCACACTTGGGTGGGTGTCAGGAAACCTCCCTGAGCCTGGAGGATGCACAGCCCTCCTGGGGTGAGGGCCCACCACTGCAGGGGAAGAGGAAGGGTTGGTGAGACACATGGGCATGCAGGGGAGAGCAGTGCAGGTGCAGCAGTGAGTGCTTTGAAGGCAGGAAGAAGACCTGACATGTCGGGGGCTGTCATGCTGAAGTGAAATAGGTTGAGTCTTCATTTGGAGGCGGCAGCAGAAGGAGGATGGGCAGTTGAGTGCTGGGATGGGGAGCTAAACAGAGGATTCTAGCATGTCTGGGGCTTGGAACTCTTGGGTGATAAAGCAGCACTAGCAAGGCTTTGGAAGAAACGGGATGGGTTGTGGGGAACTCAGAGGCATTGGCAAATGCTCAGAAACACAGAGCTTGGTGCTGGAAGCAAGGAAGCAGGCACAGGCACAGGTCAGTGTAGCTGTGGTGGGGATGGCCGTGGCGCTTTGACACCCCAACAGAACTGGGACCCTTGTCCACTCAGCTATGGCTTCTGTCTCTTCCACTGAGACCCACGAGAGGACATGAGGTCCTTACAGCTCCAGCGCCTCGTTGCCTCCTCCTCACCCACCCTCCATAGACCCTGGCAGGTGTCCTACCACTGGCCTGCGCCTGCCATCACACACTCGCACATCACAATTTCCCCAGAACGAGCCCAGAGCATCACAAGAGGGAAAGGATCTCTGAAATGGGAGTCAGAGCTTGGCCATCGTCCTTGGCAATGCACATCAAGGGCTTTCACAGTGATCTCCACGTTGAGATTTCCTGCTGTACCAAGTGCCTCGGACTTCCTGCTTCACCAGCCCCCAGGGACAGGAACCTTGTCTGCTCATTCCCTGTATGGTCTCTTCAGTGATGACCTGCTAACACCCTCCGAAACCTTCAGCTGTGCTGCTTTTACTTCTCCGGAGGCTTGCTCAGTCTTTCAGGAGCTGCAGTTCAGGAACTCGTCACCAGAGGGCTCATTGCCACACAAAGCAACACAAGGAGCCAAGCCGGAGCAGAATTTTCCTTTAGTCTTCAATTCTTATGTGGATTATCAGAGAGATTTCAGGAGTGTGATCACAGTGAAAAGATGGCAAAGTGAATCAAATGCTTGATTTTTGCATAGGCAGTTCTGCATGAATCCCAATGTATTTGGGTTGCAGGAATGTCTTCAAGTGGAGTCTGCACCACTGAGACCCACGGGGATGGACTGGCACAGCCACCGCCAGCAGGGGGAATCCCCATCTGCTAGGCTGAGGCACGCATTCAAGATGCAAACCTCTGCAGTGCCCACTTGTTCCAGGCCTCCAGGCAGTGTGACTCATTCTGCATGGCCCTCTAAGCCTCTATCAGCTCATTTTGCTTTTGCTAACCATCCCTGCAAGTCTCAAGCCTATGGGAGCTTTGGCTTTGGCATCCTCCCTACATCCTGGGTCAAGGTTTCTCAATTCCTTCTTTGCAGCTTCCCCTGATTCCAGTTCCTTTGTGCTGACTTTTTGCCCTGGAGCTCCATCAGCTCAGACACGCAGCCTCACAAGATGAATGTTTTTCTTTATGGGAACTCGGAGAGATCATTCTTTCCTTGAAAGAGGCTGTTCTTTAATGGCTGTCAGATTTCCTTAGATCGTTCACCCTTCAGAGATGGTCCCCATGGCAACACTTGTATCGGTCCCCGAGCAACCCAAAGTCGTCTTCTGTGGAGTCCACCAGCCTGTGCTCTGCTGCGAGTCTTCTTTTGACGTCTGGGACCCCACTATTTCCTGGTCACAACAGCCGAGGCAGACACTGATGATCACCTCCCTGACCAGCTCTTCCTGGTTGGCCAGGACCACATCCAGGTGAGCATCATCCTTGTTGGCCCACTTGGCAGCTCTGCTAAGTCGTCCCAAGATCCTTTACACTGCTGGCACCCTGTTGCTTTGCCTGGCCAATGAATGCCAGGGCACTTACAGCTCCCCATAGAAACCTGCTCATCAACCGGGAGACTTCTTTGGGTTGCTGTCAGAAGACTTTTTCTGCCTACTCTGCCTGATCAAGTAGTTGGTAACTGCCAAGACACTGGCACCCTTACTGAGGGTCTAGAGAACACGTCTTATGAGGAGCGGCTGAGGGAGCTGGGGTTGTTTAGTCTGGAGAAGAGGAGGCTGAGGGGAGACCTTATTGCTCTCTACAGCTACCTGAAAGGAGGTTGTAGCGAGGTGGGGGTCAGCCTCTTCTCCCTAGTAACAAGTGATAGGATGAGAGGAAATGGCCTCAAGCTGCACCAGGGGAAGTTTAGGTCGGACATTAGGAAAAACTTCTTCACCGAAAGGGTAGTCAGGCATTGCAACAGGCTGCCCAGGGAAGTGGTTGAGTCTCCATGCCTGGAGGTATTTCAAAGAAGGGTAGACGTAGTGCTCAAGGACATGGTTTAGTGGTGGACTTGGCAGTGCTAGGCTCACGGTTGGACTCGATGATCTTAAGGGTCTTTTCCAACCTCAATGATTCAATGATTCTATGACTCCTCCTCTCATCCTCACTCACACAAGCTAACTCAACCTGTTGCCCAGCTGATAGAGGAGCGCCATATATCTGAGCTGCTCCTTCACACAGGGGGCATCCCCCCCACCCTCACCCGCCCTGCCACTCCCAAGCCTCTCATCTGAGGCCCCTTTCTGTGGCCAGTGGAGAGAGATCTGTTAAGTAGTGAGCATACAGTCACCCACCTTAGGACGTGATGAATCGTGAATGGGAAACATTTCTCTTCCCATGGGTAGCAGGAGGAACCAAGAGGAGGTGATTTGGGAGGGATTCATCTCAGACAGCTGTAAATGTCTCCACAGAAGCCGTTTGCAATGAGTCAGTCTCATCGATCAAAAGAGAGAGGTACTTTCAAGTTAAAACTGCTCCGAGCTGCCTAAGACTGGTTTTGTCTTCAGGTCACTGGCAACACACAGAACAGGTACTAACCTCCTGGCTGTACAAAAGGAAGAACTGGTTCAAGTGCACCAGAAGAGTTCTTTGTTCCTTTAATAAAGTCCTCAAAGTGAACTGGGATGCTTCTACTCTTTATTTATGTGCATTTTCAATTTAGTCGCTAAAAAAAAAAATAAACTCCATTATTCATCCTGCTCAAGTGCCAGGAGGTTGACGATTCTATGATTCTATGATTCTATGATTTTGGCTCTTTCCAGCAAGCTCTTGATTCAGAGCTTTGGCTTTCCTCATTGCTCTCCACTACTGTTTAATTTTCTTCATTGACAGCACCATCCATCCAGATGACTCATTAGGTGGCCTTACTCATGCTGTGTGACGCTACAGGTAACGTAAGGGGTGACCTGTTTCATGGATTTGCTGCCCAAGGTAGAAAGTACCTCAGCAACCATCTCAGAACCACCACAGGAGGATGTAAAAGAAGACAAGCGAGGCCAATGTGGAAAGGATTAACAAGTGTGGTGGGTTGACCCCAGCCAGTAACTAATCAGCCACCCAGTCACTCGCTCACTTCCCCAAACGCAGCCTGGGGAAGAGAATCGGAAAGGTAAGAGTGAGTAAAACTCATGGGTTGTAATTAAGAATGGCTCATAAGTGAAGCAAAGCTGCATTCACCAGCAAAGCAAAAAAGGAATTCCTGCCATTGGCAGGGAAATGTTCAGCCATTTCCAGGAAAGCTTCCAGGCCTTCATCTCATGTAAAAGTGACTTGGGAAGTCAAATGTCGTAACCACAAATGTCCCCCCTTCCTGCTCCTTTCCCTGATCTTATATTGCTGAGTGTGATATCCTATGATATGGAATATCCCTTTGGTCATTTGAGGTCAGCTGTTCTTGCTGCGTCCCCTCACAACTCCTTGCCCAACCCCAGCCCACTCATTGGAAGGGCAGCGTGAGAAACAGCATGAGAAGGCCTTCCTGTTGTTTAAGCGCTGGTCAGCAATAGCTTGGTCAGCAATAGTTTTGGTCACAAATCCGAAACAAGGAACCCTACAGGTTGCTATGAAGACAATGAACTCCACCCCAGCCAGCCAGGGCAGGCTGGCCTTTTTGGAAGGTGTGAGAATGAGAACAGTGAAGAATTTGAGAGGGGGAAGAGGGGAAGCAGTGAATTAAAGATGAGGCCAGGTATGGCATCGGGACTGTTTGGGGTGCCTGTGCTGCTGCCTTGTACCTGATGTGAATTATTTCCACAGTCAGAGGGAACCTGAGGGCTTTCCCTCATGGTGAGGACACGGAGAGGTGAGGAATGAGAGTGTCATTCAGGCTGGAAGGGACCTTGCTAGATATCTGTAGAAAACATCCTGCTCAAAGCAGGGTCACACCAGGTTACTCATGGTTTTAGCCATGAGAAACTTCCAGGGATGGAGGCAGCACACACCCTCCAGGAAACAGCTTCCTGTGTCTGGCTGTCCTCACCTTGCAAAAGTTTCTCCCTATATTGAGCCTGGCCCTCTCGCGTTTCAGCTCATTGCCTCCTGTGCTCCTCCCTTGCACCACAGTGTCTTCCTGGGAACCTCACCATAGGCAATGCAAGTCTCTTCCATCCTCCCTGCAAAGCCCTCCATTCTCCAGGGTGGACAAGCCCAGCTCCCTCAGCCTCTCCTAACAGGACAAGTGCTCCAGCCTTGACCATCTCTGTGGCGCTCCACAGAACTTTTGTGTCGCTCCAGCTTGCCAATGTCTCTCTGGCATTGCAAGGAGCCAAAACCTGGGCAAGTATTCTGGATGCAGTGTCAGAAGTGCTGAGCAGAGGGAGAGAATCACTTGCCCTGGCTGTGCTCCTAATCACACAGCCCAGGATGTTGTTGGCCATCTTTGCTGGTGGCTCATCTTTTGCCTAATGGAACCCAAAGACCAGCAGACCCATTCCTGCGGAGCTGCTACCCGCCTAGCCAGTCCCTGTCCTATGCCATTTCAGAGCCTACATCCACTTTAAGAGCAGGACTTTGTTTGAATCTTTACTGGAGAGATGATGCTGAAAGCCTTGATGACTTCCAGGTAGAAGACCATCTCTGCTCTCCCTGCATCCAGCAATCCTGTCCTTTCATTACAGAAAGCAAAGA
Organism: Platalea leucorodia; assembly: GCF_965183815.1. NCBI lineage: Eukaryota > Metazoa > Chordata > Aves > Pelecaniformes > Threskiornithidae > Platalea > Platalea leucorodia. The sequence continues at coordinate 8,067,074 of NC_138843.1, forward strand.
AGATGGCCAGGAACAAGCTCCCCCGCGTAAATCCAGTCGCTTTCTCTTTCAGACACCCAGAAATGGGATCAGAGTTGTCACGCTCTGGGGCACAGCCTTTCATTTCCCTCCTCATCATTTGGGCCTTCTTGAAAGGTTCATGCATTGTGTGGGTGCTGCCAGTGACCAGGGAGTCCCCAGACTCCGTGGCCTTTCAAAGATAATGGAGAGTGGCCTCGCTGTGACACTGGCCAGCTCACTCAGCTCCCTGGGATGCCGCTCCTCCACTCCCATAGACTGGTAAAAGATTGTTTGCTCAAGTGACCCCTGACATGATCCCCATCCACTGCTGGCTCTTCTCCTCCAGCGTCCTGCCTTGTACCTGTGGCCACACAGTATCTTTGTTCTTCCTTTAACTGTTTCTAAGTCGTAGACACTCATTGTGGTGCCCTTGAATTGCCTTTCAAGTTTAAACTGAGTTTTGATCTGGACCCTTGCTGAGCTTGGAGGATGATGTCCTTGAACACCAGCTGTACTGAGCTCTGCCACCATGCCTTGGCAGTTTATTGCATCAGTGTCCCAGCTCTGTCTATGACATTAACATCCAGCTCATCCTGTCTGTGCCGCTGGCTGAGGGCATCGCTGCACATCTGGGCTGATGCACTGCAGCTGTGGAACCAGGGAAGCTCATATTTGCCTTAAGGAAACCTGATACCACGTGTCCAAGGCCCCCGTGTGTGCAAAGGCTTTGCTTCAGAGCAGAGACAAGGCATGGAGAAAAGAGCTGCACGTCTTTCTAGCCCCAGGACTAAAGACCCCGGATGAAATGCCTCAATTCACTCAATGGAATACATCCTCCCAGCTTGGAGAAATTAGATCCTTCCCTGTCACCTTCCTGGGTGTCCTCTCTAATGATGGGACAATAAAAGTGACTCTCGTGCCCAACTATTTTTCTAATACGAGTAGTGACTCTGCTGGAGGTAAGTCTCTCTCCCCCCAGCTGAGGGAGGGAACATCAGTGATGCCTTCAGGCTGTTTCACAGCAGGTTCCCCTGGAGCCCCAGGGACACCTGGCGGGAGCCCAGAGGGGCAGAGAAAGTGCTGCCTTGGGCTGGGCCTCTGCTGCTGAGCTGGGCTGGGCTCCTGGGATGGAGGGAGCTGCTGGCAAGTGGGCAGCACTGCAGAGACACAGCTCTGCCCAGGAGCAGCTCCTCTGCAAAGGGCAGCAGGGCTGAGGGCACTGCCTGCATGCACTGAGGGGAGAGGAGCGAGGCAGAGAGAGGTGAAAAGCAATCAGGAGTGGGAGGATGCTGAGAGTTCACTGGGGGGAGGGATCTTCACAGCCCTCTACATGGTAAGTCTCTGGGTGCAGGACAACGTAGCTGGTGTTCCTGGAGGGATATCCAAAAGCTGATACATCCGACAGCACATAGGATCTTTCAGGAGGACTCTCACAGTGTCTCTAAGGTAGGGGAGGAGGATGTATGCGGAGCAGGGCTTCCCTGCTGCACCATCAGGACAGGGCAGAATGGCTGCCTTCTTCTGGGTACCAGTCCGGGGTTTTGAAGATAGATGTGCAGCCACGGGTGCCCGGGGCTGTCCTTTAGAGCACTGGGGAGAAGCTGTGGGTGGAAGCAGTGACCCCTGGCAGGGCAGGGTGCTCCTGCTGTCCAGAGGGTGCAGCGTGGGTCAGGGCAGCTGAGACTTCGACATGACCCGGAGTCCATTTGCAGAGGGTCATTTTAAAGATGGATATCACGTTAGGGGATTACATGAAAGGGAAGGTGTTTGTGCGTTGAGTTTTCTCCTGTTGGTTGGCTGGGTGGGCAGTGGGAGATGGGCATTTATTTCTCTCCTCTGGAGTTGGCAATGAGACCCCAGTTCTCACTAGGACTTGTCTGAGCTGCTCCATAGCCCCTGCGCACACAGAGATGCCCCTGGGCAGTGCCCTGCTGCCAGGAGGCGCCTGCAGGGCAGAGCTGAGCACACAGCAGGTGGGATGGGCTCTGTGAGCATGAAGAGGGAGGGGAAGTGGGGACAGTGAAAGAGGTCGTGGCCAAGAAGAGCTCCAGGCAGCAGAGCCATGGGCAGGAAGGAAGGGAGACAGATGGGGGTGGGGTGGGGGGGGTGTGAGGATTGAAGTGCAGCTCAGACACCAACGCTGCGTGTGCTGTCGTGCACATATGGCCATGGAGGAAAAGCACCCAGCTCGCACCCTGTTCACCTGTGGGGCTCTGGGTACTGCAGTGTGTGGCTGGCAGTGATCTCACCCTCCCTTCAGGACGTAACAAATTCAGGAGAGTTGACTCTTTCCTTGGGAGGTCCTGCTGGGCTGCAGGCTGCCCTCCCGTAGGGCACAGCTCTCCCAGGGCATCTCTGTGGTTTGCAGGAGCCCCATGGAGAAGACACCTCGGTGTTAAGGCCATTGAAACACTACTGGGCGGCTGCATGCAGGCAGCTGTAACGAGCCCTCTGTGTCCCTGGTTGGGAGGACAGAGCTGAGATCCTCCTCAGGTACGATGAGATGGGTGAGGGGGTTGGAGATCTGCACTGGGAAACTGGATTCCTCTGCTCCCAGCACTGGCCTCTTTCTTTTGGGGGGAACACCCGAGTGCGATAGTCCTCCAGGTGGAAGAGCTGCCAGCACAGGGCAGCTGAGAGCAGGGCTGATGCACAGAGCGGCTGTCCTCACTCTGCACTAAGGGACAGTCCCTGTGCCCAGTCTCAGGACCCACAAGGTTTCCCTTGCAGTGCAGCAGAAATGCCAGGCATTGCTGCATTCACACCACTCTTCAGCTGTGCTGGGGCAACTAGAACAGAAGGCATAAAACCAAACTCCCCACAGCTCTGCTCTGCAGTCAGCTGAATTGGGTGTGACAATGCTGAAAAACTCGTTGACATCACGACTGGATTTAGTCTGAGATCACCCCAAGTTCCTGTTTCCTTATTGCTGTAGGGCAGGACTGACCCCTGCAGAGCCCCCAGCAGAGCCTCCTGCTCCCTGGGGCACCCTCAGCCAGCACCAACCAGAGCTCACCAAAGCTCTTCCTGAAAAGTGAGAGGCAGTTTGGGGGCTTTCTATAAGAAATTGAATAGATTTTTCTCAAAGCAGTCTGCCCTAACTTCTCCCT